>NC_071330.1:16201868-17401868 GCF_010183535.1 Caenorhabditis remanei | reverse complement strand
CAAAAAAGATGGGGTGAAGTCAAATGTGACTGGTTCGCAGACGAACAGAACACGAAAACAGAGCTATTCTTTTCCAGACTGCCAGAACCAGGGACTCTTGGCGCAGACGTCTTCGAGAATGTTGACAAAGCTGGATCTATCGGATTGGCTTGGTGGGTACCTCCTCCTGTTCTTATTCCACGCCTAATGCGGGTGGCACGGCAGAAGAAATTGAGAGGAATTTTAGCAACGCCCTTGTGGAAAACACATCCCTCATATCAAGCGCTAGTCAACGAGCGGGGAGAGTTCATCCCGGAGATTAGAGATAGTAGAATATTCAAGGTTAATACTAAAATTATTTCGCCAGGTAGAGGCTCCCAGAGAGGAGAAAGAATGGCTTCAGAGTTTTGCAGATCCCCATTCATGCTCGCATTTATCGATTTTTCTTTTTAGCCCAATGGCTTTGCGTGTTCTACCAATTTTCGAAACACGAAACCCAATAAATTCTGTAATATCGAATAGTGTTAATAATCAATTTTCCTCTTTTTAGCCTAGGACCAAAGAAAACTAATTCTCTCGACCCGAATGGGGAGGGAGAATTATTTGTTTTCTTGGGAAGGGTAGTCTAGTGCTATAGTATGAGTAGACGAGCAACGGTTTAAAGGCGCAGAGACTTTTACGCGAAAAAGGTCCCGTCGCGACAGCCACCCACGCTATGCGCGGGCCGGTCATCTTTTCCTCATTCTACGTGTTCGTTAACGTCCCTCCCACCCGGACCCAACGAACACGAATAAGAGAGAGGGAGAGAAAAAGGGACAGGACAGTTCAAGAAGGCTGAAAAGGAATAATAAGTTTTTGCAGAAGGAGAGAAGTTGACGTTCGTCAAAAACATGCTCAACTCGCTCGGACCGGGAAATCTTGTGAAAGCAATCGAATTTCTGGCCAGGGCGGCTCTAGAGGGAAAAGCACCGTCGACAGCTCGGGACTACTTGAAAGAGAACGCCGCCAGAAGGAGATGGATACAAAATAACGGTCTTCCACTCAACGAGACATCCACTCTGATATACTTGGCATCCAGGTCGGAGTTGGTGGGCGGTGGTTCGCTGGCGAAAATCGTGGCAGCATTCAAGATGTCTAACACAGAAATGTCAAAAGTTGGACGTCAGCTGGCAGCGGATGTGATTCGAGCCACACGGAGGAAAGAAGTGCAGAAGAGACAACAACCGAAAGCAGTGTCGTGGAGTGAGCTGCAAGTCGTCGCTGGAACGAAGAGCAACGATGAGAAAGGTGAAAGAGATACACTGATTCTGTTGCTGTCTCATCAAGCGTTACTGAGAGCTGAGGAAGCCGCGAATCTGAAATGGTCGGACCTTACTCAAACCAACGGAATCTTGGAAATCCGAGTGAGAAAAGCAAAGAACGATCAGCAGGCACTCGGTCGAAGCACGTTCATTCCTTGTTCGGATGGTTCGGATTTGGACTGTCGCCTCAAGCGATGGAAAGTTTGCGAATCTCTACGATCGAGAAAGAGTGAGTATTTGTTTTCAAATTTGAATAATGGAGCTGGACTCTCAGCGAGCGCGATAAGCTCCATAGTTAAAAAGAAGCTGATGGAGTTCGGGATAGACGGGACTCACCACTCATTGAGACGAGGAGCCGCTAACGACTTGCAACGACTAGGATTTTCGAAGGAGGAGATCAAGGCGCGTGGGAGATGGCGATCTGATGCTGGCCTCGAAAGGTACTTGGTGGATACGCCGGAAGCGCAAGGAATATCGGCCGGAGCGGAGGAGAAGGAGGATGGACCACCGGTGCTAATACGTCAGCCAGAAGAAGGATGAGATCAGTCCATGTTGTCTAATTACCTAATTACCGTTCCGGTTACTCTACGTTATTTGTTTCTGTTTTATTAATTACCGTTCCCGTTACTCTACTTTAACTGTTTCTGTTTTACTAACCCTGTTCACCCAATTAAATCATGTAAATTCATTATCGATTATCGACTATCGATTAATCATAGAATCATATTCTGTATCATTTATAGCTACCAATTTTCGAAACACGAAACCTACCAATTTTCGAAACACGAAACCCAATAAATTCTGTAATATCGAATAGTGTTAATAATCAATTTTCCTCTTTTTAGCCTAGGACCAAAGAAAACTAATTCTCTCGACCCGAATGGGGAGGGAGAATATACAAAAGATGCAGAGAATTCAAAACATTTCCAAACGGCAAGTGGAAAAATGTCAGCACCCGTCACTGCTGAAGAAATATTGCGAACATTTCTGGAGAAGGAGAAGCAGAAAAAAAAAACGTTGGCCGTCATAACCGATTTGAAGAATCAAATCGAAAAACTGTCAAACCTTCAAATGGCCAATCATCAACCCCGTGATCCAGCAAATGAGCAGCTCCTGAAAGCTCTCGATGAATGGGTTTTGTATTCAGCATGGTAGGAAAACTAAAAACAGTTGACTGAAAATTCAAATATTTTTCAGATTTCTCCTCCAACCTCCAACCACGTTCGAAATTGAAGATGGACTCGAAGAGCACTAATATCCGAAAATCGGATATATTTTTTTCATGTAAATAAAGTTTACATTTGAACCGATCATCGGAGAAACAAGACGAGAAAGAGATCGGCATCTTTGAGGGGAAAATCTGGGGGGATGGGCAATGTCTTGTTTCAAATTGAGTCAGTTTAGTATGTGTTAAACAGGATAAGAGAAAGAAGTGTGGTAGAGTACAAGTAAATAGTTCAATGAAGGAGTTAATGGATGTTTGAGATTATTGGAAGATCTTATTGTTGCTGTTGTGCAGCTTGTTGAGCAATTGCTTGTTGAGCTGCATTAGCTCCTGGCGCTCCTTGGCCACCTGCATTGTTTCCCTTCTTTCTCCGACAGAACTTGCGATGGGTCTGCCAGTGACCTTGTTGGCATTCGACACTGCAGTAAGCGGTGTTCCAGCAGCAGTGGTAGATCGCCTGAAAACAGAATTTGTTTGACATTTCGAATAAATTGACATTTTGAGCCGACTTTCTAACACCGTCGAAATCGTTTGTAATTTCTTGATACTTTGCATTAAACATGGATAATTTCGGTGTGTTCTACAATTCCTAGCAATAAATCCGTCTTATGTATAGATAAACAGTGACAAAGCTTTCAAAATCGGCCTGGAATGTGATGTTTTTGATATTAGACGTAGTTACAAGGTGTCAAACAGAATTGTAAATAGGAAATGTATTATTCTATAAACTGAGCATTCAAATCTACTCAAATTTGGAAATTTCATCAGAGACAGTCGTTTACAAACCTCATTTTCACACGACCAGCACCATTGCTTCTTCTTCGCCGCAAGCAGCTCTCTCTTGTGTTTTTCGATCAATTTGGCACTCTCCATTTTCAGATTCTCTCGATGCTTATTATCCAAATCGATACGTGTCTGCTCGAGTTCCTCCTTGAACTGTTGCAAAAGATCCGCACGAATCTTTTGCTGATCTTGCATGAATTCCTGATGAAGTTTCTCGGTGAGCTCAACAAGACATTTCTCACGAGAAGTGTGATATTCGTTGAGCCAGTGACGTTGCAAATCGATAATCATTCGCTTCATTCCTTCGCTTACGTGTACGCCGTCCAAGTGGTACTGAAATAAGTGCAAATTGAACAACAAGCATCAATTAAATTTGGATATTTGAAAGAATTCCAAATAAAACTATATAAAACATACATTTCCATCATGATGACCCTGCTCGGCGAGCGACGAGTCGAGCTCCTTCTCGATTGGTGATAAGTTCATATCGGCTTGTTGCGGTGCCCCTTGCTGCTGATCCATCATCATTTCATCGTGACCAGGATTCTCGGCCATTATGAGTCACAACGTTTTTGAAAATTTGGCGTCTTTGAAAACTGTACTGAAGATAACGGTGACACGATCCGCCTTCGCTTCAATATACCTAAAAAAACTATGAATTCGTTGTGAAAAAGTGATTGTGCCAACTCACATTGTCTCATCCTCTCGATAGTTTATCACAGCCCTTTTGTGTCCTTCTTGTCCAGCCTCCTGGAATTCGAAATACTTCTCGAAGACCGATGCGAAACAGTATTCGCTTCAATGCCGACGCCTTCTGCACCAATTCTGACGTATTGTCAGGCAGAGCACTCAAATCGTATTCCAGCGTAACATTGAATCCAGATTCGGGTGTCGCGCGCATGTGTCCGCCGTAGATTTTTCGAAGTAACTGAAAATATGAAAGCGATTATTGGAATTTATGAGAAAATAAGTTGAGGGTTTTCAAGCTTTCCAGTATTTAGATTTCCAGAAAAACGAGTCTTATTTCCGCAAACGATTCTCTTTTTCGGTTCGAACGGTTAAACAGAGACAAAAATCAAGCGTTGAGAACTTCATTGCATTTCGAAATTCTTCTTTTCCTTTGAATTTTCTTACAATGATTCTTGTCTTCACACCATCCGGATTCGACATTTTATACAGAACACCGTCGAAATCGGCGAATGTGACGTTGACTGATTCTGGTTTCGCACTGAAATTTTTGTTTCGATTTTCAGCATATTAAATGCGGACTCACCCTTCTTTCGCATTTGCGAACTTCTGCTCGAGAAGCTCGATGATGATTCTGTTGTTCTGCTCCAAGATGATCATCTTTGAAGGGAAATGAAGTGGAAGATGACTGAAGATTTAGTAGTAAAAAGAAGGAATTCAGAGAGAGTAATTAAAAAGGTATTAGACGACAATTTTGAACGGAATAACACTGAGAAAACGATTCAAAAAGAGAAAGAAATGAATTTATCGAAAATATAGTAGAAATGGAGGTAACAAATAACACAACGAGAAGAAGAAAAAGGCATAAAATCAACAGCGGAATGACTAAGACACTTATTTACTCAGTCGAGGAATCTCTGCATAGTTCACTGGGGCGCGCTTGCACTCTTCCCATTATTTTCTCTCCTTTACACTGTTCACCACCGCTTTGTGAATCGCCGGAACCAATGCAATCGCTCGTTGTCTCGCGAATTCCAGAAGTGGTGACGTGGCTTTCAGAGGAATCCGTCCGTATAGATTTACACATGTTGTTTGCCCGAGATTTGGGACGAACGCGAAAGTCACTCCGCCGATGGCGTCCTCTGCTTCAGATGTGCTTGGGTCGGTGATATAATCGCCGTTTGATCTGAAAAATAACGTTTTCATGGGAAATAATTCAGTAAATTCAGCTACCTTAATGCCACATGAGCGCTAGCTGTCAATCCCATATGTTCTATTCCAGAATGAGCCAAAGCGAGAGTGACAGCGATGATAGCTGTTGACAGAACACCTCCATCGTCCGAGAGAACGGTCACTTCGATATCAATCACTTTTCCAGGATATTTGTTGACGAAAATGACTGCAGACAGAGAAGATGTCAACTCAGCACGAAACTCGGCGACTTTCGTCTCGTTTTCTACTCCTTTCAGTGTAATCGTCACTTTTGCATGCGCCTCTTCTCATTTGCCGTCTCCTTCGGGACCCGTACTGAAATTATAGATTTGTAAACTGAAGTGAGATGTTCTTTTTCATACATTTGTGCCAAGACTCTAGTGTTTCCGAATTCGGCATATCCTGATCCATCTTGTGCTCCAAAAACACCACATTTCACGCATAGTGGGCGGAACGTCGTCTCACTTCTCTTCTCAACGTCGTCCGTCTCCATACGGACATCGTCGATTCGATTCAGATGGGTTAGAGGGATGCTGAGATTCGAGCGGATTGTAGGCATTCTGGAAACAAAAATGGTGAACAAAATAACAAAAAAGGTAAAAAGTAAAAGAAGCAAAGAAAGATATAAAACCGGGTGGAAAGCACCGTTATTCACAGAAAAACAGTGAGAAAATGTTAAAGCTTTATTAAAATTATGAAATTAAGGCTAATCATCTAGCACCGTTAAAAGAGTTCCAAAACGTTACAGTTCCAAAGCGCAACAGTTCCAAAGCGCGCGGCCTCACGTGTGAATTTTTTGTAATTTTTCATTTTTCGTGACATTCCACGTTTGATGACGTAATCTTCCCCTAAAATCATCCTAGGAGACCGTGTTTTATACAATGTTCCACTCAAATTCACACATCTTGATAAATTCCAGCTAAAATGTTTCCGATTGGAATGCATGTCGAGATCAAAAGGAGTGACGGCCGCGTTCACGGGGCAGTAATCATAGAAGTGAAACCAGAGGGACAATACGAGGTCGAATGGTACGAGAAGGTGAGCTAGAATGGTCTAATTTGTCGGCACGCATCGGCTTCCTTCTGCTATCTTCATCACAAAACCATGCATTTTTTATGTCCCCAACCAAAAATCATGCATTTTATTATTACGTTCGGAAGACTATTGTTTTGTACTTTTCTTTCTCAGGGTGAGACGAAATTAAAAGAATTTTCTATGGACGAACTTCTGACATTGAATCCAACTCTGCAAACTCCTAAGCCAACACCTGTTCAGCCACCACCACCTCAGAAAACACTTCAGACGTCAACAGATAACATTAATCAATCTTATCCCCAGCAAGAAGTTTCTCCTTCAAACGGAAATTTTGCGTTTGCGGAAATGATTCGTAATTATAGGGCACAGGTTTGATGATTTTCTGAAATTAAACATCATCAAAATTGTTCAGATTGACTACCGCCCACTTGGAATGTTTGACAGTGTGAATGAGAATCGCATTTCGGTTTGTCTGAGAAAACGTCCTTTGAATACAAAAGAGCTGACGAAAAATGAAGTAGATGTTATCACTATTCCTTCTCGTGATATCACAATTCTCCATCAACCACAAACACGTGTCGATTTGACAAAGTGCCTGGACAATCAGAAGTTTAGATTCGACTACTGTTTTGATGAGTACGGAAATAACGAACTTGTCTACCGGTATAGTTTCAATAATTTGTTTTTACTGTAAATTCATGAATTTTAGATTCACTGCTGCTCCACTTGTCAAAACTATTTTCGAAAACGGTAATGCCACTTGCTTCGCCTATGGTCAGACTGGTACTGGAAAAACTCACACAATGGGCGGAGACTTCTCTGGAAAAAAGCAAAACGCTTCAAAGGGAATTTATGCTTTGACAGCAAGGGATGTCTTCCATATGCTGGACCAACCACAGTACCGTGGAAAGTATCTCTCCGTTCACTGCGCGTTTTTCGAAATTTACGGAACAAAGGTAAGAAATGGGCACTTCGAGAAATTAGCTCCTACCATGAATAATTTTTTAAAGTATCGATGAACACGAATTTTCAGACATTCGACTTGCTCAATGAAAGAGCAGAGCTTGTAATGCAGCTCAATAATTTGATCTCTCAATGGAGCCAGTGATTCACAATGTTTGCATTTTAATTATCCTTTTTCTCCCGATTCTTTTGAACCCATTGCACAACTATTTCCTTAATCGGGTACTAATAAAAAGATACTAAACACAAATTCATGAATAATGTACGATATAGATCACGAACCTCATAGATTAGAAAAAATGTAGGATACAATAAATATGGGGAGTTTAAAGCGATAAAAACATTGGAAAACGGAGGAAATTGAGTATTTACTGAGTCTGGAATGTTCTTCCGTGGAACGTCTTCTTCTCTCCTTTCACTTCTGGGCGAGCCCGATTCAACACCTTCAAAAAGTCGGTAGTCTTCGCGCGCATCCTGGTATGGAGATAGACTTTCGAGCACTTGATATGATAGTGAAGGTAGTCACGGAATGAATGAATCAAATCGATCGCATTGTCTCGGGTCTTCTTGTTGGTGTGTCTCGGGAACAGTACAAATGTTATGTATCCAACATTGTCACCAACTCGTGCTCCTGGCAAATCCTTCAACTCCAACGGGGGCTCCCCGAGTGAATAGAGCACCGCTGGCGCCGTTTGACTCGCTTTACGTCCTTCACGGAATTCCTGAAGGAACACTTTTCCAATAATCACATCGTCGGCGTCTTTGAAAACTGTACTGAAGATAACGGTGACACGATCCGCCTTCGCTTCAATATACCTAAAAAAACTATGAATTCGTTCTGAAAAAATGATTGTGCCAACTCACATTGTCTCATCCTCTCGATAGTTTATCACAGCCCTTTTGTGTCCTTCTTGTCCAGCCTCCTGGAATTCGAAATACTTCTCGAATACCGATGCGAAACAGTTTCGCTTCAATGCCGACGCCTTCTGCACCAATTCTGACGTATTGCCAGGCAGAGCACTCAAATCGTATTCCAGCGTCACATTGAATCCGCCGGATTCGGGTGTCGCGCGCATGTGTCCGCCGTAGATTTTTCGAAGTAACTGAAAATATGAAAGCGATTATTGGAATGGCTAGAGAACGATTACTTACATCATCGGCACCGTGTTGTTGAAGTTCTGCTTAGAATTTGAGTGCAATGCTGAGCTGAAAATATGAAAATATTGTGATTTTTTAACTTGAAAAGTCGAGATCTCTTGTAACTTTCAGAAGACTTTGATTGAAATAACAAATTATGAGAAAACAAGTTGAATTTCGAGATTTCCAGTAGATTTTCATACAAACACGCCTGAACGACTTTCTTTTTTCGGTTCGCAGGGTTAAACAGAGACATAAATCACGCGTTGAGAACTTCATTGCATTTCGAAATTCTCCTTTCTTTCTAAAGAATTTTCTTACAATGATTCTTGTCTTCACACCATCCGGATTCGACACTTTATATAGAACACCGTCGAAATCGGCGAATGTGACGTTGACTGATTCTGGTTTCGCACTGAAATTATTGTTTCAATTTTCAGAACACTTTTAATGCGGACTCACCCTTCTTTCGCATTTGCCTACTTCTGCTCGAGAAGCTCGATGATGATTCTGTTGTTCTGCTCCAAGATGATCATCTTCGAAGGGAAATGAAGTGGAAGATGACTGAAGATTGAGTAGTAAAAAGAAGGAATTCAGAGAGAGTAATTAAAAAGGTATTAGACGACAATTTTGAACGGAATAACACAGAGAAAACAATTCAAAAAGAGAAAGAAATGAATTTATCGAAAATATAGTAGAAATGGAGGTAACAAATAACACAACGAGAAGAAGAAAAAGGCATAAAATCAACAGCGGAATGACTAAGACACTTATTTACTCAGTCGAGACGAGGAATCTCTGCATTGTTCACTGGGGCGCGCTTGCACTCTTCCCATTATTCCCTCTCCTTTACACTGTTCACCACCGCTTTGTGAATCGCCGGAACCAGTGCAATCGCTCGTTGTCTCGCGAATTCCAAAAGTGGTGACGTGGCTTTCAGAGGAATCCGTCCGTATAGATTTACACATGTTGTTTGCCCGAGATTTGGGACGAACGCGAAAGTCACTCCGCCGATGGCGTCCTCTGCTTCAGATGTGCTTGGGTCGGTGATATAATCGCCGTTTGATCTGAAAAATATTGTTTTCATGGGAAATAATTCAGTAAATTCAGCTACCTTAATGCCACATGAGCGCTAGCTGTCAGTCCCATATGTTCTATTCCAGAATGAGCCAAACCGAGAGTGACAGCGGTGAGAGCTGTTGACAGAACACCTCGATCGTCCGAGAGAACGGTCACTTCGATATCAATCACTTTTCCAGGATATTTATTGACGAAAATGACTGCAGACAGAGAAGATACTGAAATTATACAATTGTACTGAAATTATACAATTGTTAACTGAAGTGAGATGTTCTTTTTCATACATTTGTGCCAAGACTCTAGTGTTTCCAAATTCGGCATATCCTGATCCATCTTGTGCTCCAAAAACACCACATTTCACGCATAGTGGGCGGAACGTCGTCTCACTTCTCTTCTCAACGTCGTCCGTCTCCATACGGACATCGTCGATTCGATTCAGATGGGTTAGAGGGATGCTGAGATTCGAGCGGATTGTAGGCATTCTGGAAACAAAAATGGTTTAAAAATAACAAAAAGAAAAAAAGAAAGATATAAAACCGGGTGGAAAGAACCGTTTTCGAGTTATTCACATTTTAAAAAAGTGAGAAAATGTTAAAACTTTATTAAAATTATGAAATTGCATCTTCGTCTGAGCTGATCACAGCCTTCCTCTTTCGACTCTTTATACTTGAAGCAGCAGAAACCGATCCTTTCTCATCATCCACTGTCATTAGGATCTCATCCCGTCCATTATACACTCTCCACTTGGATCCAACGACTACATAACTGATAACCGAGTATACAGTATAATGGAAATCTTCCTGAAGATATGATTCGAGGAGAAGGAAGACGATTAGTCGCTCACAAAATTCTCGTGATCGTTTCCCTTTCAACCTTTTGGCTAGAAGCTCGACGAGTTTGTTGCCAGTGATTCGGCCACTTCCGTCTTTCGCAGAGTTTAGATTTTCTGGAAAATGATGCTTAGTAGTTTCATAAGTTTCTGAATTCAACCTACCTTCGATAATCTTCACCGCCGCCTTGGCTTCTTCACTGACATCTATACTCTTCGTTTCCCCATCCGTTGCCAAGCGCTTCGATCATTTGGTTCCATATAAGCGTGATAATGTTTTGCACGTATTCCTTGTGCCTTCAGTGACTTCGCCACCTTCTCACAGTCATTTCTAGACAAGCAATAGATAATTCCAGTTTCTCCCGAAAATCGCTTTTTGATGATAGCGGCGATCTCTTCTACACACTCGTCTTCGTTTCCTTTCTTTGGAAGAACTTGATATTTCAAATTGGAACGATTGAAACCAGCACGGAATACTAAAGCTGCTTGAATTCCTAACATATCCTTGACGTCATCAAGCACATTACTGATGGCTGTTGCGGTGAGACCAAGGATTGGGACACCTCTAAAAACGTGGGAGAATTGAAAAGTATGAATGGGAGCCTACTCACTTGAACTGTCTCTTCAACACATTCAAAAATCCATAATCAGTTCTGAAATCGTGTCCCCACTGCGAGCAACAATGCACCTCGTCAATCGCAATCAATTTCAAGAATCCGACAGCCAACGATTTCTCCAATTTATTCATCATTCGTTTACTTTTCGCGAGCTTCTCAGGTGTGACATACAATAAACGGAATTCTGAATCATTACGAGTGATCGCCTCTTCCACTCGTTTCGCCTCCTCTTTCGAAGTGTTTGCATTCAAACTCGACGCATCGATTCCCAACTTTCTGAGTTGTAGAATCTGATCCTCGACCAGAGAGACTAATGAAGACACTACAAGAGTCAGACCCTTGGCCAGAAGTGCCGGTAGCTGATAACAGAGACTTTTGCCACCGCCTGTACTGAGAATCACAACAGCGTCCTCTTTACTCATCACTGCGTTGATTGCGGCGCGTTGGAGTGGTCGGAAGGTCTCAAGATGGAACTTGTTACTGAGAATATCATTGGCTTCTTGTGACCAAGAGAATCCATCACGATCCCATCTGTCGAGAACGACGTCAGAGTCTTCGCTGGTTTTTAATTCGATTTTTCTCTCGATCTAGAAAAATAATAATTAGAAATTAATACTAGTTTTCTGATTTTCTCACCTCCGGATCAATTTTCTTCTGTCTTTTCATGAAGACCGACGATGCCTTTGGAATTGTTTGATGTAGGGAGCGGGTTGGGAGAAGAGAGAGTCGCGCGATATTGAAGACTCATTTCTGAAAATCGAATCGAATTTCCAGTTTCTCTGAAAAATTTGATTTAATTGGAGGAAGAAAGTGAGGAATGAGGCTGGGCAATGTGCGTAATGTCCGCAAACACCAATGCGGACTTTGTGAAGTACAGTGCCCTGGTTATAAATGAACCATGCTATGGTTATAAATGAACTATCACAATTATATTTATATTCCAGAACCACTTTACAACAAAATGCAATTCAAAAAAGCTAAACTAATTATTTACAAAATACGCGGAAATTCCTTCACTATATATGTCTATATATATATGTTCTATACGGAGTGATTTATCAGAATCCGGAATAGGATAAAGATAAGAGAATTCCACGGAGTCGTCATCGTTGTCGTCGGAGTTATCGTCATTTCTGAGCACTGCTCGAATTTCAGAAAGGTCCATATCACTGATCTCAATGCAGCCACGTTTGAGATTCACAAACTGCAAGAGAACCTGAAAACATATCGATTGATTTTAGAAGGAAACAAGTATCAACTCACATCTCGAATGATCACAACGTCTTCTGCCGAAACATGGTCCATTGTTATGTCAAACATGGACAAATGAGATAGTTGTTTGATTTGTGAAAGAGGAAACAATTGCGAGTAAGAAAAGTGTGTCAATTGTTTGAATTGATCCGTTTCGGCAAGTTTAGCAAACATATCGTCGTCGAGTTGGGGTTCATCCAGGGAAAATTCTTCGAGTACTCCAGGCTTGAATAGCGAGAGAATTGGAATGAGAATATCATCGTCTTCTAAATCTAGCCAAACAAATCTCGCATAGAATATTGGACTGACGTCTTTGCAAAGTGATTCGATGAATTTTGGCATAATCTCGGGACGCTTGATTGAAATAACAAACTCTTTGATTGGAGATTTCGAGTTGGTTAGCATTGACGACAGAGCACTCAGTTCAATGTTAAACTGATTGATTGACTCATAATCATGTGGAACGACGCAATCACACTTTCCCTTCTTGTAACAAGCAGAATGATTGCAAAGAGAAATTGCCATTTCTCGATTATTACGAATATAAATTGAAACATCCGCGTATTCTTCTTTGACCCTGTCGACAACTTTCTCGAACGTTCGCGAAACTTTTCGCACATTGATCCTGCAAAGACATTTTTATAAATTATTTTTCGACAGAATTGAGTTTTCCAACCTGTCCTGAATATCCAGATTTCCGAAAATCTCGTTGAGTATTTCATTTGGCAAGTCGGTGAGAGAGAGCTGCTTCGGATCGGTACTGAAATTCAGAAGTTCCAATATTTCAGCATTTATTTCTAAACTGACCTTCTGTCATGATCGATATCCAGATTTCCTTGATAAAATCCATAGAACCAGTACTCGAAATCGCCGTATTCAATTACATTGTCTCCGATTGCCTCTTGGAAGTTTTCGAATGCCTTCTCGACGTTTTTGGTACGACGAAACTCGGAGAAAATACAAATGCGAAGAGCGGTCGGATTGGTTTTCAAAATTTCGGACACTTTCTGAGGCGAAATATCCAGATTTCCGACAATCTCATTGAGCCTTTCCATTTGCAAATCGGGGCGAGTGAGCATCTGCGAATCGGTACTGAAATTCAAACAGTTCCGATTTTTCAGCATTTATTTCTAAACTGACCTTCTGTCATGATCGAAATCCAGATTTCCTTGATAAATTCGATTAAACCAGTACTCGAAATCCATGTATTTAATTACATCGTCTCCGGCTGTTTTACAGAAGTTTTTGAATGCCTCCTCGACGTTTTTCTCTCGAAGAAACCTCGGGGTAACAGCGATGAACCTCAAATTCCTCTCGTAAATCGACACCGAGAGAGACGCGTTGCGTGCGCGTCGCGGCTCCCTTCAAGTGATAAGCCGCGAAGCTCGTTTTTTCATCAAAAAAGTTTAATTTTCTTCATTTTTTCTCGTTTAAAACCGACTTTTCGTATATTTACTTTGTTATTCGTTCAAAATATTATTACAGAACCAAAAAAAAATCTATTTTCAGTCAACTAATGCTGCGAAAAATGGACAAAATCAGCCTACAAGTCAAGAGAAACTTTTCAGGTTATTTTTTCCACGTATTATTTCCGTTTAGACAGTTTTCCCGTAGATTTATGAATAAAACTTTCAGATTTCTTCTTCAACGTCTTGTCAGCAGCTGAAATTGTGAATCTTCGGCTCAAATTCACCTTAACAACGCTTCTTCGAAATTCAATGTAAATTTTCCTTATTTCTCTAATTTTGCTTTGTTTTTATTTTACTCTTTTAATAAATTTGATATTGTTCGAAAGTTTTGTGTTGTACATGTCATTAGTTGTGAGTATTCTCATAGTTTTCCTTGTCTCAAATCTCTTTCAAATTCTTAGTCTTTTTCGCATTTTTTAGTGCCTATATGTCCAAAATAACGTTTTATGAAAAAGGAAAACGGTATTCTAGTTGATTTTGACTTTTTCTTCGAAAAAAACGCCTTCTTATTGCGTTTTCAGTTGAGGAAAGGAGCTTTTTCATCGCGCCGAGCGCCGCCGGCCGCGTCGCGGCTTATTCCGTTCGAGGCGTCGCGGCTCTCGTGTCAACAGAGCGCGCTTTCGCGAGGTTCATCGCTGTTACCCAGTGCGAAACACGTAGAAAATACAAATGCGAAGAGCGGTCGGATTGGTTTTCAGAATTTCGGACACTTTCTGAGGCGAAATATCCAGATTTCCGACAATCTCATTGAGCCTTTCAATTTGCAAATCGGGGCGAGTGAGCGTCTGCGAATCGGTACTGAAATTCAAACGGTTCCGATTTTTCAGCATTTATTTCTAAACTGACCTTCTGTCATGATCGAAATCCAGATTTCCTTGATAAAATCGATTAAAACAGTACTTGAAATCCATGTATTTAATTACATCGTCTCCGGCTGTTTTACAGAAGTTTTCGAATGCCTCCTCGACGTTTTTGGTACGACGAAACACGTAGAAAATACAAATGCGAAGAGCGGTCGGATTGGTTTTCAGCATTTCTGACATTTTCTGAGGCGAAATATCCAGATTTCCGACAATCTCATTGAGCCTTTCAATTTGCAAATCGGGGCGAGTGAGCATCTGCGAATCGGTACTGAAATTCAAACAGTTCCGATTTTTCAGCATTTATTTCTAAACTGACCTTCTGTCATGATCGAAATCCAGATTTCCTTGATAAATTCGATTAAACCAGTACTCGAAATCCACGTATTCAATTACATCGTCTCCGATTGCCTCTTGGAAGTTTTTGAATGCCTCCTCGACGTTTTTGGTACGGCGAGACTCGGAGAAAATACATGCAAGGAGAGCGGTCGGATTGGTTTTCAGCATTTCTGACATTTTCTGAGGCGATTTTCTGGAAAAAATACAATTTTTTTCGTGGAAATTCGTGGAAAATGCAGCAAAAAGGGATAAAGAGTGGAAAGTTTACTGCGCGTGAGGTGTGGCGCATTGTCCGCAAACACCAATGCGTAATTTAGGAAGTACCATAGCCTAATCAGAAATGAAACAATACATCGGTAAACTGAAACCTAGAAAACTTAGATTATTTAAAAATGATCAAATGCATTTTTTCGACAGCAAAAGAGTATGAAAATTTTTTTTCCGTATTCTGAACTCATTATTTATCCTCTAAAAACAAGAAAACGACGAATTCTCAGTAATTGGTTGAAAAAACTCACGAAAAAAGAGTTTTAGAAGGATTTCACCAATTTCCATGAATTTATTTTATGAAAAATCAATAATGCCTATTTCTCTGCTTTTTGTTGAAATTTCTGATGAGCACAACGTTCAAAAACGGCCCTTTTTCGATCGAAAAAAAAACACAGAAAAACATGAAAAACATTCAAGAGTTGGCCGCGTATGAATACGGGGTGATAGGTTCCGGATAAAAATAAGACGACAAATACACAGTTTCTTACAATAAATAAGGTTTATTGCAAGAAATTAGAATAAGAATAAGCGTAAAACTTACAAAACAAAAGCTAAACAACCAACGCTAAAATTAGAACTAACCCTGAAAGCCAACCGACTTCAGAAAACTACTTGTTGCCACGTGGAGTACACGTGTCCACGTGAACTGACGCGCTGACTAGGGAAGGGAAGGTCAGCGAGTCAGTGTGGAGTTATGGGACGTGACTTATATCATTGGAAAGCTGAGAAAACGCTGATTCCGAATATATATTCAGTTTTTGCCCTCGAGGCCTGGTATTCGAGAAAAAACAAGGACAAAGTTTGGACCTTCTGACAAGTCATTACTTTACCGACTTGGCAAGTGAAGGTTCCGTTCCCGCAAATTTTTTAAAGATTTGGATAATGGCCATTACCGTAACCCCAATAACTCACTTGAGAGATTTTCGGAGGCGTTTTTCCGAATTTGTTCAATAGTCCGAAATAACCGTTGTCTTCTTTTTTCTTCTCATAAAAACTAATTCTTCTTTCGAAAGGTCACGCTGGAAATGGAAATGAATCTTTATTTTATTCACAACAATCAAATAAATCAACATAAATAATACACGTTACACGGAATACACTTTTTCTCCATAACAGAAGATGACTTCTTCTTAGCAGACTTCTCATCCTTCTTCTTTTCTTTCTTCACTTCAACCACTTTCTTAGCAGACTTCTCATCCTTCTTCTTTTCTTTCTTCACTTCAACCTTTTTCTTAGCAGACTTCTCATCCTTCTTCTTTTCTTTCTTCACTTCAACCTTTTTCTTAGCAGACTTCTCATCCTTCTTCTTTTCTTTCTTCACTTCAACCACTTTCTTAGCAGACTTCTCATCCTTCTTCTCTTCTTTTTTATTCTCTCGAACGACTTTTTTTCCTTTCTTCTCATCCTCCAACTCTTTTTCGGAAAGGAAATAGAATATGTTTCCTCTGTCGTACGAGATGATCAATTTTCCATCGTCCGTTCTGAAAGATTATCATAAATACGGACGGTACCCAGCTCAGTTTCGCAAATCCCTAACATCAAAAACTGTCAATTATATTCCTTTTTTTCCCAAAAAGTTTGATAATTACTTACTCTCGGATTACACTGCAGTTTACTTGTGTCTCTTTCCGTCCGTGTTCCTCTTTCCCGTGTCGATTGATTTTTTGGTTCAGGGCATCGTCCTGAACAGATCTCGTCGTGATTTCTTGATAACAAATCGAACAAAATTTTCGGTTGTCCTTCAAAACCAGCAAGCATATGGGAGGAGGATCCAGCGTATTCGATCTCAGCATCTGGAGCTTTCTTTTCTGCTGAAAATGGACTCAACTTGAGCATAATTGAGGTAATGAGGAAAGGAATAGAGTTGAGCGAAAAACGGTCTTTAAAACGCAATTTGGGTACCAAGCTCCGGGTTACTGTAGTACGGTAAGTGCTCATAGGTCAAAAAATGAACTTTTTGAAAATCGATCGAGAGAAGCTGAAATTTTTAGCATATACTGAATGAAACTAGAGTTTGCTTGAAAATGGAAAAATTCCATTTGCAAACATTTTTCAACTTTTCGAGCTCCAAATCGTCAAAATTCAATAAGGTTCAAAATGGTAAATCAGAAATTACTCGCAATTTTTTCAAACATACATTATGTGGAAGACATGAAGTCGTGGCGATCGATGAAGTGACATGAGATGAAGTGTGCAAAATCTCACTTTCCATTTCTGTCTTTCTGGTCACTTCAATCGGATCTTCGTTTTCCATGAGAACATTCTCTTCGCTCATCGACTTCTCCTTCTCGTCTTTTCCATAAATGTACGAGGATTTTGGTTCAGCAGTCGACAGTTTTGTTTTCTCGGATACGGGCAATTGAGCACGATAGACCGGTGGAATGCCGTCTCCTTCAAATCCACAGTAATCCGATTTAGGCATTGCTTTTTGTGAATCATCAACGAGTGGTTGAATGTTTTCAACTTGCTGAGCATCGACGTTATCAATGGAATCTTGCTCCGAATTGAGCTCGAGATAGTGGCTTTCTACATATGCCATTTTCGTGAGCTGTAAAACGGAGAATGTTTATATTCGAAAGATAAGGAACATATGGGTCATACAGATCAAAAGTAGAACTACATTTTTGTAGTTGACAACTTTTGAGTATGGACACTCCCTAGAGAATTATTGTCATTTTAAGACAACAGCTCCAAAATCGCACTATGCAATTGGTCGGTGCGTAACTTACTAGGGAGTGTCCGTACAACAAAGTTGTCAACTACAAAAATGGAGCTCTTCTTTTGATCTGTACGATCCATCTAAAATTTTACTAGGTGGGACAATCGCTGCTACTGTAACACCCTCTCAAAAACAACCAAAGTTCTAGGAAAGGTCATGAAGTAATTTTGGAGTTATGAGACATGGCATATATCATTGGAAAGCTGAAATCGCGCTGATTTCAAATATATATTCAGTTTTTGCTCTTGAGGACTGGTATTCGAGAAAAACGAGGTCAAAGTTTGAACCACTGTCAAGTCATTACTTTACCGACTTGGCAAGGGTGTGGGCTTGGTTCCCGCAAATTTTTTTAAAGATTTGGATAATGGCCATTACCGTAACCCCAATAACTCACTTCAGAGATTTTCGGAGGCGTTTTTCCGAATTTGTTCAATAGTCCGAAATAACCGTTGTCTTCTTTTTTCTTCTCATAAAAACTAATTCTTCTTTCGAAAGGTCACGCTGGAAATGGAAATGAATCTTTATTTTATTCACAACAATCAAAGAAATCAACAAAATAATACACGTTACTCGGAATACACTTTTTCTCCATAACAGAAGATGACTTGGGACTACGCGCCGGAGGCGCGCCAGTTAATTTTGCTTTGGATCTTTGGTCTGCTTCAGTAACCAGGAAAGGTAGTGTAGGAGATATGGGGGCGTGACCTATATCATTGGAAAACTGAGAGAACGCGGATTCCAAATATATATTCAGTTTTTGCTCTCGAGGTCTGGTATTCGAGAAAAATGAGATCAAAGTTCAGCAACATCTAACACGCGAAAAATTTTGAAAATTGTTTTGTTGCATTTTTCAAATCTTTGTAACTTTCTGGAAACATGAGCGAATTTTGTGATTTTTGAATATTCAGACATTCTGACTCACTGACCGACAGATAGACACAAAATTTGTGTTTTTGGTGCAGCGTTAGGCTCAAAAGTCAAATTTTTTGCGTTTTTTTTTCAAATGCTTCTAACTCACTGAAAACTCAACCAAATCTTAAGGTATTAATATAATTTTGAAGATCTTGATTTTGTTCTTCATAAAAATTTTGTTTCAAGCTACTTGGATCCTTAGTCCTTGTTGTGGCGTGAACTAGCAATGGCCTAGCCTAGTGAACGTCCAACCCTGAGGTCACACGTGGCAAGAAGATCTGCCTATATAAGATGAAGAGAACTCTTAGTTGTTGATTCTCGCCATGTAATAAATGGTTTTATAAGTCCCTTCTCCCGCCACCAGAGGACATAACAATTGGCGATCACGCCCGGGGGCTTGGCATGTCGGACGGGACCGTTGGCTGGTGCGCCTTGGAGAAGCATACTTGTCACGGGCCGGGCCGGGCCGGGCCCGCTAAAAAAATCTTCCGGCCCGGCCCGGCCCGGCCCGTTCGGCCCGTCAAAATATTGAAAAAAAAAATTTCGTCGTTTTCCCATTGTTTTTTCGTTTACTACTTCATGGCAAACATATTATTGATTAGAAATTATAAAAAGACAACAAGTGAAAACGGAAATTGTCAGAATAAGTTATTTTGTCACTATAAACTTTGAGCCTCTCAAAGTCTCTGTGATAATCAGCCGATGATCAGAATCAGGATCAAGAACTTGCTGGAGGCTTCTGAAAGTAGTCTTATCGAATCCCCCGACCTCGATTTAGTATAAACCCAAGAAAAAATTTAATTTCCAACACTTTCGATTCTATTTTTCAAAAATAATTTTTTGCTGCGGGCCCTGAAATTTTCAGCGGGCCCGGCCCGGCCCGGCCCGGCCCGGGCCGGCCCGCGGGCCGGCCCGTGATTTGACAAGTATGTGGAGAAGGAATAGGCAAAGAGATCCCGATGGACAACATCGTTAAAAAAGAGAAGCGGTAAGAAGGGTAGGAGAGCGAGGAGCTCGGGATCATCGGATCACCCGGAAGGAAGAAACCGTTGAAGCAGTAGTAGTAGAAGTAGAAGTAGAAGAACCACCAGAGGACATAACAGTCCTTAAGCCTTAGGCCTGAGAAAGTCTATTTTTCCTAACTTTAATCTCGTTTTTTTCGAATACCACACCTCCAGTGCAAAAATTGAATATATATTTAGAAGCAGTGTTTATTCAGCTTTCCAATAGTGTAGGTCACCTCCCATAACTCCAAATGGACTTCACGACCTTCCCTGGATTTTTCAGATTTTTTATATAAACTACGTTTCAAGCTACTCGGAGCTTTATTCCCCAAGCCTTAAGAAAGTCTATTTTTCCAAACTTTAATTTTGTTTTTTTTCGAATATCAGAGCAAAAACTGAATATATATTTGGAATCAGCGTGATTTCAGCTTTCCAATGATATATGTCACGAACAATATCTCCACACTGACTCGGTGACCTTCCCTAGTGAAGTTACGGTAGGCGCGTGAGGCTTTGGCGGAGTGTCGTTGCGTGTTTACTGTGAGGACTCGGATAACTACAGGGTTATGAGGGTACCTTGCCACCGGCCACTCAAGATTAACACTATTATGAGAATGAGAATGATCATAGAGATCCTATGAAATGATTTAAAAAATAACTTTGGAATAAGCTTTTGTACATCATTCATTTTTTCTAATTATCCTATTCAGAAGAGAAGGTATATTCGGGTAAACCTAACAAAAGAGAAACAGAGATACAGAAAGCAAAGGTAGGCCAAATGTAAGGGAGAGGTAGAGAAAAAATTATGATAGCTGGACTTGTTATTAACGCGGCTCGCTTCTTACAACCGCGCTCTACCGAAATCCTGTGTACAAAATTGAGAGACTCGGAGAAAAAGAGACTATGCAGTTCATTCCTGTTAAAAAATAATTTCAGAAGGTATTCACCAATTTCCTTGAATTTAATTTATTAAAAATCAATAATAACTATTAGAACGGCACAGTTCTTACAATTGCGCTGCACCCTTGAAAAATGTCTCTTTTTCTTTGTGTCTATCAATTTTGTACTCAATTATATTACTCTTCATATAACGTAGTCTGACCTTTGGAATTTTTATCTCACGTAACTAGTTCATTAAATCTCCAATAATTTCCTGATAAGTCATTTTTCAATCTCCAAACTCTCTCATAGGATTTTCTTCTGGAATAAAATCATCGCAAACAATGAGAGTTCTATCTGTTATACCTTTACTGGTTTCTGGATTTATCAGTACAGGTGAGCACTCGGTGAGATATTGAAAAAAAAACAACTGTTGTTTTTTATAGATCTAACACAACCGTCTTCGAAAATTACTTGTGAGTTACTATTTATTAGCACTACATGGTTCTTACAACCGCGCTCTATCGAAACCGAAGAAAATTGTGAGCAAGGGATTTCGGAGGAGCGCAGTTGTAAAAACTGTGCCAAGCTAATACTTAAAACAAACAAAATTCCAGACGAGAACCCTGACACAATAATCGAAAAGCTCCCTGACGCCGGGCGTCTCCTTGCAGCAGTAAATCTTCAGAATGGTTATATGGATGATGCAATCTTGAAGCTTATGGGTCTGGATAGGAAGTTCTCATTGTCAGATCTCCAAAAATTCAACAAAGAAAATGTGGAAGAATTCGTGGAGAAGTTGTTGTCAGTTGGCGGTTTGCTCAAATCGGATTCTGAAAAAGTCGAGCAAGTGTTCATAGATTTCAATGAAATCCAACAGTTCTGGGCACAATATTCCGATAAGATCAACAGGATTCCAGGGAGTTTGAAGATGATAGAAGATGTCAATAATTATGACAGTTACGAGTTGGAAACTATAGATATCAAAGAACCACTCGACCTACTCAACGACATCATCGATGGGAGGCACTCAGATTTTGAACATCTCCAATTAAGTCTTCAAGCAGTTATAAGCAAAATAGAGGTATTTTCAAAATCTCATAATACGAAAGGACTACAACATCTTCTTGAGAGTTTGAGCCCCTTGGAGTACTTAGTGAGAATTATCGATTGGTTGGCTATCAGTCCATTCTGGGAGTTAGCAGAGTACCCCAAGGGTTTGCCTGCTAACTTGAAGAGTTTTGATTTGATAAATATTAAGAAGATTCCAGATTTGGAAATTCTTGAGGCGGTTTTTAACTCACAGGCTTTTGAGCTCAAAAAACTCAATTTCAAGGAATCGTGGATCAAAAATGCTCTCTGGGGGTCGAACTTCTCGGAAACCCGATGGATTCTTGATTTCCAGACCTTGATTGATAAGTTTTATGAGCCATTCCAAGAGCAGGGATCTCAAAGAGATGTCAGGAAAGCCGCAACCTTCCACCATCGCCTACTTGAAGTCAAATCTCTACAAATCTCAGATTTTGAAGCAATAGCAAAAGGTATCCAGTCCTGTGTGCTACATAAGGAATCAGCATCAGCTATCACCAATCTTCGAACTACTAGCAAGAATATTCAAATACTTTTGAAAAAAATCCGAGCAGTGCGAAACGTGGAAATCTCAATGGTAGATCACAAAAAAGTGGTGCAAGAACTCTCCGGGAAAACTGAGATGACTGAACTAAAACAGCTACTTAACGCGGTACTATTTTTGAAAGAAAATTTACGCAAAGTGATTCGATATGTATTGAATTGGGGGGAATCGGCGAAGAGTATTTTTGAGTCGCTTAATGGGTTTCATAGTCTGGATACTACTAAGGAAGTTACAAGCTATATGAAATGTCTGATGAAGGTGGATGGTCCGGTGGAGAAGGCTGCAAGTGTGGCAATGGTTTTCAAAGGAATGAGGAAACTTAGAATGAGTTTTAAGGAGAACTTACTCAGAGCATCAAATATAATGATTGAATCTTTGGGGAATATTAAAGCGATACGAGACTGTAAGGTTGAGAAGATACATAAGGTGGCGGACCTTCAAAATCTTCAAACGTACTCCGAATCCTTTCAAAACTCAATTCCCATCCTCAACACTATAAAGGAGGTGTTAGCTCCTAACAATGAATTTTTGAAGTTTATAGAAATTGGGAATGAATTAAAAGAGAGAAGCAATGAGCTACTGAAATTCTATGACTGGTACTTTGGAAATTTTGAGAGCTTACAAGCCTCCATCGCCAATCTTATAGATGAGTCAACGGTTTGGAAGAATAAGATACGAATCTTGAAAGGTTCAAGTCTAGACGCATATGGAGATATTTTGAAGGATTTGGTCAATATTAACGGCGTGGAGGATTTCCAACCAGAGACAATCCTCTCAGCAATTGATAATTTCGAGGGATTCACAAATGATTCGGATATCAGTGATACATTGAGCCAGTTGAGAGGGTCAGTGGAGAAGTTGGAGGGGTTCGAGATGCACTTTTCGAAATATCACGGATCGTTGATGAAGATTCCAGAAGATTTGAGAAAAATGAAGGAGATTTTGGAAGGGAAGAAGGGGGATGAAAATCCTAATGAGGCGTTGTCGAAAAGGAGTCGGTATTATGAGTGAGTGTGGAAACTGGAAGGATCCGGGACGTTTTGAAAACAGACATTTCGAAACCATGACACTTTTGATAGCTCGTTTTTCAACGATTTTTCACGATACGTATCAAAAATACCATGATATCGAAAGTGTCATGGTATCGAAATGTCTGGTTTCAAAGCGTCCCGAGTTGAGCGGAATCCGGTTTTTGAAATGGCGGAAGGCGGGACGCGGAAAGCAGAAGACGGATTCACTATACCTATACAAACCCGCTCTAAAAATACGTAATCCGCATTATTACGGGGCGGTGAACAGTGTTTAAATTTCGACAAATTTTCTCATTAGAGCGTGTTCGCATAGGTATCCTGGTCCCGAAGCTGAGTGGTAAATGATATAGTCTTCGTAGATCACCCTTCACCAATAACCAATCCCCCCTAATGCATCATTTCCAGTCTCCTCATCATCCTCTACGTTGCCATCCCAGTAATCCTAATATTCACATTCATTTGGTGTCTACTCGATACACATTGTCCACTGAGAAAGTACGGACAGAGGCAGTATGAGAGGAGACGTTCGGTGAGACCAGCTAAGTGTAAGTATTACGAAAAATAGTCAGAAATGAAATAAAGTAATTTCAGAGAAGAAACCAAACTCCGGATCATCAAGATTGAAACTTCCGAAGCCTTGATAATTTTGAATCCTGAATAAAACATTCGTTGGTCTGCTAGCTCTTGATGTTGGTCTGCTAGCTATTTCATTGGTCTGCTAGATAATCCCTTATGCTGGCTTTGAGCGTCCTTACGTTGTCTGGAATATAACCGTAGGTTCTCAAGCCCAAACCACCCTTTCTGCACTTTGTAGTCCGCGTAGTGAGTTGTCTAGTAACTCTGTTTGATTGGTTTCTTCATCTTCGTTTCCCTCCTTTTCTTCTCCTCATGTATCAATGTCCAGCCCCGTGTCAATTCAATAGAATTTGACTCTCTTTGTCAATGTGTAAACAAGCAGAGATACTACAAAGTTTATATCTAAAAATAATTTATTGGGTGCTGGAATAAATGTTAATCTAATCCTTTTCTATGTGGTCGTGTGACTTGATAAGTGAGATTTCTACTGCATAATGTGATCTGTTGATTAACTTTTTAAACTAATTTTAAAACAAAGACATTTTCGAATATTATTGAATGGGAATACGGTTTTTTACTGTATCAAAAACAATGCTATCGTTGTTCTGCTAGCTCCTGACGTTGAAAGAAACTCTGTATGTTGCTCCATTTGACTGAATTTATATGAACAATGGACAAGAGTCTCATATGAATTAAATAGATAACCGTAGATAGGTCCTTATAAAACCATTAAAGGCGTGTCTAGTTTGTTGGAAACGGTTGAAAACATGACACACCGTAGTTTTGAACTTTACAGGTCTAGAAAGAACTGCAAATCACATGAATATAATGTTTGAGAGACCCGTATTGAGCAACTTAATTCTTCCTAGCAAGTCTTTGAGAAGCGATAATACATAAATGCAGGTTTAACCTTGTTCTATCCGAAAAAGACAAACATTTGAAAAAAATGAAGCAAATTGTGCTAAAGTTGCGTATAGCCAAGGATGGATGTTTGTTCGTGTTAATTTGTTTTATAATAATTGCAGATTTGAAAATACCATGAAATTATAATACAAAAAACCGGGAAAATCTATGAACTGATAACATTGCAATAGCGTAATTATTAATTATAAGATGACCCATTTCAATTCGATGAGCACGAAACTTAATTCAATGTAAACTTTTAGCCAGATTTTCATAATGAGTTTACATTTTCTAGCTTTTTGGAAATCCAAAAACATGAAAGCCTATTCAAATCGTTCAACTACCTTTGACATTTTGAAAACTCAATCATGATTCTGATTCCAAAAACAAATCCCACCGTGGTGTTTCCCAAAACATTTCGTGCATTTCATGAACAAACAACCATTTCGAACATTCCTCCCGTCTCTGACAACTCTCTGACAACTGTCATCAGAAGAAACATGTGCTCTATCTCTATCTCTTCAAATGTAACTTGCTTCTTATTCTTCTTCTCCTTCACGCAGACAACTTATCCCATTTGCCATGCCGTGAACAAAATCACGCTACGTGCAGATGTCCACAAGACCCGGAGGGGCGGGTCTCTCTCTCTCTCGTTTTCTCCTTTTTTCTATTTCTGCGTGTCTTCTAGGCATCAGAAGGAGAAAAAAGGAGAAAAAGGAGTGTCGTCGTCTTTTTCTTCTTCTGGTGAGCCGCTCTTTTTCTTTGACTCTCTCCCATTTTTTCAGTCTATTTTTGAATTGGACTCTGCTCTTTTAGGCTGTGTGCCCATAGATGCGCCTCTGGGCAACTCGCTTTGCATTTGAACCAAACAAAATGTTTCTTTTTTGAGAATGTTGTTAGGATGCTCTTCAAACTGGGAAAGCATTGTGGATGGTTTTGAAAAATTTTATGGTTTTCTGTAGAAATTTACCGAGAATTAAGGCCGGTGTACTAAAATCAGTATATCTCGGCTTGTTTTGTTTATAGTCAGAATTTAAAATCTATCTAGAATCATGACAATATTTGCTTTTAATGAACTAGGTTTCATTTAGTTACGTAATTATCATTGCTCTCTAATTAGCTGTCTACGGGACTCATTGATAATTAATAACGGATTTATGGTAGCATCATTATGCTGACCTTAGGTTAGTAAATAGGCGTGAAACTATTAAGACCAATAATAAGATAGGTCAATAATTGTCAGACGTTAGGAAGGTATTGATTTGTCAGTGGTCCAAACTTTGACCTCGTTTTTCTATAATAGACCTCGAGGGCAAGAACTGAATATATATTTGGAATCAGCGTTTTCTCAGCTTTCCGATGGTGTAGGTCATGTCCCATATCTCCAAACTGACTCCGTGGTCTTACATAGTTAGGTTAGAGGCTGCTGAGCCAGTTTTTTTGAATGTTGTTCTCAAAACGGTGTACAGACATCAAATTTCTAGATGTTTTCGTTTTTTGAACCTTTCAGAGGCTGAATTTCGGAAGCCCCTCCTTCAGATGGCCGAAATAACTGATAGCATAGATCCCTGTCACCTGAACTCTTGACTCTCTTATCTGCTGCATTTTAGACGCCTTCTACCAAAACAACCATAAGTTTCAAAACATCCACATCAGTGATTTGAGCAGAATTCTGAATTCCGCTCAACTCTGATTCACATGAGTGCCACACAACCGTTGTTACTCTTGATGTACCTCCTCCCTGATGTCTTCTAGAAACCCGTTTGATAAAATATAACAACATTTCAAAGTTCATAGTACAAGCACACTTCCTTTCTATATAAACCCGAATTGCTTTCTTTCCTTCTCTTCGTGTTTTGTTATTCACATCTTCTATCAGTCATTTAAACCACTTTTTAATTATTCCAGAACCATGGCTGACTGTCGTTCTCTTCGTTCAATGGAAACCGATGGTTTCCAAGTGGTTACCGAAGTGGTCACCCACAAACTCAACCATATTCCAATTTTCAAAGGAGACTTCGGCTCGTTGTCCCCGAAAGTGCAAAGATTCGTTGCCGAGAAGGCCGAGTTGATGAATCCGGCTGGAATCTACATTTGTGATGGTTCCCAGAAGGAATATGACGATATCGTCGACAAGTTGGTCGAGCGTGGAGTCTTGACTCCATTGAAGGCCTATGAGAATAAGTGAGTGAAATATGGGGTACTGTACAAACCAACGCCACAAAAAAGTAACAAGCTACCAGTGTATACAGTAGTTCAGAGTTAGAGCCCTACCTTTGCCTGTTTCCAATTTTTACTAGATTTCCGTAGAGCGCAGATGCTTAGCTAACAGGACATCCGGACAATAGTGCAAACCTACCTCTCCCTGATCATTTGATCTGGTCATTCTCTCATTTTCACTAGAACCTAGCCATCACTCTCATTTATCAAATACCCCTATGATGATGCCATTTCTATCTCTTGTTTATTTTCTTCCTTCCCGCTGCTTATCACGTACTTCGGCTATGATCTCCGCGACATTTTTTGAAAGAAAAATAAAAGGGGGATGGGTTGCAAAATGGGGGAAGGGGGACCAATAATAAACACGATTGTTTATCACTTTGAACTATGATTTTTAGAGGGGAGGAGGTAATTTGATCTTCAAAAAGAGAGGCCGATGAAGAAATTGATCCTAGTGGTTTTAGGAGTCAAAAGATATATTGCTGGTCAAAAATCTCACCTAAGCTAGGTTAGGCTTGGCGGTAAATTGAAAAAGGCTACGCCGAATAATTCCGGTGGCAAGCCGCAATATTCAGTCAAAATTTGTAATTTTTTGCTTAAAAACATGCCGAAAACCGAAAAAAAAACAAATTTGGTCTGCTAGCTCCTGTCGTTGGTCTGCTAGCTATTCCCTTAGGTTGGCCTTGAGCGGTTTAGGTTTGTCTGGACGTCTCAAAACCCCTGAAACTTTCCAGCTATCTCTGCCGTACCGATCCACGCGACGTCGCCCGTGTCGAATCGAAGACATGGATGGTCACCAAGGACAAGTACGACTCTGTGTGCCACACCCCAGACGGTGTCCGCCCAATCATGGGACAATGGATGAGTGAGGAGCAGTTCGGTGTGGAGCTTGACGCTCGCTTCCCAGGATGTATGGCTGGACGTCCGATGTACGTTGTTCCATACTCGATGGGACCAATTGGTGGACCACTCTCGAAGATCGGTATCGAGTTGACTGATTCTTCATACGTCGTCCTTTGCATGCGTACCATGACTCGTATGGGACAGAAGGTTCTCGACGCTCTCGGTGACCAAGATTTCGTGAGATGCATCCACTCTGTTGGACTTCCACGTCCAGTTAAACGTGAGTCACTCATATTTTTTCAGATTGTAAATTCCCCTAAATTTCAGAAAAGGTGATAAACCACTGGCCATGCAACCCAGACAAAGTGATGATTGCCCATCGTCCAAAGGAGCGTGAGATCTGGTCGTTTGGATCCGGATACGGAGGAAACTCAATTTTGGGAAAGAAGTGCTTCGCTCTTCGTATCGCTTGTAATATTGGTAGAGATGAGGGATGGCTCGCTGAGCACATGTTGGTGAGTAGGCTCTGAGTAGAATGTCTCAGATTAGTAAAGATAGACTAATATCGGTTGAGGTCGGCTAAGATCGGCTCAGAAAGGTTATGACAGGCTGAGATCGTTTAAGATCGTTTAAGATCAGTTGTGATAGGCTACCAAGACTCCGCTGGTGTAAGGGCTCAAACTTTGGGCAAGTTTTCCAGATTCCTAGAAGTTTCTGAAAAATTTGAATACATTTTGGAATTCTTAGATTTGGAACTATGCAGATCTTTATCGTTTTGACATTTGCCCCTCAAGAGACCTTACTAATTTTGGAATTTTTCGATTAAAACTTGTCTGGCCTTCGTTAAGAGTGGTGAATTCTCAACATTGGTCCGCAATCTCCTGACTTTGGTCTGCTAGGTCAACCTATCTTTGCCGATCACAACCGATCTCAACCGATCTTGAACGATCTCAGCCTGTCATAACCTATCTGAGCCGATCCTAGCCGATATCAAACCATAACCAATAAACTAAATCCTTCCAGATCATGGGAGTCACCAACCCAGAAGGTCAAGAAAAGTTCATCGCTGCCGCCTTCCCATCCGCCTGCGGAAAGACCAACCTTGCCATGCTTACCCCCACAGTACCCGGCTGGAAAGTCCGTGTCGTCGGAGATGACATCGCATGGATGAAGTTCGGAGAGGACGGTCGCCTCTACGCAATCAATCCGGAAGCCGGATTCTTCGGTGTCGCCCCTGGAACTTCCCACAAGACAAATGCAATGGCAATGGAGTCTTTCCAGAAGAACTCAATCTTCACAAATGTCGCAGAGACCGCCGACGGCGAATACTTCTGGGAGGGTCTTGAGAAGGAGTTGAAGGAGGCGAAGGGCTATTCTGATGAGCAATTGAAAAACTTGGAGATCACCAACTGGTTGGGAGACCGTTGGCACATTGGAGACGAAGGAAAGGCCGCCCATCCGAACTCTCGTTTCACCGCCCCAGCCTCACAATGCCCAACTATTCATCCAGATTGGGAAGCTCCACAAGGAGTGCCAATCGATGCCATCGTGTTCGGTGGACGTCGTCCAGAAGGAGTGCCATTGGTATTCGAGTCGTTCTCCTGGGAGCACGGAATCCTCGTCGGTGCTCTCGTCAAATCGGAGACCACCGCCGCCGCAGAGTTCACCGGTAAGAATGTGATGCACGATCCGATGGCGATGCGGCCATTCATGGGATACAACTATGGAAAGTATTTGGAGCATTGGATCAAGTTGGGCAAGGCACCGAATAAGGCGCCGAAGATCTTCCATGTCAATTGGTTCCGTGAGACGAAGGATCACAAGTTCTTGTGGCCAGGATTTGGAGACAATATTCGTGTTTTGGATTGGATTTTGAGACGAGTTTCTGGAGATGACGATATTGCGGTGAGTAGGGAAACAACCAAAAAAAGTTTTTTTTAAAGTTTGGCTCTAACAGGAATAGAACCCCGGACCCTTTTTTGTTCGCTGAAAACAAGCCGAGGGAGGCTCCATTTTCCGTTTTAGTCTGTCTGTGTGTTTGTGTAACTCATTTCTATCATTTCTAGCGAAAACAAAAAAGCAAAAAACCTTTTGACCGCACCGGGAATCGAACCCCACAACCCTCGCGCAAAAGCCAAAAGCTTAACCACCTGAACTACACTCGCACTAAACAGTATGGAACAGGCGCGCGTAATAAACCTTCCTTCCACCACTACTTTAGCGCTCAAACCAAATTCAATTATTTCAGGTCGAGACTGCCATCGGATACGTGCCAAAACGTGGCACCATCAATCTCGACGGACTCGCACGTATCGATTGGAATGAGTTGATGAGCATCCCGAAACCATACTGGGAAGAGGACATCGACGAGAGCAGACACTTCTTGGACTCCCAAGTCGGCTCGGATCTTCCACAACCGATTCGTGATGAGCTGGATAAACTCGAGAAGAGAGTTCATTCCATTTAAATCTCAATTTCTCTATTGATTTTCTCTTAAATTTTCAACTAAAAAATTTGTACATTATATAATTGCTTCGTTAGAATCGAATCGCTATGAATTTTTAATATAATAAATCTAGTTCTATTCTACAATAAAATCAACACAAAAAACTACAAACAAACGAACAAAATACCCATAAACACAGTAAAAATAGGAAAAAAGGTAATTTAAGAATTAAGACGCCCAATTTCTCGTCGTATCGATATAATCTCCATCGGGTGCCTCATAATTCTTGATTGGCGGCGTCAGAGAGGGTCCATGGATCGTCAGTGGCAAATCGTTGGCGGCTGGTTGGACGGCGGAAGTGTACAGCTCAGGAGACAACTTTTTCAGCTCGGCGAGCGCTTTTCGTTGCGATTCGATGGCTCCGCGAATCCATTTGTCGTCTTCTCGTTGCAGGGCGAGGCGGGAGCGAGAGTAGTTCTGAAAAATTAACGAAAATTGTGAAAAATAGATTGAAATCACAGTTTTCACAAATTTTCAAATAAAATTTTGGCATTTTCTGCTCATTTTGACCATTTCCCAACTATTACCTTCAACGCAATCGCTCTCTCGTCGATTTCCTCCAAAGTGAGCTTGGTGGGCGGTCGGCGGCGTTCTCTGTAATTTCAGATATTAATCTTGGAGATGTTCTCAGAGACACCACAATACAAGCCCAATACAGTCATGCGTAACCTCGTCGAGAGCTAGCAGACTAATGAAAATCGCTAGCAGACCAACATCAAGAGCTAGCAGACCAACGTCAGGAGCTAGCAGACCAATGCAAATTTCCACCCAACTCACTCAATATTTTTAGCAGATTTCACATCGAGAGTGAGCTCATCGACTGGTTTCGGTTTCTTCGAGTGCTTCTGCATCTGGCGGATATCCTTCTCGAGACGCTTACGACGACGAGCTTCTCGTTGTTTTGCTACCTGTAAATATGGGAAATGAGAGGGTTTTAATGGAAAAATCAACATTTTTGGCATAAAAATCATGATTTTCAGTAATTTTCTCACCTCCGGATCAATTTTCTTCTGTCTTTTCATGAAGACCGACGATGCATTTGGGATTGTTTGATGGAGGGATCGAGTTGGAAGAAGTGAGAGTCGCGCGAGATTTGATAGAAGACTCATTTCTGAAAATAGATGAATTAGGAGAAAAAAAAGAAGTTTTTTTTAATTCAAAAAAATATCGAAATAGAGCGAAAAGAAAGGATTTTACAAGGTTTTTAGATTTAAAGAGCCCGAGCCTCCTTACCAAACGACACTCCGACATCCCACCCCCCTAAGAACGCTGCGTCTCCACAAACTATTTGATCTACGCGTCCTCTCACTCTTCTTTTTTGCACTCAACATTTCTAGTCATTTTCATTTCTAAAAACCGCACAAAATATTGCAAAATGGACACCATTTTTGAAGAAGAGGAGGAAATCGATGATGTGGGATCAAGTGGTATGGAAATTGGTGAGTTTTTGTGAAAAAGTTTAATTTTTTCCCTGAAAATCGATTTTTCTAGTCTAAAAACCAAATTTCAGACTCCAAACCATCCCCAGCTCCTACTAATCAATATGAGGCGGAAGTAATACAACAATATATCAAAGAGCAGCAAAAAATCTATAAAAACAGTCGAAAAGTGACGATGAAGAAACAAAAACCGCCGAAATGGATATGCACTGTGAAGAATTGTCAGTGGGGTGGACGAAGTATGGAGAATATGATGTCTCATCTGAAAAAGCAGCATCCAGACCAGCCGGGCACTCAATTCACGGTGGAATCGACGTTTTTAGTGAGTTTTTGAGAAAAAATGGATGGTTTTGAGCAAAAAAGTCAATGTTTCAGACCAATTTCAAGTACAGTCAAACGCGAAAAGGATCCCTCAAGTATATCAAAAGGGATGTCCAGGAAAAGAAGGTTGTGGAGGAGTTGGGTCAAAAAATCAAGGATCTCTGAATTATTTGTGATTTTGGAACGAAGAATCGTGTAGTTTGTGTCATAATTTATTAATGAATTATTTTTCCAATTCGATTTTTTTTGGATTTTTAATTAGAAATGCAAATTGAGTAATAGAATATGAAGGGTTTTGAGCTGAAAACAATAGTTTTAGTATCTAAATGTACAAACGCCAGAAAAGTTTTTAAACTTAACAAAATGAGAAAAATAAGCCAAGAATAAAACTCAGGGCAAAGATAAAAATTATCGAAGAAAAACGAAGATTTTGGATAGAAATACGAGTTTAGAGCTAAAAATAACGTTCTTTAGCCGAATAAACGTCGTTTTCAACATAAACACCTTGTTTTCAAAGCCTGAATTGTAATGATTATCGGGATATGATTTTTCTAATTTTTCTAATGGGAGTGAAACTTCAAACTACCAGTTTCCGCAGGAAATTAACATATTTTCCGCGAAGAAGTGGTTTTCCAGCCTTGAAAACAACGAAAAACAACTTATTTTTACAATTTTCCGCACGCTTCATCTTGAAAACCCCAATAAAAGCTTAAAAATCGTGCAAAATAGAAAAATAAATTAAAGGCGCATAGCGTTTCCCATCCTCTAGGGTCTCGCAACGACCGATACGCAACGACACTCCGCGTTGGCAACGACACTCCACCGTTTGTTGTTTATTATTTTTCTCTGCACTCTCTAATTTTCCCGTTGTCTCTCGTTACCGAATTTGAAACATTCCGTTCGCAAGTCCACGAAAAAGCTGAAATTTATAGAAAACCTCATAGAAAAATAGCAACAGAAAAATATAAATAATTCAGACAACACAGAAAATGGAACAAGAGGAGGAGATTGATGTCGTAAATTTCGACGCATCAATCGAAGTGCCCGCGGGATTCCAATGCGATCAATGTGAATGGGTTGGGAAGTCTGAAAGAAGTCTCGGAGCACATAGAAGGCACAAACATCCGAAACCAGAAGGCTCAGTGTCGACGCCAAGAGGAAGAGTTCGTAGATAATTGATTTTTTTTTCGTTGATTTTCGAAAATTCAGGGGCGCCCACGAAAAGAAGAATTCGACTCGTTGAAACCCGCTGAAAATGAAGTGATACCGGCACGTGTCACCACGAAACAGCTTCTAGGCGGTAGAAAACGACCGAAGACAATTGTCGACTCGATTGATGATTCTGCTCTCAGTAATTTTTTATTCTAGAATTTAATATCGGTCCTCAACCTCTCCAAGCATTTCCAGGAACCGATCGAGAAGCGTCACGACTTCATGATCTGGGTATTATTGATGAGGCGACGTCTGTTGGGGAATTCGTGCGACGAGATGTCAATTATCCGATGGTTTCTAACGATATGATGATGATGGAGGAGGGTGGATCGATGGTTGTTGGAGAGGAAGTGATCATTGATAATGAAGAAGAAAATGGAGACGTCGAAAAGGTAAGAGAGCTCAAAATCGTGATTTTCGAGCAGAAATTGGTGGTTTCTATCACTAATTTGGTGCTCCCAAGTGGAAAATGTTCTCAACGTTGGTCTGCTAGCGATTGGCTTTGGTCTGCTAGTTCTCAACGTTGGTCTGCTAGCGATTGGCTTTGGTCTGCTAGCTCCCAACATTGGTCTTCTAGCTTCAGGACACCGAAATCATAAAAATCGAGTCCGAATAGTTTATAATGATCAATCTACATTTTTCAGCTTCAATCCAATTGCTTTTCACTGGGAATTCCCGAGAAAACACCGATTTTTCAGTAAAAATCTGCAAAATTCGCTTTATATTTAAGCTTTTATTGAAAAATAAGTGGTTTTGCGAATTTTCCAGTGGAAAATGCCAGTTTCGGCTGATTTTTCTCCAGGAGTCGCATTTCTCCGGTTTTTCTGTTGAAAACTCTAGCAGACCAACGTGAATAGCTAGCAGACCAATGCAAAAACTTGCGAAAAACAGGAAAACGTCGCATTTTTTGTCATTTTTGATTTGACAATTCTGATCAATAGCTATATTCGGAGAAAAACTTCGAGCTTTTTACTCGAAAATGCGAAAAATAGACAGTTTGCGATTGCCACGTTGCAATGCTCAAGAGCTAGCAGACCAATGCTCAAGAGCTAGCAGACCCTTGGTATAATGATAATGTATTTTCAATCTTAAAAAAAAAAATGTATTTTCAGTCTAAAAACAATGATTTTTCAGAGACTCAGTCCAATGAAGCAACGTGGCACTCCATCTCGCCGCTTCACTGATAAAGTAGTGCCGGACCGTCTAATCATCGGAGACGTAACCGGAAAATATAAATGTTACATTCCGGACTGCGGATGGAAAGGCGGCTACCGATCGATTCGAATGGATCACATGAAAGCGATACATCCGGAATGGAAGAAACCGGCGAGATTCATTCTAGAGAGAATTTCCAAAGACGGTGTATATCTAGACCCAGATGCATACGTGCCACCATTCGCATGCAATGTACCAGGGTGTACATGGCGTGGGAATTATAGAGCGTCGAGGAGTGTTCATATGAAAAAAGTGCATCCGAATGAGCACGCGGAGAGAAAGAAATCGGCGCCCGGCTACAATTCGAATGGAACTTACGCGTGTCATTATCCGGGTTGTACGTGGAAAGGGTGGAGTCGATCGACGAGATCTATGCATTTGAAGAAGGCGCATCCGGATTGGAGGCCAGAGGATTCAAGGGTTTTGGTAAGAAAAACTACTAAAATCGCACATTTTAACACAAAATAAGCGATTTCTGTAAAAAGTCTTTGCTGTAAATCATTTGAGTTCGATTCTCAACAATTTCTAGACAATTTTCAGCTAAATTAGGCTGAACATAACTGAAAATGGCCAGAAATCAGTAATCTGAAATGGATTTTGGCAATATTTTCATAAAATCTATTGAATTTGAGCCTGAAACGCAGAAAATGTAGCAAAATAAACTTTAACACTAAATAATCTGTATGATACGGTTTCTGAGCTAAGAAACTTATTTTTTCACTGATAATTGCTTCAAGAAGCCATTTTCATCAAAATTCGGCTGAAAACCACAAAAAATAACTCAAAACGGCCGAAAATTGGTAATCTGAGATGAATTTTGGCATTATTTCCACAAACTCTATCAAAATTGAGCTGGAAAACTCAGAAATTGGAGCAAAATGCAATTTCAAAACCGCTAGAAACGCCAAGAAAACATTGTGATAGGATCTAGATGATTTCAGCAACTTTTTATAGTTTTGAGCTCTTTTTCAGTGCTAAAAACGGTGAAAACTCCACCATTTTCAGATGATTCTCTCATGTTTCTTCTGCAAATCCACATTCCCATCATATCCACTACTCTCCGAACATATATCAACTCATGGTGGTGTTGGACTACACGTGGAGGAGTTTTTCGAGACGAAAGAGATCTATTCGGTTAGAAAAGTGGATTTTTTTGAGTTTTTACAAAAATAGTTTTTAGGAGTGGATGATACGAATCGAGAAGCTTTATTCTCTAAATTTCGAGCGATACGACCCACCGCTTCATGGAGATCACGGACATCCGGACGGACAGATATACTTGCTTCATTGTAGTTGTGTGGGTCATCGAGGAGCTCAGTTGGCTGTTGATGCAAGGTAAAATTAATGAAAAAACTGATAATTTTATATAAAAGTGTCATTTTCCAGAGCGTACATCTACGACAAGCACTACTTCCTGAAACGGCGTCCCCACCAACTGATGACTCGCCATAAGAACGATTGCTCTGCTTTTCTAGAAATCCGAGAGGAATCCGAATACGGTCCCGTCCATGTCAAAGGCACTCTCGAGCACACCGGCCACCGCTTCGGCACTCCTTTACTCCGAATGACGCCGATGGAACGCCAGCTGTTTTGTGACGTTACCGAGTGGAAATCGTTGGGAAACGATCAGTTCATGGCGATGGACGTTGTGGAGAAGTTGACGGCGTACGAGGGATTTCTGATGGATAACTTCTCGGAGGCCAAAGGAGTGATACTGATGGAACCGTTGGATATGGATCCGTTGCTTTCTGTTAGGATGTTGGTGGAACAATCCGAACCGAGCTGCTTTTTTGGAGTGAATTTCAGCGAGTTTGACAATCATAAAAAGATGTCATTTGGTTATATGAATCTGGAAATGCAGAAGATTTGGGGGAAATTCGGTCCCGGTGGTACTGTATGCATCGATATGATTCTTATGGATTTCGACGAAATCGAAATGGTCCAGTATACGGTTTACGTGATCGGCGAGCAAATGAATATTCCGAAGTGTGTAATGCTCTACATGACTACCGAGCAAGCCACCGGACCGCCCGTGATTCTGGAGCATTTAACGATAATCGACGCAAGAAGTCCCAAGGAGTTCCTAACGAATCCATCGGAAATCTGGGTGGAACTCGGGAGAAAATACTACGAGGGGCAGGAGGAACAGCCGAAAATGTTGATCAGCGAGTGGGCTCTAATGGAATATTGGGCGGTGAAAGCGGAGCAACTCAGTGAGAACGAAATAGACACTTTCAATATAGTCTGTGCACTTCGGAGAGTGTTACGAACTGAGGACGCTCAGCAGGTGCTCTCGTTCTTCGTGGAGTTCTTCGAAGCGTGTTACGAGTGTGGCTACGATCAGTTGGCTGAGTTCTTCGACTTGCAACTCACGGATATTGAGTATTTCAAACGGTGGAATCCGATGAGACGACTTGGAATCAATGCGCATTCTCATCCGATGCTAGCGACGGTTTCTAGGGTGATTCGCGAGTTTTATTTGACAAATGATGGGATAGATCGAGTGGATCAATGGTTCGCACACGCTACCAAGAGAATGGAGGAGTTTAATCAGGTGGAGACGACGCAGACGTACACAATGAGACCTTTGGAGCCGATAAGGAAGTTCTATTATCAGAGTTCTCGGGATATCGAGGAGGTGGAGGCGGAGGAGGTGCGGATGCAACAGGCGATTCAAGGGAGACCACATCATCAGGGCCACCCGCAGGTCCACCATCAGGAGGTCCACCAGCAAATGATCTACGAGGAAGACGATATTCTTACTGGAGAAGTGGTGGAAGAAGAAATAATCGGTCATGAGATAGAGGGCGGGCTCGAAGGGGAGGAGATTGTGGAGGAGATGACGTTGCAAGAAGGCGAAGAGTTGATTTATGAGGAGATTGATGAGATAGAAGAGGAGATACAGTATCAGGAGGAGGAGGTAGTGGAGAGCACCCCCAAAGTCCCACCGCATCGAATGCGTGTCTACCAACAACAAAAGGCGCCGGACCCACCACGAGCACGTCCTCTTCATCAAGTCGTCAGCCAACAGATTCCGCTCCTCCCACCGTCAAAACGGCCTCGGATTCTGAAGGGACACGAAGGCCACCACCTTCAGCCACCCCTACCAACACCCCCCGCTACACGAGACACCACGAAATCAGTGGTTCGTGGTAGAAAGAAGCGACGAGATCGATTCGCACAGCTTCGAGATTGCCCGCCAGAAGTGATGAGAGCCATCGCGGCGCACGCGATCGCCTACGATGGAAGGAAGAAAGAGCAGCGGCCGTTTATGTATGTACCGGGGGAGGCGAAACTGTCGACCTCGGCGACACCGGTAGTGCCGACACCCGATATGACGAGGTATGGAGCGCCACCGCCGAGAAGGTTGAGTGCCCAGCAGATTGCCGAGTTACAACAACAGAGACGATTGAAGAGGGATCAACAGTGGGCGCAGAAGTATCAGAGGGTTCAGGAACAACAGCAGAGAATGCAGGAGGAGGGGGAGCAGCAAGGGGAGGAGGAGGAGCTGATTGAAGTGGATGATGGACCGGTAAGCTAAATAGATAGCTAGAAAAGTAGAAGAGGACATCCGGACTCTACATATAAACTAACAGACAGATTTCTCAAAATCGTCGTAACTCACTTCGAAGTAATGATTCTGAGCTGGAAAATATACCAAACAGTGTCATTTTAGACGATGTTGTCTGAGAATCATTATAAAATCGCGATTTTTCTGTCAAAAATGACTCCAAAATTTAAGATTTTTTGATATGAATCGATTCTAGAAAAAAATCGTGTCTTTCGTCCAAAAATAACGAAATAACCTTGAAAATCGTAATTTTAGTTTAGAAATTATGAAAATCACGCTAAAAATCAAAATTTTGGCTGAAAATCACTTTAAATTTGCGATTTTTCAGTCAAAATTGATTATTTTTTGTCTGCTAGCTATGAAATTAGTCTGCTAGTTCTCATTTTGGTCTGCTAGCTTGGAAATGTTCATTTTCCGAATTTTCTTGAAAATTTTCGAAAATATACTCAGACGAGGAGAATGTCTATTGTAATGTACTGATACACTGCACGACGAGGAACGATTTTTGGAACTTTGAGATCATAACCCGCTTCAGACCGAATTTCGGGCCTAGCTTCAACAAGATTTTCTCTTTTCCCTGGCTTTCTGAATCGATTCATATCAAAATTCTTAAACTTTGAAAGAGTGGTATCCTAAAACACCCCAAAAATTCATATTTTAACTGAAATCGTTTCAGTACGCACTTCCATCGACGTCACCATCATCATCATCTGCTCCACCACCATCCCAACCACAACAACCATCAACATCCTCAGCGTCTTCCCACCATCCTCAATCATCTCATTACATTCATCGGGGCCCCGGCCCTTCCACATCCTCATCGTCATCATCACACCCTCCATCATCTCACTACATACAACAACACGAAGCTCCGCCCCCATCATCATCTTCTCACCAAGACGTTGAGGAGCAGCCGATCTATGAGGAGGATGAGATTCCGATCTACGAGGACGATCAGTATAATCAGGAGATGTATACATATCCACCGGATGAAATGGTTGTCCATCATGAGGAGGTCCATATGGAGTATGATGACTCACAGCCGTGCACTTCTGCTTCGTTGTATAGATAGTGAAAATAGAAAACTCCACCCATTTTGCTGGTTTTTAGACAGAAAAATCACGAAATTTTTGAATTAAAGTCACAAAAATGGCGGAGCTTCCTCTTTTTCCGATAGTCTTTTTTCTAGCCCCGCCTATTTTTTCCCCAATTTTTTCGTAAATTTTTCACATTTTTCAATTCTAAACACCACATCTTGCTACTCAATGATCTCCATAATATACTTTACTGAATGAATGAAATTTTCGATTTTTTTTTTCATTTTTCTGTCATTTTTCTCGAGTTTTCTTACTCTTTTTATATCTACTATAACTTTTGCACAAATTGTCATTAAAGAAACCTTTTCAGCTTTTCAGAATGTCCGCCTCAGTGCCAGCGGATCTTCGTAACCTCCGCGCGTGTCTCCTCTGCTCACTCATCAAATCGGTCGACGCTTTTCAGAAGGACGGATGTGAGAATTGCGATGGGGTGCTTCATTTGAAGGGAGACGAGGAGAAGGTCTATGATTGTACCAGGTAGAAATGAGGGAAATTTTTAGAGAAATTATTCGAAAATTGTCCAAAAATACTTGGAGAATCGATATTTTTCAATGAAAAACTGTTCTGGCGCACCTTTGACGCATTTCAAAGGCTCTAATTTTGGTGGAAAAGCGTGCTTTAACTTTTAAAATCAACAGTTTTCGTTGGGAAAACTGACTTTTGAATTGCAAAAATAAGGATTTTCCCAAAGTTTTCATTGGTCTGCTAGCTCTTGACGTTGGTCTGCTAGTGATTTTCGTTGGTCTGCTAGTGATTTTCGTTGGTCTGCTAGTGATTTTCGTTGGTCTGCTAGCTATTCCAGATTTCTCATTTTCCTTTTCTCCTAGAAATTCTGTGGATAAATTCTAAAAAAATAGAAGTTCGAAAAGGAAAAGGCTGGCGTGCCGCCGACGCGTTCCGAAAATGTTGTGAAAATATCAAAAATTGGTATAATCGATGTCGAAAATGGGAGAGATTTCGCTTCTGAAACTTGGAATAATTTAAAAATCAATAATTTTCAGTCTGAAAAAAAACTATTTCCAGCGCCAACTACGACGGTATGATCGCGGCGATGTCAAACGACGATTCGTGGGTGTGCAAATGGCAAAAAATGCAGAGAAAAGTGAAGGGAATGTACGCGATCAGCGTGTCGGGATCTCTCCCATCGAACGTCGTCAGCGATCTGAAGAGTGTCGGAATTCGATACAAACCGAATCAACGCGACTACTCGATTCAAGCGAAGAAGTGATTTGATGGGCGGGGCAACGATAATCGATCTCTTTTTCATCATTAAATTATGATTTTTGTGTTGTAACTTGTGATTTTCTGCAATTTTTTGTATTTTTTTTCAATCAAAAAACTTCATTTATTACTTATTTTTGGTCGTTTTCACATATTTTGAGCATTTTTGAAGAAAAAAAGTAAGAAAATAATAAAATGCAAAGAAGGACAAGAAGGAGCAGGCACTTTGTGTATTTGATGGTTGGTAAAGCTTTTCAAAATAATGGATGCCTAAAATGTGGGCGGTATAAAAATACAAATTCAAAAATATAAAAAAATCGCTAAAATCATAATGTCATTTTCTCCAAAATGGGAATAATTTGATCAAAGTTCGGACGACGTCCCGGATCCTCATTCATACAGATATTCATTAGACGATTCATGTTACGAGCGATTCCTGGCGGAATTTGGACTCGGAGACCTTCCAGAGCAATCTGCAATTATTTTATTGGAAATGGATGAGATTTTTGGATTGTGGAGGAGGAATTAGTGGGGAAGAGCGATTTTGGGGTATCTTCAACTTGAAGGTTATGCCATGTTGTCAAAAATTAGCGATGTTCAAATTTTTTTATACCAATAGACAAATCAAGTCTAGACCTTCATTTTTGTAGTTTTCCATTTTTTCGTTGGAACTCTCTATAAAAAGATACAGTACCAGAAAGAGGGGAAGGTCAGAACACCCGCAGATGGGCGCTCACGCTTCCACAGGCCATATCTTTCTAGGGGCCGCCCGTGCAAAAAGTTGTCAACTATAAAAATGAAGATGTTGGCATGATCTATACAATCATATAAAAGTTGAATTCATTTGTCTCTTTCTTTTTTCGTCAAGAATGATTTCAACGCCTTAAATTTCTACTGTTTGAAAAAAATATCGGCTAACTTTAAGACAGGGGCCACGTCGCTTAACATTATCCATTTTCAAAATGAGTTACATGAATGGATAGATCAAGTCTAGACCATTATTTTTGTGGTTGACAACTTTTTTGTACAAGCGATCCGTACAGAGATACAGATCCAGAAAGATCTCTACTACTCCTTTAGGTGGATTCCACTACTCCAAGCCATATCTTTCTAGGGACCGCCCGTACAAAAAGTGATCAAGTACAAAAATGAAGATCTTGACTTGATCTACATGTCCATATATCATTTGACCCCATTCTTACCTTCATTCCACACTCCATCGGCGCCAAATCGGCGAACGGTACTTCTCTAGTGTTCAACTCCCACAATAATACAGCGAACGACCACATATCGGCCGCCCGAATATTCAAATCTTCTGGTGCCCGGGATAGGGCTTCTGGAGACATCCACGCTGGCGAATACGACTTTCCGACTTCTTGGAATGAGAATTTCGTATCGGCCATTGATAGTTTAGCAGTCAGTTCTTCGTCGACGACGACGTGTTTCGAGGAGAGGTAATACCTGGAAATGGGAGATTTGGAAGATGGGAGTAATGGGGTTGAGTAGGAAAAGTTGAAAGCTTTCTGAAAAGTATAATCATGCCCCTATTCGGTGAAAGTTGGGTCTCACCACGAAAACTACAATAACATGTTTAAAAGCGCATACCGTAGCCTCGTGGCAAGTCCCAACTTGTTCTAAACCTGGGCATGATTATACTTTTCTGAAAACCCTTTTCACGCTGAATTCAGAAATATAGATTTCAACGGAATTGAGTTTATTTTGACAAAGTTATAGAATTTTTCGTGACCGAACGCTACATTAACAGATCAGGCGGTGCTAAAACTGAAGAAGACAGAATTTCTCCCCTGGTTTTGGCACCATTAGACTCCTTAGGTCAAGAGCTTTGAAAAAAGTATAATAATGTCTCTACTTGGTGAAAGTTGGGTCTCACCAAGAAGACCACTGTAACCCAAGTTTTCAGTTTTCGTGGCAAGACCCAACTTGGTCTAAACCTGGGCATGATTATACTTTTTTGAAAGCTCTTTTTACGCCAAACTCAGTAATTTGTCTATTTTCACGTTTTTGACACCTTCAGAAGAAAATAACCAACCTCAAAATCATTGGGTCTAAACTGTGCAAGTAACTCATTCCTCTGGCAATATCCAACGCAAATCGGACGGCTTGTCCATGATCGATGACCACAGCTAAATAATTATTTTCAATTTAGCACCTATCTGGCGCACCGTCGACGCAAAAAACTCACAACTCTGTTCATGAAGAACATTATAGAGACTTCCGAATGGCATGTATTGAGAAATGACAACAAGATTCGGTGGTTGATTAGCGGCTGCCAGAACTGCACAAATATTTGGGTGAGCAAAGATACGAAGAGCCGGAAACTCGGTTTGGAAGTCACGAGAGATACGGGCGGTCACTTCCTGAACGTTCAGGATTCTGGCGACGATATCGTTGCCTTGCCATTTTCCACGCCACAGCTCTCCGGAGTGCGATTCGGCGATCTGGAATAGGAAACTGTTCAAAAATATTATTTTTGGGTTCAGCGTGCCGGGAGCTTTCAGAAAAGTATAATCATGACTAGGTTTGGTAAAAGTTGGGTCTCACCACGAAAACTACAGTAACCCGTTTTTCGCTGCTAGACCCAATCTCCACCAAACCTTGGCATGATTATACTCATGCGAAGCGTCTTGACGACTTGAATCCGAATATCTTAGTTTCATTGAGTTTGAAGCAAAACTGACCGGGTTACAGTAGTTTGTGTGATTTCTTTGTTGAATTTTTGAAATTCCTGGTTTTTTATAAAAATCCCCACCTTAGTAATCAAATTCAACGAGGACACATCAACACCAGTATATCTGGAAAGTGTGGCATCTCGGGTACGTGACTTGGTGCCCTTCCACGTGGTATCCTTGAATGGGATCTGGTCGTTTGGAGACTGTCCGTGCTCTTGGGCGATTTCTGGAAATTTGACACAAAAATAAGATGTTTTTTGTAGTTTGTAGTTAAAAAACTCACCCATGATAGTGTTTTTACAAGCCGGCTGGCAGACATCAAGTGGGGTGAGTCCCTTCTTGTTGCACACGTTGACAAGGGCTCCGCAGCTAATGAGGTCCTGAAAAAAAGATTTGGATATGAACTTCAAAATGACAATACCTATAGCTAGGCTTTCCAGAAACCCGAATTTTGAAAATCTGGTGAAGAAAAAAGAAGATCAAAACAGAGAATTTCCGATTCAATACCAGCCAACACAGCTAAACTAAAATATAATCTATTTTTCTTTTCCAGATTTGGAAAATCCGGAAAACCTTTTTTCTTCCCTGAATTTTGAAAATCTGGGGAAGAAAAAAGAAGAACCAAAAAGACAATACCATTAGATCTTACAAGAACTAACCACGGGAGCTACAGTAACCCGATCTAGGACAGACCCGACTCCAGGATTACATAGATTTGACGATTCTGATCCGTACCAGCTGTATTTTTTCCCCCTTTCCCCCAAACCAACCTCCGCCACCGCCTCATAACCCCAGAAGCATGCATAATGCAATGGAGTCATTCCATGTTCATTCGTCGCATGAACATCCGCTTTCCTCGACAACAACTTGACGACAATCTGTCGGTGACCGTGTGCAGCTGCCAGATGAAGACTCGTATCATCTCCCATATTTGTCGAGTTGACACGTGCTCCACGTGACAGAAGCATCTCCGCTATTCCGACGTGTCCTCCTTTGGACGCCCAGTGGAGAAGAGAGAACGCGTGGTCGTCACCGACGTTCAAGTCGTGCTCGTGGTCGTCTAGCCAGACACGCACCTGGAAATGAGTATATAGAAAAGTAAGGTCTCAAATTTATTCAGTAAAGTTGTGAGAGACGCAGAGAAGCTAGAGTGTCTGACTGTCTACGCCTCTCTCCGTCCCTAGTTCTCCCTTCTCAATTCCAATTTTTCATATCTCTTCACCCGTATTAGAAAGTGTCAAATTCGTAGAATTTATCAATTTAAAGTTTAAAATTCTCAATTTTTTAATTTTCAAAGAATTAACTTTGTTTTATAGTCGCCAGGTAAAAAGGAGAGAGTGGGAGAGCGCGGACAGTCAGTAATTCTGCTCAAAATCCTAAAATTCTGAATCAATTGAGGTTTTTGAAAGCAGCGTGACTAGTGCGGTGCGTAACTCCTTTTAAACTGAGTTTTAAGAGCTGAAAAATATACCAAAATGTAGATCTCCGCGAGTTCTATGGATATGATATTATACGGGCCGGATGGCTATTAGTTAATATGCCAAAAACGCAAAAATGGGCAAAAACTCAATTCTAGAAATTTCTGACCGGTTTCAACCGATCTTAAACAATTTCTGCCTGTCTTAACCTATCCGAGCCGTTCTTTGCCGACCTCAACCAATCATTAGCCGGTCTTAACTGACATAAGCAGTTTGCAACCGGCGCCTAGTAGTTTACATAGATAGAGCTAGCCAAGATCTACTACATTCTGGTATATTTTTTAGCTCATAAACCGCAGTTTGAGGGGAGTTATATACATTTCATAGCTTACATTCTATAAGGGACAATGAAGTTATCAAAAACCAAATGACCTCTCTAATAAAACCATAAAAATCTAACATTTAACATAAAACTTTAATTAAAACCGTATCTTTCAAAACAATTGAACTTTAGAATAGTATTGACTAAACCTCTTACCTGAAACCCATTTCCTTCTTTAACCCATCCAAAGACATCCTCCATAATAATGGGCACATTGGGTTTGTGTGCATGATAGGTTGATGACAGAGCCATTGTGACAGGCTGAAATTGAATGATTTGTATTAATTCGGCACAGTTATTACAATTGCGCTCCACTGAAACCCCCTTGAAAAAATGAAAAAGAAATTCTCAAAAGATTTTTACGGTTTCGGTAGAGCGCGAATGTAAGAATCGTCTGGTATATATCATGAGTACATAAATAAAAGTTAGCAATAGAGCGGATTTACATACTTGAAAAATAAAAAATTGGACTAAACTGACAGAAGAGTTGAGAAACGAAATAGAGATAACTAAATTAACATATTTCATGGTATTTTTAATGTAAAAATCACTTCAAAAACCCACGTTTTATTCTTTTTTCTCGATTCTTCCAGTGCTTCTCCTTTTCCAACAATCCACCCCAGTTTTTGATGACACTGAAACAAAAAATAAATCAATTATTTCAACAAATCTCCAAAAAAGGGATAAAAAGCAGATAGACTTAGACACCGAAACAAAATATAGTTGAAACGAATTGAGGGGGGGTCAAACACATAGAGACATTTGTATTATTCACCACCAGAATAGCGGACAAACGGACGACGGAAAGAGAGGCTTCAGAGAAATGAGAGAGTGTGGGAAAAGAAGAGAGACGAGAGAAACAGAGAAGGGGGCTTGTTGTAAATGTATGTGTATTTGTATTGGGTTGGGGAGGAGACCCTCTGCGCGGAACGAATCGAAAGACGGCTGTTGCGGTTAGTGTGCATTCTTTATGTTAGAACTTGATGGCTTTATTAGAGAGATCATCTTGTTTTTGATATTTTTTTTGTGTCTTACTAGGGAAGCACACTACAAACCGAGTTGAACTTTTTCTATATAAATTCGGTCATAAGTACTTCAGACCCTGAGGATTTCCAATCTACAAGAAAATCTTCAAAATGGTCACCTAGTTATGAGCCATCAAACTTTTCCTATGATTTGTTATAGAATGTAAGCTATGAAATGCATACTGGCGCATAGCTCTCTTCAAACTAAGTATTATGAGCTGAAAAATATAGCAAAATGTAGATCTCAATGAGTTCTATCTTTGTGACCTATTAGTGACCCTGGTTGAGAATGGCTTCGATTAGTTAAGATCGACTAATGACGGTTAAATCGGTTGAGAACGGCTCGGATAGGTTAAGACCGGCAGGGATTGTTTAAGATCGGCTGAAATCGGTCAGAAATTGTTTGATGATTAGATGCGCCAAGTTAAGAACGGCTGAGATTAACTCCTTGTGGAAAACCTGAGCTTTTTTTTGAAATACCGTAAAAACTGTATTATAACTGCATGCCGTTATATTTTTCAACTGCCTTCAAAAGAAGTTTTGGAGGTTTTGGCGGCACTGAAAAACGTTTCTAGACTTTCTGTTTTCTGTTGTAAATACTATTCTAATCACGCTGGTTTTTATCAGAGTCATGGAAAATGTCAAGGAGAATAGTTGTAGTGAATTTTGTGCATGTAAAAGGTGCCGTTATAATACAATTTTACGGCATTTTCCATAAAAATATCAAAGATATCTCCATTCTAGGTTATACCCATGTCAGCATTGTACAGTTCATAGTAAACACTGAAAATGGGCGGGATTCTAATTACTAATAACAAAAAAACTTTGGACTGTACATATCTCTCTGAAATATGTTTATATGTAAAACAGGTATTAATGTGTAATATTCCAAAAAAGCGAAATCAAAGCAGACGGACACGGAATAAGTAGTAACAACAAAAAACAACACAATTTTTGAATCAACCGCAAACTAACAAGGTAAAGCAAAATCCATGAAACTGACAAAAAAAGAAATTTAAAAAATCCACGTGGAATCTTTCTATTCCCTTCTCATATCAGTGCTCAATCAGTAATAGTGAGTGGGCGAGGCGAGAAGAACATTTTGAAAACGAGAAGAGAGAAATCAGAAGAAGGCGAGATAAACATGATAGAGAGAGAGAGAAAAAGAACAACAATTGTTCAAAAGAGACAGAGACGATCAGAATATATTGAGAGATAGCAATGGGACTCCCGGGGTGGGTGGGCGATATCGAAAGATGTATTCGACAAGAAGGATTCAGGGATTCAGGAGAGATGGAGATATTGAAGAGAGAAGGAGAGAGTGAGTGATTGGAAGAGAGTGGAGAGAAGGAGAGATGTTGTAACAAAAATCGGATGGCATTGGATGGCAAGAAGATGCCTCTCGCTTCTTCCTCACTTTCAAATCGATCTGAGCAGAGAGTCTGAGGGATCGGCGGTGGGGTACGGAAGGGTTGGAGAGCAGGAAAACAGGAGTAGTGAATTGCCATAGTCTAAATATAGAAGCACGGAAACCTCTTCCAAAGGAGAATTTGAATGTTATGAGTTTCTGGAGAGACCCGACAAAAGAAGCAAAATGAAAGGATACTTGTCAACCAAGCCGAAACGATACTACGCTCAACTCGCTTCAAACTGAGTTTTATGAGCTGGAAAATATACCAAAGTGTAGATCTCAGCGAGATCTAAATCCGTGACCTACAAGGGGCCGGTTGAAAATGGCTCAGACCAGTTAAGATAGGCTAATGACGGTTCATAACAGTTAAAATATGTTGAGAACGGCTAAGAACGGCTAGGTCAAGACGGGGAGAGATCGTTTAAACGCGTATCTGTTATTTATCGTATCATAATGCATGCGTTACGGCGAGTTCATTTCCATACAAAAGCAACGCCAGAAATAGCAGGAACTCGTTGAGATCTACATTTTGGTACACTTTTCAGCTCATAATACTCAGTTTGAAGGGAGTTACGCGCTCTTTTTCTGATCAAGTATCCGTATTTTCTGTCCGACAGCGGTATCTGTAATTCACCGGCACTTGAAATAGGCCTACGGTCTCTAAGCATCTTGCCATCTTCTGTCGAACGGCAGTGTCTAATAAGCCTTAATCTACAAAATATACGATCATGACTGGAATTCCAGTAAACGTTACCTGCCAGGGATCTAAGGCATGATGCAAATTGGGTAATCGGGTAATAAACCTATGTCTTACTAGTCTTACTAGTACTCATTAGGGAAGGTCACCAGGTGTCAGATAGCGTATACTACGGACCCGTTTTTCTTGCATACCAGCCTGCGAATGCCAAAAATGTATAAATATTTGAAATCAGCGTGTTTTCAGCGTTTCAATGATATATAAAACAATCCGTGACTTTTCTAGTCAGTCTGAGAAGTTCGAAAGACGAATTAAGTAATTAAATTCTAAGAAAATCGGGTTTGAGGTAGTCATAAGATTCATCAAAATTTGAACACAGAGTTCTCACACCAATATCTGAAAATTGTATTCTGTTTTCAGCACCCACGTCTCAACCATCCTCCTCCTCCTCCTCCTCCTATTCATCAATAGTACCACCAACTTGTAAACTGTATCATGATGTAATAAGATAGTGTAAGAAGAGAAGAAAGAGACAAAAAACAGCACGAGACAATGAGAGAAGAGGAGAGATGATAAGGCTACATTCTGCATGTATCATCATTGTCAAACACGGCATTATGTGTCTTTTTCTATTTCTTTTTTGCCTCTGTATAGTGTCGTTTTAAATTTTGGAATTTAAATGTTTTTTCGAGCGAAAAAGCTCTCAAATAGTTTCGTTACATTTTCTGCATTATAGCAAAAAAAAGTCCTGACGGTGTAATTTTGTTATTAGCGCGATTTTCATAACGGTATGAAATTTGTGGTTATTAATAATAACATTATGTTTGAAAAATCAGTTAAGATTCTTTTAATAGCGCATCACTCTTCTTACAACCGCGCTCTATCGAAACCGAAAAAAATTGCGTGCGAAATGGAAAGACTCAGAGAGAAAGAGACAGTTTCCAAGGGCATTTCGGTGGAGCGAAGTTATAAGAAATGTCCCGAGCTAATATAAATAAAAAATGGAATGCAAATGATGGTATAAAATAAGTAAGTAATTGGTTAAACTTTTTACATCCCTAAGTCCTATTCCCCTCCATCTGAAATTATTTTGCCAACTCATCAATTTCTCCGAACACATCCGTCTCCATTCTTTTCCCCCGTCGTTTCCTCCTTTTCCACCTAGTTATCAATTATCAACTTCTTATCAACTAAAACCTTGTCGTTTTTCTGTTGAATTGCAATTTCTTACAGAATGATTCCTTCTACCTCAACCGACCTACCCATCACTGATCATATTCCGGTTTGTTTTTGAGTAAATTTTGTTTTGGGAAGACATAAACTGTTATTTATGAGTTATTGATTGATTGTTAGCTTATTCTAATTATGGCATTTCAAAATCCGTTTTTGCAAACCGGGCCGGCGCGTAACTCCCTTCAAACTGAGTTTTATGAGCTGAAAAATATAACAAAATGTAGATCTCGGCGAGTTCTATGTCTGTGAACTACTACAAAACGGAAAGTCAGTTTGCAAAAGTAAACACATTGTATCCCGGCCCGCGGTACATTAACGACTAGCCATCCGGCCCGAAATAGGTGAATTGAATCGTTAGGCTGCTCATAGCTCGTCCATATGTTGATTTAGCAAAATTTCATTAAAAATTCGAATTCTACACTATTCAAAGCACTAGGGCTCAATTTTTTTCCGTTTTTTTGAAGGTGCAAGCAAAGGACTTCCCTTGATAAGCTTAGTCCAGCCAAACCACAAACCTGAAAAATATTAGTTGCGTCAGCACTTCATAGGCGCTACACGATGTTGTCTACAGTTAAAGCTTTTTACGAAAAAAAGTGTCTTAAAATGGTCTCACAAAGGTCTATTATCAGCTTACCCTAGATTTTGAAGTTCAAAACTTTTCGTTTTAAGCATTCCCAGAAAATTACATCAAATTTAATACAACTGTTCTAAGTAGGGAAGGCCACCGAGTAATCGTGGAATTGTGGGATGTGACCTATAACATTGGAAAGCTGAAAAAACGCTGAATCTAAATTGGTTGTTTAAATTTTGTCCTCGAGGCCTGGTATTCGAGAAGAACAAGTGCAAAGTTTTTACCAGTGGCAAGTACTAGCGCGTGAAAAATATCGGTAGTGTGGTGTAAGTATAAGAAACTTTGACCTCGTTTTTTTTGAATACCGCACCTCAAGGGCAAAAACTGAATATATATTTGAAATCAGCATTTTCTCAGCTTTCCAATGGTATAGGCCACACCCATAACTTAGGCGACCTTCTTAATCAAATTCCTCTAACCCTTCTACCTTTCCAGTCAGTAGTCATCGAATCAGACTACGAGGACGCTGTATCCAGTGGAGAGGAGTTGGCGAAACTGTGCACTTCCCTTAAAACCCATCTGGTGACAACATCGAAAATGCGGAGAGAGAAGAAGAGTGCCACAAAACTTCTATCGAATCGAGAGAGGATGACACAGTATTATAGCAGAGAGTCGAGTAGTGAGCATTCGAGTTTGGAGAAGCTTCGTGAGTTTTTTTATTGGGACGGGCGGTTTTTTTCATAGAGAAGTTTTCAGAGCCTGCTGAAATGCACAGCCGTCGTGGTACTGGTCAGAAACGGCGGAGCAATTCGGGTAGTGATCATAGTAGTGACTGGAAAGTTCTGAATTTGGCGGTAAGTATAAACATTTACATTTTTTTTTGCACATATTGAAAATTATATATATATATTTTCTATTTTCCAGTTCCAAGAAATGGCTCACTACCCTCTATTGATGCAGTTGAACGAGCAACTCGTAGAGATTTCAAGACAATTGAATAGTGTAGAAGCGACGAACGCATTGCAGTTGAAAGTTATCATGCACCTGTTGAATCGGGTGTCTAAGGTGAGAGTAAATGCGCTCCAATGATAATTTTTCAAAGTATCTGAATTCCAGCGAAGACCTACATGGCTCCAATCATTCTGTCGATTCTTCCGTAACTTCCAATTCTTCTTTTTCGCCTTCTCCTGGCCATTCATCGCCCGGTTGATCTACATCTGGTATCTCAAAGTGGTGATGAGAAGATAATTTTTTAATTAATATTTATTTATAAATCTTCTTTTGTCATAGTTATATACAGAAAAAACCACAAACAAGTAGACCTAAACCTTTGGAATAGTCGAGCGGACATTTCCAATTGTTGAGAATTGTTGTGCCAGATGGATCAACTCGTTCTCTTGCAAATATCCGTCTTGGTTCTTGTCGAGCATCGCGAAGATTTGTTGGACGTCCGATTTGGTGACCTGGAAAAATGTTAATTGTTAATTATCAGCTATATTTAGCCAGTGCTGCCCCGGATCATAATTTCCCGGTTACGAAATATGCCCGGATCAAAACCGCCCGACGCAGAACAGATACAAACTAGAACCACTAAATCTAGGTTATTTTTGAGTAGTTCTAACTAGGAGCAGCACTGTTTTGCCATTTCAAGGAGGATGGAAGTTATATTTTTAATTTTTAATTGCAGATTCCGATACCTCAGAATATTCTGAGAAACTTTTATATGTATTTAACGGATATGCAGAAAATTGTTCTAAACGACGCAATTCCCGTTCTCCTGTATCAAATTGAACCTACGTGGAAGAGACACGATTTTTCCTTCAATTCTTTGTTTTCTCACCTTTTTCAATACATATTCGTAGTTTTTTTTCAATTTATATAGAGAAAAATAGAAAAAAAATATTGTCCGAGAGGACTACACGGCCGCACTGGAAAACTCTTCCATCAAAGCTCATTTTGAGTCAGAAGAATGGGGATTTAGTGAGAATTTCAGTATACAGTACCGGACAAAAAGGTATCAACTTTGGCCGTTTTCTATGGAAAATGACTAACTTTGAGAGTTTGCAGTAGTAATTCTGAATGTCACACCATAAAATTTTTTAATGAATCATATAGATTGAACGTAGAGCTCCATTTTTGTAGTTGACAACTTTTTTGTACGGGCACTCCCTAGCAAGTTACATATCGACAAAGTAATTTCTCCCTCAAATCGACCAATTTCAGTACAAATTAGTGCGATTTTTGAGCTGTCATCTTAAAATGACCATAACTCTTTAGGGAGCGTCCGTACAAAAAAGTTGTCAACTACAAAATTGGAGCTCTACGTTCAATCTATATGATTCATTGAAAATTTTCATGGTGTGACATTCAGAATTACTACGGCACACTAGCCAAGTTGGTCATTTTCCACTGAAAACGGCCAAAGTTGATAACTTTTTGTCCGGTACTGTATATGATAAAAGTTTCTTAGAATTGTCTGAAGTATCTGAATCTGCAATATAACTTTAGTCCTCTTTTCATAATCCGTAGTCTCATAAAACACAAACCTTATTAGTAGAAGTCTTCTGGGAGAAGTTGTACAACTCCAACTGATCCAACCGATTATCCCCATTTGAATCGATGAAAGACAACAATTGAAGTGCATGATTTCTCTGCTCATCAGCCGCATTCAACTTTGATCCCTGAGACAAATGACTCTTAAACTCCTCGTAAGTCAACTGTCCGTCTTGGTTGACATCAGCAATCGACAAGATTCCATCGATAATTCTATCATTGTTATCCTTACGAATCTTCTCAACCTCTGCCTTGTCAACGATTCCGTCATCGTTCAAATCCATTTTCTTGAAGAATTGATAGTCCATGTCGACTGGACGGCGGCTCATCTCATAAACAAGTGGCACGAATTCAGAAATGTCGAGGTGTCCATTTCTGTCTAGGTCGAAGCGTTGGAAGTATTCTGAAACATGACTAATACATATTCCAGTTTTTTTTTCGCTGAAGACTACTATAGCGGTACTAGGTGTAATAGTGTGACTAGTAGGCATCAGACATCGTAGACAAATTGAGAGAAAGTGGAGACTAGAAAGCCATAAAACTTTACGTTAAATGGAAATTGGAAGGATAAAACTTGGAACGGCTAGGTTGGCAAACAGGATAAGTTATGTGTCAGAATTCCTCTGATAGTTTCTGATAGTTTTATACCGATTTTTCAAATTCTACACAAAATTTACAAAGTTTTGATACCCATATTGCCATGGTTTCCTTCAATTCAATTTTCGACCGCAACGCTCCGTCAAAAAATGAATTGAAGGGAACCATGGCATTATGGGGCTCAAAATTTTGCAAATTTTATGGGGAATCTGATTTTAGAAGTTATATCTTGATTTGGGTTTGGAATAGCGGAAATTGGGGCAAAAAGTGTAAAAAATTTTAAAAAATCTTGTTTTGGCTTTTGAGATAGCGGAAGGCAAAAAGTGGCGGGACGCTTGATTTTTTGTTACTGAAAAAAAGCGAGAAAATGGAAGATTCAAAAAATTCAACACCCTAATGCTCGTCAAAGCGCGTGATTTGGCTGAGCGGCGACTCAACCTGCCAAGTCGGGGGCAAACGCGCTGTGAATTCATATGGCTTCAAAATGGACCTGTTGCTTTTACAGATTGCCTAATCTCACAATTTCTAACAATACAGTACCCTTACCTTTCCCATCTGGTCGTCCTCTCTTCCTCATGAAAACGTTCAGTTCCTTCTCTGACAACTTGCCGTCATTGTTAGCATCCACCAAGTCGAACGAATCTGAAATTTTTAAAATCCCCTTTAAATTGAAAATCTTGAGTAGAAAACTCACCATTCTGTGCAACAACGACTGCCAAAACGCCAACAGATAGTGCTAACACAATTTTCATCATTCTCTTCAGAAGAATACAAATGAAATTTTTGGCTTCCGAATCGAAGGGGAGGCCCGGGGGGTGCGAAACAAAAACCGAAAGTTTGGTAAGCAATCGACGAGATAGAATAGGGGATCAGAGGAGACGGCAAACGATGCAAAACGGGTTATTAGTCAGGGGGAGAAGGAGAAGCTCGTTTTTTTGTTCGTGTGTTGCGCCATTTCTCTCTCTCTGTCTGTCTATTTTGTATCCCCCGTGTAGAATACGACATACCGACGACGAGGAGGACAACGCAATCAAGATTACGTAACTGAAGATGAGAAGGGGGAAGAATAAAAAGAAAAGGTGTAGATTGTGTTAAAAATGAAGATATTAGTCATGGTATATACATGCTTCCAGATAGTAGACAAAAAGAAAAACTTAAAGACAATCAAGTTACAGTACCGTGATTTTCAACTGTTCAGTTGAAAATGTCCACGGTGTTACTGTACAGTATAGTAAAATTATGGCTCTGTTCCAAAAGTCGGAGGCCCATAAAAAAATAAGAAGCCCGTAGAAGAATCGGAGGCCCATGATTGCTACAGAATGTGTTCGTTTATACATGATGAACAATTCCTCTACAAGCAGCTGAGGCGCAAAGTTTTTAGAAATATTTTTTTCATTCATTGCTCATTATAACGGATGTGACATATTTATGTGAATACAGTACTTATGCACTACTTCAGCTGCTTGTAGGGGATTGTTTCATCATTTATAAACGAACACATTCTCTATCAACCATGGGCCTCCGATTCTGCTAAGGGCCTCCGATTTTTTATGGGCCTCCGACTTTTGGAACAGAGCTAAAATTTCAACTGAATCGTACAGAACAAAGGTAGATCTTCATTTTTGTAGTTGTCAACTTTTTTGTACAAACACCACCTAGAGAGTTATGGTCATGTTAAGACAACATCACTATTTTGCACTGAAATGGGTAGACTTGAGGAGGTTTTTCCACGATACGTGGAAAAGCTAAGATTTTTCAAAAAAAAAACTGAAATAACATAACTCGGAGTAAAAAGTAAGCAGGTGGTAGTTCCTCCATTTATCGAAACCTCACACTGACGACTTTTCCACACTTTCAACTACATATCTGCAGGTTATGTTTTCTGGCGATTGCTTGAAAAAAAGTTTTTGAGCGTAAAATCATTACTGTAGCTCAACAACTCAAAAAGTTATGAGTCCTGAAAGTGGATACATCAAAGTTTTCGAAAATTTTCAAAAAAGTTGTGTAACTTCTCGAAACGTCAGAGAGCGCCGCTACAATTCTGGATTTTACTTAGTTACACCAGGCACTACTTGGATTCAAAATACGGGAAGATTCTAGGGGGGACACTCCCATGTGAGTGAGTTGCATTTCCGATGAAAATGAACAAATGCAAGCCGAAATTTCTCAATTTTTAATTACATATTTATCAATTATATTCTTAGCAAATGATATTAGATGAAATAAATACAACGGTCCAATATCGTAGCAATATTTATTTATCAATTGCTCACGACTCTCAAAAACAAAAATGTTTCTGTAGAATATGTTGTGTATTCACACGATTACCAGGTCTTTCAAAAAAACAATTTTCAATATCTTTTTTTTTTTTTTTTAGTATCATCCCTTTCTGCAACTGTTTTCGCTTGACTCGACAAAGTTGTGCTTTTTTCTCACATGTGTATAAAAATCATGAGGATTCTGTTCAATCTTGTGAATATTTTCCAAGGCACGCTCCAGTCTTAACGTTCGAAAAAGATAAAAAGTTGAGGTCAGGTCACATATACTTAAAAATGTATTTCTAGAATATCTTCGCAGTGAAAACTGACTAGAAAAGGCCTCCGAGTGACCTAAATTATTGGAAAGCTGAGAAAACACTGATTCCAAATATATATTCAGTTTTTGTCCTCGAGACCTGGTATTTGAGAAAAACAAGGTCAAAGTTAGGAGAAATGACAAATTATTGCCTTTTTAACACGCGAAAATTGCTTGTTAAAAAGGCAATAATTTGTCATTTTTCCGAAATTTTGAATATATATTTGAAATCAGCGTTCTCTCAGCTTTTCAATGATATAGGTCACGTGCCATAACTTCACGGTCACCTGGATTCCTTCCATTAGTTAATCAAACCACTTTTTCGCGTTTTAATTATTGCTCTTCAAAAGATTTACACGTTGATTGACCTTAGCCCCGCCGTCTTTTTTCCTACAGATCTCTTATCTTGATTATGAATTTTTTCTGTTTTTATATTCTTACATTCATCGATATCCCTTGGATTCAAAATGCGAGAGAAGTTGATGATGATAGCTGCGGTTCTGCTTATTTCAATTCTGACGGCGAATTTGAATACAGGTGAGTACCGTCTAAAGATTTTCAGAACCATACGTTCATTTTCAGCTTCCGCAAAAAATGTTCCCGAAAATGTTGACAAATTGGTATCATATTTCAATAATCTAGCATTTTCATCGGATGTGCAGTTTGTCCGGGCAGATAGGCCTATATGTAAGTTGAGGGTAGTTTTGAAAGCGATTGTTTTTAAATAGGACGTTTATCACAGCAGTGCGAAGTGTAAGGCTTGCAACGAACAATTTTTTCGAGTGGCGTTGCTTGCGCGTCGCGGTTAGTATTGAAATCCTTGGTACTGTGGCAACCGTTGTGGGACGGAGCGACATTACGCCTCGCACTTCAGCCATACCAGAATTAGAATTTTAGTTTTTCAAAAACTTTTCTGAAATTTCCAGACGAAGACCCGATGACTGTTATCGAAAATCTTCGTGGTGTCGCCCGTATTGTAGCGGCGATAACTCTACAGAATGGTCTTTCCGATGGATCGATATCAATCGAGAATGCTACCGTTGAACTGATGAATTTTGATATCCCCCTATCAGATTTGAAGAAATTTGACAAGAAGAAAATGGATGATTTTGTTGATAAACTGGTAGAGATGAAGAATAAAATGAGCAATGGATCGGAGAAAGCTGAAGATGCGTTTATCAAGTTGCATGAAATCCGTGAGCAATGGAGAGAACATTCTGTGAAGATGAAGGATTTTCCAAAGAACTTATCAGCATTGGAGGGTCTCAAAAAATGGAACACCGATGTGTTCAAAAAAGTGGATATCGATAAAGTGAGCAACATGAAGAAAGAGTCGGAGAAAGATTACAAAGCTCTCGAGACGGCATTGACAGCTTTGATGAGTGAAATATCGAGTTTAACCAAACCTTTTGATACGGTACCTGCTGAAGCATTGTTGAGAAATCTTAGCCATTTGGAGGAGTTTGTTGATATTATGGGACAGTTGAACACGGATCCATTCATTGCTTTAAACGGTTTTACACGTTTAAAAAAATATTTTGGAGACAATTCAAAAGTTGTTGGTGAGATACCGATTGGTGGCGGAGACAGACAGGATTCAAAAATGTTGGATGCTATTTCGAAGTCTCTGTTGGCTATTCACAAAAAAGATGCACGCCTTGTCACCACTGGCTTCATAAACGGCTTCAATGACCTGGGACAACTAGAAAAGGACTTAGAGAATCCTTGGATTCTAACCGTACTCGATCCCTTGTATAATCTCAATGGAACAAAGTCTGTCACACGTTTCAAGTCACCAATCGAGAAGTTTCATGAAAGTTGGAACAGTTTAACGGTCAACGATCACTACAGAGCGGTGAAAAAGATTCTGAAGATTCAGTTTATGTTTGAGGAGGTTTCAATCCAGAATGCATTGGATTTTGGAGCAACAGTTGCCTCAAAATTGGATTCCTGCCAAACACTTCGTAAACAGGACACTACTTTTTTGAAGACGGCTGCTTCAAATATTCAAAATATATATTCGAAAGTTATGGCTCTACACAATCTTCAAAAGATTTCTGGGAATTATTCTATCTTTCTCAAACAAAACATGATTGCAGAAACCATCAACTACTTAAAAGAGAACCTTGACAATCTAAAAAAGGATATTAACTGGAAAACGACTGTGGAAGAGATAACAAATGAAATTTCAACTGAATCCGCGCAGGCAATTATCGATTACACGACACATCTGAATTGCCTTATCAAGTTGGAAGGTCCATTCAAAGAAGTTGCCACTGCATCCCGCGTTTTCAAAACTATGAGATCCCTCAACATTAGCGCTGAACTCGCCGCCAACTTCAAGAAAGTCTCATCTGCAATGGCTGTGTCCATTGAAAAGGTTCCTGAGATCTTAGCAGCTGGAAAAATGATAAAGGAGGATCAGAGCTCGGAAGTTCGAGAATTGAAGAAAATGCTTCTACTGAGAAACCACTCGAGAACCTTCGGACATGTCTCAATGTTACTTCAGACTGTCAAACTGGCGATTAGTAAAGATACGAGTATCTTCAACACTTTTGTCAACGACGGGGAACAGATTGCAGAGGTCTCGAAGCTCAAGGAATTTCAGAGTACCCGCCAAGAGATATTAGAGTTTATCAAGAATGCGATTGCCTGGAAGAACGGGATGAAAGTTAACCAATCGTCGAGACTCTATGCATATGGACACCATTTGGCAGCCTTGAGCAATTTGAATGACGTGGATCTTCACACGGAGATGTTATTGGAGATTGTGGAGAAACTGGAGGATTCTGGAGATGCGACTATTAAAAAGAAATGTGAAAATCTGATGATGTCACTGAGAAAGATGTCGGGGATGGAGTTGAAGTTCTCAAAGTATTCAAGTGAGTTGAAGGAGATGCCGAGGGATATGATGGATATGCTACGAATCTTCTCGACACCGACAAATGAGCCTCCAGAAAAGGTTGACCATGTTGGAATATCAATGTGAGTACATAGTTTTCAGAGAATTTAAGACAAAAATTTAAATCAATATTTTCAGTTTCTGGATTACCCTGATATGTGTCGGAGCGTTAGTCTTCGTCGCCGCAATCTACTTTTGCTTTTTCGATTGGCGTTTTCCAATCTATAAACTCCGTCAGATGTTCAAGAAGCCAGTGATGAAGACCGCCCGCGAGGGTAAACCACCACCCGGTGGGTTCCCGAATCAGCAGAAAAGTGTTGGACCAGATGGACGGGAGATTCGAGAGAAGAGAAAGAAAAAGGATGATTCTGATTATGAGATGCCTCCACCACCTCCACCACCTCCAACGGCTAAGGATGATAAGGCTCCGCCTACTAAAGACAATGCTGTACCTGAAAAGAAGAACGTGTCTGATGGTAAGAAGAAGCCATCAGTAACGGACAAAAAGGAAGATACGAAAATGGTTGTGGAGAAAGGTGAGTGCGATCTAATTAAGTCTAATTACGCCAGTTTTCGCAGATTTCGGAATTATGATATTGAGATTTCAAATTTGAAAATTGAGGATTATTTTTTGATATTATGAATTCATTTTTATCTGTGCATGGGAAGACCGCGCCGCACTCGCGCGGCGGCCACGCCCATTTCTTGCGGCAGTGTTCAAAAATGGAACGCAGCGTTAAAATGGGAGTGGGCGTGGCCGCCGCGCGAGTGCGGCGCGGTCTTCCCATGCACAGATAAAAATGAATTCATAATAGCACCGCCCGTTAGTGAGATAAACGGGTTTCGGTAATGCGAGGTGAGAGAGCGCAGACAGTCAGACACTCTCGCTTCTCTGCGTCTCTCGCAAGCGCCTCACCCGTTAGAGATATAAAAAAGTTGTCAACTACAAAAATTAAGATCTAGGTTTATATGTGCAAAATATACTTCTTACACACCAAACAAATTTTGATAGTATGCATCTACTATTATTCAAAAAGAAAGTTTGTCACCAAACAGTGTGTAAGTATCGATATGACTTTCTCGATACTAGCCCATTTCGAGAAATTATCGAGAAATTTCCCGGGAAAAATTTCTCGAAAATTTCTCGAAACTTTCTCGAGACGTCTCGAAAGTATCGATACTTTCTCGAGAAATTTTGAGTGATTTCTCGATACTTTCTCGATACTTTCGAGACGTCTCGATACTTTTCCCGGGAAGTTGTATTTAGTGAAAAAGTTTTCAGTGTGTTTTGAAACCATCGTTTAGAAACCGGATATTTCACAAATTTTTGTTTCTGACTTTTTAGTAGCAATCTAACAACCAGGGTTCGACCCCCACTCGTGGCAAAACTTTTTTGTTTTTTTGTTTCTGACATTTTGGTACTAATCTGACAACCAGGGTTCGACCCCCACTCGTGGCAAAACTTTTTTGTTTTTTGTTTCTGACATTTTGGTACCAATCTGACAACCAGGGTTCGACTCCCGCTCGTGGCAAAACTTTTTTGTTTTTTGTTTCTGACATTTTGGTACTAATCTGACAACCAGGGTTCGACTCCCACTCGTGGCAAAACATTTTTGTTTTTTGTTTTTGACATTTTGGTACCAATCTGACAACCGGGGTTCGATCCCCACTCGTGGCAAAACATTTTTGTTTTTTGTTTTTGACATTTTGGTACCAATCTGACAACCGGGGTTCGATCCCCACTCGTGGTAAAACATTTTTGTTTTTTGTTTTTGACATTTTGGTACCAATCTGACAACCGGGGTTCGATCCCCACTCGTGGTAAAACATTTTTGTTTTTTGTTTTTGACATTTTGGTACCAATCTGACAACCGGGGTTCGATCCCCACTCGTGGTAAAACATTTTTGTTTTTTGTTTTTGACATTTTGGTACCAATCTGACAACCGGGGTTCGATCCCCACTCGTGGTAAAACATTTTTGTTTTTTGTTTTTGACATTTTGGTACCAATCTGACAACCGGGGTTCGATCCCCACTCGTGGTAAAACATTTTTGTTTTTTGTTTTTGACATTTTGGTACCAATCTGACAACCGGAGATCGGTCCCCAACTCTCCGGTGGCAAAACTTTTTTCACTTTACTTTTTGCTTTTTGGTTCCAAGCCATTTCAGAACCAGATTGGTACCAAAATGTCAAAAACAAAAAACAAAAATGTTTTGCCACGAGCGGGAGTCGAACCCTGGTTGTCAGATTGGTACCAAAATGTCAGAAACAAAAAACAAAAATGTTTTGCCACGAGCGGGAGTCGAACCCTGGTTGTCAGATTGGTACCAAAATGTCAGAAACAAAAAACAAAAATGTTTTGCCACGAGCGGGAGTCGAACCCTGGTTGTCAGATTGGTACCAAAATGTCAGAAACAAAAAACAAAAATGTTTTGCCACGAGCGGGAGTCGAACCCTGGTTGTCAGATTGGTACCAAAATGTCAAAAGAACGAACAGTTGTGAAATGTTCGGTTTCTAACCGTCCGGTTTCAAAACACACTGAAAACTCTCTGATTTATCGGGAAATTATCGAAACTCCGGGTCTCGATACCAATATTTTTCGAGAAAAGTATCGAGAAAGTATCGATACTTTTGTGATCAAAAAAGTCTCGATACTTTCTCGAGAAACGTCTCGATAAATTTCTCGAGAAAGTATCGAGAAAGTATCGAGAAAATTTATCGGGAAATTTCTCGATACTTTTTCGAGAAATTTCTCGAGACATTTCTCGAGAAATTTCTCGAAGCGGTCTCGAAACCACACACTGTCACCAAACAGTTTTTTTTTTGATGGCAAGTGAAACGCAAGACAGGGGATCGTGCCCCGGAGCCTAAATTGCAAGCGGCGCAGATAAATTTCCGAGCATTTCAGGATAAATTCGTTTAAATCGAAACAAATCGGGTGCTTTCGCCATTTTAAAAACAGCCTTTCGCCCAACTCTGCCACACACTTGCGCTTCATCAACCCGCGAAAAAATGTGAAATTTTCATTTTTCAGTCGATGAAACGAAGACACCTCCCAATGCCTCCGCACCTGGCTCCTCAACACTACCATCAACTTCCAAAGCTGACACACCATCATCACCTCCTCCGCCTTCCAAGCCAATCCCAAAGCCACCAGCAGCACCGTCTAAAGTTAATCTTCCTCCACTTGCCACCAAAAAAGCGACTGGAGAACGTACCCGAGATTCTGGAGATGTGAAGACACGGACGACACAGGAGAAGACGAGACCGACATCCACGAAAGATGAGGAGAGTACGAATGAGGAGAAAAATAAGAAAAATAAGAAAAAAGTGGACACTCTGGCGGCTGATACAACGAGCTCGACTAATTTGGTGAAGACTCGCTCTGCCGATACGCAGGTACATATGATATCAGTGGTTTGATATCCACAACTTTTTCATTTCAGAAATTCACTGTGGACAATCGAAAAACGTTGGATGAAGTGCCGAATCCTGAGTGGGATAAGAAGTTCGAGCCGCCTAACACCAGTGAGCCCCCACCGCCGCTACCACACAAAAAGGAGAAAGCGAAGAAAGCTGAGAAATAAGAAACTGAACTGAAATTGTTTGTGTGTTGATGGAATTATGAATCCTTTTTTGACAAATGGGCTTTTACCGAGAACTATTACTAGGAATGATTTACAGTACTGGCCACGAAGAATGCGACACTTGCAGTTTTTAGTTGAAAATAGTCAACTTTGTGACTGTGACACGGCCTCTCTGATAATCTCACAATATTGATTGTTTATGGAGTGTATAGATGACAAGTAGAGCTTCATTTTTGTAGTTGACAACTTTTTTGTACGGATACAAAGAGCTCGACTGATTTGGTGAAGACGCGCTCGGCAGATACGCAGGAACATATGATATCTCATTAGTGGAGAATTTATTGTCAGAGAATTTATTTAAAAAATATTAATCACTGTCTGCTACTTTTCCGCTGCTTTTTATAATCATAATACTCATTTTTCTGAGACACTTTTAGAGTAGAAACAGAAAATAACATACTTGTCATTTGACGGGCCGGTCCGGGTGGAAATTTTTTTTTAATTTTTGCACTCCAAAAATAATTTACAAGTGCTTTTTTATCACTAAATTTACTGTAGAACTAATAAAATTCATCAATTCAGTCGAACTTTTGCAGAAAATGACCCAAAAACCACTTTTTCAAAAATTACTGCTGAAAAAAACATGTTTTTCGAAAGAAAGTCGCTTCACCCGGGCCGGTGAAAATTTGGAAATCGGCCCGGCCCGGCCCGTGACAAGTATGGAAAATAATGAGAAGTTGTCGTAGGATATCAGACATTGGGACGACATGGTCGTGAACACCGTCACGCAAAAATGCGGACCTTCAAAATTTTGATGATTTTTGAGAGTTTTCGCTGAAATTTACTGAAAATTGCTCAATTTTTACGCTTTTTGTGCATTTTTCCGCTAATTTTTCGATTTCCACTCCTTCCGATCGAGATTTTCTCATTTTTAACGTTTCGCCGGCCGTTTTTAAAAATAGTTTTTGCTGTTTTAATCAGAGAATTCAAAAAAAAATTATTGTGTGCTCATTTTCCGTTGTTTTTAATGATCATAATGCTCATTTTCTGAGATTTCGATCACTTTTTAGATCGTCACGCAAAAATGCGGACCTTCAAAATTTTAATGATTTTTGAGTTTTCTTCGAAATTTAATGAAAATAATCTCAAATTTGACGCTTATTGTTCACTTTGTTCACAAATTTGTTAATTTTCGCTCCTTCCGATCGTGGTTATCTCATTTTTATGCTTCGGCGACCGTTTTTTAAATAGGTTTCGCTGATCAGGGATTTTTTAAATGTTAATTTTTGTCCGCTGTTTCTTCGTTGCTTTTTATAACCATAATGCTTATTTTTTGAGATATTGATCATTTTTAAGAGTAGAAACAGAAAATAATGAGAAGCTGTCGTAAGATATGATACATTTTGACTTCAAAAATTGAAAATGTTTATTTTTTGAGAGTTTTTGTTGAAATTTACTAAAAATAATTTCAAATTTGACGCTTATTGTGCATTTTGTTTACTAATTTATTTTCGCTCTTTCCGATCGTAAGAATAACTATTTTGAAAGATAACTCTGTCCGCTGCTTCTCCGTTGCTTTTTATGATTATAATGCTCATTTTCAGAGATATTGATAACTTTTTAGAGTAGAAACAAAAAATATTGAGAAGTTATCGTAGGATATAAAACATTGTAATGTCACGGCGGGTAACTTCAATAAAAAATAATCTCAACTTTGACGCTTATTGTGCATTTTATTCACAAATTCATCAATTTTCGCTCCTCCCGATCGTGTTTATCCCGCTTCGCCGAGAGTTTTTTAATTAGGTTTCGCTGATTTCAACCACAGAATATATATTTTTAAAAGTCAACCCTTGCCCGCGACTTCCGTTGCTTTTTATCATAATTCTCATTACCTGAAATGTCGATCACTTACATTTTTAATCGCTGAAGTTGTTTCTCTCGGCAACAGCTTTCTATCGTTTTCTACAGTTCAGTTCCTTTTGTCAAGTTTCTATATCTTCCGGCTATCTGTATCGTCGTGTTCTGTTGTAAGATTCTGCTAAAATCTACTTATTCAAAAGGTTCCTTGCTTTCCAGGAAATTTTTTTCTGGTAAAACCTGTTTTCGCTACTTTTGTTCCGCCCCACTGTCTTTTAAACTCATATGCACTGTCTCTTTCCTTTCTCTTTTCAGCATTCTTGTTTCTTTCCAAAATCTCTTACAATGTTCACATTTTTCAGAACCGACGCCAACAAATCTCAAAAACTTGGAGAAAAAAGCAATGATGAGTGTGTACAACCATTACTCTAGCTTTTTTCAGGAGGAACTCCCGTTGAAGTTTTCATGCGTTTAAGATGTACGCTCTCCGGGTGGTCTCTCTTCGGAGTTATCTGACCCATGCATTTTGGAGATGGAGTTACACACGCGGAGTTGGATTCAAATCCTTCTCACTAGTTTGGAGATGCTCCGGTAGATGTTCGATAGCGTTGAAGATGTAATCTCTCCGGGTGGTGTCTCTTCGGAGTTAACTGACCCATGCATTTTGGAGGTTGAGTTGCACACGCTTAGTAGGATTCATATCCTGCCAACAAAGTGAGAGAGACTCTAGTTGATGTACGCTCCCGCGGAAGATGTACGCTCTCCGGGTGGTCTCTCTTCGGAGTTATCTGACCCATGCATTTTGGAGATGGAGTTACACACGCGGAGTTGGATTCAAATCCTTCTCACTAGGTGGGAGATACTCACACATTAGATGTTTTTCGGAATAGAAAATGTAACCTCTCCGGATGGTGTCTCTCTTCGGAGTTAACTGACCCATGCATTCTGGAGGTTGAGTTACCGATTCGCGATGATTACATCCACTCGGTGATACTGAATCGGCTTCTCTGAAGTCTTAGATAGAAATGTCAGTAAGGGATCCGGTGATTACATTTATGAGCGAATCGAATATTTTTTGGAAAATTTTTTGTCCTATTCCGTGAATAAAGCTTTTTTTAAAATTATTTTTGTACCACTTTTTCAGATCCCAATTTTCATGGCCAATGTGCATAAGCGCATCCACCAAATTTTGATATTATCGGTTCACGAACTCGCACCGGGGCCTTAAATTTTCGACAGGAACTTTCAATAAAAATTCGCGGGCTGAAATGCAAGTGCAGCAGGGAGTTGTGGGTTAAGCTTAAACTGCACGCAGCACCGATAAAATCCAGCTGATTTTTGAACGAGTAACATTGAATTTCAAGATAAATCGATGAAACATGAAGAATATGCAGTTATACATTACACGACGTAGAAAATATCGATCAAAATGCGAGTTTATCTTGAAATTCAATGTTGTTTGTTAAAAAGCAGCTACAATTTCATCCGAGCTGCTTGCCATTTAATCTTCGTCCACGATTCCCTGACGCACTTATTTTGAGAATTTTGTGCTGCTCCTGATTCTGCAGCATTTTCTGATAGTTATTTTGGAAATCCGACGAGGACTTTTTGGCGACGACGAAGGGGATGCGAAGTTTGTAGTTCTTCTGAAAAATATAATTTTATTGTTGAATTGCGTCGTCTTCTCCAGATTGAACTACTTCCCTTTGAGAAACTGAGAGTTGAACTTCGGAATCATAAGCTCTCCTTCTTCTGTTGCTCTCTTCTTCAGGTCTCTGGTTCTCCGACTTCAGACAAGTGATGTGAAATTCGTTTGCTGTTCAAATGAAAAAACGTTATTTCCGAGTTGCTCGGTATCAACATTTATAGAAATTTCTGGGAAAGGATTTCATTCTGTGGCTCCGGCGACGGTAGAAATCAGAGGTTGTCTTCCATTCTCAGGCGAATCATCATCATCATCATATATAACAAATTTCTCTCTGGTTGTTTTCTCAGATTGAGGTATAGTGAAAGAAAAGTCTTTAAGAGCTTTAATTCTTAATAATGCTACTAATAAACAATTGCAATATAGCTACGTGCCTATAAATACTAACACAAAAAGCTACATAAAGAGAGAATTTAGGGAGATCAGAACAAAAAATCAAATGAAAAAGGGAATTCGTAGTAAAAGGGATTTGAAAGAAATAGAGCTGAAAATGATAACATTGAGCTAATAAAACAGTTAAGAAGAAACAATTGGAAGAAAATAGGAAAATTGAAGATATGGACGCAGAAGAAGATGGATTGGATTGGAACGAGAGAGGAGTTTCTCAGCTTCTCACGAGAGTCATCCTCGACGACAGGAAGACTGAAATTAAGCACAAGTATTAACAAATATATCAGGCAAATAACTACGCATATCAAGTAGTCGTCTAACCTGATCACCTAGTGGTCCTCCTCCCTGACCGCCTTGTCCACCACCCTGCACACCGTCACAACTTTTTCATTTTAGAAATTCACTGTGGACAATCGAAAAACGTTGGATGAAGTTCCGAATCCTGAGTGGGATAAGAAGTTCGAGCCGCCTAACACCAGTGAGCCCCCACCGCCGCTACCACACAAAAAGGAGAAAGCGAAGAAAGCTGAGAAATAAGAAACTGAACTGAAATTATTTGTGTGTTGATGGAATTATGAATCTTTTTTTGACAAATGGACTTTTACCGAGAACTATTACTAGGAATGATTTACATAGACGTGATTTAGACTCCGCCCCGTTGAAATGTGTGTTAGAATGAGTTTTAATACTTCTAATCTACCTATTGAGGGTCTTGGAGAAGATTCTACAAGTACAGAGACGCTATACACCTGTGACAAATGAAAGTTCAAAAACATTTTATTTCCCAGTTCAGAAAAAAGAAAGATCGCAGAAGGAGACCAAAATGTGGAAGCAAGATGGGTGGCATTTTTAAAGAGACATCTACATCAGCAGTCGCTGCAACTGAATATTCTGTTTCATCCTCTTCGTACTACTCGTCCTCGGCCTGTGCTCCGCAGTGGATGCTCCAAGATCCGCACGATATGAGTAGTACATTGGGGCGGTTTGATTATTGTTCTGAAACATGAATAAATATGATTTTTCCCGGTTTATAACCGTCCCTACCGAGAACTCCTGCTTAACCGGCGCCGCTGTCTGTCTCATGTTATTTCCAGTGTAGGCGATTGCTTTCAATTGCCAATCGCCGTGTTCCTCACTCCAACTGACGTATTTCTCGATCATTTCCACGTGTTCCACTGGGATGTATTGATTGATTATGGCAAGGTTTAGCATTAGTTCCTGTGGAAATTGAGAGTATATGTTGAATTAACATTTCGAAATACGCTCTAATGGGAAATTGTGGAAATAAGAATCGTGAGTTTATGTACTTCTAGGGTGGTTATACTCATTGGTCTGGAATCACTAGCAGGCCAATTCGAGAGTGATCACACTCATTTGAAAGGTCTTGTCACGCTTTTTCAAAAATCTAAGCATTATCTATTTCTGAGGAGGACCGCCACAGTTTTTGTGAAAGTGAAAGCTTGTGGACCATCATACGCATTGTATCTCAAGCTTCGAGATTGACTTATGTCAAGATTAGAATTTTTTGATCCGTCCCAACTAGCTACATTCAAAAAATAACTTTTCTTGAAGCTTGAATCAGAATTGATAGAGTTACAACAGTATCTAGCATCTAGTCATTTTCACACTTTTATCATTATCGTTATCCTATCATTATCATACTTTTCGCGACAAGACCTCACCTTTTTCAACTGCCTACAATCCTCCAACATTCCCTCCATCTGTCTCTGATGATCCTCTTCCAAATCCTTCAACTCAGCCCTCGCATCCTTCAACTCATTGCTCACTTTCTTGATCTTCTTTGATTTTGCGAATGATTCCTCTTGAAGTGATGAGTATCTCTCTTCTATCTCCACTTTCACCGCACTTCTCTCTTCTAATTGATTCCGAAGGTGTGCTTCTTGACTCTTCGACTGCTCGATCTCTTTGTTATTGATTTCAAGGAGTTTCGCTTGCTCTTCTACTTTTTCCAGAAGATTCTCACCGCCAACAATTAGCTTTTTCTCGATTTTTTCAAGTTTGCTTCTGGAAAAACAACACTTTGAGGTATTTTTAAGCGGGCGACACGAGAGGTGCAGAGAAGCTAGAGCGTCTAGCTGTCTGAGTCGGTGTCTCTCAAGGCGTCACATTGACAAAGCGTATCTCTGCAAGGTGGTGAGCTACTAAAAATTTGTCAACTACAAAAATGTGTAAAATTTTGTATAGATGATTTTTGTAATGAATAATTTTTCTGTAGCTCATTATCCTGGAAAAATACGACTTGTCAAAGGGAAGCCTTGATAGACACTCTAGGTGCTCTGCGTCTCTCCTTGAGGAAAACTGATGTATCTCAGGATCTAAATTAGCTAGAAAAAAGTAGTCAACTAACGAAATGTGTAAAATTTTCTGCTCAACATTTTGAAGGTAAAAATTATCTAATTGCGAGACGCAGATAAGCAGACACTCTCGCTTCTCGGCGTCTCTCCCTCTCTCTTCTAATAAAATGGCTTATATCTCAAAACCCAGAATAGCTAGAAAGAAGTTATAAATTAACAAAATGTGTAAAATTTTCTGCTCTATTCCCCTACTAACCTCAACTTCTCATGTTCACTTCTCGCCTTCTTCAACTCCGCCTCATTCTCCATCATCTCTCTTACAAGACGATGTGTCTCCTCATCATCAACCGCCGAATTCACCCGTTCCTCCAGAATCTTCCGTTTCCTCTCCACTTCCACCTCCTTCTCCTTCATCTTCGCTTCCCACGCCTCTTCATGATTCTCATCGTCTCCAGGATTCTCTTCTGAAAATTAGTAAAAGTGTGTCTGTGTGTCTGTGTGTCCGAATGTCCCTTCACTTACCATCCAACAACTTCCTAAGCGCCTCCACTTCCAATTGATACTTCCGGAGTTGAGCGTCCTTTGGATCCTCATTGATTTTCGCAACGTTCTCAATTTTCTTGGCACGACTTGCATATCGAAGAGTTGACAGTGTCTCGTCGTAGTTGTAGCTGGCTGGGCCGACGTTGGCAATCTGAAAAATTGTTATCTAGATAAGTATAAGTAATATTCACTCACCATAACGGTTTTCGAGTTTCCACCCAACGAATCTTGCAGCAGCCTCGTCAATTTCGAATTTCTATAAGGAACGTGTGTGGACTTCCCATCGACCAAAGAACTGATCACATTTCCAAGTGTAGACAACGACAGGTTTATCTTCGCCGCCTCTTTCAGCCTCTCTCCCTGAGCACCCGTTTTACTTTGTCTTTCTGATCCAGCCAGATCGACTAGTTGCAGTTTTCCCTGAGTTAGACATCCATTCCGGTCAGATTCAATAGTGACTGTGAACATTGCATGGGAACGGGAGGATTCAAGGTTCATCGCGGTGGCACCGACTTTTCCTGGAAAAAAATGATTGGGTTTTGCTCAAAATCAAACTTTGATTACATTTTCAGATTCTTATTGTAAAGACGCTTCGAATAAGTATAATCACGACTAGGTTTGAAACAGTTCGGGTCTCACCACGAAAACTACAGTAACCCAGGTGGTTTTCGTGGTGAGACCCAATGTGCTGCAAACCTAGTCATGATTATACTCATTCGGAGAGTCTAGGCGAAAGGAATCTGAAAATGTTATTGAAAATTGATTTGTAGCAGACATAGTTAAGTTATAGCAGTTTCATCATTTTCAGAATTTTTTTTCAAAAATCTGTAACTCGGCGAGTTCTAGATGGAATTTTTTGGTTTTAGGCTTTAAATGTGCGGATTTTGGTCTGCTAGCTCCCAAATTGATTTAAAAAACTCACGGTTTTTATTTCCAAACTCCATCAACGCCTGCATTTTCGACGCGTTCTCCACAGTGATATTAGAAAGATTTCTCACGTAGACACCAACGTCCGGTCGTTCTTTGATCTCCAGATGTCCACTGTATTCTTTAGAAAGGAGATCTCGAATCTCTTCATTGTAGATTTCCAGATAGGAGACACGAACCAGGAATCTGGAAAATTTTTAAAGATAACTACAGTAACCCAGTCAGTTTTGCTCTGAATCTATTTTTATTTACATATTCAGATTCAGCTCGTCGAGACGCTTCGAATGAGTATAATCATGACCAGATTTGAAGCAAGTTGGGTTCTACCACAAAAACTACAGTAACCCAGGTGGTTATCGTGGTGAGACCCAAAGTGCTTCAAACCTAGCCATGATTATACTCATTCGAAAGCTCTTGATAAGAAGAATTCAAAAATGTTAATGAAAATTGATTCGGAGTAGATATAGTTAAGTTGCTAGCAGACCAAAAATAGTTCTGGGGCTTCTTCACTCACTGTGTATCATGTTGACTCTTCGAAATATGATCGAAAATATGTGCAAACGAGTTCGGAATGATTCCCCGCATCTCCATTGGCTCCAGCTCCCCGGCCATGGTGAACGTCTTGCCGGTACCCGTTTGTCCATACGCAAATATTGTTCCTGTATATTGAAACTTATAAAATTCAGATAAAAATAATGATAAAATCCTACCATTATATCCCTTCAGCACATTCTCCACAATAGGTCTCGCCGCGATATTGTACACTGTCATTTGATCGGTGCCGGGGGAGAATACTGCGTCGAAATAGAAGGTTCGTGGGGAATCCTGGAAAGGTAAGGGAGGTGAGGCGTAAGTTTAGCAGACCCATTTCTTAAGCAGCCCCAGATACTTACATCCTGATTTGTACTTTTGATAGTGACCGCCTTCTCCTCATCACTACAATTCACTGCCACCTTGTGACCCTGGATTTTCTCGGTGGTGGATATCGGACGGCATCGGACAACCACCTTCACCTTCTCGGCCTCTTCCATCTGGAAATATATATTGAGAATGTGAAATATTCGAAGAAACAACAAAAAAAAAAGAAGATTGGGTAAAAAACTGCGAAAATTCCGGTATTTTTATACACTCTTTATAAAATTGAGAAGCTGAAATCGTGAGGATTTCGAAAATGTATTTAGAATTTGTGTACGATTAAAGCGTACCGAGATAGATTGCTTTGAAGCACCTAAATCTGAAAACCGATGTATCTCTGTTAGCTTTCATCCTAGAAAAATTTTGAATAGAGATTCAAAATCCTTGCGTTTTTAGCTTTCTAATTGTATATATTTTATTGAATATTTGTCGCAAATTAATTTTGAATTGAGGGAAAACGTGCTGGTCGACACAAATTATTATGTTAGTTCGGCTCAAGAAAGTAATTCAAAAATGTTGTTCAAATACAAAATTATATATATTTTGAAAGTTCATATCATGACAATTCTGAATCTGTTTTCAAATTTCTTTTACGATAAAAACTAAATGAGATACAACGATTTTAAAACATGATGTTTTTTATCTTCAAAGACCTGTAACTCACAATCAGAAAAATTTTGAAAACATATTCAGAATCTATTGAATTTTTTCAGCAATAATTTTCTAAATTCTATATTTTTCATTCAGTTTTATTATTCTTTATAAAACTTCTATACTTTCAGTCACAACTTAGAAAATCTCAAAATCACCAAAGCATGCAAGATGTAACAATTGGACCGTGAATCCCTATTGCTCACAGAGCCTTAAAAATGTTTTAAAATTTCTTTAAAATTTCAGATTTTCCCACGATTCAAAATTCAAGTTTCCCGATATTCCCACCCTAATAAGAACCCCAAAACTCTGTGAGAAAAACCGTGGGAGAAAAAGTAAAAATAAGAGCAAAAGTTCGGGTGTTGATGACCAGTTGTCTTGGCTACTCGAGTTGAGAAAGAGAAGAAGAGACGAGAGAGTAAGAAACACGTGAGAGACGCAGAGAATCAATACGAAGGAGGAAAGAGCGAGAGAGTGTGGGAGAAGTAAGAGACGCAGACAGAGCAGTAGCAGAGAAATTGAGCATAATGAAACCGGGAAGAAGACGTTGGAAGGAAGAGGAGTAGAGTACAAAGAAGAAAGAGGCTGGCGTGTCGGAGGCGCGTTTTGGAATGGAAAAGAGATTGAGGATGCTTACCAGGGAAGGTCATGAAGTCCATTTGGAGTTATGGGACATGGCATATATCATTGGAAAGCTGAGAAAACGCTGATTCGAAATATATATTCAGTTTTTTCCCTGGAGGTGTGGTATTCGAAAAAAAACAAGATTAAAGTTGGAAAAATAGACATTCTTAGGCCTAAGGCTTGGGGAATAAAGCTCCAAGTAGCTTGAAACGTAGTTTAAATGAAAAACCAAGTCAAGATCTTCAAAATTATATTAATACCTTAAGATTTGGTTGAGTTTTCAGAGAGTTAGAAGAATTTGAAAAAACACATAAATTTTTTTTAGAACATTCGTTGAAAAATAAGAATTTTGAGCCTATCTATCGGCCAGTGAGTCAGAATGTCTGAATATCCAAAAATCGCAAAATTTGCTCATGTTTCCAGAAAGTTACAAAGATTTGAAAAATGCAACAAAACAATTTCAAGCATTTTTCGCGTGTTAGATTTTGCTGAACTTTGACCTCATTTTTCTCGAATACCAGACCTCGAGAGCAAAATCTGGATATATATTTGGAATCAGCGTTTTCTCAGCTTTCCAATGATATAGGTCACGCCCCCATATCTCCTACACTACCTTTCCTGGCTACTGAACCAGACCAAGGGTCCAAAGCAATATTAACTGTCGCGCCTCCGGCGCGTAGCCCCATATCATCTTCTGTTATGGAGAAAAAGTGTATTCCGTGTAACGTGTATTATTTTGTTGATTTCTTTGATTGTTGTGAATAAAAATAAAGATTCATTTCCATTTCCAGCGTGACCTTTTGGAAGAAGAATTAGTTTTTATGAGAAGAAAAAAGAAGACAACGGTTATTTCGGACTATTGAACAAATTCGGAAAAACACCTCCGAAAATCTCTCAAGTGAGTTACTGGGGTTACGGTAATGGCCATTATCCAAATCTTAAAAAAATTTGCGGGAACCAAACCAACACCCTTCCTCATACCAAGTCGGTAAAGTAATGACTTGACACTGGCCCAAACTTTGACCTAGTATTTCTTGAATACCAGGCCTCCAGGGCAAAAACTAAACAGATATTTGGAATCAGCGTGATTTCAGCTTTCCAATGATATATGCCATGTCCCATTACTCCAAAATGACTCCCTAGAACTTTGGCTGTTTTTGAGAGGGTGTTACAGTAGCACCGACTGACCCACCTAGTAAAATTTTAGGTGGATCGTACAGATCAAAAGTAGAGCTCCATTTTTGTAGTTGAAAACTTTTTTATACGGACAATCCCTAGCAAGTTACGTACCGACAAATTGCATTGTGCGATTTTGGAGCTGTCGTCTTAAAATGACCATAACTCTCTAGGGAGTGTCCGTACAAAAACGCTGTCAACTACAAAAATGAAGTTCTACTCTTGGTCTGTATTTGTCCATTTTCGAATATAAACATTCTCCGTTTTACAGCTCGCGAAAATGGCATATGTAGAAAGTCACTATCTCGAGCTCAATGCAGAGCCAGATTTCATTGATAACGTCGATGCTCATAATGCTCAGCAAGTTGAACCGAAGTTCTCCGATGATTCACAAAAAACAATGCCAAAATCGGATTACTGTGGATTTGAAGGAGACGACATTCCACCGGTCTATCGTGCTCAATTGCGTGCCGCCCAGAAAACAAAACTGTCGATTTCTGAACCAAAGTCCTCGTACATTTACGGAAAAGACGAGAAGGAGAAACCGATGAGCGAGGAGAAAATCGGTAAGTGAAAAATGATGGCTATGTAGATCATGAGTATGTAGATCAAATCTAGAGCTTCATTTTTGTAGTTGATCACTTTTGTACGTGCGGTCTCTAGAGAGTTACAGAGTTATTAACCCTTGCATGTCCGGAGTTCGCTATCTTATTATTACAATCTACAATGATCAAGTCCCGTAAATTTACAATGACAAAGTCCCGTAAATCTACAATGACAAAGTCCCGTAAATCTACAATAGCAAAGCCCCGTAAATCTACAATGGCCAAGTACCGTAGAGCTTCTTGTTACACAGAGTGGCTCACTTAACATTAACTAAACTAATTTCAGCTCCAATCGAAGCTCAATCTGTTGAGTACTACGTTCCAGGATTCTCTCCTCCACCACAAAACGATGGAGAAGATGTTCAAAAGAGACTTGATTTCTCTGTAAGTGTGTGTGTGGTTACTGTAAGATTTTCCGCATATTGTGTGTGTTTTCCAGCTTCCAAAGATTCAAGCGGTCGAAGCAACTGAACATGTATTCGATATCAAAGGGAAACATGAAGAATCTCAATATGTTCTCATGGAAAACGAAGATCCGATCAAAGTGAACAAAAAGACAGAAATGGAAAGTGAGATCTCGTACACCTCATCTGATGTCACTTCATCGATCGCCACGTCGTCGTGTCTTACAGCTTCGGTATTTTTGAAAAAACGAAATTTTAAAAAATTCGATGCTTTCAGCTCGGACCTGCTTATGGGGAAATCAACTCGGGACGTTTTTCCAATGATAAATACAAGGGTCTGAGTGCATTCCAGCCAGTCACCAACGGTGTTCAATCTCAATATGTTTCGGAGGAACTCAACTAGGAAAAGGATCTAAAATTTTTGTAGATATGATGATAGTAAATGATTGAAATTTGAAGAGCTTTTTTTTATCTGCTTACTCGGGTCTGCTTAGCCTCTTCTTCTAAGCAGACCACCTATTTTTGGTCTGTAGACTACAAGTCCTCCCCCCTTATCACTTACTTGGTCAACAAGACACTGATAAGAAAAAGTAGTTGGTTTATAACATTTTTTTCCACAAATAATACATCAATCGATATCAAAAATGCTACTGGTTATCCTCTATTTCGTCCTAAACTTTGCCGGTTTTTTGGTGTTTCTGGCGATTTGGAATCGGATACCGAAGGTTGGTTCAGAAATTTCTGAATTCCGAAAATCCGCCATTTTTCAGCCCAAGCCATTCGACTACACTACCATCCCAGGCATGAAATTGAACGTCTCCACGCCCGATGAGATACCAGATATGATAACGTACCCAGGTGACTCTGTGGATAAGGAATTCAATGGGACTTTCGATGAGATCAAAAAGTGTGTAGATCAAATCTTTTTTAGGACAAAAAATCGATTTTCAGAATAACTTCTGATCTACGTGAGCTTCTAGATTTCATGAATACAAAATACGGTCCTTTGAGCTCTTTCTGGTGGTCTTCCCGATATGTAGTCGTGGTTTCCGACGAGAATTTTATTGGAGAATTGAAGAAATATAGATCACATTTAGTGTCTTTATCACCATTTGCCATTGGTAGCTACCTTCACGGTCACCGTAAATACTGCACTACCAATAAGCTTGCCACGTTGAACATTCGTGTCGGGACCCAAAAAATTGAGTTGGATAAAGATTTAATGGAAGATGTGCAGAATAAGCTTGTTATGAGTTTAGAAGAGGTGCCGGCGGATTCAGAAGTCGCTGACGTGGCACAAATAATTCTGAATTTGAAGCAGTGTAAAGTGCAGATGAGAAAGAATCGGAAATCGTTGAGCCGCCCGTTAATGGTGGTTTTTGATAAGGAGATATGGGTAGATGCGCATCCGATTCCGAAATATGTGAGTTTCCGCTGAAAAACACTAGCAGACCGATTTTGGAGCTAGCATACCAACTTTGGTCTGCTAGCTCCCAAATTGGTCTGCTAGCGATTCCGAATTTGAAGAGCTAGCAGACCAACGTTGGTCTGCTTGTTCCCATATTGGTCTGCTAGCAATTCCACACCAATTTTTTTCAATAAAAAACAACTTTTTTTCTTCAGATTCCTATAATCCTCCATACCTCCGAAATAATCCGCGAGTGGTCTGACGACGAATTATTCCCCAAGTTTTTCGCGCAATTCTACTGGCTTCCCGGCTTCTCAATGATCACCGATATAGCTGTGTAGAAGCGATTTATTATAATAAATTTTGGCGACTTTTTACATAATATTGGCAATATTGAACAAGCAAAAACGGTTAGAAAGTGACTAATCACGGCGAGGTGAATGGCATTGTGACCATTTTTCCGGCCGTCGATTTGAATGGTTCACTATTAGGGGCCAACGATTCTACCCATGACAACAGAGTTCTGGTAATCGTTGCATACGTGGTAAAATCAACAGTAGAGGAGAAAGAATTGAAACAATCGTCTAGAAGTAATTGAAGCATTTTGACTTGAATCGTCGATTGGGAGGAGTCTGGCACTGCCGACGCCATTTGTTCGTATTCCGAGGCGATCATTTCAAGGGCGGCCGCTTGGGCGTTGAGTTGATTCAGTTGTTTGTCCGAGTCGGTGATGTCGGACTTTAGTTGGGCCATGAAGTCGCAGGCTCTGCAAAAAAGGAATTTAGAGGAAAAAACGAAGGAATTCGGAAAAAAAAACAGCCTGCAGACCAACGTTGGTCTGCTAGCTATCTCGAGTGAGCTTGCAGACCAATATCGACATTTTAGGTTCATCCTTTACGAATAATGGTATTTTTGGTTAATTTTTCAAATTTTTAGGATATTTTTAAGCTTATTAAGCTATTTTTCAAGTGTTTCTTGGGTTCAGCGTATCGGCGCTTTTTAAATTTGTAAAATTGCACTATTTGTTTTCGCTATATCAAGATAGCAGACCAAAATTGTTATTTTAAGTGAATATTAACATTTTTGGGTTATTATGAAGCTTTTTCTATAAAATTCCATTGGTTTTTTTACAAAAATGTCAGCTAATTCACAGACATAATTAGGAAACCCAAAAACGAATATTAACTGGACAAAAATCGACTCGACAAAAATCGCTAGCAGACAAAATAGTGAAATTTCACGAAATTTAAAAAGCCCCGATACAGAAAAACAATGAAGATAGCTCTAAACACCTTAACATAATCTAAAAACTTGAAAACTTAACCAGAAATATCATTATTCGTAGAGAATGAACCTAAAATATCGATATTGGTCTGCTAGCTGACTCGAGATAGCTAGCAGACCAACGATGGTCTGCAAGCGATTTTCGCCGACAGAGCTATAACACTCACCGAAATAAAATCGCCGCATTCGTCGTTTTACATCCCAATGACGTGGTCGTCTGTGGTATCAGATCTTTCAGCTCGTTGTAGCCACTCTGAAACAAAACACAAATTAATTTTGTTTCTTTAGCAGCGAAAAACTCACATTAATCGCCTCCCTTCGTTGTCTCTCACACCTCAAATGTGTCGCCTTCTTTCTATCAGTACTGAATCCACCGGAGGCTGCTGGTGTGTTTGGTGCTGATGGGGAGCTTGACGATCCTTCCGGTGACATCAACTCCAGAATCGAGTCGTCTTTTTGAGAGGAGCTCGCTGCCGACGATCGAGTCGTGCGTGTCGACATTTTGGGGGCTGCAAGTGATTATTTTTGGTATATCTTTGGCACATTTAGGTGGGAGAAAAAAGGAGGCAGAGAATGTAAATCAATAAGTAATGAGGGGATTTGGTGAGATAAGATAAGAAAATGAGGCTATGAGACCGAGATCTCTATCAGTCTGCTCTGAGAAAAATCGCTAGCAGACCAACGCAAGAGCTAGCAGACCAACGGAAGAGCTAGCAGACCAACGAAACAGCTAGCAGACCAACGCAAGAGCTAGCAGGCCAAAGCTCACTTTCCATAAACTTTAGAATTTCTAGAAGTCTAGCCCTATAATTATGTATATAGGAAATATAGTGGAAGGGTATAATTATAACGGAGAATTAGGAAAAAAATTTACAAAATTTTTTATATTTTTAGATATTTTGGGCAGCATAACAGCTTTAAAATATATGGCATGATGCAATTTCTTGATTCAATTCGAAGATTTTTTGATTTCCAATCGACAAATCAGTGTCTAGAAATCGATAGATTTGATCACGCGTCCTGCCGGGGCAACTTTCTATTTTTATTTTCTACACAAACGACACTCCACTATTCCACTAGAGCGTGCTGTTTAGCGCCGCCGGTTCTCGCTGTTTCTTTTCTGATTTCTCTTGATTCACCTTGATTTCTCGTCGATATTTGTCATTATTAATAGTAAAAAGTGTCGGAATCTCGAAAAACATCGTTAAACCCCGTTAATTAATCAATTTAATTATCGAAAACCTATAAAAACGTTGCGGAAATAAGTGCAAATCCATAATTAGCCACGTGACATGTTTTAGGCATGACGAAGCGAGAAATTTCAAGAAATTTGAGCGCAATTCTTATCATTTTCAACAGTTTTGATGTATTTTGCAAGAAATTCACTAATTAATCGAAATCTGATAGGTTTCCGTTATCACGAGCCCGATCTTTGTGCTGTGGCGTTTCCATAGCAATATCCAGCCAGAGTTTCATGTCTGGGCGGTTTCGCGATTGCATTTATTTCACAATGAGTGTTCGAAAGTTCGATTTTAGTAAAATCCAGAGAATTTTAGAAGTAGAAACAATGAAAATAGGCTCCGCTACCTTCCCAACGCGTTTCCGACACATTCTCATTGCGCGCCACCCGATTCTCACATTCTCCGCGAGTTTCTTTCATTTTTAAAGCGATTTCAGCTGGTTTTAGTGATAAATTCCCTCATTAAACTATGAAATTATCATCTTTTCTCCGTCCTCATGCTGATTCCGCACCATTGCTTATAATTATTCGCAATTTTGCAGAGAATGTCGAACATTGCGCTCAACAGACTGCAACGAGAATGCAAGGAGGTTGTCACCAACTCGGAAATCAGCGAGACCGGAATAATGATCGAGATCTTGAACGAAAATCTCACTGAAATCAGGGTATGTTAGTAGCTTTTGGTCAGGCAACTCCACTGTTGGTCTGCTAGCACCATTTTTGGTCTGCCAACTCCACGGTCGCACTCGCGTTCACACTTTTTTGAAATTAAATGAAAAATTTCATCGTTTCTTTTGCAGGGACACATCCGCGGGCCACCAGACACCCCATACGCCGGTGGAAGCTTCGACTTGGACATCAAGATCCCAGATCAATATCCATTCTCACCACCAAACGTACGTTTTTTTTTCAAACTGAAGACCCTAATTTTTGTGTGTTTCAGGTCAAATTCGCCACGAAGATCTGGCATCCAAATGTCAGCTCGCAGACCGGAGTGATCTGTCTCGACATTCTCAAGGATCAATGGTGATTTTATCGATTTTCGAATCAAATAATCATCTTTTCGTATTCAGGGCCGCCTCATTGACACTCCGCACCGTTTTGCTCTCGATTCAGGCGCTGATGTGCACACCCGAGCCAAAGGACCCACAAGACGCGGTCGTTGCCAAGCAGTACATGGATAAGCCTCAGGTTTTCAAGGTTTGTGTGAGAATTGAAAAGGAAATTCCATAATTTATCGATTTTCAGAGCACCGCGGAGTTCTGGACTCTGAAGTTCGCAAAAGGAAGCGTTCCAGTCAACGTCGACTACCAGAGCCGCGTCGACAAACTCAAGGATATGGGAGTTCGTGAGGAGGAGGCAATCAGCGTGTTGAGCTGCAACAACTGGGATCTCAACCGCGCCACCGTCTACATCTTCTCTTAAACTTCCTTACTTCCAGTCCACTCGTGATTCCTCCTTCTGAACTATAATGCGTATTCTTTTCCATTTTCTTCACCCTAAAATTGAGTGTTTTAAATAATCTTCGCTTACCTATTCTTTTCTTTTCCACCCACTGGTAACACCGATTTGACCCAACTGTTTAGTGAATACCAGACTGTCTGGCTTCTTTTCCCCCAGAATTTTCGCTTTTTTTAGAAATTGTTTCCGCTTATTTATTCGTCCTGATTATACCAAAATTTCTCCCCTCTCTGTTACCATACTCTCTTTTTCTTACGTCACCCATTTTTTGTTTTACTCCCTCATCACCCATCAACCCTCTGAATCGAGTTAAAATCGTTCTGTAATTCACACAAGAAGTCAACCAATCCCAGCTCGTCTTCCCTCTCCCTCTCCCCCGTCAAAGCAATTCTTTTTCGACATTTCTGTCGATTTTACTTTTAATTTCTTTCAACGATACTCTTTCCTTGAAATATAATGACGGTGAATACCTTTACTTCTTTTCTATTCCAAGTATTTTAAATTGTTTCGACGACTATCGTTCTGAATATCTCTATTTTTCCATATTGGAAGCTTAACTTTGAAAATAAAATTCTCGTCATTTCTAACTAGAAAATGCCGTCACCACAGGAGCAGAAGACGTCATCAGAAGCCAGCGGCACACAGGAGAAGAAGTTGAAGCCGTGTTGTGCGTGTCCTGAGACGAAAAGAGTGAGTTTTTGACAAAAATCGGAAAAGCTGCGATGAATTGGTGTGCTAGCAAATTTGCATCATTGAAGGAATGAGCTAGCAGACCAACGTTGGTCTGCTAGCTCTTTTCAATCGATATATTTTCCAGGTCCGCGACACGTGTATCATCGAAAACGGCGAAGAAAATTGTGGAAAACTGATCGAAGCACACAAAGCATGCATGCGAGCCGCCGGATTCAATGTCTAAATCTACGGAAAATATGCAAAAAATAAAAAAATAAATTGAGATTGTTATAGTTTTAGTTAGTTTTCCCCTCCTTCTTGTTTCCCCCAGTGTTTTCTTTGTCGTTTTCATAGCTTTAACATAAAGTTTTTCAGTTTTTTGTTGCAATTTTCACGGAAATCGGATGAATTTCCGTTAATATATCGTTATTATTTTCTCAGAATCGATCAAGGAAGGTATCTTTATAGAAAAAAAATGGCGGATAATAAAAATCCGCAATTAAAAATCGCGGAGGCGGAGAGCTGCCATCTGGAGCTCAATCGATTGTATGCAGTGACGAAAGAGAAGGTGGAAATCGTTAGAATTGGGTAATTCACATAATATTCTTCTGAAATTTCTAAGAAAATCATTCTAGAAACTCTTCAAACGACAGCAAGCAGCTGAAAACTGACGTAAAAGAAGCGCAACGTCTTCTGCGAGCGATGCAAGTGAAAATTGCGCATCTGAAGAGTCTTTCCAAAGAAGTAACGTCTTCTGAATCGTCCACAACTCAAATAAAAAATTTTCTTCAGATTCCCTCGCTAAACGACCGCAAAACCATTGAAATAAATGTGTTGAGTCACGAGAAACAGATGAGTCTGCTGCAGAAAAAATTGAAAGAAGGAGCGGAAGACGTGGGCAAAGATATTGGTGGGGAGAGAGGGCTGGAAATATAATTTATGTAGTTTGTAGCCGCCGAGGAACGACGATCACTGCTGCTGACGAAAGATGGAAAATTGGCAACGGGGAACATAAAAATTGCGAGTCATGAAGAGGTTGGTCTGCTAGTTGAATTCAATTGAGAGGAAGAGAGAATAAGCTGCAAAAACGCACGAAAATAAACAAAAATCAGCTCAAATGACAGAAGTAAACGATAGCAGACCAATGTTGGTCTGCCAGTGATATGATTTCAGAATTGATGGAAAATCAACATAGAAAAAGATGGCAATTGACTGAAAACAACTGAAAATTGAATAAAATTGACATTTTAATCAGAAAATTGTACAAATATTTGTCAAAAATCCCTGAAAACGTGAAATGACAGATTGGTCTGCTAGCTAACGGCGTTGGTCTGCTAGTGATTGCGTTGATTGAAAATAATGAAAAATACGCCGAAATTCCCTTTTTTTCTAAAATTCCATATTTTCAGAGAGCCACCCGTCTCCAAGACCTGCTCGCTCGAATGTCACAACAAGTGGATAGTGGAGAACAAGCGATGAGCTCTCTCGTGCATTCCTCATCAGTTTTAGGGCAAACTCATGCCGAATACGATAATCAGAAGGGGCATATAATGGTTTGCATAGCTCCAATTACAGTGATAATAATTTTATTTCAGACCGGCAACAAACTGCTTTCAAAATACGAGCAACGAGAATTCACCGAGAAGATTCTACTCGTCTTTTTCTTTCTCTTCTATTTTGGCGTCGTCTATTATATTCTACAGAAGCGAATCTTTTCCTGGTTCAAGATTTTTTGATAATATACAAAGAATTGTATAAAAGTATTGATTTATTTGTATCTAACTGTGATTACATAATGTATTGAATGAAGATTTTCGGGTTTTTAAAATTATATTATCGATTTTATGTTGTTCTTCCCCAGTTTGACTCTAAAAACATATTTTATTTCTTCTTAACTCTAATCTAATGATGAATAATCAAAAATGATGAAATTCAGATGGCAACAGCTTCAGAAAATGTAGAGAATGCGAAACCTATCAATATGGTAGAATTAGTCCATGATCTCGCGAATCTGCTTCGTGAATCCAAAGACGACGAGGCGAAACGTCTTCTGACACGTCATCCGAATCTCATCGCCTTCAAAGATGATTCCGGGCGGTCTACTGTTCATTTCGCCGCAGTCGCTGGAAGTTTGCCTCTTCTTCAATTCGCGTTGCTCAACGGCCCAGAAATGGCGAATAAGGAAGACGACGTAGGTTGCCACGTTGCTCTAGAATCCCTCTAAAATCAATAATCTTAGCTCGGCTGGACACCTCTTATGATCGCCAGCTCCGCCGGTCGCCTCGAAATCGTTCGTTACTTGCTAAGTCTCCCCTTTGTCCAGGTGGCCCACACAAACAGTAATAAGCAGACCAGTCTTCATTACGCCTGCAGTAAAAACCACGTGGAAATCGCGAAATTGCTCATCGAAGCGGACCCGAGTTGTATCAATTTTCCGGATAAGTTCGGAGCGACAGCGTTGCACCGAGCTGCTAGTCGTGGAAATGATATCATTGCGAGAGCATTGATTGCGACGGGAAAGTGTAGTTTGGATCGGCAGGATAGTGAGGGAAATTCGGCGTTGTAAGTGAAATTTTGAGAAGGAAATTTTGAAAATTGGTCTGCTAGCGAAAAGTGGAAAAGCTAGCAGACCAACGTTGGTCTGCTAGTGATTCTCGTTGGTCTGCTAGCTCCATACCAAAAATAGCTAGCAGACCAACGTTGATTTGCCTGAGCTTCTAGTTGAATAAGCAGACGAGACGAAGGTCTATGATTGTACCAGGTGGAATTTTTCAGAAAATTTACTCGAAAATTGTCCAAAAATACGTGAAGAATCTCTAGAAACTAATTTTTTGAACAAAAAACTGTCTGGCGCACCTTTGACGCATTTCAAAGACTCAAATTTCAGCGAAAATTGAAGTCTGGCGCAACTGTGACTTTCAAAATCAACAGTTTTTGTTGGAAAATTTAAATATTGAAAATTGGTCTGCTAGCAATTTCGAATTGGTCTGCTAGCTGAACGTGAAAGAGCTAGCAGACCAACGTTGGTCTGCTAGCTCCATTGGTCTGCTAGCTCATTTTCCCCTAAAATTTTCAATTTATTTCAGACATCTCGCTTGTGACGAAGGCCGCACCGACGTGGCACTCCTTCTCGTGCATCGTGGCGCTGACATTGGACTCAACAACAACGAAAAACAAACACCACTTCAGATGGTCAAGGATTCTGAATTACGTCAGAAGTTGAAGTTGTCGGTGACGCAGAAAAAGTGATGGATGAAGACACACAGCATAATTTATTTATTTAATTGATCTTTTTGGTGAAATGATTCATTTATTGTTTCTCATTTTAAATATAAATAGAGATCAATTACCCATTTTTGGACAAAAAGTGAAATTTGAAGAGGGGAATAAGTGAAAAATCAGAAACATTTTCAGATACTTTGGAACGATTTTTTCTGCGATAATATTCTCGAATCCCGGCTATCACATCGTGTGTACGTCGTGTTGATCGAGTGGGAGCGTCTGAAATTAAAAATTTTATTTCAAAAAATAATAAAAATCTGTATTTACTTCTCGTCTCGAGACCCATATTTCGATCGGAGCGTGTTGGCCAGTCGTCTTCGGAAGCTTGAAGATGACAGGCAGAAGACTACGAAATTCAGACTTTTACCGATAACCACAAGGAATGAGGTTATTGTTGTCATGTGATACCTGGAAATGTTAGATTTGGGTCTGCTAGCTGTCATAGCCGCCTTTCCTCGCCTTCTTAGACAGCCAGCTGACATGTTTCAATTGATGCATGCGTGTCCTACCTGGTAAGAGGCGCGCCTCGATCAGAAGATCGGGGGATCGAGTTTTGGTAGTGGTAAATTTTTTTGCTTTCTTTTATTTTCTGTTTTTAAGCATACCCAATATCAGGTCTGCTTATTAGGCCTCACAAACACTCATACCACTTACCAATGCGCATCCAACCGCTCTTTCAGCAACGAATTCACTGTTAATACCACTGCCGAGGGAGCCTGCAATTAATTTTGAAAATTAATTAATTAATTAACAAACGTTAAATTAAACCTGTGTAATCGTGAATGACGTCACCACAGCGCATACTGTAACCGCCACTCGATGCTCGGTTCTTTGCTGTAGAATCTGATCAGAGTGCCTTCTGAACAATGTGCCCACAAATGGCAACGCCACGTCACCAGATTTTCGCATCCGTGCGGAAACACGTCCCAATGAAGCGTACATAAAAAATGAGCGCTTTTTGACATAGTAGAGAAGCATCATGTTGAGAACGACTAGTAGTATCATTGGAAGGAAAACGACGAGTGCCGCGTTGGCAGCACGTGTGGCCGCTACGTAGGTACGAAGGGCGGGTGGCGAGATGTTGGTACGGTTGTTGGGCCATCTGGAATCGAGGTTAACGGTGATCGGATGAAAAAAAGAAAAAAATAAGAGATACAAAAAAGCTTTGGCGGGGTCGGGGAGTCGAACCAGGATATCATTTTTTCAAAAGCAAACCTCTTCGCCACTACACCAAACACGCCTTACAAAAAATGATGGTGGAGGGCGTACAAGAAACCAAGTAACCAAGGAACTCACACATCCAAATTGACATCCAGACACACTGCCATAATCTGCGACGCATTACAGAATGATTTGATGAAACAGTGATGGCTGACATGATTATAGAATGTCAGTGCAGCACAACATGACAAAAGAGTCAGGAGACCAGTTGTGAGCTTTCCACGGGATGGAGTGGTCAACCGATGGAGAGGCGACCGGACTCCAGCGACACGCTCGAAACAGACACCCACGACGAGCCTGGAATTGTATTTTCATTAAAAAATTTAGAAAAAAAAAGGAAATTTTAAGAAGCTCCGCCCCCTTTACTAACCAAATTGCCACTGCAGACGTCCAATTAGCGAATGCTATCAGATGCATTTTGGAGGGTAGATATAAATATCGAAATGTGTAGTTGAAGGCGAATCGATCGAAGTTTGCCAGGGAGTGAGGGATGATGAGGATAAGGAAGGAGACATCACATACCGCTAAGCACGTTAGGAAGATGTTGGCTCTGAAATTTGAAAAAAAAATAGAAATTTTTTTAGGCAGTAAGTGCCCAACGTTGCCCCATTTTTTCTGCGTTGTATGCCGGTCTAATATTAAATGTTTTTACATTTTCAAATAGCCCAAGTCTAGATCTTTATTTTTGTAGTTGACCACTTTTTTGTACGGGCCCTCCCTGAAAAGTTATGGGAAGAGGAAGTGAGAATATTTTTTGGGGATGTCAGGAGCATTCAAACTTTGACCCATTTTTCTGCTGTTTATGTCAACCTAATATTAATTATTTTTACATTTTCAGATAGCTCTAACCTAGATCTTCTTTTTTGTAGTTGACCACTTATTTGTACGGGCGGTCCCTAGAGAGTTACAGAGTACCAAAGTTGTGAATCTACAATGACAAAGTCTCGTAAATCTACAATGACAAAGTTCCGTAAATCTACAGTGACCAAATCTTGTAAACAGTCTCGTAAATCTACCCCAGAACCATCGTAAACCAAAGATACTCACCTTGACATAAAATCATTATTCACCAACACCAATATCGTCAACGCATTTCCCACCACACCAAAAAGACATATCGGTGGAAACAAGACCGTGTAAAGGAACGCTTCTAAATTTGATCCGGATAGCCGGAGCTGCGATTCTGGAAGACACAGAGAACTGGAGTCCATTTAGTATTTGTAGTAGTTGGTGGAGGAGGAAGAGGACATCTGGAAAAATGGATAATGGGATGGAGAGGGGGAAGGAAGGAAGTAAAAACGGGAAGGAAGGATATCTTCAAATTTTATGAGCACGAAAACTTTTATATTCACTTTTTATTTTGTGTGTCTGAGTGTGTGCACAGAGAAGTGGAAGAGGAGAGAGTAGCTTGGTAGCTAAGCAGACCGAGAATGGGTTAAGCAGACCAGAAACAGGGTTATTACAAAATACAATGACCAAGTTACACTGACAAAAATTTTGTCGTTGTATTTTTGTCACTGTATTTCAATTATGACTACTTTTCTACTATTCAACTCTCCCGTTGGGTCTGCTTAACATTTCCAATTTTCAATTTTCAAAAACCCAAAAAAGTATCCAGAAGACGTGTTTGAAGAAGATGAATAAGGGAAAAGTAAACATTTGCTATTTGAGTGAAAAAAAGATTTCGAGTGAAGATTAAAATGAAGATGTGACGCATTTGAGGGGGAAAACTTTCAGGAGTGAAGAAAGGGGCGGAGAATGTTTATCCATATGAATAAGGTTTTTTTGCTACAACAAGTTTGGGTGGTTTGAAACGGGAGGGAGACAGCTGGACAAACAAATTTATGGACAGACAACATGTTACAAAAACTTGGAAAGGGGGACCGTGGGGGGGGGGGTCAAAGTCTATGTGAAAAAACTAACAAATAATAAATATAGATAGGGGTTTGATCTGGTATTTAAAGACAAAAAAAAGAAGACATCTGGACCAACAGACACGTATAGGGACATAAGTAAAGCAGGAGGGTTAAAGGTGATAATAAGAAATTCAGGTTTCTCAAGAATATGAGAACGTGAATACATAAAAAAACTCTAGGAAATAGTAGAAGAAAAATAATGGAATTAGAAAATTGAGTGATCAGATTTGAAGAGTGTGCCATTGTGTCACATAATTACAACTTTGTAGGGCTAAGTTAATAAACTCTATAGTCCCCAACTTTAAAGATTTTTTGTGCTGTTTATATCAGTCGAATATTAATTATTTTTACATTTTCAGATAGCTCTAGCCTAGATCTTCATTTTTGTAGTTGACCACTTTTTTGTACGGGCGGTCTCTAGAGAGTTACAGAGCAGCAAAGTTCACTAAATTAGTTCCGTAGCTCTGTAAATCCACAAATAGCCCTGACTCCTCTAAGACGTTGCTGCTGCACCCACTAAAACTCAATAAAGTCAAAATAAAAGATATCTGATTTGAGTAAGTAAAAAGACTTCACTGGGTGGTCCCCTCTCAACAACAACAAAATAAGGATAGAGACCTCATTTAATTTGCCCTTGAGGCAAAGTGCATTTCGTTGCAGAGAGGGGATTCCCGAAGAAAATGAAGGAAAACGGAAGAGAAGGGTCCTCAGGAGAGACATGAAATAGAAATTATTACACAAAAATGATGAAATGTGTAGGACATGTTGAAATTTGTGAAAATTTGTTTTCAAAAATGATAAGAGAGGAAGATATACATGAGCCGGACATAATCTACAATGACGAAGTCTTGTAAATCTACACTGATCAAGTCACGTAAATCTACAATGATCAAGTTTTGTAAATCTACAATGGCCAAGTCTCGTAAATCTACACTGACAAAACTCCGTAAATCTACAGCCCTACAGACAGACAGAACTCTACCTCCCAACCTAAACATTTTTTGATGTTGATGACCCTATTGTCTTCTCCACATATTTGAGTTTCCGCTTACTTCTTGTTAGGTCTCTATTTGAAACAAACTGTACCAAACGGAATGGTTTCGAGCTAGATGTCTGAGATGGGCATTCTTTGAGGTTGGTAAGTTGGAACACACGTGACGGTGTCTAAGTTTTTACGGGGGGTGTAAAAATGAATAAAATTTTCAAAAATTGAAATGTCTTTAATTTCTTCCTTAAATTTTCCAAAAAATCGGCCAGTTAGAACATGCTGATTAAGATTATGGCAGGCATTATATTAGCTGATCGTGTGAATATTGACAAAAACTATGATTAACTTACACTGACAAAAGTTACACTGACAAAGTTACAGTGACTAAAAACTGAATAGCGTGTAAAAGATTTCTTTCATGAGAAGTGTTATATATCATTGAAAAGCTAAAATCATTCTGATTCCAAATATACATTCAGTTTTTGCTCTCTAGGTACGGTATTCGAGAAAAACCAGGTCAAGGTTTGGACCGCAATCTGAACCGTTAAACCAAGGTTAAATGACTTAAATAACGCCCTTTTTCAATTGGTTCTACGAATTGGACGGCTCTAAACCGGGAAGTTCTGATTTGGGAGATTTGGTTATAGATAGAGTACATGAAAAGACTGATATAATATCGTCTGGAAAAACCGATACAAAGAAGAAAATAATATGAGTAGAAAGCTGAGATTATGAGGGCTCTAAATCTATATTCAGATTCTGAAAATTCTCATTCTGAAAATCTTTTAAAAAAAACATATACACTATGAAAAAGTTATATAAATCCCAAAAAAGTTGAAAAAATCGTCGTCATTAGACTCCCCTTCTTCTTCTGTTTGTATGGGGACACAATACGTGGAAACAGAACAGGCTCTTTTTGGTTTTGAACAGTTGTGTAAATATAAAATTGGGGAGAAGAGAAAAAGAGGCGGTGGGGGAGGAGGAACAATGCGTCCAATTCATTTGTTTCCAATTTTTGGGCGAAATTTTTCAGAACCGTAAATTCACACAAGATTCTCGTAAATCTACACATATCAGTTGAAATGTTAGAAGGTACCGTACACAAGAACTAGAGCTCGTTAACACTTTCCCGTAAATCTACACAGTAAATTCACACAAGGTACCGTAAGCATTCACTAAAGGACACCGTAAATCGATATAAGAACTCTTTAAATATACACAATTCCAACTAGGTACCGTAAGCCATAACTGTATGAATTAGTTTCGTAAATCTACAATGACCAAGTCTCGTAAAAAGGACTTTCGTGAACCTACCCCAACGTAAACCGACAAAACGATTTAGTAAATCGACATGAGACCTCCGTAAATCTACACCGGACCACTATAGTAAACTTTTTGAACACACTATTTTCCTAACCAAAAAAAAACTACAACAATAACATAAACGGAATACACATTCGTAAAAAAACTCCTTTTTTTCTTCTTCTAAATTGGATTTTAAGGTGAGGATGATGTGGAGGGAGCTGGAAGAAGGAGAAAAGAGGGAGAGGAAAGAGATAAAAAATTGAATTTGAATGTATGTGTCTTTTTCAGGAAAGGGGATATCCTTTTATTGTAGTATATAGAAAAGAGAAGAGAATAATACATCAAAGATTGGAAAGATATAGTGGGAAGAGGAAACACGTGCAGATCTAGAAGGGATATTTTTTGGAAATTCTCAACTCTGAAAATGTAGAACTTGAAATTCTGTACATTTTACTAATTGGAAGTTTTCGCCTAGCTCCGCCCAGTTTTGAGATACACCTCTTTGAAATTTTGCAAACGAGAGTGTCTCGTTTCTCTGCGTCTCTCCAAAACTTCAAAGATGTTTATCTCAAAACTGGGTGGAGCTAGAAGGAAATAGTCAATTGATAAAATGTGGAGAATTTTAAGGACTACATTTTTGTAGTTGTTAATTTTTTGATAATTTTAAGGGGTAGAGAGTTATAGGTGATTTTACAGAGTCATGAATTTACGAGAGTTAAAATCAGTTCACGAAGGTTCTAGGGTAGATTTACGGGACTTGGTCATTGTAGATTCCAAGTGAGTCTATGTAGATTTACGGGTGTGAGCTAGTGTAAATTTACGAGACTCCCAGTTGTTTATCAACACAAAACTTGTAACAATTTGTACCCGACACAAATGAAAAAAACGAAGAAAATGGAATCATGTTACGTGGAACACACACTCCCGGGTTTTATGACGTACAAAATGCCAAAAAACATTTACTAGGGGAAAGGAAGAACCACAAAGAACAGAACATAAATTTTTTATAGCTAAGGAGGAGGGGAAGAGCCGCCCGTTTTTTTAGTTTAGTTTTTAGTGTCAAGAGTCATGTCATATCCGTGTGCTGTACTACGACGTAAAGATAAAGAGAACTTAGAGCCCGTAAATCGACATTCCGTAAATCTACACACTTTCTAAATTGTTTAAATTCTCTAGAATTTGGCAAAATGGCAATAAGGACACAATCGTAAGGATTCAGAATGAATTTAAATCGACGGACTGAGAATCATAAGCAGTTATTACTCATTAAAGTGAGGAAACGACTAATTGAGAAAAAAAAATCTTGTCCGAGGACTACACGGCCGCGCGGAAAAACTCTTCCACCTAGGCTCATTTTGAGTCATTTTGAGTCATTTTGAGCCTTTTTGAGTAATTTTGAACACAATTTTAATATAAAACAAGATAAAAAAGAGAAAAACTGGACCATCAGCTGATGATTTTCAATCTGGAGACTCTTCACCAGGAGAAAGATTAATAGGTTTTTCAAAAGAGAGAAAGGAGCAAATTGGATAAGTGAGAAAAGAAAGAGAATCACACAAAACTTGATGGATTATTATGAGAAATCAGAAGAGAAAGGGAAAACAAAGCACCTTGGAGAAAGTGAGGGTGGAAGAAAAGAGAAGATATTGGAGATAGGGGGAGGGGGGTCCAGAAGAGAACAAAGATTCTGAGGGGAGATGGGGTACAGACCAGAGCTGCGCGAAGAATTCGAAAATTTTTGACCAAAAAAAAACGAAAAATTTGAAAAAAAAAATGAAAAAAACTGCTTGCCAGTAAAATGCTGTGACTAGACTCATACCTTCTAGTAGGCCGCCAGTTCAGAATAAAAAACACGTCACCGACACGCCAGCGACATAAAATGACTGATATCAATATTACTACTATTATACTACTTTCTTTGACGCCCCCCTAGTTTTCAAGAAAAAAGTTAATCTTTTTGAAAATTCTGTCTTCTTTTAGCATGTCCCTCCTTCCTCTTCTCTGTTTATTCGAAGAGAAAAAACAACAAAAAAGGAAAACAAAACAATAATTCTCCTCCTCCCCGCTGGTGTTTTAGTGTTTTAGACGGGGGGAATAAAATAAATTTGAAAACGGTGGAAAAAAATCGAAAAGGCTTCAGAAAAGATGGTTTTTGGCTTCCTGGGGGCATGATAAATGGATAAAATAAGGCGTGAGAATAAACAAGGAAATTTAGAAGAAGAAGAAGTCGTCCAAAAAAAAGAAGAAAAAAAGAAAAAAATGCTCAAAAATAACAGAAAATTGTGGAAATTACTATAGAGAAACTCAAAAAAAGACTATATCTGGGGCGCCTCTGGCGCGTTTCAACATACAACTATAGACACTTATCTCAAAAGTGGGCGGAGCTATTCAAAAAGTGTCAACTGCAAAAATATAGTGCTTGAATTGATGAGCACCACAAAATGTTCTATTGTCTGGGGCGCCATCGGCGCGTCTGATATTCCTAAATGTTCTTAATGATCGTAGACAGCTCTATGATGGGCACTTTGGCACACATTCGCCGCTTTTACTAACATACCCGAAATGTAAAACTTGTATTAGTTTTTTATGTGTTTTATTTTGAACGAAAAATAATAATAATAATTGAGAAAATTTGGTAAAAATTGTGAAAACTGAACTATAATTGCCTCTAACATTATAAAAATAACTAAAGTTCGGAGCACAATATCTCAATTGCCTTGAGAGCTATCAAATTTTTTTCAACTGAAGAAATGTTATATAAGTATTCAGCTATATTTTGTCTGTTGGCAACTTTATGATACCTTCTTTGAGAAAAAAGATATACCGCATTGAACAAGCTTTGCTGGGAGGTACCTCTACGGTATGTACAATTAATTATTGAGCTATTAGTTCAAAGAAAATTATTCTGAATCTAAAATTAGTTGCAAGTAATAATACGAAAAAAATAAAGAAATAATTTCAACTTCAACTATATTTCTCTCTCTTTTTTTAAAAACTACTGAGCATCGAGAAAGATAAAAAGGGATAAAAGAGAGAGAGGGGGAACCTGTCAAGAGGTTTGCGGATACCGGATAGAGAGGTCGACTCGCGGAAAGAGAGAGAGCATATGAGCACTTTTTCAACTGATGCCTGCCGCAAAATGATGACACAACAGGAAGAGGAGAGAAGGAGAGGGGAACGGAAAGTGATAAAGAGATATGAAAGTACTGATAGTGAGCATGATGATGGGAGTGGAGTGCCAATTGGTTTGAGAGGAAAAGAGAGAGAGTAGAATAGAGTCTTAAAAGAATCAGAAAAAAAATTGACGGGATTCAGAAGAAATTGAGATGAAGTTACCGTAAAAACTGTATTAGAGCGACACCTTTAATAGAACGGCACCTCTAATAGAACGACACCCATCTATACTCAGAATTCATGAATATGATTATCCCAGTGTATTTTCTTGGTTCTGATTAGAAGCAACGTGAATAGTAATCTCTAGATCAACAAATAGAACTTTCAAAAAGTTTTTTTCCGTTTAACTTTAGTGAGTTTCTGAAACCACAAAATTTTTCTTAGTGGCGGTTGAAAAATAGAGCGACATGTCGCTCTAAAACAGTTTTTGCGTTATATGTAGTTGAATTTAGCTGATGAGCCCTTTTCGTTCAAAATCTTACTTTTGCATCCCGGTTATGTTAGTAAACGCGCCAAAGATGCGCCAGAGCACCTCAAAATGTAAGAAGGCGCAGTCTATGAGCAATTGACTGTTACTGTTACCTTGGAACTCTTCGGAATGTCAGACGCGCCGAATGCGCCCCAGTAATGTTATTGTTCCAGTAATACCTTAAAGGCACCCTATTGTTACTAACAAGGGTGGAACCGTACTAAAAAATTGTGAACTAGAAAAAATGGTGAAACAGAGCTCGAAATTTAATTTACATACATGCCCTACAAAATGTGAACATTGTGAGGCCAGGCTAAAGACGAAAATTTAAATAGGACATATGAAGAAAGTGTTGTAATATGTATAATATTTCAAATTTCCGCTAAAATCAAAATAAATCTTCAAATCTAAAGTGTTCCCAAAATTTCAGTATCTAGTAAGGTCACATGGTGGTGTCGCCTACTACTACTTTCTTAAAAGTTCAGAAATTAAACGGAAATTATGTCACAAGTACTTCCCGGGCCGTGGGGGTGTGTTGTTTATTTTTATTCTTTAAGCTCGGAGGGTTGAACTTTTTGAATTTGAAAAAAGATTTAGATACCTCAAAACTATATACAGATACCTAAGTATTTAAAAAATGTCTAAAAATTTAAAACTAAAAAATCTCAAAATATCAGCTCGGCACAGTTCCTACATCTGCGCTCCACCGGAATGCGCTTGAAAAATGTCTCTTTTTTTCTGAGTCTCTCAATTTCGAACACAATTTTTCTTGGTTTCGGTAGAGCGCGGTTGTAAGAAGCGTGTCGTGTTACTAAATTTTCAAAACTTGTATATATTTCTATTCACTTATTTATTTCTTCCAACTGCTCCTCTCCTCAATTCTAGCAAATTCGTTTTCCTTCCTGTCTGTCTACACATATGCATCTCTTTTAATTTTTTTTTTCAATTTCAATTTCTAGAGTAGTCCCCCACTCCAAAGGAATACGTTTCAATAAACAAGAAATAAATAAGAGTTTCTGGGATGACTTTGGCGCGGTTTGAATCTCCAAGAAGTGCGTAAAAGGTACGCCAGACAAAGTATGAGGTTAATAACTCAATTTAATAAGAAGACGCGCCTAGGGAATCCCAATCTCCATTTTTTTGGGTTACAAATCTCGCTTTTTTTTAAACATGTAAGTTATTATATAACTAGAACAAAAATAATAATAAAAGTGACTTCTCCCTCCTTTCCCCCTTCTACTTTATTCCAATTTCCTCTCTCTATTTTTTTCTCACGGCGATCATCACCAGACACTTCTCCTTATTCTTCTCAACTACTACTACTATACGATTTCAATCTGGCCTGTCAACATTATTATTATTTTTTAAAATTGGTGGTGAGGGGGTGGTGCACTTTAATTTGATTTGGTTGGGGAGAGAACATTTTGTAAAAGAGAATGAATTGTGTTTGGGTCATTTTAAAACGCAGAAATTAGACATTTTGCAACCGGCAGAACAGCGAAAACAATAAGGAAAAAAGTTACAAAAATTCCTGTGTAGATTTACGGGAATTTCAGGTGATGTAGGTTTACGAGTTGCTGTAATAACAAAGTCTTGAAGTGTATATTTACAAAGGCTCTTGTGTAGATTTACGGAGCTCCTTGTGGATTTACTAAATTTGCTTGTTGACTTAAAGTACTTTCCTTCAATGTATGTAGCTTTTACGAAATTTACGGGATTTTGAAGATTAATTGATAACTTACGGTGCCTAATTGCAATTTTATAGATTTAGGTTTGTAAAATACAAAAATTCTTCCAACTAGTCGTAATCAGGGAATGCAAAATGCTCACAATATACATTCTTTCCAGAGAGAAATGACCGGAAAAATGCGTCAACGTTATCCCTGCCAAAAATTTTATAGAGCTATCTCGAAAAAAAATATTTGAAAATGTTCCCGAAAATGTGTTAAAAAAGAGGAACAAATAACTTGAGTTTTTCGCCCTCTTCCAGTTTTTTTTCGGATTTTTTTGATTCCCAAAAGACCTCAGAATTGTTAAAGAAGGATGCGTTGTTGTCTTTTTTTTCTGTTTTCAGTACATATTTAATCGTTGTTTTTTAGATGTGTTGTTAGCATGTTAACATGTTGAAATATTGAAATAACAATTGGAAGGAAGAGGGGGATTAGGAGAAGGGAGAAACCCGTGTTACAAAATGTATTTTATTGACTGACTATCTAATATTTCTTTCTAAACTAACGCCCAAACTTAACACTACTCCTGACGGCATTCCCGCTCTTTTTCTAAAAAATGTTTGCACCGCAATAGCCCTGCCTCTATCCATAATCTTCCGTGAATCATTTCGTACTTCAATTGTACCCACTGCATGGAAAACAGCTATTGTCAAACCGCTTCATAAAAAGGGATCTCGAGCTAACCCTAACAACTATCGTCCTATTTCGTTAACCTCCTCTGTCGGTAAAGTTATGGAAAAACTCGTTCGCAAACAGCTAACAAATTACTTAAACAGCAACCGCTTACTTTCTAACTGTCAATATGGGTTCCGTTCGAGCATGAGTACGGAGGCTCAACTTCTGTCCTACCAAGCAGACATTTTAACTAATTATATTTGCAAAAAAACCACCCATAGTGTCTATATTGACTTCAAAAAAGCATTTGATAAAGTTTCTCTATCTAAACTAAAAATTAAGTTGCGCTCCTACGGGATTCATTACGATTTCTTCAACTGGTTGTGTGCTTTCTTAACAAATCGTACACAGCGTGTGTGTATTAACAATGTTTTCTCATCTGACCGTTCTGTTCTATCTGGAGTACCGCAAGGCTCAGTTCTTGGACCTCTCCTTTTTCTCCTTTTTATTAACGACATTGGTGACGCTTTCGAATCAAACTACTTACTCTATGCTGATGACTTAAAACTGTTTTCTACTAACGCCGACTGCATCAAAAAAGATCTTGTTAGACTAAGTGTATGGTGTGACAACTGGCAAATGGGTGTTGCGCCTGAAAAATGTGAAGTAATATCGTTTAATCATTCTAAAAAACACTCTAACTCAGCTTCATTGAACTTTTCCATTAATGACGCAATTATTCCTCAAACAAAAATTATTCGAGACTTGGGTATCATTTTCAATTCTGATCTTAACTTCTCAAACCACCTTGATGTCACACTTCGCAAAGCCCATCAAAGAGTCAACATATTTTTCAATGTTCTCCGTCATGCTGACTTCGAAATTTTCATCAAATGCTTTAAAATTTATGTTCGTCCCCTTTTGGAATATGGGTCTACTGTTTTCTCCCCCACATCTAAAGAACAAGTTAGGCTAATCGAGTCAGTCCAAAAAACTTTTATTTTTCGGGTTTTTCGTAAATTTAATATTCCTTACATATCTTATTTTGAATCCATTAAACATTGTGATATTCTTTCTCTTGAACATAGACGCATTATTATTGATTTAGTTTTTATGTAGAAGATTCTTGTTAGTAAAGAAGTAAGAATTTATAACGACGTGCACATAAGTCTTCCTCGTTTTAGTAATAATTTACGCCGTCACCCCTATTATATCAAATCTAAATTATCAAACAGCACTAAGAACACTTGCCAATTTTTTACCAACAGGATTATCTCCTGTTGGAATAAACTCCCCCCTCATATATTCCCCAGTTTTCCTAATTCCGATGTATTTCGATGTAATATTTCTTTTAATTTTGTGGAACCCTTTTTAATACTTAAACACTCTAATTTTTAAATTATAACTGTTTCTTTTTTTCTTATTTGTATAAGTGGTGAAAGTCCTTCAAATAAATAAATAAATCAAAAATAAATCAAATACCGAACTACACAAGTGAATTTAGTCACAGGCACTCACGGTTAGAGAACAGGATAATTCCGAAGAACCACCCTAAACATCACATTGGAGAAACCCGTGTTTCAAAATGTAAACTATTGACTGACTATCTAATTAATACCGAACTACACAAGTGAATTTAGTCACAGGCACTACCGGTTAGAGAACAGGATAATTCCGAAGAACAACCCTGAACATCACATTGGAGAAACCCGTGTTTCAAAATGTAAACTATTGGCAGAGTATCTAATTAATACCGAACTACACAAGTGAATTTAGTCACAGGCACTCACGGTTAGAGAACAGGATAATTCCGAAGAACCACCCTGAACATCACATTGGAGAAACCCGTGTTTCAAAATGTAAACTATTGGCAGAGTATCTAATTAATACCGAACTACACAAGTAAATTTAGTCACAGGCACTCACGGTTAGAGAACAGGATAATTCCGAAGAACAACCCTGAACATCACATTGGAGAAACCCGTGTTTCAAAATGTAAACTATTGGCAGAGTATCTAATTAATACCGAACTACACAAGTGAATTTAGTCACAGGCACTCACGGTTAGAGAACAGGATAATTCCGAAGAACCACCCTGAACATCACATTGGAGAAACCCGTGTTTCAAAATGTAAACTATTGGCAGAGTATCTAATTAATACCGAACTACACAAGTAAATTTAGTCACAGGCACTCACGGTTAGAGAACAGGATAATTCCGAAGAACAACCCTGAACATCACATTGGAGAAACCCGTGTTTCAAAATGTAAACTATTGGCAGAGTATCTAATTAATACCGAACTACACAAGTAAATTTAGTCACAGGCACTCACGGTTAGAGAACAGGATAATTCCGAAGAACCACCCTGAACATCACATTGGAGAAACCCGTGTTTCAAAATGTAAACTATTGGCAGAGTATCTAATTAATACCGAACTACACAAGTGAATTTAGTCACAGGCACTCACGGTTAGAGAACAGGATAATTCCGAAGAACCACCCTGAACATCACATTGGAGAAACCCGTGTTTCAAAATGTAAACTATTGGCAGAGTATCTAATTAATACCGAACTACACAAGTGAATTTAGTCACAGGCACTCACGGTTAGAGAACAGGATAATTCCGAAGAACCACCCTGAACATCACATTGGAGAAACCCGTGTTTCAAAATGTAAACTATTGGCAGAGTATCTAATTAATACCGAACTACACAAGTGAATTTAGTCACAGGCACTCACGGTTAGAGAACAGGATAATTCCGAAGAACCACCCTGAACATCACATTGGAGAAACCCGTGTTTCAAAATGTAAACTATTGGCAGAGTATCTAATTAATACCGAACTACACAAGTAAATTTAGTCACAGGCACTCACGGTTAGAGAACAGGATAATTCCGAAGAACAACCCTGAACATCACATTGGAGAAACCCGTGTTTCAAAATGTAAACTATTGGCAGAGTATCTAATTAATACCGAACTACACAAGTAAATTTAGTCACAGGCACTCACGGTTAGAGAACAGGATAATTCCGAAGAACAACCCTGAACATCACATTGGAGAAACCCGTGTTTCAAAATGTAAACTATTGGCAGAGTATCTAATTAATACCGAACTACACAAGTGAATTTAGTCACAGGCACTCACGGTTAGAGAACAGGATAATTCCGAAGAACCACCCTGAACATCACATTGGAGAAACCCGTGTTTCAAAATGTAAACTATTGGCAGAGTATCTAATTAATACCGAACTACACAAGTGAATTTAGTCACAGGCACTCACGGTTAGAGAACAGGATAATTCCGAAGAACCACCCTGAACATCACATTGGAGAAACCCGTGTTTCAAAATGTAAACTATTGGCAGAGTATCTAATTAATACCGAACTACACAAGTAAATTTAGTCACAGGCACTCACGGTTAGAGAACAGGATAATTCCGAAGAACAACCCTGAACATCACATTGGAGAAACCCGTGTTTCAAAATGTAAACTATTGGCAGAGTATCTAATTAATACCGAACTACACAAGTAAATTTAGTCACAGGCACTCACGGTTAGAGAACAGGATAATTCCGAAGAACAACCCTGAACATCACATTGGAGAAACCCGTGTTTCAAAATGTAAACTATTGGCAGAGTATCTAATTAATACCGAACTACACAAGTGAATTTAGTCACAGGCACTCACGGTTAGAGAACAGGATAATTCCGAAGAACCACCCTGAACATCACATTGGAGAAACCCGTGTTTCAAAATGTAAACTATTGGCAGAGTATCTAATTAATACCGAACTACACAAGTAAATTTAGTCACAGGCACTCACGGTTAGAGAACAGGATAATTCCGAAGAACAACCCTGAACATCACATTGGAGAAACCCGTGTTTCAAAATGTAAACTATTGGCAGAGTATCTAATTAATACCGAACTACACAAGTAAATTTAGTCACAGGCACTCACGGTTAGAGAACAGGATAATTCCGAAGAACCACCCTGAACATCACATTGGAGAAACCCGTGTTTCAAAATGTAAACTATTGGCAGAGTATCTAATTAATACCGAACTACACAAGTGAATTTAGTCACAGGCACTCACGGTTAGAGAACAGGATAATTCCGAAGAACCACCCTGAACATCACATTGGAGAAACCCGTGTTTCAAAATGTAAACTATTGGCAGAGTATCTAATTAATACCGAACTACACAAGTGAATTTAGTCACAGGCACTCACGGTTAGAGAACAGGATAATTCCGAAGAACCACCCTGAACATCACATTGGAGAAACCCGTGTTTCAAAATGTAAACTATTGGCAGAGTATCTAATTAATACCGAACTACACAAGTAAATTTAGTCACAGGCACTCACGGTTAGAGAACAGGATAATTCCGAAGAACAACCCTGAACATCACATTGGAGAAACCCGTGTTTCAAAATGTAAACTATTGGCAGAGTATCTAATTAATACCGAACTACACAAGTGAATTTAGTCACAGGCACTCACGGTTAGAGAACAGGATAATTCCGAAGAACCACCCTGAACATCACATTGGAGAAACCCGTGTTTCAAAATGTAAACTATTGACTGACTATCTAATTAATACCGAACTACACAAGTAAATTTAGTCACAGGCACTCACGGTTAGAGAACAGGATAATTCCGAAGAACAACCCTGAACATCACATTGGAGAAACCCGTGTTTCAAAATGTAAACTATTGGCAGAGTATCTAATTAATACCGAACTACACAAGTGAATTTAGTCACAGGCACTCACGGTTAGAGAACAGGATAATTCCGAAGAACCACCCTGAACATCACATTGGAGAAACCCGTGTTTCAAAATGTAAACTATTGGCAGAGTATCTAATTAATACCGAACTACACAAGTGAATTTAGTCACAGGCACTACCGGTTAGAGAACAGGATAATTCCGAAGAACAACCCTGAACATCACATTGGAGAAACCCGTGTTTCAAAATGTAAACTATTGGCAGAGTATCTAATTAATACCGAACTACACAAGTAAATTTAGTCACAGGCACTACCGGTTAGAGAACAGGATAATTCCGAAGAACAACCCTGAACATCACATTGGAGAAACCCGTGTTTCAAAATGTAAACTATTGGCAGAGTATCTAATTAATACCGAACTACACAAGTAAATTTAGTCACAGGCACTCACGGTTAGAGAACAGGATAATTCCGAAGAACAACCCTGAACATCACATTGGAGAAACCCGTGTTTCAAAATGTAAACTATTGGCAGAGTATCTAATTAATACCGAACTACACAAGTAAATTTAGTCACAGGCACTCACGGTTAGAGAACAGGATAATTCCGAAGAACAACCCTGAACATCACATTGGAGAAACCCGTGTTTCAAAATGTAAACTATTGGCAGAGTATCTAATTAATACCGAACTACACAAGTAAATTTAGTCACAGGCACTCACGGTTAGAGAACAGGATAATTCCGAAGAACAACCCTGAACATCACATTGGAGAAACCCGTGTTTCAAAATGTAAACTATTGGCAGAGTATCTAATTAATACCGAACTACACAAGTGAATTTAGTCACAGGCACTCACGGTTAGAGAACAGGATAATTCCGAAGAACCACCCTGAACATCACATTGGAGAAACCCGTGTTTCAAAATGTAAACTATTGGCAGAGTATCTAATTAATACCGAACTACACAAGTGAATTTAGTCACAGGCACTCACGGTTAGAGAACAGGATAATTCCGAAGAACCACCCTGAACATCACATTGGAGAAACCCGTGTTTCAAAATGTAAACTATTGGCAGAGTATCTAATTAATACCGAACTACACAAGTGAATTTAGTCACAGGCACTCACGGTTAGAGAACAGGATAATTCCGAAGAACCACCCTGAACATCACATTGGAGAAACCCGTGTTTCAAAATGTAAACTATTGGCAGAGTATCTAATTAATACCGAACTACACAAGTAAATTTAGTCACAGGCACTCACGGTTAGAGAACAGGATAATTCCGAAGAACAACCCTGAACATCACATTGGAGAAACCCGTGTTTCAAAATGTAAACTATTGGCAGAGTATCTAATTAATACCGAACTACACAAGTAAATTTAGTCACAGGCACTCACGGTTAGAGAACAGGATAATTCCGAAGAACAACCCTGAACATCACATTGGAGAAACCCGTGTTTCAAAATGTAAACTATTGGCAGAGTATCTAATTAATACCGAACTACACAAGTGAATTTAGTCACAGGCACTCACGGTTAGAGAACAGGATAATTCCGAAGAACCACCCTGAACATCACATTGGAGAAACCCGTGTTTCAAAATGTAAACTATTGGCAGAGTATCTAATTAATACCGAACTACACAAGTGAATTTAGTCACAGGCACTCACGGTTAGAGAACAGGATAATTCCGAAGAACCACCCTGAACATCACATTGGAGAAACCCGTGTTTCAAAATGTAAACTATTGGCAGAGTATCTAATTAATACCGAACTACACAAGTAAATTTAGTCACAGGCACTCACGGTTAGAGAACAGGATAATTCCGAAGAACAACCCTGAACATCACATTGGAGAAACCCGTGTTTCAAAATGTAAACTATTGGCAGAGTATCTAATTAATACCGAACTACACAAGTAAATTTAGTCACAGGCACTCACGGTTAGAGAACAGGATAATTCCGAAGAACAACCCTGAACATCACATTGGAGAAACCCGTGTTTCAAAATGTAAACTATTGGCAGAGTATCTAATTAATACCGAACTACACAAGTGAATTTAGTCACAGGCACTCACGGTTAGAGAACAGGATAATTCCGAAGAACCACCCTGAACATCACATTGGAGAAACCCGTGTTTCAAAATGTAAACTATTGGCAGAGTATCTAATTAATACCGAACTACACAAGTAAATTTAGTCACAGGCACTCACGGTTAGAGAACAGGATAATTCCGAAGAACAACCCTGAACATCACATTGGAGAAACCCGTGTTTCAAAATGTAAACTATTGGCAGAGTATCTAATTAATACCGAACTACACAAGTAAATTTAGTCACAGGCACTCACGGTTAGAGAACAGGATAATTCCGAAGAACCACCCTGAACATCACATTGGAGAAACCCGTGTTTCAAAATGTAAACTATTGGCAGAGTATCTAATTAATACCGAACTACACAAGTGAATTTAGTCACAGGCACTCACGGTTAGAGAACAGGATAATTCCGAAGAACCACCCTGAACATCACATTGGAGAAACCCGTGTTTCAAAATGTAAACTATTGGCAGAGTATCTAATTAATACCGAACTACACAAGTGAATTTAGTCACAGGCACTCACGGTTAGAGAACAGGATAATTCCGAAGAACCACCCTGAACATCACATTGGAGAAACCCGTGTTTCAAAATGTAAACTATTGGCAGAGTATCTAATTAATACCGAACTACACAAGTGAATTTAGTCACAGGCACTCACGGTTAGAGAACAGGATAATTCCGAAGAACAACCCTGAACATCACATTGGAGAAACCCGTGTTTCAAAATGTAAACTATTGGCAGAGTATCTAATTAATACCGAACTACACAAGTGAATTTAGTCACAGGCACTCACGGTTAGAGAACAGGATAATTCCGAAGAACCACCCTGAACATCACATTGGAGAAACCCGTGTTTCAAAATGTAAACTATTGGCAGAGTATCTAATTAATACCGAACTACACAAGTGAATTTAGTCACAGGCACTCACGGTTAGAGAACAGGATAATTCCGAAGAACCACCCTGAACATCACATTGGAGAAACCCGTGTTTCAAAATGTAAACTATTGGCAGAGTATCTAATTAATACCGAACTACACAAGTAAATTTAGTCACAGGCACTCACGGTTAGAGAACAGGATAATTCCGAAGAACAACCCTGAACATCACATTGGAGAAACCCGTGTTTCAAAATGTAAACTATTGGCAGAGTATCTAATTAATACCGAACTACACAAGTGAATTTAGTCACAGGCACTCACGGTTAGAGAACAGGATAATTCCGAAGAACCACCCTGAACATCACATTGGAGAAACCCGTGTTTCAAAATGTAAACTATTGACTGACTATCTAATTAATACCGAACTACACAAGTAAATTTAGTCACAGGCACTCACGGTTAGAGAACAGGATAATTCCGAAGAACAACCCTGAACATCACATTGGAGAAACCCGTGTTTCAAAATGTAAACTATTGGCAGAGTATCTAATTAATACCGAACTACACAAGTGAATTTAGTCACAGGCACTACCGGTTAGAGAACAGGATAATTCCGAAGAACAACCCTGAACATCACATTGGAGAAACCCGTGTTTCAAAATGTAAACTATTGGCAGAGTATCTAATTAATACCGAACTACACAAGTGAATTTAGTCACAGGCACTCACGGTTAGAGAACAGGATAATTCCGAAGAACCACCCTGAACATCACATTGGAGAAACCCGTGTTTCAAAATGTAAACTATTGACTGACTATCTAATTAATACCGAACTACACAAGTAAATTTAGTCACAGGCACTCACGGTTAGAGAACAGGATAATTCCGAAGAACAACCCTGAACATCACATTGGAGAAACCCGTGTTTCAAAATGTAAACTATTGGCAGAGTATCTAATTAATACCGAACTACACAAGTGAATTTAGTCACAGGCACTCACGGTTAGAGAACAGGATAATTCCGAAGAACCACCCTGAACATCACATTGGAGAAACCCGTGTTTCAAAATGTAAACTATTGGCAGAGTATCTAATTAATACCGAACTACACAAGTGAATTTAGTCACAGGCACTACCGGTTAGAGAACAGGATAATTCCGAAGAACAACCCTGAACATCACATTGGAGAAACCCGTGTTTCAAAATGTAAACTATTGGCAGAGTATCTAATTAATACCGAACTACACAAGTGAATTTAGTCACAGGCACTCACGGTTAGAGAACAGGATAATTCCGAAGAACAACCCTGAACATCACATTGGAGAAACCCGTGTTTCAAAATGTAAACTATTGACTGACTATCTAATTAATACCGAACTACACAAGTAAATTTAGTCACAGGCACTCACGGTTAGAGAACAGGATAATTCCGAAGAACCACCCTGAACATCACATTGGAGAAACCCGTGTTTCAAAATGTAAACTATTGGCAGAGTATCTAATTAATACCGAACTACACAAGTGAATTTAGTCACAGGCACTCACGGTTAGAGAACAGGATAATTCCGAAGAACAACCCTGAACATCACATTGGAGAAACCCGTGTTTCAAAATGTAAACTATTGGCAGAGTATCTAATTAATACCGAACTACACAAGTGAATTTAGTCACAGGCACTCACGGTTAGAGAACAGGATAATTCCGAAGAACAACCCTGAACATCACATTGGAGAAACCCGTGTTTCAAAATGTAAACTATTGACTGACTATCTAATTAATACCGAACTACACAAGTAAATTTAGTCACAGGCACTACCGGTTAGAGAACAGGATAATTCCGAAGAACCACCCTGAACATCACATTGGAGAAACCCGTGTTTCAAAATGTAAACTATTGGCAGAGTATCTAATTAATGCAAACCAAATTAATTGGTTTCTCGCAGACTACTGTTCTCGATCAATAATACAGTATCCCTATTTTACACAGCACCTAACAGCTATTTTACGTTCTCGTACAGCCGAATTTCGTTACGTGATTCATCAAAATATTGACAGGTGTCCCAACTTGGTACATGTTCTTATATATAAATGTGAAGATGATGGTTCGCGTATTCTTTTTTCTTTGCCGCGATCTGTGTACTTATTGCTCTCCTTGACACCTGTCACTTATCTTGATGGGAAATCTAATAGATGATGACAAATAGGCCACGCCCCCATGCCCATATGACGCTAGGTAGATAGAATACAGTCAGTTCTCCCTCGCACTCTCGTTTTGTGCGCTTTTTTTCTTTCTTGATTCCTTGAATAATTTTTTTCAAATTTCGTTAGCATTAGAAATGCGTTTAACACTAAAATTGTCGGTTTTCAGTAATTTTTCAAACCTTTCCACCAGTCAATAGTTTACATTTTGAAACACGGGTTTCTCCAATGTGATGTTCAGGGTGGTTCTTCGGAATTATCCTGTTCTCTAACCGTGAGTGCCTGTGACTAAATTCACTTGTGTAGTTCGGTATTAATTAGATAGTCAGTCAATAGTTTACATTTTGAAACACGGGTTTCTCCAATGTGATGTTCAGGGTGGTTCTTCGGAATTATCCTGTTCTCTAACCGGTAGTGCCTGTGACTAAATTCACTTGTGTAGTTCGGTATTAATTAGATAGTCAGTCAATAGTTTACATTTTGAAACACGGGTTTCTCCAATGTGATGTTCAGGGTTGTTCTTCGGAATTATCCTGTTCTCTAACCGGTAGTGCCTGTGACTAAATTCACTTGTGTAGTTCGGTATTAATTAGATAGTCAGTCAATAGTTTACATTTTGAAACACGGGTTTCTCCAATGTGATGTTCAGGGTTGTTCTTCGGAATTATCCTGTTCTCTAACCGTGAGTGCCTGTGACTAAATTCACTTGTGTAGTTCGGTATTAATTAGATAGTCAGTCAATAGTTTACATTTTGAAACACGGGTTTCTCCAATGTGATGTTCAGGGTTGTTCTTCGGAATTATCCTGTTCTCTAACCGTGAGTGCCTGTGACTAAATTCACTTGTGTAGTTCGGTATTAATTAGATAGTCAGTCAATAGTTTACATTTTGAAACACGGGTTTCTCCAATGTGATGTTCAGGGTTGTTCTTCGGAATTATCCTGTTCTCTAACCGGTAGTGCCTGTGACTAAATTCACTTGTGTAGTTCGGTATTAATTAGATACTCTGCCAATAGTTTACATTTTGAAACACGGGTTTCTCCAATGTGATGTTCAGGGTTGTTCTTCGGAATTATCCTGTTCTCTAACCGTGAGTGCCTGTGACTAAATTCACTTGTGTAGTTCGGTATTAATTAGATAGTCAGTCAATAGTTTACATTTTGAAACACGGGTTTCTCCAATGTGATGTTCAGGGTGGTTCTTCGGAATTATCCTGTTCTCTAACCGTGAGTGCCTGTGACTAAATTCACTTGTGTAGTTCGGTATTAATTAGATAGTCAGTCAATAGTTTACATTTTGAAACACGGGTTTCTCCAATGTGATGTTCAGGGTGGTTCTTCGGAATTATCCTGTTCTCTAACCGTGAGTGCCTGTGACTAAATTCACTTGTGTAGTTCGGTATTAATTAGATAGTCAGTCAATAGTTTACATTTTGAAACACGGGTTTCTCCAATGTGATGTTCAGGGTTGTTCTTCGGAATTATCCTGTTCTCTAACCGGTAGTGCCTGTGACTAAATTCACTTGTGTAGTTCGGTATTAATTAGATAGTCAGTCAATAGTTTACATTTTGAAACACGGGTTTCTCCAATGTGATGTTCAGGGTGGTTCTTCGGAATTATCCTGTTCTCTAACCGTGAGTGCCTGTGACTAAATTCACTTGTGTAGTTCGGTATTAATTAGATAGTCAGTCAATAGTTTACATTTTGAAACACGGGTTTCTCCAATGTGATGTTCAGGGTTGTTCTTCGGAATTATCCTGTTCTCTAACCGGTAGTGCCTGTGACTAAATTCACTTGTGTAGTTCGGTATTAATTAGATAGTCAGTCAATAGTTTACATTTTGAAACACGGGTTTCTCCAATGTGATGTTCAGGGTTGTTCTTCGGAATTATCCTGTTCTCTAACCGTGAGTGCCTGTGACTAAATTCACTTGTGTAGTTCGGTATTAATTAGATAGTCAGTCAATAGTTTACATTTTGAAACACGGGTTTCTCCAATGTGATGTTCAGGGTGGTTCTTCGGAATTATCCTGTTCTCTAACCGTGAGTGCCTGTGACTAAATTCACTTGTGTAGTTCGGTATTAATTAGATAGTCAGTCAATAGTTTACATTTTGAAACACGGGTTTCTCCAATGTGATGTTCAGGGTTGTTCTTCGGAATTATCCTGTTCTCTAACCGTGAGTGCCTGTGACTAAATTCACTTGTGTAGTTCGGTATTAATTAGATACTCTGCCAATAGTTTACATTTTGAAACACGGGTTTCTCCAATGTGATGTTCAGGGTGGTTCTTCGGAATTATCCTGTTCTCTAACCGTGAGTGCCTGTGACTAAATTCACTTGTGTAGTTCGGTATTAATTAGATAGTCAGTCAATAGTTTACATTTTGAAACACGGGTTTCTCCAATGTGATGTTCAGGGTTGTTCTTCGGAATTATCCTGTTCTCTAACCGGTAGTGCCTGTGACTAAATTCACTTGTGTAGTTCGGTATTAATTAGATACTCTGCCAATAGTTTACATTTTGAAACACGGGTTTCTCCAATGTGATGTTCAGGGTGGTTCTTCGGAATTATCCTGTTCTCTAACCGTGAGTGCCTGTGACTAAATTCACTTGTGTAGTTCGGTATTAATTAGATACTCTGCCAATAGTTTACATTTTGAAACACGGGTTTCTCCAATGTGATGTTCAGGGTTGTTCTTCGGAATTATCCTGTTCTCTAACCGTGAGTGCCTGTGACTAAATTCACTTGTGTAGTTCGGTATTAATTAGATACTCTGCCAATAGTTTACATTTTGAAACACGGGTTTCTCCAATGTGATGTTCAGGGTTGTTCTTCGGAATTATCCTGTTCTCTAACCGGTAGTGCCTGTGACTAAATTCACTTGTGTAGTTCGGTATTAATTAGATACTCTGCCAATAGTTTACATTTTGAAACACGGGTTTCTCCAATGTGATGTTCAGGGTTGTTCTTCGGAATTATCCTGTTCTCTAACCGGTAGTGCCTGTGACTAAATTCACTTGTGTAGTTCGGTATTAATTAGATACTCTGCCAATAGTTTACATTTTGAAACACGGGTTTCTCCAATGTGATGTTCAGGGTTGTTCTTCGGAATTATCCTGTTCTCTAACCGTGAGTGCCTGTGACTAAATTCACTTGTGTAGTTCGGTATTAATTAGATACTCTGCCAATAGTTTACATTTTGAAACACGGGTTTCTCCAATGTGATGTTCAGGGTTGTTCTTCGGAATTATCCTGTTCTCTAACCGGTAGTGCCTGTGACTAAATTCACTTGTGTAGTTCGGTATTAATTAGATACTCTGCCAATAGTTTACATTTTGAAACACGGGTTTCTCCAATGTGATGTTCAGGGTTGTTCTTCGGAATTATCCTGTTCTCTAACCGTGAGTGCCTGTGACTAAATTCACTTGTGTAGTTCGGTATTAATTAGATACTCTGCCAATAGTTTACATTTTGAAACACGGGTTTCTCCAATGTGATGTTCAGGGTTGTTCTTCGGAATTATCCTGTTCTCTAACCGGTAGTGCCTGTGACTAAATTCACTTGTGTAGTTCGGTATTAATTAGATACTCTGCCAATAGTTTACATTTTGAAACACGGGTTTCTCCAATGTGATGTTCAGGGTTGTTCTTCGGAATTATCCTGTTCTCTAACCGGTAGTGCCTGTGACTAAATTCACTTGTGTAGTTCGGTATTAATTAGATACTCTGCCAATAGTTTACATTTTGAAACACGGGTTTCTCCAATGTGATGTTCAGGGTTGTTCTTCGGAATTATCCTGTTCTCTAACCGGTAGTGCCTGTGACTAAATTCACTTGTGTAGTTCGGTATTAATTAGATAGTCAGTCACTAGTTTACATTTTGAAACACGGGTTTCTCCAATGTGATGTTCAGGGTTGTTCTTCGGAATTATCCTGTTCTCTAACCGGTAGTGCCTGTGACTAAATTCACTTGTGTAGTTCGGTATTAATTAGATAGTCAGTCACTAGTTTACATTTTGAAACACGGGTTTCTCCAATGTGATGTTCAGGGTTGTTCTTCGGAATTATCCTGTTCTCTAACCGGTAGTGCCTGTGACTAAATTCACTTGTGTAGTTCGGTATTAATTAGATACTCTGCCAATAGTTTACATTTTGAAACACGGGTTTCTCCAATGTGATGTTCAGGGTTGTTCTTCGGAATTATCCTGTTCTCTAACCGGTAGTGCCTGTGACTAAATTCACTTGTGTAGTTCGGTATTAATTAGATAGTCAGTCACTAGTTTACATTTTGAAACACGGGTTTCTCCAATGTGATGTTCAGGGTTGTTCTTCGGAATTATCCTGTTCTCTAACCGGTAGTGCCTGTGACTAAATTCACTTGTGTAGTTCGGTATTAATTAGATACTCTGCCAATAGTTTACATTTTGAAACACGGGTTTCTCCAATGTGATGTTCAGGGTTGTTCTTCGGAATTATCCTGTTCTCTAACCGGTAGTGCCTGTGACTAAATTCACTTGTGTAGTTCGGTATTAATTAGATACTCTGCCAATAGTTTACATTTTGAAACACGGGTTTCTCCAATGTGATGTTCAGGGTGGTTCTTCGGAATTATCCTGTTCTCTAACCGTGAGTGCCTGTGACTAAATTCACTTGTGTAGTTCGGTATTAATTAGATACTCTGCCAATAGTTTACATTTTGAAACACGGGTTTCTCCAATGTGATGTTCAGGGTTGTTCTTCGGAATTATCCTGTTCTCTAACCGTGAGTGCCTGTGACTAAATTCACTTGTGTAGTTCGGTATTAATTAGATACTCTGCCAATAGTTTACATTTTGAAACACGGGTTTCTCCAATGTGATGTTCAGGGTTGTTCTTCGGAATTATCCTGTTCTCTAACCGGTAGTGCCTGTGACTAAATTCACTTGTGTAGTTCGGTATTAATTAGATAGTCAGTCAATAGTTTACATTTTGAAACACGGGTTTCTCCAATGTGATGTTCAGGGTTGTTCTTCGGAATTATCCTGTTCTCTAACCGTGAGTGCCTGTGACTAAATTCACTTGTGTAGTTCGGTATTAATTAGATACTCTGCCAATAGTTTACATTTTGAAACACGGGTTTCTCCAATGTGATGTTCAGGGTTGTTCTTCGGAATTATCCTGTTCTCTAACCGTGAGTGCCTGTGACTAAATTCACTTGTGTAGTTCGGTATTAATTAGATAGTCAGTCAATAGTTTACATTTTGAAACACGGGTTTCTCCAATGTGATGTTCAGGGTTGTTCTTCGGAATTATCCTGTTCTCTAACCGTGAGTGCCTGTGACTAAATTCACTTGTGTAGTTCGGTATTAATTAGATACTCTGCCAATAGTTTACATTTTGAAACACGGGTTTCTCCAATGTGATGTTCAGGGTTGTTCTTCGGAATTATCCTGTTCTCTAACCGTGAGTGCCTGTGACTAAATTCACTTGTGTAGTTCGGTATTAATTAGATACTCTGCCAATAGTTTACATTTTGAAACACGGGTTTCTCCAATGTGATGTTCAGGGTTGTTCTTCGGAATTATCCTGTTTCTAACCGTGAGTGCCTGTGACTAAATTCACTTGTGTAGTTCGGTATTAATTAGATAGTCAGTCAATAGTTTACATTTTGAAACACGGGTTTCTCCAATGTGATGTTCAGGGTTGTTCTTCGGAATTATCCTGTTCTCTAACCGGTAGTGCCTGTGACTAAATTCACTTGTGTAGTTCGGTATTAATTAGATACTCTGCCAATAGTTTACATTTTGAAACACGGGTTTCTCCAATGTGATGTTCAGGGTGGTTCTTCGGAATTATCCTGTTCTCTAACCGGTAGTGCCTGTGACTAAATTCACTTGTGTAGTTCGGTATTAATTAGATACTCTGCCAATAGTTTACATTTTGAAACACGGGTTTCTCCAATGTGATGTTCAGGGTGGTTCTTCGGAATTATCCTGTTCTCTAACCGGTAGTGCCTGTGACTAAATTCACTTGTGTAGTTCGGTATTAATTAGATACTCTGCCAATAGTTTACATTTTGAAACACGGGTTTCTCCAATGTGATGTTCAGGGTTGTTCTTCGGAATTATCCTGTTCTCTAACCGTGAGTGCCTGTGACTAAATTCACTTGTGTAGTTCGGTATTAATTAGATACTCTGCCAATAGTTTACATTTTGAAACACGGGTTTCTCCAATGTGATGTTCAGGGTGGTTCTTCGGAATTATCCTGTTCTCTAACCGGTAGTGCCTGTGACTAAATTCACTTGTGTAGTTCGGTATTAATTAGATAGTCAGTCAATAGTTTACATTTTGAAACACGGGTTTCTCCAATGTGATGTTCAGGGTGGTTCTTCGGAATTATCCTGTTCTCTAACCGGTAGTGCCTGTGACTAAATTCACTTGTGTAGTTCGGTATTAATTAGATAGTCAGTCAATAGTTTACATTTTGAAACACGGGTTTCTCCAATGTGATGTTCAGGGTGGTTCTTCGGAATTATCCTGTTCTCTAACCGTGAGTGCCTGTTACTAAATTCACTTGTGTAGTTCGGTATTAATTAGATACTCTGCCAATAGTTTACATTTTGAAACACGGGTTTCTCCAATGTGATGTTCAGGGTTGTTCTTCGGAATTATCCTGTTCTCTAACCGTGAGTGCCTGTGACTAAATTCACTTGTGTAGTTCGGTATTAATTAGATACTCTGCCAATAGTTTACATTTTGAAACACGGGTTTCTCCAATGTGATGTTCAGGGTGGTTCTTCGGAATTATCCTGTTCTCTAACCGTGAGTGCCTGTGACTAAATTCACTTGTGTAGTTCGGTATTAATTAGATACTCTGCCAATAGTTTACATTTTGAAACACGGGTTTCTCCAATGTGATGTTCAGGGTGGTTCTTCGGAATTATCCTGTTCTCTAACCGGTAGTGCCTGTGACTAAATTCACTTGTGTAGTTCGGTATTAATTAGATAGTCAGTCAATAGTTTACATTTTGAAACACGGGTTTCTCCAATGTGATGTTCAGGGTGGTTCTTCGGAATTATCCTGTTCTCTAACCGGTAGTGCCTGTGACTAAATTCACTTGTGTAGTTCGGTATTAATTAGATACTCTGCCAATAGTTTACATTTTGAAACACGGGTTTCTCCAATGTGATGTTCAGGGTGGTTCTTCGGAATTATCCTGTTCTCTAACCGGTAGTGCCTGTGACTAAATTCACTTGTGTAGTTCGGTATTAATTAGATACTCTGCCAATAGTTTACATTTTGAAACACGGGTTTCTCCAATGTGATGTTCAGGGTGGTTCTTCGGAATTATCCTGTTCTCTAACCGGTAGTGCCTGTGACTAAATTCACTTGTGTAGTTCGGTATTAATTAGATACTCTGCCAATAGTTTACATTTTGAAACACGGGTTTCTCCAATGTGATGTTCAGGGTTGTTCTTCGGAATTATCCTGTTCTCTAACCGGTAGTGCCTGTGACTAAATTCACTTGTGTAGTTCGGTATTAATTAGATACTCTGCCAATAGTTTACATTTTGAAACACGGGTTTCTCCAATGTGATGTTCAGGGTGGTTCTTCGGAATTATCCTGTTCTCTAACCGTGAGTGCCTGTGACTAAATTCACTTGTGTAGTTCGGTATTAATTAGATAGTCAGTCAATAGTTTACATTTTGAAACACGGGTTTCTCCAATGTGATGTTCAGGGTGGTTCTTCGGAATTATCCTGTTCTCTAACCGTGAGTGCCTGTGACTAAATTCACTTGTGTAGTTCGGTATTAATTAGATAGTCAGTCAATAGTTTACATTTTGAAACACGGGTTTCTCCAATGTGATGTTCAGGGTGGTTCTTCGGAATTATCCTGTTCTCTAACCGGTAGTGCCTGTGACTAAATTCACTTGTGTAGTTCGGTATTAATTAGATACTCTGCCAATAGTTTACATTTTGAAACACGGGTTTCTCCAATGTGATGTTCAGGGTTGTTCTTCGGAATTATCCTGTTCTCTAACCGTGAGTGCCTGTGACTAAATTCACTTGTGTAGTTCGGTATTAATTAGATACTCTGCCAATAGTTTACATTTTGAAACACGGGTTTCTCCAATGTGATGTTCAGGGTGGTTCTTCGGAATTATCCTGTTCTCTAACCGGTAGTGCCTGTGACTAAATTCACTTGTGTAGTTCGGTATTAATTAGATACTCTGCCAATAGTTTACATTTTGAAACACGGGTTTCTCCAATGTGATGTTCAGGGTTGTTCTTCGGAATTATCCTGTTCTCTAACCGGTAGTGCCTGTGACTAAATTCACTTGTGTAGTTCGGTATTAATTAGATAGTCAGTCAATAGTTTACATTTTGAAACACGGGTTTCTCCAATGTGATGTTCAGGGTGGTTCTTCGGAATTATCCTGTTCTCTAACCGGTAGTGCCTGTGACTAAATTCACTTGTGTAGTTCGGTATTAATTAGATAGTCAGTCAATAGTTTACATTTTGAAACACGGGTTTCTCCAATGTGATGTTCAGGGTTGTTCTTCGGAATTATCCTGTTCTCTAACCGGTAGTGCCTGTGACTAAATTCACTTGTGTAGTTCGGTATTAATTAGATAGTCAGTCAATAGTTTACATTTTGAAACACGGGTTTCTCCAATGTGATGTTCAGGGTTGTTCTTCGGAATTATCCTGTTCTCTAACCGGTAGTGCCTGTGACTAAATTCACTTGTGTAGTTCGGTATTAATTAGATACTCTGCCAATAGTTTACATTTTGAAACACGGGTTTCTCCAATGTGATGTTCAGGGTTGTTCTTCGGAATTATCCTGTTCTCTAACCGGTAGTGCCTGTGACTAAATTCACTTGTGTAGTTCGGTATTAATTAGATACTCTGCCAATAGTTTACATTTTGAAACACGGGTTTCTCCAATGTGATGTTCAGGGTTGTTCTTCGGAATTATCCTGTTCTCTAACCGGTAGTGCCTGTGACTAAATTCACTTGTGTAGTTCGGTATTAATTAGATAGTCAGTCAATAGTTTACATTTTGAAACACGGGTTTCTCCAATGTGATGTTCAGGGTGGTTCTTCGGAATTATCCTGTTCTCTAACCGGTAGTGCCTGTGACTAAATTCACTTGTGTAGTTCGGTATTAATTAGATACTCTGCCAATAGTTTACATTTTGAAACACGGGTTTCTCCAATGTGATGTTCAGGGTGGTTCTTCGGAATTATCCTGTTCTCTAACCGGTAGTGCCTGTGACTAAATTCACTTGTGTAGTTCGGTATTAATTAGATAGTCAGTCAATAGTTTACATTTTGAAACACGGGTTTCTCCAATGTGATGTTCAGGGTGGTTCTTCGGAATTATCCTGTTCTCTAACCGGTAGTGCCTGTGACTAAATTCACTTGTGTAGTTCGGTATTAATTAGATAGTCAGTCAATAGTTTACATTTTGAAACACGGGTTTCTCCAATGTGATGTTCAGGGTGGTTCTTCGGAATTATCCTGTTCTCTAACCGTGAGTGCCTGTGACTAAATTCACTTGTGTAGTTCGGTATTAATTAGATACTCTGCCAATAGTTTACATTTTGAAACACGGGTTTCTCCAATGTGATGTTCAGGGTGGTTCTTCGGAATTATCCTGTTCTCTAACCGTGAGTGCCTGTGACTAAATTCACTTGTGTAGTTCGGTATTAATTAGATACTCTGCCAATAGTTTACATTTTGAAACACGGGTTTCTCCAATGTGATGTTCAGGGTGGTTCTTCGGAATTATCCTGTTCTCTAACCGGTAGTGCCTGTGACTAAATTCACTTGTGTAGTTCGGTATTAATTAGATAGTCAGTCAATAGTTTACATTTTGAAACACGGGTTTCTCCAATGTGATGTTCAGGGTGGTTCTTCGGAATTATCCTGTTCTCTAACCGTGAGTGCCTGTGACTAAATTCACTTGTGTAGTTCGGTATTAATTAGATACTCTGCCAATAGTTTACATTTTGAAACACGGGTTTCTCCAATGTGATGTTCAGGGTGGTTCTTCGGAATTATCCTGTTCTCTAACCGGTAGTGCCTGTGACTAAATTCACTTGTGTAGTTCGGTATTAATTAGATACTCTGCCAATAGTTTACATTTTGAAACACGGGTTTCTCCAATGTGATGTTCAGGGTGGTTCTTCGGAATTATCCTGTTCTCTAACCGTGAGTGCCTGTGACTAAATTCACTTGTGTAGTTCGGTATTAATTAGATACTCTGCCAATAGTTTACATTTTGAAACACGGGTTTCTCCAATGTGATGTTCAGGGTTGTTCTTCGGAATTATCCTGTTCTCTAACCGGTAGTGCCTGTGACTAAATTCACTTGTGTAGTTCGGTATTAATTAGATAGTCAGTCAATAGTTTACATTTTGAAACACGGGTTTCTCCAATGTGATGTTCAGGGTTGTTCTTCGGAATTATCCTGTTCTCTAACCGGTAGTGCCTGTGACTAAATTCACTTGTGTAGTTCGGTATTAATTAGATACTCTGCCAATAGTTTACATTTTGAAACACGGGTTTCTCCAATGTGATGTTCAGGGTGGTTCTTCGGAATTATCCTGTTCTCTAACCGTGAGTGCCTGTGACTAAATTCACTTGTGTAGTTCGGTATTAATTAGATAGTCAGTCAATAGTTTACATTTTGAAACACGGGTTTCTCCAATGTGATGTTCAGGGTGGTTCTTCGGAATTATCCTGTTCTCTAACCGTGAGTGCCTGTGACTAAATTCACTTGTGTAGTTCGGTATTAATTAGATAGTCAGTCAATAGTTTACATTTTGAAACACGGGTTTCTCCAATGTGATGTTCAGGGTGGTTCTTCGGAGTTATCCTGTTCTCTAACCGGTAGTGCCTGTGACTAAATTCACTTGTGTAGTTCGGTATTAATTAGATACTCTGCCAATAGTTTACATTTTGAAACACGGGTTTCTCCAATGTGATGTTCAGGGTTGTTCTTCGGAATTATCCTGTTCTCTAACCGTGAGTGCCTGTGACTAAATTCACTTGTGTAGTTCGGTATTAATTAGATACTCTGCCAATAGTTTACATTTTGAAACACGGGTTTCTCCAATGTGATGTTCAGGGTGGTTCTTCGGAATTATCCTGTTCTCTAACCGGTAGTGCCTGTGACTAAATTCACTTGTGTAGTTCGGTATTAATTAGATACTCTGCCAATAGTTTACATTTTGAAACACGGGTTTCTCCAATGTGATGTTCAGGGTTGTTCTTCGGAATTATCCTGTTCTCTAACCGGTAGTGCCTGTGACTAAATTCACTTGTGTAGTTCGGTATTAATTAGATACTCTGCCAATAGTTTACATTTTGAAACACGGGTTTCTCCAATGTGATGTTCAGGGTGGTTCTTCGGAATTATCCTGTTCTCTAACCGGTAGTGCCTGTGACTAAATTCACTTGTGTAGTTCGGTATTAATTAGATAGTCAGTCAATAGTTTACATTTTGAAACACGGGTTTCTCCAATGTGATGTTCAGGGTGGTTCTTCGGAATTATCCTGTTCTCTAACCGGTAGTGCCTGTGACTAAATTCACTTGTGTAGTTCGGTATTAATTAGATACTCTGCCAATAGTTTACATTTTGAAACACGGGTTTCTCCAATGTGATGTTCAGGGTGGTTCTTCGGAATTATCCTGTTCTCTAACCGTGAGTGCCTGTGACTAAATTCACTTGTGTAGTTCGGTATTAATTAGATAGTCAGTCAATAGTTTACATTTTGAAACACGGGTTTCTCCAATGTGATGTTCAGGGTGGTTCTTCGGAATTATCCTGTTCTCTAACCGTGAGTGCCTGTGACTAAATTCACTTGTGTAGTTCGGTATTAATTAGATAGTCAGTCAATAGTTTACATTTTGAAACACGGGTTTCTCCAATGTGATGTTCAGGGTGGTTCTTCGGAATTATCCTGTTCTCTAACCGGTAGTGCCTGTGACTAAATTCACTTGTGTAGTTCGGTATTAATTAGATACTCTGCCAATAGTTTACATTTTGAAACACGGGTTTCTCCAATGTGATGTTCAGGGTTGTTCTTCGGAATTATCCTGTTCTCTAACCGGTAGTGCCTGTGACTAAATTCACTTGTGTAGTTCGGTATTAATTAGATACTCTGCCAATAGTTTACATTTTGAAACACGGGTTTCTCCAATGTGATGTTCAGGGTTGTTCTTCGGAATTATCCTGTTCTCCAACCGGTAGTGCCTGTGACTAAATTCACTTGTGTAGTTCGGTATTAATTAGATACTCTGCCAATAGTTTACATTTTGAAACACGGGTTTCTCCAATGTGATGTTCAGGGTGGTTCTTCGGAATTATCCTGTTCTCTAACCGTGAGTGCCTGTGACTAAATTCACTTGTGTAGTTCGGTATTAATTAGATACTCTGCCAATAGTTTTCATTTTGAAACACGGGTTTCTCCAATGTGATGTTCAGGGTGGTTCTTCGGAATTATCCTGTTCTCTAACCGTGAGTGCCTGTGACTAAATTCACTTGTGTAGTTCGGTATTAATTAGATAGTCAGTCAATAGTTTACATTTTGAAACACGGGTTTCTCCAATGTGATGTTCAGGGTGGTTCTTCGGAATTATCCTGTTCTCTAACCGTGAGTGCCTGTGACTAAATTCACTTGTGTAGTTCGGTATTAATTAGATACTCTGCCAATAGTTTACATTTTGAAACACGGGTTTCTCCAATGTGATGTTCAGGGTGGTTCTTCGGAATTATCCTGTTCTCTAACCGTGAGTGCCTGTGACTAAATTCACTTGTGTAGTTCGGTATTAATTAGATAGTCAGTCAATAGTTTACATTTTGAAACACGGGTTTCTCCAATGTGATGTTCAGGGTGGTTCTTCGGAATTATCCTGTTCTCTAACCGGTAGTGCCTGTGACTAAATTCACTTGTGTAGTTCGGTATTAATTAGATAGTCAGTCAATAGTTTACATTTTGAAACACGGGTTTCTCCAATGTGATGTTCAGGGTGGTTCTTCGGAATTATCCTGTTCTCTAACCGTGAGTGCCTGTGACTAAATTCACTTGTGTAGTTCGGTATTAATTAGATAGTCAGTCAATAGTTTACATTTTGAAACACGGGTTTCTCCAATGTGATGTTCAGGGTGGTTCTTCGGAATTATCCTGTTCTCTAACCGTGAGTGCCTGTGACTAAATTCACTTGTGTAGTTCGGTATTAATTAGATAGTCAGTCAATAGTTTACATTTTGAAACACGGGTTTCTCCAATGTGATGTTCAGGGTGGTTCTTCGGAATTATCCTGTTCTCTAACCGTGAGTGCCTGTGACTAAATTCACTTGTGTAGTTCGGTATTAATTAGATACTCTGCCAATAGTTTTCATTTTGAAACACGGGTTTCTCCAATGTGATGTTCAGGGTGGTTCTTCGGAATTATCCTGTTCTCTAACCGTGAGTGCCTGTGACTAAATTCACTTGTGTAGTTCGGTATTAATTAGATAGTCAGTCAATAGTTTACATTTTGAAACACGGGTTTCTCCAATGTGATGTTCAGGGTGGTTCTTCGGAATTATCCTGTTCTCTAACCGGTAGTGCCTGTGACTAAATTCACTTGTGTAGTTCGGTATTAATTAGATAGTCAGTCAATAGTTTACATTTTGAAACACGGGTTTCTCCAATGTGATGTTCAGGGTGGTTCTTCGGAATTATCCTGTTCTCTAACCGTGAGTGCCTGTGACTAAATTCACTTGTGTAGTTCGGTATTAATTAGATAGTCAGTCAATAGTTTACATTTTGAAACACGGGTTTCTCCAATGTGATGTTCAGGGTGGTTCTTCGGAATTATCCTGTTCTCTAACCGTGAGTGCCTGTGACTAAATTCACTTGTGTAGTTCGGTATTAATTAGATACTCTGCCAATAGTTTACATTTTGAAACACGGGTTTCTCCAATGTGATGTTCAGGGTGGTTCTTCGGAATTATCCTGTTCTCTAACCGTGAGTGCCTGTGACTAAATTCACTTGTGTAGTTCGGTATTAATTAGATACTCTGCCAATAGTTTACATTTTGAAACACGGGTTTCTCCAATGTGATGTTCAGGGTGGTTCTTCGGAATTATCCTGTTCTCTAACCGGTAGTGCCTGTGACTAAATTCACTTGTGTAGTTCGGTATTAATTAGATAGTCAGTCAATAGTTTACATTTTGAAACACGGGTTTCTCCAATGTGATGTTCAGGGTGGTTCTTCGGAATTATCCTGTTCTCTAACCGTGAGTGCCTGTGACTAAATTCACTTGTGTAGTTCGGTATTAATTAGATAGTCAGTCAATAGTTTACATTTTGAAACACGGGTTTCTCCAATGTGATGTTCAGGGTGGTTCTTCGGAATTATCCTGTTCTCTAACCGGTAGTGCCTGTGACTAAATTCACTTGTGTAGTTCGGTATTAATTAGATAGTCAGTCAATAGTTTACATTTTGAAACACGGGTTTCTCCAATGTGATGTTCAGGGTGGTTCTTCGGAATTATCCTGTTCTCTAACCGTGAGTGCCTGTGACTAAATTCACTTGTGTAGTTCGGTATTAATTAGATAGTCAGTCAATAGTTTACATTTTGAAACACGGGTTTCTCCAATGTGATGTTCAGGGTGGTTCTTCGGAATTATCCTGTTCTCTAACCGTGAGTGCCTGTGACTAAATTCACTTGTGTAGTTCGGTATTAATTAGATACTCTGCCAATAGTTTACATTTTGAAACACGGGTTTCTCCAATGTGATGTTCAGGGTGGTTCTTCGGAATTATCCTGTTCTCTAACCGGTAGTGCCTGTGACTAAATTCACTTGTGTAGTTCGGTATTAATTAGATAGTCAGTCAATAGTTTACATTTTGAAACACGGGTTTCTCCAATGTGATGTTCAGGGTGGTTCTTCGGAATTATCCTGTTCTCTAACCGTGAGTGCCTGTGACTAAATTCACTTGTGTAGTTCGGTATTAATTAGATAGTCAGTCAATAGTTTACATTTTGAAACACGGGTTTCTCCAATGTGATGTTCAGGGTGGTTCTTCGGAATTATCCTGTTCTCTAACCGTGAGTGCCTGTGACTAAATTCACTTGTGTAGTTCGGTATTAATTAGATAGTCAGTCAATAGTTTACATTTTGAAACACGGGTTTCTCCAATGTGATGTTCAGGGTGGTTCTTCGGAATTATCCTGTTCTCTAACCGGTAGTGCCTGTGACTAAATTCACTTGTGTAGTTCGGTATTAATTAGATACTCTGCCAATAGTTTACATTTTGAAACACGGGTTTCTCCAATGTGATGTTCAGGGTTGTTCTTCGGAATTATCCTGTTCTCTAACCGGTAGTGCCTGTGACTAAATTCACTTGTGTAGTTCGGTATTAATTAGATACTCTGCCAATAGTTTACATTTTGAAACACGGGTTTCTCCAATGTGATGTTCAGGGTTGTTCTTCGGAATTATCCTGTTCTCTAACCGGTAGTGCCTGTGACTAAATTCACTTGTGTAGTTCGGTATTAATTAGATACTCTGCCAATAGTTTACATTTTGAAACACGGGTTTCTCCAATGTGATGTTCAGGGTGGTTCTTCGGAATTATCCTGTTCTCTAACCGTGAGTGCCTGTGACTAAATTCACTTGTGTAGTTCGGTATTAATTAGATACTCTGCCAATAGTTTACATTTTGAAACACGGGTTTCTCCAATGTGATGTTCAGGGTGGTTCTTCGGAATTATCCTGTTCTCTAACCGGTAGTGCCTGTGACTAAATTCACTTGTGTAGTTCGGTATTAATTAGATGCTCTGCCAATAGTTTACATTTTGAAACACGGGTTTCTCCAATGTGATGTTCAGGGTGGTTCTTCGGAATTATCCTGTTCTCTAACCGGTAGTGCCTGTGACTAAATTCACTTGTGTAGTTCGGTATTAATTAGATAGTCAGTCAATAGTTTACATTTTGAAACACGGGTTTCTCCAATGTGATGTTCAGGGTGGTTCTTCGGAATTATCCTGTTCTCTAACCGTGAGTGCCTGTGACTAAATTCACTTGTGTAGTTCGGTATTAATTAGATACTCTGCCAATAGTTTACATTTTGAAACACGGGTTTCTCCAATGTGATGTTCAGGGTGGTTCTTCGGAATTATCCTGTTCTCTAACCGTGAGTGCCTGTGACTAAATTCACTTGTGTAGTTCGGTATTAATTAGATACTCTGCCAATAGTTTACATTTTGAAACACGGGTTTCTCCAATGTGATGTTCAGGGTTGTTCTTCGGAATTATCCTGTTCTCTAACCGTGAGTGCCTGTGACTAAATTCACTTGTGTAGTTCGGTATTAATTAGATACTCTGCCAATAGTTTACATTTTGAAACACGGGTTTCTCCAATGTGATGTTCAGGGTTGTTCTTCGGAATTATCCTGTTCTCTAACCGTGAGTGCCTGTGACTAAATTCACTTGTGTAGTTCGGTATTAATTAGATAGTCAGTCAATAGTTTACATTTTGAAACACGGGTTTCTCCAATGTGATGTTCAGGGTGGTTCTTAGGAATTATCCCGCGATGCGACCGCGTCGCGCCATTCATTAAAATTTCAAAGTGGTGAGAAGTAGGTCGATATGGGTATCAAATGAAAGGTATTCATCTCAGGAATCTGAAAATCGTGCTTCAAACCTAAATGGAGTTCATCTGAAAAAGTTATCTCAGATTTTCTATATGTATTTTTCCAGAAATGCTGACCTACACCTACGTTTTCTTCATTGCCACTTTTCTCCTCATCCAAACGAAATATTTCTTCTATTTCTGCTGTTTTAAAGACATTTTATACATTTTCGCTAAAAATTAGTATTTTTCAAAAAAAAAATTCAAAAAGACCTTCATACCGAACCACCAGCGAGGGTTTTGTACTTAAAATGTAGCGAGACGTCCCATTTAGCAAATTCACAAAACAGATTTTGAAAAATCATTCGAAAATCACGATTTTATCGAAAAAAATTGGAAGATCGAGATGTGCGTCAAGGGCCCTTGCGCTTTTCTCGTGCGCGCGCCAATTTCAATTTTTGTCGGTTTGTCGGCTGTTTTCGGTGGTTTTTTGGTATTTTTTCGAGTTTTGGCAGGTTTTTTCTAGGAAAATAGCATTCAAACCTGTTTTTTTCTGGATTTTTAGCGTTATTTTAGTATAAAAATCGATCATTTTGGTCTAGAAATGTCTGAAATCCGATTCTGCGAGTTTTGGAGTGTTTTCCTCGTTTTTTCTCATTTTTAATCAATTTGTTGGCGATTTCGGTGGTTTTTCGCTATTTTTTTGACTTTTGGCAGGTTTTCAGTCAAAAAATAGCATTTAAACATGTTTTTCAGGATTTTTAGCGTTATTTTAGTATAAAAATCGATGGTTTAAGTATAGAAATGTCTGAAGAGCGCTTCTTTGTTATTTTTCTCGTTTTTAAACAATTTTTTGGCTAAAACCTTATTTTTCACTAGTTTTTCTAGATTTTTAGCGTGATTTTGGACTAGAAACGTCTGCAGAGCAATTCTATAAGTTTTGTAGTGTTTTCCTCGCTTTTTCTCATTTTTAATCAATTTTTCTGCTAAAAACTTGTTTCTCAGCGGTTTTTCGAGATTTTTAGCGTGATTTTGATATAAAAATCGATGATTTCAGCCTTGAAATGCTGTGAAGAGCAAATCTGTCAAGTTTTGTAGTGTTTTCCTCGTTTTTTTCTAGTTTTTTCTCATTTTTAATAAATTTTTCGGCTAAAAACTCATTTTCAGAAGTTTTTCGAGATTTTTAGCGTGATTTTGATATAAAAATCGATGATTTTGGCCTAAAAATAGCTCAACTGACATTCCACAAGACTCCGTCGTCGGCTTTTGTGTATTGCCCGCAAACACCATCACGCCAGATTGCGGACCTCAAAAAAGGCGGTGCATTTGAATAAAATCGGCGAAAATGATTTTAAAAAGTGATTTTTCGACTATTTTTTCAGATTTTCTAATTGAAAATAATATTTTAATAGGATTAATTTTTTCTCTCATTGATTTTCGATTCATTTTCGCTATTATTTCATCATCTGACAAGGGAACCTTTTAAGTGGTCCTTAACGTCAGCAAAAACGACCTATACAGGGTGAAAGAGGATGTTTGAAAACCTATAAATCAACTTTCAAAAGTTGCTTACGTGACCTGTAAGTGTCTGAAATCTCGACCTGAAAATTGACCATTTTTACCATTGATTTGGTGTATCTCCTACCACGTTTGTGAAGACTACGGCGACAATAGAAAAACGTGTTCGAATGGCGCAGGTGGTTAGAGCCTAGGAGGAGAAAAGTTTTGCGCTGGTTCGACCCCTGCACCATCTTTTCTTTTTTTTTGTTTTTTTTTTCCATTTTTTATTTCAATATTTTTTGGAAGCTATCATAAATTATAAATTTCCACCTGGAGGCACTTCCATCTGTCAGCCGGCAGATCTTTCTTATAATCATTGTTTGAATGGATTCCGAAGGGAATCACGTTGATGGTGATACAAAAAACTTGTATGATAGCTTCCAAAAAACATTTATAAAAAAGGAAAATAACAAAAAAAAAGAAAAGATGGTGCAGGGGTCGAACCAGCGCAAAACTTTTCTCCTCCTAGGCTCTAACCACCTGCGCCATTCGAACACGTTTTTATATTGTCGCCGTAGTCTTCACAAACGTGGTAGGAGATACACCAAATCAATGGTAAAAATGGTCAATTTTCAGGTCGAGATTTCAGACACTTACAGCAGAGTTGCATGGAAGTGAAATTTTCTTATCCGGAAGTCGGAAGTCGGAAGTCGGAAGTGAATTTCCTTATCCGGAAGTCGGAAGTCGGAAGCGATTTTCCTTATCCGGAAGTCGGAAGTCGGAAGTCGGAAGCCATTTTCCTTATCAGGAAGTCGGAAGTCGGAAGTCGGAAGTGAAAAAACGCCCGGAAGTCGGAAGTCGGAATTAGATTTTTTCTCAAACTTTCAAAAACTCCAAGAGAAAAATCATGAAATTCGCGAAAATCAGTGGAAAACTAGTTTTTGGCTGAAGAAAAGCCTATTTTCTGTCCTTTTAGACCATTTTTTCATGCATTTTTGCGAAATGCACTTTTCGAAAATTCCACAGTTATGGAATGACGGAAGTCGGAAGTAAAATTCCTTATCCGGAAGTCGGAAGTCGGAAGTCGGAAGTGATTTTTGTTATCCGGAAGTCGGAAGTCGGAAGTGATTTTTGTTATCCGGAAGTCGGAAGTCGGAAGTCGGCATGGAAAAAATGCCCGGAAGTCGGAAGTCGGAAGTCGGAAGTCGGAATTCCATGCAACTCTGACTTACAGGTCACGGAAGCAACTTTTGAAAGTTGATTTATAGGTTTTCAAACATCCTCTTTCACCCTGTATAGGTCGTTTTTGCTGGCGTTAAGGACCACTTAAAAGGTTCCCTTGTGAGCTAGAAATTGCTAAAGTTTCGATCAATAATCGATTTGTCATATTTCCGTAGTCTCTTTCCTTCCGTTTTCAGCGAAATCTCTTCGATTTTCCACAAAAATCGATATTTTCGAATTTTCCACACAATAATTCCTGCAGGAAATATTGATTTTCCAACCGCTTTTTGCTAGATTTTCACTTTAAAAATATAGTTTTTATGACTTTAACATTCTATTTTAGTTGTTATCGACCCGTTTTCGTAGGAATTCCGATTATTGACCTCGATTTTGCTGAAAAATGGTTTTTTTTTCTCTAATTTCTTCTGCCAGTTTACACAATCGCTGCGAGACGCAACAAAAAATATATCGTCATGCGCCTTTAAACCTACCGTACCCCATTTTGGCGAAAAATGTCAAAAATATTGATTTTTCACTGATTTTTTCCGAATTTTCATTTAAAAATTTGATTTTTACAGCTTCGATGTTCTATTTCATTATATTCCAACAAAAAGTTTTCTGAAATTTCATCATTCGAGCTTAAAATTGTTGAAAAATCAATTTCTCATGATTTCCTCTGCCAATTACATAGTTTTTGCTTATTTCTTAACCGTATCGGTCAGCTTTCCTCCTTTTCCAGCAAAATTTCTTTGATTTTTGAGAAATCAAAGAAATTTTTTTTCTCAATTCATTATTTGAGCTGTGCTTTGCCAAAAAACTCCGATTTCCATCAATTTCTCTGTCAATTCAAGTTTTTTCGCTCAGTTGCAATAGAGTATTCCGCGTCAAGTTGTTGAATTTCTTTGGTTTCCATTTTCCGCTTAAATCTACCTGCGTGCTCCTCCGAAAGTTTGCTAAGAATTTATCCGCTAAAAACTTTTTATGCACTTTTCTTTGCGCCGGAATTATTCAAAACTCATGTTCACTCTTTCACTCGTCTCGTTTTTCTTTCCGCCCCTCTCGTTTTTTTTCGAAACGCCTTGCACATATTTTATTTTTCAGAACAGTCGGGACGTTCTACGAAAAGGAAGAAAAACCCCGGAGAAAAAATCATATCCGTTTTCTCCGGGTTTCTGCAACGATCCGTGCCCCCACACGGATGAGTAAGGGCCGTTCCGGGTACGTAAGTGATGAAAGTTTCTTCGGGAATTTTTGTCCGGTGCCGTCAGTGCGTTGCTCTACACGTTGCAGAAAAAGTCAGAACCGGCTCCGGGTATCTGCCACGTGAAAGTTTGAACTGTCTCCGGGTCAGGAGTCACTTCGGGGACTACTGTGCCATGCCGTTTGGAGCATGTTCGGCAAACTGGAAGAAATCCCAGTTGAGAACGAAATCAGAATCGTTTCTCCGAGGGTCTGCAACGGTCCGAATGCTACACGGATGAGTAAGGGCCGTTCCGGGTACGTAAGTGATGAAAGTTTCCTCGGGAACTTTTGTCCGGTGCCGTCAGGACGTTGCTCTACACGTTGCAGCTAAGTCAGTGCCGGCTCCGGGTTACTGCTCACATGGGCATCTGCTCGCGTGAAAGTTTGAACTGTCTCTGGGTCAGGAGTCACTTGGCGGACTCCGGGACCATGCCGTTTGGAGCATGTTCACAAAAAGGAAGAAATCCCAGTTGAGAACGAAATCAGAACCGTTTCTCCGAGGGTCTGCATACGATCCGAATGCTACACGGATGAGTAAGGGCCGTTCCGGGTACGTAAGTGATGAAAGTTTCCTCGGGAACTTTTGTCCGGTGCCGTCAGTGCGTTGCTCTACACGTTGCAGAAAAAGTCAGAACCGGCTCCGGGTATCTGCCACGTGAAAGTTTGAACTGTCTCCGGGTCAGGAGTCTCTTCGGGGACTACTGTACCATGCCGTTTGGAGCATGTTCGGCAAACTGGAAGAAATCCCAGTTGAGAACGAAATCAAAACCGTTTCTCCGAGGGTCTGCAACGGTCCGAATGCTACACGGATGAGTAAGGGCCGTTCCGGGTACGTAAGTGATGAAAGTTTCTTCGGGAACTTTTGTCCAGTACCGTCAGGACGTTGCTCTACACGTTGCAGGAAAAGTCAGTGCCGGCTCCGGGTATCTGCATAAGTGGTAATTAAGAGCAAAATAAGCTCCAATCTTATTCGCGATGATTACATCCACGCGGTGATACTTGGTGTATATGATCCGGTGACAAGATTTATGAGCGAATACTTTTCCAAATTTTTGGTAACTTTTGAACTAAATTTTGTGATTTAATAAAAATTTTTGCTTTTCAAAATGTGTACTGTTTTCTGATTCTGACCTCGCAAAGCTCATTTATTAAAGAACAAATCATATAAACCAACAAAAAACATCAAAATCTATCATACTTGTCAACCGGGCCGAAACGGGCCGACACGGGCCGGCGCGTAACTCGCGTCAAAATGAATATTATGAGCTTAAAAATATACCAAAATGTAGATCTCAACGAGTTCTATGCCCGTGACCTACTACGGGCCGGATGTTTATTCGTTAATGTGCCGCGGGCCGGGAAAAAGTGCCAAAAACTCGAAAAAGGCCAAAAAAGGCATTCTAGCCCGGCCCGCGGCACATTAACGAATAAACATCCGGCCCGTAGTAGGTCACGGACATAGAACTCGTTGAGATCTACATTTTGGTATATTTTTCAGCTCATAATATTCAGTTTGAAGCGAGTTACGCGCCGGCCCGTGTCGGCCCGTTTCGGCCCGGTTGACAAGTATGAAATCTATGCATTAACTTGTCGAATTGTGAAATTAATTCGACTACAATTCAAATAATCAACAATCATCGAGGCCTATCCATTCGTCTCAAAATCTTGTTTCTCAATTTTCGGTCTAATACACGGAATCGCCTGATAAACGAGTCGTTGCTCGCCGTGCATCACTAAAAAGTCGCCATTTCTGAGCCAAAGAGGGATTGGTGGTTCGGAGAGTGTTAGGCGCCGGAGAGATAGACTGCTGATTGGCCGAGTGACATAGAGTTCCACACCGAGAGTCGTCCAGCGGAGAGCTTTTGTCAGAAGCGATGGGCCGCTGAAAAAATAACAAATTTATATGAAAATGAGAAAATTTTTGTTGAAAATGTAATTTTTAGACTCGAAACTAGTTTTTCGTCGAAAAAACCAGTCATTTTGAGCCAAAAATCAGCTTTTTAGAGCAATTTTGAGACTAAGGAAAGTTTACTGAGGCTAACTTTTTGCTGATAGTCAAAATTCGAATAAAAATGAGACAAATTCTGCAATTTTCACTGAATTTTATAATTTTTGACAATTTTTGATAAATTCACGATTTCAAACCCTATTTTTCCGATCCGAATCAGGGCTGTGCGAAAAATTTTTTCGGTTTTTTCGGTGGTTTTCGAAAAACCCGTTCGAAAAATATTGGAAATTTCTCCGAAATTAAAAAAAAAAAAAACTGAAAAAATAGTATTTTTTCGATTTCTCTTGAATTTTTGTACTCAAAAACGGGTTTCTATGAGTCTTTCTTTGAATAACTTGGACTTTTCTTACAAATTCGAAATTTTTGACTCTGAAAAACTGATTTTTTTCAAACAGTTTTCATGAAACTATTTTTTCGAATTTTTCGGTTTTTTCGGTCAAATTTTTTTCGAAACTTTTTTGGAAAAGTTTTTTAGTAAGATTCAGCTGAGGCTAACTGATTTTCAGGGCAAAAAACATAATTTTCGTCAGTTTTTCGGGATAATCAGCTGAAAATGATTTAATTACTAGCTTTTTCGACTAAAAACCTTTAGAACCTCACCAAAAATTGCAAATAATCTGAAAAAAAAGGAGTCTTTTACTGAGGCTAACTTTTTTGTTGAGGCTAATTGATTTTCAGTGCTAAAAACTTAATTTTAGACCTTTTTTCAGAATTATCAGCTCAAGATCATTGAAAACCTCACCAAAAACCTCCAAAAATCAAAAAAAAATAGATAAAAATCTGAATAATCACATAGATAACCAATCAATAATCACAAAAAGGGGGCGGAGCCTATATTTGACAGTTTCATTCTTTAGAAAAGGCATCGAAGATAGTCCCTTTTCTGTTAACAATTATCATTCGAATAATGGGAGGGAGCACAGAAAAAGGGGGCGTGTCCCTAATAGCAAGCAAAATGGAAAAAATCAGATTTTCAGATAGAAAATTCCAGAATTTCTAGAAAAAAAAACAATGAAACGCGAGTAATTAAGTGGGGGGAATGCATTTTATAACGATCTGGAGATTTTTACAACGCCGGAAATTCGTGAGGATCCAGAAGTCGTCCACGACATGCCGGGCACTCGCTCTTCACTTTCAGCCAATCAGATGCACACTGAAAATGTAGTATTAATGCAATCACGCTCCATTGATAACTACCTTCGAATGGAATCTACGTCGACATTGATGACATTTGATCGTCTTTTGTCTCTGTTTGATATCGATTAGACAAATCACACATTCCACGTCTTCTAATTCAGAATCTCTCGTCGGATTCTGGCGACCAAGATGACGTCGAGGGGCCAGGAGGGGGCGGAGTCGGATCAACATTCACTTGTTGAGCGACACCAGAAGAAATCGATATCCCTGACAACCGATCCAACAGATTCTGAACCATTCGACTATTCATCTCATTCTCTGTTCTCAACACTACATTCGATTCGATAACTCTGTAAAATTAGTTCGGTGGGCGCGGTTGCTTCATCTCTTCGACTCACTGTGCAATTTGTCGTGTCTTCTCGGCAATTTCCTCTTCTCTTGCATCACTCGTTTTTCAGCCATCCAATCGGTATTTCCAGCATTTCCAGGTGGATTTCTGCTGAAAAATGTTTTTAAACATCTTTTTTCTGAAAATTAAATTTATACCTAATCAACTCTCGCTCCAACTCCGAAATCTTCTCGACGAGCTGTTGTTGAACTGCTCCAAACGTTTGACGTTCTCTGAAACTTTTAAATTCCAATAGAGCGCATTTGATCTCTGTCTAACCTATGAATCGTCTCATTTATCGAATTGAAATTGTTACAGTACAACTCATTGCTCCCTTTCAGCTCCTGATTCTCCTTCTCCAATTGTTCAATAGTTATTTCGTATCTACAAGAAAATTCCAGTTAATGCAAACACGCTCTACCGAAATTTTAGGATTCTTACTGTGATTTCTCCTGTATTTCAGACGCCTCAAGTCCTGCGATCCGTGTTTTCAGATTCGAATTTTCAATGGAAAGTTTTTCAAGTGTTGTTTCGTTTCTGAAAAAAACTGAGCTGATGCAATCGCGCTCCACCGAAAATATGATATTCTGATTGGAGCGCGATTGACGTGCTCCACTGGACACTTACAGTGCTGGCCATAATTCTATCCCCTTCTGGTTTTTTCAGCATAACTTTTTTATTAGTTATCCGATTGATCTGAAACTTGGCAGCAATGTGTATAAAGGTAAAAAATATGTAAAAACAAATTGGTTTTAAAATATTTTTAAAAATTTTAAAAATTTCATCTTTTTTCAAAAAACCAAGAAAATCAACAAAAATAAGAGATCGGCTAAATAGAGTCACGGAAATGAAAAATAAAAAAGAAAATGACCAGAAACAAAATTTATAAGTTCAATACTTCGTTGCGTATCCACGAGAATCAATAACGGCTTGGCAACGTCTCGGCATCGAGTCCAGAAGCTTGTCGATCACCGACTTCGGGATTGCCATCCAGGCGGCTTCGAGTTGCGCGAATTTTTGGTCCGCATTTGTGGCTCTAACTCCAGATAGTCGACGTTCGAGCTCTTCCCACATATGTTCAATCGGATTCAAGTCCGGACTTTGGCTTGGCCACTCCAGAAGATCCACACGACGACGTTGAAACCACGAGCGAACATGGAGAGAAGTATGCTTCGGATCGTTGTCTTGCTGGAAGACGTAAGCTCTGCCGACATTTTGAAGTGCCCATGGTCTCATCGTATTCTCCAAAATATCTTCATACTGGAATCGATCCATGATACCAACGATTCTTCGTAGAGGACCCATGCCTTGGCTGGAAAAACATCCCCAAACCATGCACGATCCACCCCCATGTTTGACTGTCGGTGTTTGATACTTGGGATCAAATCTGGTTCCAATCGGACGACGAATCCATGTGTTTCCGTCGCTGCCGAACAAATTGAACTTGGATTCGTCGGACCAGACGTGTTTTGCCCACTCCTGACGTCCCCAGCTCAAATGAGCTTTTGCCCACTCAACACGGCTTCTGCGATTCTTCTCACTGATGAACGGTTTTTTGACTGGACGCCTTCCATGAAGTCCTTGAGCTTGGAGACGTCTTCGGATTGTTCTTCTGGATGGTACTGGTTCATTCGGAGAAGTCACGACGACTTGGATGTCCGTTGAGGTCCTACGAGGATCCTCTCTTGACGCTCGGATGATGTTGCGATCCATCACATGGGTGGTTTTTCGAGGTCTTCCTGGGTGTTTTGCCAGCTCAAACGTGTTCTAAACGTTTGTATGATTTAAACAAGTGTTTTTTAACATTTACCTGATCAAGACACCTCTTGATAAGTTTACGGATTCCTGAAGGTGAGCACTGAAACTGAGCAGCAAGCATCTTGGTTGACTGTCCATTCAGATGACCACGAAAGATGGCGGTCTTGACAGAAAGCGGGAAGTTCTTGTTGTTTGTTGGTCTAGTCATACCTAAACATCAACTTTCAAGTCAGAACATGCACTTTGGACTTTTCAGAAAAACACAAATAATTAAAAACTGGAAAAAGTGAAAAACGTGAAAAAGTGAAAATATCGAAAAATCGAAAAAAACGCTAAAAATTTTTTATTGGATGATGCAATTTCTGTCTGCAATCTTGCGTATAGATGCTTACCGTAGGCTGAAAAATTTTCAGATCAATCGGATAACTAATAAAAAAGTTATGCTGAAAAAACCAAAAGGGGATAGAATTATGGCCAGCACTGTACTTCATCTGTTTCTCCTCATAATTCACAATTTTTTTCCCCAATTTCTCGATTTCCTTGTCACGAGTGTCTATTTCTCTAAAAATTCAAGTTGGAAGTGCGCTCTACCGAAAATATTCTTACGATTTGGTTCTATCATTGGAATGCTTCAATTGGCTTCTGAATGAAGCATTCTCTCGCATCAAACGCTCATTTTCGAGGACAGTTTTCGAATGAACCGATTCATTTCTGAAATTAGAAAATTGAGTTGTCAATGGAGCGCGTTTGCAACAGAAAATGTTAAAATTCGCGAATTCTTGTGTTTTTGATTGATTTTTGTCATTTTCAAGTATATTTCTACAAAATCGGAACAAAAAACTAGAAACATCGGTTAAAACTTTCAAAATCAAAAACTTTTTCTGTAAAAACTCTTTCTGATAGCTGCAACAGCGCTCTACCGAACTCTTTCATTCTCACCTCGTTCTCTCTTCAATCAACTCCTTTTCTCTATCTGCATGTCTCACAATGTCTATCTTCCATGCCTGTTCAGTTTTCTCATGAGCCAAAGCGTCTCTGAAAAAATAATTATTGTCAATAGAGCGCGTTTGCAAAAAGTTGAAGACAATTTCACAGAAAATGAAAATCAGAAAATTCGATGCGCAACAGGTATGTGCCTGAGTGGCGTTGAGCGCCTCGCATTTCTTCAAAGTGGGATGAAAAACCTCGAAAATGCGAAAAGAGAGAGTGGGTAAAAGTGAGAGACGATATCTGGCCAATCTCGCGGCTGATTGGCTGATTGGAAGGGGCGGAGTCTCTCACTGAACGCTGATTGGTCGCTTGAGATTAAGCATGAGCAATATTCGCATTTTTGCCGTGGCCGAAGCGGAAACTAGTCCCCCTCGCCAGACATCGTCTCTCGATTTTACACACTCTCTCTCTTTTCGCGTTTTCGGACACTTTTGATTTTCTCAGCGCCCAAAGCGCCTCTATAGGCACATCCCTGATGCGCAATTCGTCGAGGAATCGATTTCGGGTGTTTTGACGGATTTTTGTTATTTTGGTGTCAGTTTAGATGAAATTAATAACAAAAACTAGAAAAATTGATTTGAGAACAACTAAAAACGGTCGAAAACCAACAAAATCGCTATTTTTGTGATAAAAAAATCTCCTAGCACGTTGAGAACCGGCTCTACCGAAATTTGAGCTCACCTCTGTCTCTCCTCAATCAACTCTTTTTCTCGAGCTTCCAAATCCACAATTCTCTCCTCCAACTCCTTGAATCCCTTCACTGTTTTCTCATGAATCAGAGCGTCGCTGAAAACTGTTTATTATTATCAATAGAGCGCGTTTTCTAGACAAACCGTTTGAAATTCACAATTTCCTCCTCTTTTTTCATCAATTTTGGTCTCAGGCTCTCTACTTTCGATTCAGATTCTTTATTCACGTCACTAGTGATTCTATCGATATTATCGCCAATTTTGATTTTTTGTTCCTGATCGGTATCGATTTGTTCGCTATCTTTCAGCATTTTTGTTTCCATTTCCTCGGTTTTCGGTGTCAAAACCGGCTTAATTCTCTCAGGAATCGGTATGTCCGTCAGCCACGAGGAAACCGTGACATCCCCTTTTTGGTGGTAGAGGAAGATTCTCAGCTGGAAATTATAGATTTAGGAGGAAATAAGTGCTCAGAATCATCAGACTTATCAAATATCGGGCCGGCCCGGATTCAAAAAATGGGTACTCATTTTTTTACAAAATTTTTATGAAAATTTTCGGAAATTTGGAGTAAAAGTGTGCTTTAATTATTATACATATTCAGCTTTTGATTAAGTTTTTAATTTTCAGTCGGAGATTATACTTTTTCAAAAAAATTTCGAAGGGCCGTGCGAAAATATTTATGATTTCGGCCCGGCCCGGCCCGTGACAAATCTGAGAATTACGATTTTTGTAGAATCACAATACGCGAATTTTCAGTCGGGTGTCATGCCCCGTAACGTTCTTTGAGTTCCTCTGACGTAAACACTTATTCTAGCATCTTCCATATAGTGACCAGCTCCCGGTACTAACTGATAAGACATTTGTATTTAACCTCTGCCACCGACCAGTCTTGGTCGGTTCTCTTATCTATGTTTATTGGACATAATGATGTCTAACTGACACTGAATAAAGATGATGATACCGCTACACTAAAGGCATAAGAATCTCTATATAACATGGAGGTACCACCTTCGCCATGAGTATACTGCTCATGGTGAACAAGGGTGCAGAGTTCGAAGCCTGATTCTGAAATGACGAGTTCTTCTTTTCAATTCTGACCAATTGCAAGGCTACCAAAGAGTACCCGATAGCAAATTGCTTGGTTTGAAAAAGAAAAAGAATATTCCACCTGTGACAGTATCTTCTCCATTCTCTACTGTTAGAGCTGGTAAATTTTCAAAAACTACCTCTAATGCAAAAGTCAACCAATTGGCCGCTTTTGTAAGAGCTAGTGAACTAAGAAATCATTTCATAATCGAAATATCTTATTAGTCCACCACTCAAAAGTATTCAGAGTGAAGCTAGACATCCGAAATGCTTGTTATCAAAGCAAAGACTTTGATAGGAATGACATCAAGCTCGTTCAACATGATTCTGTTCTCTTCGTGCCCAGAAAAATAGTTGAAATGAAATGAGGCGAAGCTTGAAGAAAGAAGCTCGTTACTCTGTAAAAAAGCTTATCAATGAATGATAAGTAAGGAGAATCATGTCGTATTGAAATATTTTGAAATTCATAATTTTGAGAGAATTCAATCCACATCAGAGAAGAGAACAATTGGTTTTAGTTGTCATGCTCAAAGAAGATGATAACGGTAAATACCTGATGTGGCGAGTAAGATCGAAACTCTTTTCAAAAAACGAGCCAAGATTTCGAGTACGGAAAAGTTACGTTTAAAGAACTAGATGAGATATGCAATGATGTTTTCTATCGGAAAACAAATCATTGGGAACCAGACCGAAAAAAAGGTAACCGTTTAATACCCCCATAAAAGGTGTAAGACGGACCTTGCCCAACTGAATTCTGCCTTAAAAGTCAAAATTCAGTAAAGACAGATCAGCAGTTAGAATATGATTGTCGACCATTCAGTCTTAGCAAGCAAAGTATTTCAATTCATTCATCCATCGAGATGAAATCTTTGAAAACAAAACTTGCAAACGTAAGACGTGCTATTGGCAAGTCATGAATTCTCTCTGACTGATAACAAAGAAATGACGGCACGAAACGCTGAATTTGTATTTTACAACTTTGGCAAACAGTGGCATCATTGCGGTCACCACAATGGCTCGATTCAACGTGACACTACAGACAAGATCATTGGCGTTTTCAACAACATCTGGAACTTGTGTCAAGGAGTCATTGCTACATTGGATCATTAACAACGACAAGAGGCAGGATGGTTTGTAATCGGAAGCTGAGGATCACAACAACATCATGGTTTGGAGACGGATTGAAACTACAGAAGTTGGAAATGGAAATGGACTCATATTGGACAATGACATCTACATCAACTACTTCTACCGCTACATCAGATGAATTACTTACTTAAAATATTGTATTACTTATCCCCTATAGCTTTTTTTATTTTTGAGTCGCTCGGGACGAGCTTTCCCAAAAGAAGGGGGATGTCATGCCCCGTAACGTTCTTTGAGTTCCTCTGACGTAAACACTTATTCTAGCATCTTCCATATAGTGACCAGCTCCCGGTACTAACTGATAAGACATTTGTATTTAACCTCTGCCACCGACCAGTCTTGGTCGGTTCTCTTATCTATGTTTATTGGACATAATGATGTCTAACTGACACTGAATAAAGATGATGATACCGCTACACTAAAGGCATAAGAATCTCTATATAACACGGGAAACTGCTATAAGTGGTCGTGACTGAACTTTTTCCGTTGGATTTCTAGTCCAGCGATTTCAAGCCTGGATGTTCTTCCACCCGACGAAACTGGCGAAGAGGAAGAATTGATTTTTGGCATTTTGAGGTATCATAACTCATTTTAGACGCATTTTCAGACATGAAACCAAAAGAAATTCATATTTTTCCACAAGCTTCAAATTTTTCTACAACCGCGCTCCAATCTCACCTCTGGAACTCGATTAAAAATACATCGTAACTGACAAATCTCCACAGCATCATACAGATCACAAGTCCTCAGATATCGTCCTATTTTCACCTCCATCACGTGTGTATAGGCGATTTCTGCGTGATCCGAAATTTCAGGAAAATGTTTTTCGAGTCCCAAATGTTTCAACTCATTCTTGAGATTTTGCACAGTGAATCCATCTTTTTTCGCATTTCGAACATCTTTAGGTGGTGGAGATGGCGGGGATGAATAGGCGGCGTTTATTGATTTTTTGAGATCATTGAAAACACGAAGATTGATGAAATATTGATTGTTCTGGAAGTGAAATCATAGAATTTTTGAATTATAGACATGAGGCAATCGCGCTCTATTGAGAAACTAACTAAATTTGAATCGAAAACCGAAAGAATTTGCCGAAACAACGATAGCGGCCATTCCTCAACGTATTGGAACAACTTGATTCCGAAAATGATTTCTCTGAGTAATTCGAACAAAGCATCCACGGCGAGCACACAGAACTCTTCATTCTCCACCAATCGAATCGGCACTGCCTTGTGTTTCGTACGACGGATTGGCGTGCAAATGAACTGAAATTGGATTTGACTCCGCCCACTTTTAAGCAGAGCTTACCTCAATTCGATCAATATGATCCTTATATTTCTCAAACACCTCCTTCATCTGAATAGTCTCATATCCATAATCAACTCTTTCCATATAATTCGAATTCGGATCGATTGCTTTCAACAACTCTGATTTTATAACAAACTGCCATCCATCCTCAAATAATCTAACGACGATTGGCGGTGATGGATTTGTCTGGAATATAACATTGTAAGAAATCTAACTTTAGTCTCGGCACCAGTCATTTCGGCACCGTTGAAAAACGAGTAACATTTGTCTTAAAAAGGAGGTTGAAAGGAGGTTTGTCTTTTTGGTACTAATCTGACATCCGGGGTTCGATTCTTGGTGCTGGTAAATCTTTTTTTATTTTGATTTCTCACATTTTTTTTATTTAAGCTAGTTAGAACCATTATTGCGAGGAAAATAGGAATAACTCTTGATCAAACGACTTGTACGTGAATCAAATCAAATGATGATAATTTGAATCTTCAAGAAAACCGCTTCTGGAATACGGAGAAACTTTTCTCAAGGCTACGAAATAAGAAATGGTTTTTAAAACATGTGCAAATCTTTTGATCAACAGTTATTCCTACTTTCCTCGCAACCCAGGGGTGCGAGGCGTAAGGTCCGCAACGAAAAGTTTTGAATTTACCGACCGAGTGGCAATGCGTGTGCGTCGCGTTTTACACTGAAAGATACGACAAACACACGCTAAACTTGAACTTGACACTCAGCCAAGTCCTTTTTTGGCACCGTGCCAAGCGCTGAGCGACGGAGCGCGTTTAAGAGACCTTGCGTCGCGCACCCCTGTGTCGCAATAATGCTTTTAACTAGCTTAAATGAAGGAAAAACGTCAGAAATCAAAATTAAAGCAGATTTGTCAGCACTAAGAGTCTAACCATGGGTGTAAGGTTTGTACCAAAAAGAGAAAAGTAGGTATGAAACACTTTTCCAAGCACCCGATGTCGATCCCTGCACCCTTGAAACAATAATTCATCCTCCGTTTTGACACAAATGTTACTCGTTTTTCAACGGTGCCGAAATGACTGGTGCCGAGACTAAAGTTAGATTTCTTACAATGTTATATTCCAGACAAATCCATCACCGCCAATCGTCGTTAGATTATTTGAGGATGGATGGCAGTTTGTTAAATACCGAACTACACAAGTGAATTTAGTCACAGGCACTCACGTTTAGAGAACAGGATAATTCCGAAGAACCACCCTGAACATCACATTGGAGAAACCCGTATTTCAAAATGTATTTTATTGACTTACTATCTAATTAATACCGAACTACACAAGTGAATTTAGTCACAGGCACTCACGTTTAGAGAACAGGATAATTCCGAAGAACCACCCTGAACATCACATTGGAGAAACCCGTATTTCAAAATGTATTTTATTGACTTACTATCTAATTAATACCGAACTACACAAGTGAATTTAGTCACAGGCACTCACGTTTAGAGAACAGGATAATTCCGAAGAACCACCCTGAACATCACATTGGAGAAACCCGTATTTCAAAATGTATTTTATTGACTTACTATCTAATTAATACCGAACTACACAAGTGAATTTAGTCACAGGCACTCACGTTTAGAGAACAGGATAATTCCGAAGAACCACCCTGAACATCACATTGGAGAAACCCGTGTTTCAAAATGTATTTTATTGACTTACTATCTAATTAATACCGAACTACACAAGTGAATTTAGTCACAGGCACTCACGTTTAGAGAACAGGATAATTCCGAAGAACCACCCTGAACATCACATTGGAGAAACCCGTGTTTCAAAATGTATTTTATTGACTTACTATCTAATTAATACCGAACTACACAAGTGAATTTAGTCACAGGCACTCACGTTTAGAGAACAGGATAATTCCGAAGAACCACCCTGAACATCACATTGGAGAAACCCGTATTTCAAAATGTATTTTATTGACTTACTATCTAATTAATACCGAACTACACAAGTGAATTTAGTCACAGGCACTCACGTTTAGAGAACAGGATAATTCCGAAGAACCACCCTGAACATCACATTGGAGAAACCCGTATTTCAAAATGTATTTTATTGACTTACTATCTAATTAATACCGAACTACACAAGTGAATTTAGTCACAGGCACTCACGTTTAGAGAACAGGATAATTCCGAAGAACCACCCTGAACATCACATTGGAGAAACCCGTGTTTCAAAATGTATTTTATTGACTTACTATCTAATTAATACCGAACTACACAAGTGAATTTAGTCACAGGCACTCACGTTTAGAGAACAGGATAATTCCGAAGAACCACCCTGAACATCACATTGGAGAAACCCGTATTTCAAAATGTATTTTATTGACTTACTATCTAATTAATACCGAACTACACAAGTGAATTTAGTCACAGGCACTCACGTTTAGAGAACAGGATAATTCCGAAGAACCACCCTGAACATCACATTGGAGAAACCCGTATTTCAAAATGTATTTTATTGACTGACTATCTAATTAATACCGAACTACACAAGTGAATTTAGTCACAGGCACTCACGTTTAGAGAACAGGATAATTCCGAAGAACCACCCTGAACATCACATTGGAGAAACCCGTATTTCAAAATGTAAACTATTGGCAGAGTATCTAATTAATACCGAACTACACAAGTGAATTTAGTCACAGGCACTCACGTTTAGAGAACAGGATAATTCCGAAGAACCACCCTGAACATCACATTGGAGAAACCCGTGTTTCAAAATGTATTTTATTGACTGACTATCTAATTAATACCGAACTACACAAGTGAATTTAGTCACAGGCACTCACGTTTAGAGAACAGGATAATTCCGAAGAACCACCCTGAACATCACATTGGAGAAACCCGTGTTTCAAAATGTAAACTATTGGCAGAGTATCTAATTAATACCGAACTACACAAGTGAATTTAGTCACAGGCACTCACGGTTAGAGAACAGGATAATTCCGAAGAACCACCCTGAACATCACATTGGAGAAACCCGTGTTTCAAAATGTATTTTATTGACTGACTATCTAATTAATACCGAACTACACAAGTGAATTTAGTCACAGGCACTCACGTTTAGAGAACAGGATAATTCCGAAGAACCACCCTGAACATCACATTGGAGAAACCCGTGTTTCAAAATGTAAACTATTGGCAGAGTATCTAATTAATACCGAACTACACAAGTGAATTTAGTCACAGGCACTCACGGTTAGAGAACAGGATAATTCCGAAGAACCACCCTGAACATCACATTGGAGAAACCCGTGTTTCAAAATGTATTTTATTGACTGACTATCTAATTAATACCGAACTACACAAGTGAATTTAGTCACAGGCACTCACGGTTAGAGAACAGGATAATTCCGAAGAACCACCCTGAACATCACATTGGAGAAACCCGTGTTTCAAAATGTATTTTATTGACTGACTATCTAATTAATACTGTAGCCAAGGTTCCCCCTTCGGTTACCCCCTTACTTGGCTACCAAAGGCAATCCGACGGTCCCCTCTGGTTTTCCCCACAAAACTAGGACCATCGGAGCCTTTAATTACATCTTATTCAATCTGTTTATTAACAATGTCACTATTATCGTCGTTATTTCCAGTTATCTGGTTTATATTAAATTATTCTAAATTATTCTAATTCAAATTACCGCCCAAAAGGCTCAAAACTCCGCAATTGCGCTCCAATAAACCCAACACCTCTCCATTCTCCCACTCTCTCTCCCACGTGCGCAATGCCGTCACTCGCGTGCGGTCGCGTCGCGTGGTCTTGCTCAGTCTTATCTTTTTAGGCCAGACTAAAGCAGTGTTCATTCTGGCAGCTTGAGGACGGTCGGCTCTCGACCGTCTCCGTTCGGTTTTCCCTCGAACGTCCCGCAGAATGTAGTTGAGGTGGTCAGATGCCAGCACTATACGTTTTCCGTGCCATCTGTACCGAGCGCGCGTTAGAGTCCAGGCATTCACCCGGTTTTTGGGACTTTCAGTCTCTTTTTCCCGCCGTATCAGTTCCCGCCGCGTTCGTCGTCCATTTCGTCGCCTCTTCTGCTCCTTTGGACACGACGCTCAGCACAAATTCCTTTAATTTACCCTTTCTCTATATTTTGGTATTATCGAGGAGAAATCCGAGATAAAAGGTTCAATAAACGGGTCACTGATACACTTGTGTTCTTTCTTACACCGCTTATCTCACATGTATGCCGCTTACACATTATTTGGGATGATTCTTATTTCCCCTGAGATTGCAGTTAGTCTCCGACCGCTAACTTTCGCTGCCCTCTCAACATGGTGCATCGACCGTTCAATACTTGTATTGATTGGCTGTGATTTTCCGTTTTTATCGATTTTTAACCGTTCTCTTCCATCGTTGAACGTATTTTGGTCCCGCCGCTGATGGAGTAGTCGTTTTTTGTGACTCTCGTGTCGCAAAACTCCAGGCGTAACGGAGTAGTCGTTTTTTGTGACCGCTATGGCACAAAACTCCGGAAAAAAACCAAAAAATTCTATATAATCGATTTTTCGATCGGAAATCATTATACGAACCGTGTCGGCGTCCCAAAAATTCAATTTAAGGCATGTGAGTGGGCGATAGTATGTTAGAATGCTATTTTATACCCTGAAACACCTTATTCTCTGTCTTTTCTTCGTTATTTCTCTCCTTTTTCTCGTTATTCCGTCATTTCCTGGTTCGGCGATCACGATCGCTTCCAGCAGTGTCTGTCGAAATAGCCGCGGTAATGTCCAGGAGCCCCTAGTGGTAAACCTGCGATGAGAAGTCATATGACTCCCGCAAGGCACATTCACGGACAAAAATAGCCGCCATTAGCACATTCATGAGTAGAGTCCACTCAAATTCGTCGTTTTCCTGTGAAAATGTGCGAGAGAGGCAATCAAGTGTGCTAGAATCCATGGTAAATCGATCAGGTGGCCCCTGTGAAATTTTTTTCCATTGTCAATTGCCCACAAATCAATAATTTTCGAAAATTTTCGAAAATTTCATCGAAAATTCATCGGGAAACCCGCTAAAGGTCCCGTAAATCGACAATAACCGTTTGAATTTCCCAAAGGGAGTACGGTACGCGACCGCAGGCCGCGCACACGGGTTGCGTACAATTGCGGACTGCATGGTGCACAACCCTACGCGCACGAGTTTCGAAACACGTTTTTCGCTCAGGCCTCAAATCTTTTCGCTCTTCCGTACAAAATTCTCTCTCGTTCGCTAATATTTTACATAAATATTGTAAAAAATAATTGTTCTGAATATTTTCAGACAAAAAATGTGGCATGACAAGAAAAAATCACTGACAAAGAAGTCAAAAACTCCAAATTTACCACCCCGCCTTCGAAAAGCTCTGGAATCAGTGCAAAAGAGACACGTCCCGCCGGTGGAGGAGTTCTTCGAAAGAAAGTAAGTATTTCTTATGTGATTTTGGAAAAAATCGAGAAAAAATTTCCGAGAAACATACCAAAAATTCAAAAAATCGATAATTTTCCCATAAAATTTTCGGTTTCAAGGCTAAAAACTTATCCGATTTGTGAAAAATTCTCGAAACTATTCACTCGCTTGAAGTTTAAAAAGCTAACAGCCAAGCTTTCGGCAAAAATCATGGCATTAATGCTAAAAAATCGAATAATTTCGATAAAATCGCCAAAAAAATCGGTATTTCGTGCGATTTTCGGTTGAAACTCGAAAATTCTTGGTTAACCCCAGGTGGGATGACAATCAATGCGCTTGAGCTCCATTGCTCATGCTGTGTTTGTTGGAATTTCACGGGGAAATACCACATTCTTCGGGATTTTCATCCAAAATCTTCGAAAAAGATGATGCAATACAAGAATGAGGGCAAAAGCAGTGCGGTAGCGTGGCGACCGCCTGTGATATTTTGTATCTCTTCGAAATCATGCCTTAACATTCATTCTTTTGCTCATTACAAACAATTCCCAGCAAAAACTTCATCATTTTGAATAAATCCAAGCTGAAATAAACCGATAAAGCGCCAAAAATTCTCTGAAATTCGATAAAAAAGCATCGCTTCAAGTCATACGATTGTATACCTAATACAAATTCTGTCATTTTACAGAAGCAAGTCCCGCCGATGAGCCGACGTGAACCTCCACTCACTCTGAGTGCGTCCCAAGAGGACTTCAGAGAATTTCAACACGTTCAAAGCCATTTCGGATGTCTCAAGCGAATCAAAGCGACCAAGTCGCCGGATTCCAGACAGCTGAGGACTCAGTCAAGGTAATCAATTCCAATAAGCGAGCTCATGAATAATTATTCTTTATTCAGAGCCAAGCCAAGCGACTAGTTCCTGCCGTCTCGATAATCTGACAAGGCAACAGTCGCCAAAGGATTCGGCATTGCAGATCCCGCCGTCATTCCCATATGATAGCCCTCATGGCCCATCTCCATCTTGTGAAGCATAAGCCTCTGAAACTGAAGAAGATGGGAATTGACTGGAATGTGTCGGTGAAGCGAGAACATGTCAGAAAACGACACCGAATCCCGCCGTCAGCTAAAAGCGAACAAATATTGATTAAATGCTGTTTACCTTAATATATTCTCCTATAAACCACTGTTGTACATTGTTGTTGTTCCTTTCAAGACAATTCTTGAACATATTCAACTACTTTGCATATTCAGACGTGGAATACACGCACTGATGTTACACCAAACTGCGAAGCTCTTCTAATCTGTAACAAATATATACAGATGACTTCTAAAGAGACACATACTATCGTAACTAATAAAGTCAGAGTGCTACTGAAAGAGAATGAAAAGACGGAAGCTATAGAAGACAAAGCTCCTATCCCGCCGAACGATGTGCCTACCGGTATGTCTTCGGAGGACGTTAGAGATAGCGAGCAGGTGACCAAGAGCCGAAGAAAGAAGAGAGCTCTCAAGTCTGAACCAGTTAAGGACACATGTCCAACAGCTCTTCCGAGCGTGGAAAGCTCATAGAGTAAATTCCCGCCGATGAGAGTTCAGATTCAGTTGAAACGATCATTCCATCAGCTGTCCGTGGTTCATCACCAGTCGTTAAAGCCTCTTCTCGTCAAGGTATAACGTTAATAGCATACAGAATCAAGTATGACCTTTCTTCCAGAAGACGATGAATTGCGAAGTTCTATCCTAGACATCAAGAGTAAAGTTGACTCAATTGTCATACAACTAGACTTCCCGCCGTTCTGGATCAAACTCTGCAAAGACATATCTTCCCAACTCTCAAAGTTCAACCGTTCTCTGTAAACCTTGGTCATTCTAAAGAATGCCATTATTAAAATGCTTCACAGTCTAGTCGACTTGGTTTGAATACACACTCACAGAGAACGAGAGAGAATCTGGTTGAGGCATGTAGACATGATTTGGATCAACGAGAACATCCACTGATTGATTTCCGTGTACAAAATCTCCGCAAGTCGTATCGCAGACTTGTTGACACGTGATCGTAATCCCGCCGAGATGCAGAGTAACACGCAGTCTAACAAAGAAGGGATTCATACTCCAGAAACGCCTCATAAAAGCGTGAATTAAAGAGAATTACTCGAAAGATACCCCCATCTGAATATTTTTCAGAAAGGACGCGGTCTGTGCGAGCAGAGCAATCCCTCTACCCACGAGTGCTCCCGCCGCTCTACCATCGTCTCTCAAAAGACCAACCAATAAGGTATGGCGCAGAAATCAGCATGACAGTGAACAACTATTGATTATTACAGCATCCCAAGGTGGCATCAGCTCAACGAAGACACTTCTTCAATCAGAACACTCCCGCCGTCCCCTCCCCCCCGGGAGCGTAGCCAACAGTTCTCATACTGATTGAATAGCATATCCCGCCGCTGTTAATCAAATCTTTTTTGTTGTTATCTCTAACGAGACATGTTTTTAAAAGCCCATCCTTGCAAATAAATCTGTTATTGTTATCCATATCCATTATTTCTTCTTCATGAAACCACACTGAGTCATACTACTTTGAACATATTACTTCAAAAAGACATTCGTGGAGTGTTCGTATTGATATGAGATAATGGCAGCAGCCCGAGACGATCTTTTCGAGCACAAATAACTAGGTAACTTTATCCTCAATCTCTGAGCTGCTTAAAAAGCACTCAAAATTAAAGGGATGAGAAACCCTAATAAATTTTCATAATAAGCCGCTTGAACATAGTCCAGCGCAAACAAGTCTGAGACGATGATATCCCCATCACTCAATAAATCAATATAAAAATGAGTCGATAATATCCCTATTACTCATAATATCTGAAACTCGAGTCAATAATATCCCTATCACTCGAAAATTTGGACCCTGAATCGATGATATTCCCATCACTCAGTAAATCCATAAAGGAGTCGATGATATCCCTTCACTCCAAACATTTTATAACAAATTCCAAAGACAACCAGATGGCATTTCATCTTATTGTCCCGCCGCTGGTTACGAGTGATATCCCTCACTCTGACTGAAAAAATTGCTGAAGAGTAGACGATTCTGTGGTTACATGCTACTTACTCTGATGCTAAAACAATACTCCGAAGGAATCACACTACGAGAACTCCACTCACAGATTCCAGAGTATAGAGGTCCCGCCGACGAAGGATGTAAGTACGTTGTCATCCCAACGCTTCCGTTCAAAAGCGACGACTTCTAAAATATAACGCTCCAAGAAGTAGACGTTCATATCACTTCATGAACTACTTCGGAGCACACTGAGACACAGCTTACAATGTAACATCCCGCAGCTTCACAGCAAAGCGAAAAGTTGCCAAGCATACGTCCACAAACGCGACAAGTTCCACCTCCTTTGAACTTAAAAGATCAGAAAAATACCAGAAAAGCTTCCCCTTTTCGAAAAATAGTAGTTTAACATCCAATACTACTAGCGTGCTCTCAATTGTCCAAGTAATTCACTGTCATATACTGACAGCGCGAGTAAGCCCTCAATTGATCATGCAAAAACAAATCCTCTTCATTCCAGAAAAGGTGATATGTATTCCAAAAGTTAGGTTGTAGAGTAATCTGCAATTGAAATACTGATCGGATTCTAGAAATCATAAACTATGGCGCTGTCGGCAACCGAATCCGTGTTGTATCGAGGACACTGTAGTATCGGAGAGAGCCGTCAACTCTCGAAGACCCGACCAATCACTCTATATTCCCTGCACCACAGACTTTGACGACTGAAAGATGTCTATAAGTGGCAGTTAAAGATTGAAGCAGAAAGAAAGTTGTCTGTGCCGGAAAGCGCTTTCTGGTACGCAGCGGACCCTATTCAGTGAAAAGTTGGTTGCGATATTTCACGAATCAAACCTCTGGTTGACACCCAGAAAGTGTGATACAAGTCCATCGAATATCGCACTACAGCGAGACATAATATGGCCAAGGCCACCGACAGGGCGGCGGTTTTATCATGTTCTATTTTCATATCCGTATCGATTAATATCGGTCACGGCATTTGAGAGAACACGCAGTCCAAAAGTTACAAAGTTTCTCAAAAATTACTGGCTAACAGTCCCTCGCGGTTGGCACACGTGCCTTCTGATGAAGTCAATTGCCCACGAGCTATTCGTGGAGACATTTCCCGCCGAGCACACCAGACATTCAAAAGATGAATGTTCCAGACGAATTCTTCTTCGGAATTCGCGGTGGATTCACATGGGAGCACATCATTATTTGCTGAGTTGATGCAATGGATTTTCCTCCAAATTGCTTGGGATCAACTTATCGCCGTTCTGGGTAACGAGACTCAAGAATGTGTTTGCAACATTCCGGCACTCCAAGAGGATCCGGCTCAATGATCAGATGACACTGATCGTCTGACATTCCCGCCGATGTGTATCCAATATCCCGCCGAATCTTGTCAAATTCATTCGAACTACTCGTTTATTTCGTATTCAAATAAACTCTTGTAAAACTTATCAAACTTAAACATGACTGCAAATTCTCTCGAATGTCAAATCGGTATTCCTAACCGCAAAAGATTGATAACAGCAAAGAAAGAAGCTAGTGTAGAGAGATTCACTCTTCATGATCAGATATGAAGGGAGAAGGAGTTCGCCACCTTATCCTGAAATATCCGCTTCCGATTCCGAGCAATCAATCCGGAACAGCACCGGAATTATCCCCGAAGTCTGCTCACATCAGTGTGGCCAGAGCGACCCTGACCCTTGGCGAGGTCACGGCCCGATGTCCCTCGGAGTTGTACAACAACCGGTATCCCCGGAGAGTACGGCTTAGTCGCAAAGGCCAGTAGAGGCATCCCCTCCCCCAGGCAGAAGGCATCCCCTTCCATGAGTTGAAATAAACTCTAGGGCACTGTAGAGTGCATATCCACCAAGAAGGTATCCCCTTCCGAGTTACATACCATCAAACTCAGAATACCTACCAACCCAATACGAACAACCAGGCTGTGCCTTCCCACACAGAAATCCCCTGACGTAATGGGTGAAGTAGACGGTCAACATCTACGAGCTAACACACTAGGAGATCCGAAGAACCTTCCAGTTCACCACAATCATACTAGTAGTGCATAGCCGCGGATAAAACATAAAACGGAAATTCAGATGAACAAGATATCCCTCTTATATTCATCACAAGTCAAGACATCCCTCTTGCATCTACCTCAAACAAGATATCCCTCTTGCATCTACCTCAAACAAGATATCCCTCTTGTAACCATCTCATGTCAATACGACGATTCCTTCAAAAAGTTCAAAAGCCGAAGAACTCCTTGCGGAATTCGAAGCAGCTTTGAATATCTTGTGTGATCCCATCAATAAGATCCCTGAAGATATTGATCAAGAAATGCTATCATCCATAGCCACACTTGCCTTCAACACGAAGGACACGGCATCTCGGATCGAAACACTTGATACATATATCTACGAACAATTTCAATCGCCAGAGATTCTAAAATCTCTGAATAGACAAATGCATCTCCAGCGGACAACCGCTAAGCGGCTTCCAGCACAGCAATGTCAGAGTTGCGGATGACATTATGACGGACGGTAATCCCGCCGATACAGAGAACAGTCGCTACGACTCGAAGATCCTTCGCACTCGTATAGAATCAGCACATACTGGAGCCGGTTCGGGAATCTTAGCCAGGTCTCAGTCGAACTCAGATTGTTCAGACACGTCATCTGCAGCAAGCGACCTGTCTCTCATGGAAGCTGCAAAGCAGTTTCAGTCTCAACGAGAAGACATACATAGAAGACTTTACCAGCAAATTACAGAGTTTCAAATACATGAACTCTCTGCAGGTTGAACCGCAGCTAAACGCAGACAGAGAAGCGGAAGAAAGTGCAACTAAAAAACTTCCCGCCGAACAAGTAGTTGCGGATACTGTGACGATCTTCACCACATGGGTGGCTTTCCAGCCAAAGAGTACTACAGAAAACAAAGAGAACTTGCCAACAGCAAAATTAATTGCTAAAGATAGATTTTCCTGCTTGTTCTACTAATTCCGTTTCTGAAATTGCGCTCGTCCCGCCGTGGATTCATCACTACCCTAACAAACCAATAAGCTCTTTTATTTTTCATTTTTACCTATATACATATATATAGTTTTTTGTTTTTTGTTTTCTCGAGCTAACTGTTCTGAAGCTGAGGATCCAATAAATCTGGACATACTGATGTTTACCAACCTTTTGGCAAGATCGAAATTCTGACAAGAGTATAATGCTAATCCCTTATTGTGACTACAATCACTTTACGCCTACATTGAGATGTCAGAGTGAGTAACTCGTCTGGCTATGGTCGAATCGGACGCTCGATTGTCACTCTTCCTAAAAAGCAACTAAATAACTCTTGTATCTCATGATCTTGAAACAAACGCAGTAATCAGTCCAAAAGTCCAACAATATCAGCCAGAACGATAAAAATGTATTCAAAGCTCTTCTCCGATTCCACAGTGATCCAATGATCCATCAAGATCGCAGGCCTTGATATGAGTCACAACCTGTGCAGTGCTATTAAACCACGGTGAAAAGATGGAAAAAAGTTCTTGACAAGCGTATACTGATTTTGATTCAAGTTCAATCCAAGTACCGTAACCAATTTTCCTACTCGAAGATCAATGGCAAAGACTCCTTTGCAAAATCGCTCAACAGTCACCAAGGCCCACTAGGCTCACTAGTCCCGCCGATGGTTGCATAGGCAACAGCTCAAAAACATGGTCACAGTGCTTATGAAAAAACTCGGAAGAAGAGCACAACTCTAACAAAGTAAACATCTAAACAGAGAAGTTGCTTCCAAATCAGCTGAAAACGTCTAACCGTAAATGGTGATCTCACTGCTCTGGTGAGCACTTACATACAGTTATGTCAATAATTGGAAGAGTCTCATCCCAAATGAGCTGCTACCCGTATGGGAGAGCTCTGTGTAACACCTTCACAGACAGAGTGATCGTCATCCCTAGACAGCTTACGACGGAAACGAATTTTCCGAACAACTCTTGCATATGTCTAGCAGTGCGTCACATGACAACTGTGCGGTCGATTGTTATGCCTACTATATCTTGGATGAGAGACCACCAATTGTCACTTCGTTTTCATTTCTTGATAGTAACAGTCATCTATCTGACTCAATAACTGCCAATTGAGCTCAAATGATAAAACACAATCCAGTCCCGCCGAAACAGTCAAGACTGTAGGCATCACTGGCGTTAAGATCAACTACCATCGTTCCAGCAACATAATTCTCTCATAAAATTATTTAAAATTATACGAAAAACATTCAAAGTTCAGCAATACTAAAAATCCGATAATGGGTAAGCTACAGGAGGAAACGGTTCACCAAGTCTGATGTATCAATCAATTGATCTAAAACGGACGGATCGCTCAGCATCAACGAGCCTCCCAAAGACTGAATCAGAAAGCTATAATTCCCACCGGATATCGAGTATCAAACTTTGACAAAAATTTAAGTCACAAAGTACTCAAGGAGCACTTATATCGATACATTGTATAAATTGTACAAATTCACACTAATTAACCCAATTTGATTCCACAATATAACTTTCCAAAAAAAGAACTGCTCCAATACCGAAAGATTTTACATTCTTTAAAGTCAAGCTTGTACCTCTTGCCGACAAATACACATCAGATACTCTTCACTCGAGCACAGAGGTTATCTACAACCCATCTGAATAAGTCGCATCAAGCTATCTGACTGATACAAAAAATCTGATCGATATCTTCCACCCAGAGAGCATACCCGAAGGAAAAACGGCTGACGCCATTGCGTTCCGCCGTTGGACAGGTGGTCATCATTGAAAAACGATTCTAAAAAAGGTACAATTGGTCATCGGCAATCATCATCTGTGTGAACGTGACGGACAATTTCGCCTTGAGATTGTCTAATGCTAAAGCAATGCATATACACGTGCATTCTGTTTGCTGATTCCGCTGGAATTAAATCCACTGAACCGCCTAAATACAGCAGCGGAGGATAGCACAGATAACGCACAGGACAATCGTCTTAAAGAATTGCCAGCTCCCGCCGTTCTAAAAGATAAACACGAGAATAATCACAAGATCAGCCAACCTATAACAGAATCTAAAAATTACTACTAAAACTTATCAAAAATTATTAAATTATTAACTACCACTGAACCCAAACACCGATCAACTAGAGAATCTCGATGATGCAGATTTTGAATTCCACCAGTCAAGACTGGAGGTTCAGGGAAATCCCGCCGATGCTTTTGTTTTGTAGTGCCCGTCGGGCTGCGTAAAACTTGCTGAAGTGCAGGAGCCCGCCGTCCCCTCCCCCCGGGAGTGTAGCCAAGGTTCCCCCTTCGGTTACCCCCTTACTTGGCTACCAAAGGCAATCCGACGGTCCCCTCTGGTTTTCCCCACAAAACTAGGACCATCGGAGCCTTTAATTACATCTTATTCAATCTGTTTATTAACAATGTCACTATTATCGTCGTTATTTCCAGTTATCTGGTTTATATTTAATTATTCTAAATTATTCTAATTCAAATTACCGCCCAAAAGGCTCAAAACTCCGCAATTGCGCTCCAATAAACCCAACACCTCTCCATTCTCCCACTCTCTCTCCCACGTGCGCAATGCCGTCACTCGCGTGCGGTCGCGTCGCGTGGTCTTGCTCAGTCTTATCTTTTTAGGCCAGACTAAAGCAGTGTTCATTCTGGCAGCTTGAGGACGGTCGGCTCTCGACCGTCTCCGTTCGGTTTTCCCTCGAACGTCCCGCAGAATGTAGTTGAGGTGGTCAGATGCCAGCACTATACGTTTTCCGTGCCATCTGTACCGAGCGCGCGTTAGAGTCCAGGCATTCACCCGGTTTTTGGGACTTTCAGTCTCTTTTTCCCGCCGTATCAGTTCCCGCCGCGTTCGTCGTCCATTTCGTCGCCTCTTCTGCTCCTTTGGACACGACGCTCAGCACAAATTCCTTTAATTTACCCTTTCTCTATATTTTGGTATTATCGAGGAGAAATCCGAGATAAAAGGTTCAATAAACGGGTCACTGATACACTTGTGTTCTTTCTTACACCGCTTATCTCACATGTATGCCGCTTACACATTATTTGGGATGATTCTTATTTCCCCTGAGATTGCAGTTAGTCTCCGACCGCTAACTTTCGCTGCCCTCTCAACAAATACCGAACTACACAAGTGAATTTAGTCACAGGCACTCACGGTTAGAGAACAGGATAATTCCGAAGAACCACCCTGAACATCACATTGGAGAAACCCGTGTTTCAAAATGTATTTTATTGACTGACTATCTAATTAATACCGAACTACACAAGTGAATTTAGTCACAGGCACTCACGTTTAGAGAACAGGATAATTCCGAAGAACCACCCTGAACATCACATTGGAGAAACCCGTATTTCAAAATGTATTTTATTGACTGACTATCTAATTAATACCGAACTACACAAGTGAATTTAGTCACAGGCACTCACGTTTAGAGAACAGGATAATTCCGAAGAACCACCCTGAACATCACATTGGAGAAACCCGTGTTTCAAAATGTAAACTATTGACTGACTATCTAATTAATACCGAACTACACAAGTGAATTTAGTCACAGGCACTCACGTTTAGAGAACAGGATAATTCCGAAGAACCACCCTGAACATCACATTGGAGAAACCCGTATTTCAAAATGTATTTTATTGACTGACTATCTAATTAATACCGAACTACACAAGTCAATTTAGTCACAGGCACTCACGTTTAGAGAACAGGATAATTCCGAAGAACCACCCTGAACATCACATTGGAGAAACCCGTGTTTCAAAATGTAAACTATTGACTGACTATCTAATTAATACCGAACTACACAAGTGAATTTAGTCACAGGCACTCACGTTTAGAGAACAGGATAATTCCGAAGAACCACCCTGAACATCACATTGGAGAAACCCGTATTTCAAAATGTATTTTATTGACTGACTATCTAATTAATACCGAACTACACAAGTCAATTTAGTCACAGGCACTCACGTTTAGAGAACAGGATAATTCCGAAGAACCACCCTGAACATCACATTGGAGAAACCCGTGTTTCAAAATGTAAACTATTGACTGACTATCTAATTAATACCGAACTACACAAGTGAATTTAGTCACAGGCACTCACGTTTAGAGAACAGGATAATTCCGAAGAACCACCCTGAACATCACATTGGAGAAACCCGTATTTCAAAATGTAAACTATTGGCAGAGTATCTAATTAATACCAAACTACACAAGTGAATTTAGTCACAGGCACTCACGTTTAGAGAACAGGATAATTCCGAAGAACCACCCTGAACATCACATTGGAGAAACCCGTATTTCAAAATGTAAACTATTGGCAGAGTATCTAATTAATACCGAACTACACAAGTTAATTTAGTCACAGGCACTCACGTTTAGAGAACAGGATAATTCCGAAGAACCACCCTGAACATCACATTGGAGAAACCCGTATTTCAAAATGTATTTTATTGACTGACTATCTAATTAATACCGAACTACACAAGTCAATTTAGTCACAGGCACTCACGTTTAGAGAACAGGATAATTCCGAAGAACCACCCTGAACATCACATTGGAGAAACCCGTGTTTCAAAATGTAAACTATTGACTGACTATCTAATTAATACCGAACTACACAAGTGAATTTAGTCACAGGCACTCACGTTTAGAGAACAGGATAATTCCGAAGAACCACCCTGAACATCACATTGGAGAAACCCGTATTTCAAAATGTAAACTATTGGCAGAGTATCTAATTAATACCAAACTACACAAGTGAATTTAGTCACAGGCACTCACGTTTAGAGAACAGGATAATTCCGAAGAACCACCCTGAACATCACATTGGAGAAACCCGTATTTCAAAATGTAAACTATTGGCAGAGTATCTAATTAATACCGAACTACACAAGTTAATTTAGTCACAGGCACTCACGTTTAGAGAACAGGATAATTCCGAAGAACCACCCTGAACATCACATTGGAGAAACCCGTGTTTCAAAATGTATTTTATTGACTTACTATCTAATTAATACCAAACTACACAAGTGAATTTAGTCACAGGCACTCACGGTTAGAGAACAGGATAATTCCGAAAAACCACCCTGAACATCACATTGGAGAAACCCGTATTTCAAAATGTAAACTATTGGCAGAGTATCTAATTAATACCGAACTACACAAGTGAATTTAGTCACAGGCACTCACGTTTAGAGAACAGGATAATTCCGAAGAACCACCCTGAACATCACATTGGAGAAACCCGTGTTTCAAAATGTATTTTATTGACTGACTATCTAATTAATACCGAACTACACAAGTGAATTTAGTCACAGGCACTCACGTTTAGAGAACAGGATAATTCCGAAGAACCACCCTGAACATCACATTGGAGAAACCCGTGTTTCAAAATGTATTTTATTGACTTACTATCTAATTAATACCAAACTACACAAGTGAATTTAGTCACAGGCACTCACGGTTAGAGAACAGGATAATTCCGAAGAACCACCCTGAACATCACATTGGAGAAACCCGTATTTCAAAATGTATTTTATTGACTTACTATCTAATTAATACCGAACTACACAAGTGAATTTAGTCACAGGCACTCACGTTTAGAGAACAGGATAATTCCGAAGAACCACCCTGAACATCACATTGGAGAAACCCGTATTTCAAAATGTATTTTATTGACTTACTATCTAATTAATACCGAACTACACAAGTGAATTTAGTCACAGGCACTCACGTTTAGAGAACAGGATAATTCCGAAGAACCACCCTGAACATCACATTGGAGAAACCCGTATTTCAAAATGTATTTTATTGACTTACTATCTAATTAATACCGAACTACACAAGTGAATTTAGTCACAGGCACTCACGTTTAGAGAACAGGATAATTCCGAAGAACCACCCTGAACATCACATTGGAGAAACCCGTATTTCAAAATGTATTTTATTGACTTACTATCTAATTAATACCGAACTACACAAGTGAATTTAGTCACAGGCACTCACGTTTAGAGAACAGGATAATTCCGAAGAACCACCCTGAACATCACATTGGAGAAACCCGTATTTCAAAATGTAAACTATTGGCAGAGTATCTAATTAATACCGAACTACACAAGTGAATTTAGTCACAGGCACTCACGTTTAGAGAACAGGATAATTCCGAAGAACCACCCTGAACATCACATTGGAGAAACCCGTATTTCAAAATGTAAACTATTGGCAGAGTATCTAATTAATACCGAACTACACAAGTGAATTTAGTCACAGGCACTCACGTTTAGAGAACAGGATAATTCCGAAGAACCACCCTGAACATCACATTGGAGAAACCCGTATTTCAAAATGTATTTTATTGACTTACTATCTAATTAATACCGAACTACACAAGTGAATTTAGTCACAGGCACTCACGTTTAGAGAACAGGATAATTCCGAAGAACCACCCTGAACATCACATTGGAGAAACCCGTATTTCAAAATGTATTTTATTGACTTACTATCTAATTAATACCGAACTACACAAGTGCATTTAGTCACAGGCGCTCACGTTTAGAGAACAGGATAATTCCGAAGAACCACCCTGAACATCACATTGGAGAAACCCGTATTTCAAAATGTATTTTATTGACTTACTATCTAATTAATACCGAACTACACAAGTGAATTTAGTCACAGGCACTCACGTTTAGAGAACAGGATAATTCCGAAGAACCACCCTGAACATCACATTGGAGAAACCCGTATTTCAAAATGTATTTTATTGACTTACTATCTAATTAATACCGAACTACACAAGTGAATTTAGTCACAGGCACTCACGTTTAGAGAACAGGATAATTCCGAAGAACCACCCTGAACATCACATTGGAGAAACCCGTATTTCAAAATGTAAACTATTGGCAGAGTATCTAATTAATACCGAACTACACAAGTGCATTTAGTCACAGGCGCTCACGTTTAGAGAACAGGATAATTCCGAAGAACCACCCTGAACATCACATTGGAGAAACCCGTATTTCAAAATGTATTTTATTGACTTACTATCTAATTAATACCAAACTACACAAGTGAATTTAGTCACAGGCACTCACGGTTAGAGAACAGGATAATTCCGAAAAACCACCCTGAACATCACATTGGAGAAACCCGTATTTCAAAATGTATTTTATTGACTTACTATCTAATTAATACCGAACTACACAAGTGAATTTAGTCACAGGCACTCACGTTTAGAGAACAGGATAATTCCGAAGAACCACCCTGAACATCACATTGGAGAAACCCGTATTTCAAAATGTAAACTATTGGCAGAGTATCTAATTAATACCGAACTACACAAGTGAATTTAGTCACAGGCACTCACGTTTAGAGAACAGGATAATTCCGAAGAACCACCCTGAACATCACATTGGAGAAACCCGTATTTCAAAATGTAAACTATTGGCAGAGTATCTAATTAATACCGAACTACACAAGTGAATTTAGTCACAGGCACTCACGTTTAGAGAACAGGATAATTCCGAAGAACCACCCTGAACATCACATTGGAGAAACCCGTATTTCAAAATGTATTTTATTGACTTACTATCTAATTAATACCGAACTACACAAGTGAATTTAGTCACAGGCACTCACGTTTAGAGAACAGGATAATTCCGAAGAACCACCCTGAACATCACATTGGAGAAACCCGTATTTCAAAATGTATTTTATTGACTTACTATCTAATTAATACCGAACTACACAAGTGCATTTAGTCACAGGCGCTCACGTTTAGAGAACAGGATAATTCCGAAGAACCACCCTGAACATCACATTGGAGAAACCCGTATTTCAAAATGTATTTTATTGACTTACTATCTAATTAATACCGAACTACACAAGTGAATTTAGTCACAGGCACTCACGTTTAGAGAACAGGATAATTCCGAAGAACCACCCTGAACATCACATTGGAGAAACCCGTATTTCAAAATGTATTTTATTGACTTACTATCTAATTAATACCGAACTACACAAGTGAATTTAGTCACAGGCACTCACGTTTAGAGAACAGGATAATTCCGAAGAACCACCCTGAACATCACATTGGAGAAACCCGTATTTCAAAATGTAAACTATTGGCAGAGTATCTAATTAATACCGAACTACACAAGTGCATTTAGTCACAGGCGCTCACGTTTAGAGAACAGGATAATTCCGAAGAACCACCCTGAACATCACATTGGAGAAACCCGTATTTCAAAATGTATTTTATTGACTTACTATCTAATTAATACCGAACTACACAAGTGAATTTAGTCACAGGCACTCACGTTTAGAGAACAGGATAATTCCGAAGAACCACCCTGAACATCACATTGGAGAAACCCGTATTTCAAAATGTATTTTATTGACTTACTATCTAATTAATACCGAACTACACAAGTGAATTTAGTCACAGGCACTCACGTTTAGAGAACAGGATAATTCCGAAGAACCACCCTGAACATCACATTGGAGAAACCCGTATTTCAAAATGTAAACTATTGGCAGAGTATCTAATTAATACCGAACTACACAAGTTAATTTAGTCACAGGCACTCACGTTTAGAGAACAGGATAATTCCGAAGAACCACCCTGAACATCACATTGGAGAAACCCGTGTTTCAAAATGTATTTTATTGACTTACTATCTAATTAATACCAAACTACACAAGTGAATTTAGTCACAGGCACTCACGGTTAGAGAACAGGATAATTCCGAAAAACCACCCTGAACATCACATTGGAGAAACCCGTATTTCAAAATGTAAACTATTGGCAGAGTATCTAATTAATACCGAACTACACAAGTGAATTTAGTCACAGGCACTCACGTTTAGAGAACAGGATAATTCCGAAGAACCACCCTGAACATCACATTGGAGAAACCCGTGTTTCAAAATGTATTTTATTGACTTACTATCTAATTAATACCAAACTACACAAGTGAATTTAGTCACAGGCACTCACGTTTAGAGAACAGGATAATTCCGAAGAACCACCCTGAACATCACATTGGAGAAACCCGTATTTCAAAATGTATTTTATTGACTTACTATCTAATTAATACCGAACTACACAAGTGAATTTAGTCACAGGCACTCACGTTTAGAGAACAGGATAATTCCGAAGAACCACCCTGAACATCACATTGGAGAAACCCGTGTTTCAAAATGTATTTTATTGACTTACTATCTAATTAATACCAAACTACACAAGTGAATTTAGTCACAGGCACTCACGTTTAGAGAACAGGATAATTCCGAAGAACCACTCTGAACATCACATTGGAGAAACCCGTATTTCAAAATGTATTTTATTGACTTACTATCTAATTAATACCGAACTACACAAGTTAATTTAGTCACAGGCACTCACGTTTAGAGAACAGGATAATTCCGAAGAACCACCCTGAACATCACATTGGAGAAACCCGTGTTTCAAAATGTATTTTATTGACTTACTATCTAATTAATACCAAACTACACAAGTGAATTTAGTCACAGGCACTCACGTTTAGAGAACAGGATAATTCCGAAGAACCACCCTGAACATCACATTGGAGAAACCCGTGTTTCAAAATGTATTTTATTGACTTACTATCTAATTAATACCAAACTACACAAGTGAATTTAGTCACAGGCACTCACGTTTAGAGAACAGGATAATTCCGAAGAACCACCCTGAACATCACATTGGAGAAACCCGTATTTCAAAATGTATTTTATTGACTTACTATCTAATTAATACCGAACTACACAAGTTAATTTAGTCACAGGCACTCACGTTTAGAGAACAGGATAATTCCGAAAAACCACCCTGAACATCACATTGGAGAAACCCGTATTTCAAAATGTAAACTATTGGCAGAGTATCTAATTAATACCAAACTACACAAGTGAATTTAGTCACAGGCACTCACGTTTAGAGAACAGGATAATTCCGAAGAACCACCCTGAACATCACATTGGAGAAACCCGTGTTTCAAAATGTATTTTATTGACTTACTATCTAATTAATACCAAACTACACAAGTGAATTTAGTCACAGGCACTCACGGTTAGAGAACAGGATAATTCCGAAAAACCACCCTGAACATCACATTGGAGAAACCCGTATTTCAAAATGTAAACTATTGGCAGAGTATCTAATTAATACCGAACTACACAAGTGAATTTAGTCACAGGCACTCACGTTTAGAGAACAGGATAATTCCGAAGAACCACCCTGAACATCACATTGGAGAAACCCGTGTTTCAAAATGTATTTTATTGACTTACTATCTAATTAATACCAAACTACACAAGTGAATTTAGTCACAGGCACTCACGGTTAGAGAACAGGATAATTCCGAAAAACCACCCTGAACATCACATTGGAGAAACCCGTATTTCAAAATGTAAACTATTGGCAGAGTATCTAATTAATACCGAACTACACAAGTGAATTTAGTCACAGGCACTCACGTTTAGAGAACAGGATAATTCCGAAGAACCACCCTGAACATCACATTGGAGAAACCCGTGTTTCAAAATGTATTTTATTGACTGACTATCTAATTAATACCGAACTACACAAGTGAATTTAGTCACAGGCACTCACGTTTAGAGAACAGGATAATTCCGAAGAACCACCCTGAACATCACATTGGAGAAACCCGTGTTTCAAAATGTATTTTATTGACTTACTATCTAATTAATACCAAACTACACAAGTGAATTTAGTCACAGGCACTCACGTTTAGAGAACAGGATAATTCCGAAGAACCACCCTGAACATCACATTGGAGAAACCCGTATTTCAAAATGTATTTTATTGACTGACTATCTAATTAATACCAAACTACACAAGTGAATTTAGTCACAGGCACTCACGTTTAGAGAACAGGATAATTCCGAAGAACCACCCTGAACATCACATTGGAGAAACCCGTATTTCAAAATGTATTTTATTGACTTACTATCTAATTAATACCGAACTACACAAGTGAATTTAGTCACAGGCACTCACGTTTAGAGAACAGGATAATTCCGAAGAACCACCCTGAACATCACATTGGAGAAACCCGTATTTCAAAATGTATTTTATTGACTTACTATCTAATTAATACCAAACTACACAAGTGAATTTAGTCACAGGCACTCACGTTTAGAGAACAGGATAATTCCGAAGAACCACCCTGAACATCACATTGGAGAAACCCGTATTTCAAAATGTAAACTATTGGCAGAGTATCTAATTAATACCAAACTACACAAGTGAATTTAGTCACAGGCACTCACGTTTAGAGAACAGGATAATTCCGAAGAACCACCCTGAACATCACATTGGAGAAACCCGTGTTTCAAAATGTATTTTATTGACTGACTATCTAATTAATACCGAACTACACAAGTTAATTTAGTCACAGGCACTCACGGTTAGAGAACAGGATAATTCCGAAGAACCACCCTGAACATCACATTGGAGAAACCCGTGTTTCAAAATGTATTTTATTGACTTACTATCTAATTAATACCAAACTACACAAGTGAATTTAGTCACAGGCACTCACGTTTAGAGAACAGGATAATTCCGAAGAACCACCCTGAACATCACATTGGAGAAACCCGTGTTTCAAAATGTATTTTATTGACTGACTATCTAATTAATACCGAACTACACAAGTGAATTTAGTCACAGGCACTCACGTTTAGAGAACAGGATAATTCCGAAGAACCACCCTGAACATCACATTGGAGAAACCCGTATTTCAAAATGTATTTTATTGACTGACTATCTAATTAATACCAAACTACACAAGTGAATTTAGTCACAGGCACTCACGTTTAGAGAACAGGATAATTCCGAAGAACCACCCTGAACATCACATTGGAGAAACCCGTGTTTCAAAATGTATTTTATTGACTGACTATCTAATTAAAACCAAACTACACAAGTGAATTTAGTCACAGGCACTCACGTTTAGAGAACAGGATAATTCCGAAGAACCACCCTGAACATCACATTGGAGAAACCCGTATTTCAAAATGTATTTTATTGACTGACTATCTAATTAATACCAAACTACACAAGTGAATTTAGTCACAGGCACTCACGTTTAGAGAACAGGATAATTCCGAAGAACCACCCTGAACATCACATTGGAGAAACCCGTATTTCAAAATGTATTTTATTGACTGACTATCTAATTAATACCAAACTACACAAGTGAATTTAGTCACAGGCACTCACGTTTAGAGAACAGGATAATTCCGAAGAACCACCCTGAACATCACATTGGAGAAACCCGTATTTCAAAATGTAAACTATTGGCAGAGTATCTAATTAATACCGAACTACACAAGTGAATTTAGTCACAGGCACTCACGTTTAGAGAACAGGATAATTCCGAAGAACCACCCTGAACATCACATTGGAGAAACCCGTATTTCAAAATGTATTTTATTGACTGACTATCTAATTAATACCGAACTACACAAGTGAATTTAGTCACAGGCACTCACGTTTAGAGAACAGGATAATTCCGAAGAACCACCCTGAACATCACATTGGAGAAACCCGTATTTCAAAATGTATTTTATTGACTGACTATCTAATTAATACCGAACTACACAAGTGAATTTAGTCACAGGCACTCACGTTTAGAGAACAGGATAATTCCGAAGAACAACCCTGAACATCACATTGGAGAAACCCGTGTTTCAAAATGTATTTTATTGACTGACTATCTAATTAATACCGAACTACACAAGTGAATTTAGTCACAGGCACTCACGTTTAGAGAACAGGATAATTCCGAAGAACCACCCTGAACATCACATTGGAGAAACCCGTATTTCAAAATGTATTTTATTGACTGACTATCTAATTAATACCGAACTACACAAGTGAATTTAGTCACAGGCACTCACGTTTAGAGAACAGGATAATTCCGAAGAACCACCCTGAACATCACATTGGAGAAACCCGTATTTCAAAATGTATTTTATTGACTGACTATCTAATTAATACCAAACTACACAAGTGAATTTAGTCACAGGCACTCACGTTTAGAGAACAGGATAATTCCGAAGAACCACCCTGAACATCACATTGGAGAAACCCGTATTTCAAAATGTATTTTATTGACTGACTATCTAATTAATACCGAACTACACAAGTGAATTTAGTCACAGGCACTCACGTTTAGAGAACAGGATAATTCCGAAGAACCACCCTGAACATCACATTGGAGAAACCCGTGTTTCAAAATGTATTTTATTGACTGACTATCTAATTAATACCGAACTACACAAGTGAATTTAGTCACAGGCACTCACGTTTAGAGAACAGGATAATTCCGAAGAACCACCCTGAACATCACATTGGAGAAACCCGTATTTCAAAATGTAAACTATTGGCAGAGTATCTAATTAATACCGAACTACACAAGTGAATTTAGTCACAGGCACTCACGTTTAGAGAACAGGATAATTCCGAAGAACCACCCTGAACATCACATTGGAGAAACCCGTGTATCAAAATGTAATCTATTGACTGGTGGAAAGGTTTGAAAAATTACTGAAAACCGACAATTTTAGTGTTAAACGCATTTCTAATGCTAACGAAATTTGAAAAAAATTATTCAAGGAATCAAGAAAGAAAAAAAGCGCACAAAACGAGAGTGCGAGGGAGAACTGACTGTATTTTATCTACCTACCGTCATATAAGCATGGGGGCGTGGCCTATTTGTCATCATCTATTAGATTTCCCATCAAGATAAGTGACAGGTGTCAAGGAGAGCAATAAGTACACAGATCGCGGCAAAGAAAAAAGAATACGCGAACCATCATCTTCACATTTATATATAAGAACATGTACCAAGTTGGGACACCTGTCAATATTTTGATGAATCACGTAACGAAATTCGGCTGTACGAGAACGTAAAATAGCTGTTAGGTGTGTAAAACTCATGGAACTTGAATGTATCGAGATTTCCAATTTTTCATATTCTGCGCTGTCTCCTACATCTCACTAAAATCGACCGAGCTCGAACAAACCAAATTAATTGGTTTCTCGCAGACTACTGTTCTCGATCAATAATACAGTATCCCTATTTTACACAGCACCTAACAGCTATTTTAAGTTCTCGTACAGCCGAATTTCGTTACGTGATTCATCAAAATATTGACAGGTGTCCCAACTTGGTACATGTTCTTATTTATAAATGTGAAGATGATGGTTCGCGTATTCTTTTTTCTTTGCCGCGATCTGTGTACTTATTGCTCTCCTTGACACCTGTCACTTATCTTGATGGGAAATCTAATAGATGATGACAAATAGGCCACGCCCCCATGCCCATATGACGCTAGGTAGATAGAATACAGTCAGTTCTCCCTCGCACTCTCGTTTTGTGCGCTTTTTTCTTTCTTGATTCCTTGAATAATTTTTTTCAAATTTCGTTAGCATTAGAAATGCGTTTAACACTAAAATTGTCGGTTTTCAGTAATTTTTCAAACCTTTCCACCAGTCAATAGTTTACATTTTGAAACACGGGTTTCTCCAATGTGATGTTCAGGGTGGTTCTTCGGAATTATCCTGTTCTCTAACCGTGAGTGCCTGTGACTAAATTCACTTGTGTAGTTCGGTATTAATTAGATAGTCAGTCAATAGTTTACATTTTGAAACACGGGTTTCTCCAATGTGATGTTCAGGGTGGTTCTTCGGAATTATCCTGTTCTCTAACCGTGAGTGCCTGTGACTAAATTCACTTGTGTAGTTCGGTATTAATTAGATAGTCAGTCAATAGTTTACATTTTGAAACACGGGTTTCTCCAATGTGATGTTCAGGGTGGTTCTTCGGAATTATCCTGTTCTCTAACCGGTAGTGCCTGTGACTAAATTCACTTGTGTAGTTCGGTATTAATTAGATAGTCAGTCAATAGTTTACATTTTGAAACACGGGTTTCTCCAATGTGATGTTCAGGGTGGTTCTTCGGAATTATCCTGTTCTCTAACCGGTAGTGCCTGTGACTAAATTCACTTGTGTAGTTCGGTATTAATTAGATAGTCAGTCAATAGTTTACATTTTGAAACACGGGTTTCTCCAATGTGATGTTCAGGGTTGTTCTTCGGAATTATCCTGTTCTCTAACCGGTAGTGCCTGTGACTAAATTCACTTGTGTAGTTCGGTATTAATTAGATAGTCAGTCAATAGTTTACATTTTGAAACACGGGTTTCTCCAATGTGATGTTCAGGGTTGTTCTTCGGAATTATCCTGTTCTCTAACCGGTAGTGCCTGTGACTAAATTCACTTGTGTAGTTCGGTATTAATTAGATACTCTGCCAATAGTTTACATTTTGAAACACGGGTTTCTCCAATGTGATGTTCAGGGTTGTTCTTCGGAATTATCCTGTTCTCTAACCGTGAGTGCCTGTGACTAAATTCACTTGTGTAGTTCGGTATTAATTAGATAGTCAGTCAATAGTTTACATTTTGAAATACGGGTTTCTCCAATGTGATGTTCAGGGTGGTTCTTCGGAATTATCCTGTTCTTTAACCGTGAGTGCCTGTGACTAAATTCACTTGTGTAGTTCGGTATTAATTAGATAGTCAGTCAATGAAATACATTTTGAAATACGGGTTTCTCCAATGTGATGTTCAGGGTGGTTCTTCGGAATTATCCTGTTCTTTAACCGTGAGTGCCTGTGACTAAATTAACTTGTGTAGTTCGGTATTAATTAGATAGTAAGTCAATAAAATACAGTTTGAAATACGGGTTTCTCCAATGTGATGTTCAGGGTGGTTCTTCGGAATTATCCTGTTCTTTAACCGTGAGTGCCTGTGACTAAATTAACTTGTGTAGTTCGGTATTAATTAGATACTCTGCCAATAGTTTACATTTTGAAACACGGGTTTCTCCAATGTGATGTTCAGGGTGGTTCTTCGGAATTATCCTGTTCTCTAACCGTGAGTGCCTGTGACTAAATTCACTTGTGTAGTTCGGTATTAATTAGATAATAAGTCAATAAAATACAGTTTGAAATACGGGTTTCTCCAATGTGATGTTCAGGGTGGTTCTTCGGAATTATCCTGTTCTTTAACCGTGAGTGCCTGTGACTAAATTAACTTGTGTAGTTCGGTATTAATTAGATACTCTGCCAATAGTTTACATTTTGAAACACGGGTTTCTCCAATGTGATGTTCAGGGTGGTTCTTCGGAATTATCCTGTTCTCTAACCGTGAGTGCCTGTGACTAAATTCACTTGTGTAGTTCGGTATTAATTAGATAGTAAGTCAATAAAATACATTTTGAAATACGGGTTTCTCCAATGTGATGTTTAGGGTGGTTCTTCGGAATTATCCTGTTCTCTAACCGTGAGTGCCTGTGACTAAATTCACTTGTGTAGTTCGGTATTAATTAGATACTCTGCCAATAGTTTACATTTTGAAATACGGGTTTCTCCAATGTGATGTTCAGGGTGGTTCTTCGGAATTATCCTGTTCTTTAACCGTGAGTGCCTGTGACTAAATTCACTTGTGTAGTTCGGTATTAATTAGATAGTAAGTCAATAAAATACAGTTTGAAATACGGGTTTCTCCAATGTGATGTTCAGGGTGGTTCTTCGGAATTATCCTGTTCTTTAACCGTGAGTGCCTGTGACTAAATTCACTTGTGTAGTTCGGTATTAATTAGATAGTAAGTCAATAAAATACAGTTTGAAATACGGGTTTCTCCAATGTGATGTTCAGGGTGGTTCTTCGGAATTATCCTGTTCTCTAAACGTGAGTGCCTGTGACTAAATTAACTTGTGTAGTTCGGTATTAATTAGATACTCTGCCAATAGTTTACATTTTGAAATACGGGTTTCTCCAATGTGATGTTCAGGGTGGTTCTTCGGAATTATCCTGTTCTCTAAACGTGAGTGCCTGTGACTAAATTAACTTGTGTAGTTCGGTATTAATTAGATACTCTGCCAATAGTTTACATTTTGAAATACGGGTTTCTCCAATGTGATGTTCAGGGTGGTTCTTCGGAATTATCCTGTTCTCTAACCGTGAGTGCCTGTGACTAAATTCACTTGTGTAGTTCGGTATTAATTAGATAGTAAGTCAATAAAATACAGTTTGAAATACGGGTTTCTCCAATGTGATGTTCAGGGTGGTTCTTCGGAATTATCCTGTTCTCTAAACGTGAGTGCCTGTGACTAAATTAACTTGTGTAGTTCGGTATTAATTAGATACTCTGCCAATAGTTTACATTTTGAAACACGGGTTTCTCCAATGTGATGTTCAGGGTGGTTCTTCGGAATTATCCTGTTCTCTAACCGTGAGTGCCTGTGACTAAATTAACTTGTGTAGTTCGGTATTAATTAGATACTCTGCCAATAGTTTACAGTTTGAAATACGGGTTTCTCCAATGTGATGTTCAGGGTGGTTCTTCGGAATTATCCTGTTCTCTAACCGTGAGTGCCTGTGACTAAATTAACTTGTGTAGTTCGGTATTAATTAGATACTCTGCCAATAGTTTACAGTTTGAAATACGGGTTTCTCCAATGTGATGTTCAGGGTGGTTCTTCGGAATTATCCTGTTCTCTAAACGTGAGTGCCTGTGACTAAATTAACTTGTGTAGTTCGGTATTAATTAGATACTCTGCCAATAGTTTACAGTTTGAAATACGGGTTTCTCCAATGTGATGTTCAGGGTGGTTCTTCGGAATTATCCTGTTCTCTAAACGTGAGTGCCTGTGACTAAATTAACTTGTGTAGTTCGGTATTAATTAGATACTCTGCCAATAGTTTACAGTTTGAAATACGGGTTTCTCCAATGTGATGTTCAGGGTGGTTCTTCGGAATTATCCTGTTCTCTAACCGTGAGTGCCTGTGACTAAATTCACTTGTGTAGTTCGGTATTAATTAGATAGTAAGTCAATAAAATACATTTTGAAATACGGGTTTCTCCAATGTGATGTTTAGGGTGGTTCTTCGGAATTATCCTGTTCTCTAACCGTGAGTGCCTGTGACTAAATTCACTTGTGTAGTTCGGTATTAATTAGATACTCTGCCAATAGTTTACATTTTGAAACACGGGTTTCTCCAATGTGATGTTCAGGGTGGTTCTTCGGAATTATCCTGTTCTTTAACCGTGAGTGCCTGTGACTAAATTCACTTGTGTAGTTCGGTATTAATTAGATAGTAAGTCAATAAAATACAGTTTGAAATACGGGTTTCTCCAATGTGATGTTCAGGGTGGTTCTTCGGAATTATCCTGTTCTTTAACCGTGAGTGCCTGTGACTAAATTAACTTGTGTAGTTCGGTATTAATTAGATACTCTGCCAATAGTTTACATTTTGAAACACGGGTTTCTCCAATGTGATGTTCAGGGTGGTTCTTCGGAATTATCCTGTTCTCTAACCGTGAGTGCCTGTGACTAAATTCACTTGTGTAGTTCGGTATTAATTAGATAGTAAGTCAATAAAATACATTTTGAAACACGGGTTTCTCCAATGTGATGTTCAGGGTGGTTCTTCGGAATTATCCTGTTCTCTAACCGTGAGTGCCTGTGACTAAATTCACTTGTGTAGTTCGGTATTAATTAGATAGTAAGTCAATAAAATACATTTTGAAATACGGGTTTCTCCAATGTGATGTTCAGGGTGGTTCTTCGGAATTATCCTGTTCTCTAACCGTGAGTGCCTGTGACTAAATTCACTTGTGTAGTTCGGTATTAATTAGATAGTAAGTCAATAAAATACATTTTGAAATACGGGTTTCTCCAATGTGATGTTCAGGGTGGTTCTTCGGAATTATCCTGTTCTCTAACCGTGAGTGCCTGTGACTAAATTCACTTGTGTAGTTCGGTATTAATTAGATAGTAAGTCAATAAAATACATTTTGAAACACGGGTTTCTCCAATGTGATGTTCAGGGTGGTTCTTCGGAATTATCCTGTTCTCTAACCGTGAGTGCCTGTGACTAAATTCACTTGTGTAGTTCGGTATCAATTAGATACTCTGCCAATAGTTTACATTTTGAAACACGGGTTTCTCCAATGTGATGTTCAGGGTGGTTCTTCGGAATTATCCTGTTTTCTAACCGTGAGTGCCTGTGACTAAATTCACTTGTGTAGTTCGGTATTAATTAGATAGTAAGTCAATAAAATACATTTTGAAACACGGGTTTCTCCAATGTGATGTTCAGGGTGGTTCTTCGGAATTATCCTGTTCTCTAACCGTGAGTGCCTGTGACTAAATTCACTTGTGTAGTTCGGTATTAATTAGATAGTAAGTCAATAAAATACATTTTGAAACACGGGTTTCTCCAATGTGATGTTCAGGGTGGTTCTTCGGAATTATCCTGTTCTCTAACCGTGAGTGCCTGTGACTAAATTCACTTGTGTAGTTCGGTATTAATTAGATAGTAAGTCAATAAAATACATTTTGAAACACGGGTTTCTCCAATGTGATGTTCAGGGTGGTTCTTCGGAATTATCCTGTTTTCCAACCGTGAGTGCCTGTGACTAAATTCACTTGTGTAGTTCGGTATTAATTAGATAGTAAGTCAATAAAATACATTTTGAAACACGGGTTTCTCCAATGTGATGTTCAGGGTGGTTCTTCGGAATTATCCTGTTCTCTAAACGTGAGTGCCTGTGACTAAATTCACTTGTGTAGTTCGGTATTAATTAGATAGTAAGTCAATAAAATACATTTTGAAACACGGGTTTCTCCAATGTGATGTTCAGGGTGGTTCTTCGGAATTATCCTGTTCTCTAACCGTGAGTGCCTGTGACTAAATTCACTTGTGTAGTTCGGTATCAATTAGATAGTAAGTCAATAAAATACATTTTGAAACACGGGTTTCTCCAATGTGATGTTCAGGGTGGTTCTTCGGAATTATCCTGTTCTCTGACCGTGAGTGCCTGTGACTAAATTCACTTGTGTAGTTCGGTATTAATTAGATAGTAAGTCAATAAAATACATTTTGAAACACGGGTTTCTCCAATGTGATGTTCAGGGTGGTTCTTCGGAATTATCCTGTTCTCTAACCGTGAGTGCCTGTGACTAAATTCACTTGTGTAGTTCGGTATTAATTAGATAGTAAGTCAATAAAATACATTTTGAAACACGGGTTTCTCCAATGTTATGTTCAGGGTGGTTCTTCGGAATTATCCTGTTCTCTGACCGTGAGTGCCTGTGACTAAATTCACTTGTGTAGTTCGGTATTAATTAGATAGTAAGTCAATAAAATACATTTTGAAACACGGGTTTCTCCAATGTGATGTTCAGGGTGGTTCTTCGGAATTATCCTGTTCTCTAACCGTGAGTGCCTGTGACTAAATTCACTTGTGTAGTTCGGTATTAATTAGATAGTAAGTCAATAAAATACATTTTGAAACACGGGTTTCTCCAATGTGATGTTCAGGGTGGTTCTTCGGAATTATCCTGTTCTCTGACCGTGAGTGCCTGTGACTAAATTCACTTGTGTAGTTCGGTATTAATTAGATAGTAAGTCAATAAAATACATTTTGAAACACGGGTTTCTCCAATGTGATGTTCAGGGTGGTTCTTCGGAATTATCCTGTTCTCTAACCGTGAGTGCCTGTGACTAAATTCACTTGTGTAGTTCGGTATTAATTAGATAGTAAGTCAATAAAATACATTTTGAAACACGGGTTTCTCCAATGTGATGTTCAGGGTGGTTCTTCGGAATTATCCTGTTCTCTAACCGTGAGTGCCTGTGACTAAATTCACTTGTGTAGTTCGGTATTAATTAGATAGTAAGTCAATAAAATACATTTTGAAACACGGGTTTCTCCAATGTGATGTTCAGGGTGGTTCTTCGGAATTATCCTGTTCTCTGACCGTGAGTGCCTGTGACTAAATTCACTTGTGTAGTTCGGTATTAATTAGATAGTAAGTCAATAAAATACATTTTGAAACACGGGTTTCTCCAATGTGATGTTCAGGGTGGTTCTTCGGAATTATCCTGTTCTCTGACCGTGAGTGCCTGTGACTAAATTCACTTGTGTAGTTCGGTATTAATTAGATAGTAAGTCAATAAAATACATTTTGAAACACGGGTTTCTCCAATGTGATGTTCAGGGTGGTTCTTCGGAATTATCCTGTTCTCTAACCGTGAGTGCCTGTGACTAAATTCACTTGTGTAGTTCGGTATCAATTAGATAGTAAGTCAATAAAATACATTTTGAAACACGGGTTTCTCCAATGTGATGTTCAGGGTGGTTCTTCGGAATTATCCTGTTCTCTAACCGTGAGTGCCTGTGACTAAATTCACTTGTGTAGTTCGGTATTAATTAGATAGTAAGTCAATAAAATACATTTTGAAACACGGGTTTCTCCAATGTGATGTTCAGGGTGGTTCTTCGGAATTATCCTGTTCTCTGACCGTGAGTGCCTGTGACTAAATTCACTTGTGTAGTTCGGTATTAATTAGATAGTAAGTCAATAAAATACATTTTGAAACACGGGTTTCTCCAATGTGATGTTCAGGGTGGTTCTTCGGAATTATCCTGTTCTCTAACCGTGAGTGCCTGTGACTAAATTCACTTGTGTAGTTCGGTATTAATTAGATAGTAAGTCAATAAAATACATTTTGAAACACGGGTTTCTCCAATGTGATGTTCAGGGTGGTTCTTCGGAATTATCCTGTTCTCTAACCGTGAGTGCCTGTGACTAAATTCACTTGTGTAGTTCGGTATCAATTAGATAGTAAGTCAATAAAATACATTTTGAAACACGGGTTTCTCCAATGTGATGTTCAGGGTGGTTCTTCGGAATTATCCTGTTCTCTAACCGTGAGTGCCTGTGACTAAATTCACTTGTGTAGTTCGGTATCAATTAGATAGTAAGTCAATAAAATACATTTTGAAACACGGGTTTCTCCAATGTGATGTTCAGGGTGGTTCTTCGGAATTATCCTGTTCTCTAACCGTGAGTGCCTGTGACTAAATTCACTTGTGTAACTTTTCAAAACGGAACCAAAACCTGTTGTCTCAATAAACACTGGGAATTTTCAATGGATGTCTATAAACAAAGAGCATCAATATTTCAATCATAAAAAACGGAATTGAGATGGAGAAGTGGAAAAAACTGAGACATGGTGTCTTATCGTCTTCTTTCAGTTCTTTTTATTCTAACAATCGGATTAATCGGAGTCACAGGAGGTGAGAACTTGTCGTTGGCTTCATTGATTTCTATTTCAGAAAATCAAGAAGAAATTCCTTGTGAAGATGAGTCAACACCATCTAACAACAATGGAAAAGAAACGACAGTCACAACAACAACTACTGTTCCAAAGACTACAACCATACGGCCGTGTGGAAAAGTTAATGCTCCTGTAACACCTTACCGAAGAAAGCATAGTTGTCAAGGCCGGGCCGGCCCGGTAGAAAATTTTCAAGGCCCGGCCCGGCCCGAAGGCCCGGCTTCAAAAAATGACCCTTTTTTTTCCTAATTTTTTTTCGAAATTTTTTCAATTTTTTATCGAAAATGTGACCATTTTTTACTATTTTTCAGATTTTCTTCTAATTCTGAAAAATTTTTTTCAGATTTTCTTCTAATTCCGGGCCCTGATTTCGCCGACAAGGCCCGGGCCGGGCCGGGCTTTGACAACTATGGAAGAAAGAATGGATACTGGTGTTCAATGGTAGGATATTTTAATTTTCTTACTCTCGAACGTGTATTTTATTTTAGATGTTTGTATACGGCGCAAACAGTACTAATATCTATGAATACGACAATGCTTTTTTCGACTGTAATCTTAATAATTTGGTTTTGGGCAGTTTGGAAACGGACAAGGAAAAAGCTGCATATATTAAGTGTAAACCCGTCAGATCAATATTCTACCTTACAACTCTTGTGATTTTCAGTGGTCGAAGAAACGGTTCTCTATGACCTCACAGCGCTCTGGGTAGCAGCGAGTCTCAACACAACTGATCAGAAATACTATTGGGACGATGGGCATGCAGTTGGACTTTTGGATCCCCAACCGACAGTTGTTGACCCCAATGGTCGTGTTGCTTGATTTCTGAATAAGAATTCAAGTGTACCTGGTTACGGAGATTATAGAGTTGTTGCAAAATCTGGTCGTGGAACTCCAAAAGTGAACGCTAATTTGTGTGGTGCCCCTGGAATACAGTTTTAACTAAAATCTTTCTTTGATTTTCATGGAATAAACAATATTCATTGTATTTTTTTTGAATTCTTTTAAATATTGAATTATATAATTGTTATTCATAGAAAATACGCGATATGATTGTATGAGCTGCTGATTCTACTTGACCTCTTACAGTGCGGTCAAAAAGTTTATTAATTTTAGCTGTTTTCAGCTGAAAATAGGCGGACCGGGCATTAACAATTATGCAGATCGGCATAATTTTTTTTTCGAAGTAACATACAGTACTGGCCATAGAATGCGGCACTTAGAGCTTTCAGTTGGAGATTATCGAATTTTTGAGTGTGAAATGGCTTTCCTGAGAGTACAATACATATATATTGTTTATGGAGTGTATATATAGATCACAAGTAGAGCTTCATTTTTGTAGTTGGCAACATTTTCGCTCAGGCACATCCTACTAATCAATGAAGCTCTTCCAAAAAGTTGACAATTTTCAGCCGAAAACGGCAAGTATCGCATTTTTTATGGGTAGAACTGTATTTCAGAACAAAATAGTGCGATTTTGAACGGTTTACTGACTCGGTTTACGGTTGCAGAAATTCATTGCAGATGAGAGAAACGTGTTGTTCCTTTAATTTCAATACTGTCTTTCTGGGTGTCACTGAACGGTATTGGGCGCTGTGGATTTAGTTACTATTAGACTTGTCAAAAATCGGACAATCATATGTCTCAAGAAACACTGGAAAGTTTTTATCGGTGTCTATAACCAACGAGAATCAATATTCCGAGTATAAAAAGAGTGAAATTGAGATGGAGAAGTGAAAACAACTGAGACATGGTGTCTTATCGTCTTTTTCTAGTTCTTTTTATTCTAACAATCGGATTCATCCAAGTCACAGGAGGTGAAAACTTATAGTTAGCAAATAATCCGTCTCCCAAATCATAACCACCCGAATAAAAACTTACCGTATCAGAACTGCATTTTTCTAATGATACCTAGTTTCAAGAAGCACCAACCCATTCCTCTCATCTGTAATGAATTTCTGCAACCCCCCGACCCCTCGTTTTATTCCGCAAATCGAGAATTTTTTATGGGTTGTGGTTTATATATAAAAGAGAATGTTTTATTGTAAACGATAAGGAAAAGGGTTACAAAAATTTGCGATGTTGATTTACGAGCTGATGTATTTACAGAGTCACAAGTGAAGAAATACCAAAAAATTGAGGTGTAGATTTTCGAAAGCTCTGTGTAGATTTACGGAGTTTCGTGTCGATTCACTGAATTTGTTTCTAGATTTACGGTACTTTCCTTCAATGTATGTAGCTTTTACGAGATTTACGGGATTTTCAAGATTAATTGATAACTTACGGTGCCTAATAGCAATTTTATAGATTTAGGTTTGTAAAATACAAAAATTCTTCCAACTAGTCGTAATCAGGGAATGCAAAATGCTCACAATATCTATTCTTTCCAGAGAGAAATGACCGGAAAAAAACGCGTCAACGTTACCCCAGACAAAAATTTTAGAGAGATCCATCTAAAAGCATGTAATCCATAAATTTCCATTCAAAATAAAATTTGAAAATGTTCCGGAAAATGTGTTAAACAAGAGGAACAAATAACTTGAGTTTTCTCCCCTCTTCCAGTTTTTTTGGGATTTCTTTGATTCCCAAAAGACCTCAGAATTGTTAAAGAGAAGGATGTGTTGTTTTTTTTCTGTTTTCAGTACATATTTAATCGTTGTTTTTTAGATGTGTTGTTAGCATGTTAACATGTTGAAATATTGAAATAACAATTGGAAGGAAGAGGGGGATTAGGAAAAGGAGGAAGGAGAATATGGAATGGATGATAAATGATGTAGATTATGTTAAAGGAAGTATACTTTGGAGGAGCCAGGAATTTGAGGAAAAACCCGGAAAAATAAAAATAGGAAGATACTTTATTTGCTGGCACGGATTTTGGGAGTGAGTGCGAAAAATTTAGCGGGAATTTCAAAAAAATGCTTATTTAAAAAATTTAATCATACGCGACAAAACTGAACGTCACGTCTCGGAAAAATTAAAATCTGTTCGTTGTGAAAAAATCATTGTAAGATATTACTGACATCAGAAGGGAAAGCAACAGGAACAAACCAAACATTGAGTCAAGGAGAAAAGAGTAATAGAGTGAATGGATGTCTCTCATAAATCGAATCAAATATCCATCTGACCACTGCGAGGAAATTGAAATTATCTAATTGGGGAACATGAAAAGGAGAATTGACTTTTGGTTGTAGGAGGATGATCTGAAAATTTAAGTGATCTCGCTGAAAATAAAATTCGATTTAAAAAATTGCATGAAACTTCTCACAATTGAAGTCTTCAAAGTGTCTTCTTTCAAAAGAATAAAGAATTTGGTCCTTTCGAGTCCGTAGATTTCGAATCTGAATTAAAGTTCAGCTAAATCCTTCTGTGAGCCGAGTTATAACCCGTCAAGGTTTTCCGATGGTTAAGTTTTTCCGCGTGATTCCGAAATGACTACCCAAACAGTTATGGAAAATTACAGAAATGAACAAAGACATGCTGAACTTTCAATAAACAAGATATCTGCCACTAAGAACAAAAGTTTTTGCGTACCTGGCTTAAAACTCATTATTATGAACTGAAACGTATACCGCAATGTAGATCTCGGCGAGTTCTATCTCACTGAGATACTACGAATCGGGTGACTATTCATTATTGAGCCACAGGCCGGGAAAAAGTGCCAAACACGCAAGAATTATCAAAAAAGCCATTCTAGCCCGGCCCGAGGCACATTGAGGGATAGTCATCCGGCCCATAGTAGGTCACGGACATAGAAAGCGGTACGGTACCGGACACAAAAATTGTATGATTGAAACGACCAAATTTTCAAACTGCATCACGTTGTTTATATATGTCAATTTATATAGATATTAAACACTGATCTCAAATTTTATAGTGAGCATCTTTTTTGTACGTCCACTCCCCTGTGTTCCGCTACAAATCTGATTCCCAGCCAATCTCTTCCCCCTTCTTTGAGTCAGAACTTGATGACGTGTCTATTCAGTTTTTTGGACCTCCTCATCTTCCTGAATACCTCATTAAAGGTTTTAACGAGACGAGTCACTCCGCTCTACTCCATTCAAATATATACCTATTCAAAATTAAGTGTCAATTGGAGGAAAGGGAAGTGAAGTGCTGTGCTCATCTTTTTGTGCTATTGAGTTTTTCTATCTGGTCAAAGATTTCTTCATTTTTTTCGTTTTTGAGAGAAATATGTATTATCCGCCCTTCTCAAGGTGTCCTTCCCCTCGCGGACCCTTCACAATCGAATCATTGATGTGGAAGGAATCAAAATGTATTTCCCTTTCTATTCTTCAGGAAAGGGAATATGAATTTGAGGAAGGAAGAAGAAGAAAAAGTCAAAAGTCGATTTTTTAGTTTCATTTTTTATATATGTATACCCTGTTCTGGATTAAAATTGTTAAAAGTTTTCTACTAGCTTGGAACAGTTCTTACAGCTGCGCTCAATTTCTCCGAGTCTTTCAATTTCGCACATAATTTTCTTTGGTTTCGGTAGAGCGCGGTTGTAAGAATTTTGTCGTGCTAATATATACAACGTTTTCTAAAAATCCAAACATCTATTTGTACCTTTTTGGAGTCCTAGAGTTCAAAAATTTTCAAAAACAGATTCCAAACTATACATGTTTCACATATTACCTCCAGATGACTTCTTCTGGAGTCACTTGTCTAGACAGAGTATACTCCCTCTGGGGGTGCATGGCTACGATTATTTTTATTAGTAGATATTACCTTATTAGTTTTTTCCAGAGAATTCTGACTTCTAAGATATATCTCTCCGTTCTGCACAGTTTTTCTTTGAAACCAGTTTTGGATTACGCTGAAAAGATTTTAGTAGCATCTGGAACGTAAGTCATGAATCTAACCAAATAATTCTTTTATTTAGCGGTCAAATAATTCTAGACCAGTTTATTTGAATATGCGCAGTGTCTGACTAGTTTTTATAATTTCCTTCTTGCGTTAACTGTAGTCTGCAATCCAAATGTGTGAGTGTCCTTTCAAACCACTATTATTGTTAAATTCATGACGAGTCGAGTTGAACTTTTTCTATAAATTTGACTGAGGATTCCAAAACTGCAAGATAAATCAGCCAAATGATCACATGGGCCGAGTTGTGAACCGTCAAACTTTTACTACACTATTCGGTATAATAGCTTTTTAATAGTGAAAGTTTGACGGCTCGTAACTCGGTCCACGTAAACATTTGGCTGATTTATCTTGCAGTTTTGGAATCAACAGGGTCAAAAGTACCTATGGTCAAATTTAAATAAAAAAGTGTAACTTGACTCGTCACGAACATCCCTTCTTTAAAAATCTACAGCAGTATCAAATTGTTTAACCGAGACTAAAAAGCGAATTTAGGTTAACTGTCAGATTTGTCAGAATTCAATACCTCCCAGGAGACAGTTCCCCACATTCTGGAACGTATCTTCCATATATATTATTATTATTATTATTATTATTATTATTCCTTTTTTATCCAAAAAATCGTATAGTTCTTTTTTTTCGTAGTTGGTATGTATGTACCTGATAAATAATTAGAACGGGTCTTAAAAATATATGGTTGTTTTTCATCACTATAGCTCCCTGGAGATTTTGTACCTGTTCAGTGGGCGGAACGCCTCAGATTTGGTATAAATATTCTATAAATATTCGGCTCTGCTTATAACAATAACAATAAGCAGGACCATCTATACCGTAATCCGTTTTATGATACGTAAATCGACACCTAGTTTAATACGTTTCATTTTATCTGACTATCTATTCTTCTGATATTCCGGATGTCCTAGAACCTTTCTATGTGTCCAGATGTCTTTCTAGTCTCAGCTTCCCCATCTGAAATCCAAAATTTCAAAATTTGAGACATTCTGAAAATAGGCAAATGAGGAGGAGGGTTTATTGTTGTTATCCTCCATATTTTATAATAATTATACCCTTTTTCCCTATAATTTCAAATTCTAGAAGTTTTCTTCAAACATTTCTTTTTTCTTCTTCTAAACTTATCCATCCCCCTCTCTCAAGAGAGATCATAAAACAAGTTGTAGAGGTCTCGTAGGGACAAAATTCAATTTCTACTCGTGTCGTCGAATAACGGAGAAGAGAAGGAGCACTTTCTAATCAGAAGAAGGTGGGGTCCTTCTCGAAATTCTTTTTTGATTTTTACACGACTACATTTCTCAACTATTTCTATCTCTTCTTTTCTTCCTGAACTTTCCTTTTTACTCATATCAAGCGTGCCTTTGGCGCGTTCATAGACAAACGTGTGTGTTGATATTTGGCTGGCGTGTCGTGAGCGCGTTTTTCAAAATCAAGATAGCTCTTCAAGTTTTTAAGATAACTAATCTGATATTGGAAGCTAAAAATTTAAAAAAAAATGAACAGTTATGTTCCAGTTTTTAATTTTCGCCAAAAAATTCAATTTTTCTGAAAAAAAAATTTAAATTTGAATTTTGACGCCAACTTCCCGTTTTAATGCCGGAGAGAGAGCGGCGCAAACATTTCGACACTCTAGCTTCTCTGCGTCTCTCAACTTGCTTACCCCTCTAAAATAAATGTAGAAAGGTAAGGATCAGCTTTACTCAAAATTGGTTGTTCCACAATTTTCTAGAAGATTCTGATTTTTTTCTCGGAAATCCGGATGCACCGACACACTGAAAGGCATTGATGTTTTTCTTCGGGATGCTAGGGGTAGCTAAGAACTGGTACGAATTAGAACTGGTACGAACAAGAACCGCAGGGATAAAACTCGGGCGGTTCTTACTCGGGCGTTCTTATTCGGGCGGTTCTAACTAGGACGGTTCTAACCCGGGCGGTTCTTACTCGGGCCAGTCCATTCTCCACCTCAATTCCAAAGTCTCTCGTCCATATGACCCGTCAAAAAACTACAAAATAGGCATCTCCGGAGAAAATAAATGTACTTTGTGTGAGAAGTGCACAAAAACAAAATTGTCTCTTCTTCATCCCTCCCTTTTTCTTGTTTATTCAATTTTATGTGTTCGGTTTCTTCTTCTCCTTTTCCTATCCGGATTTTATTTTGAATCTCTCTCTTTTTTTCATATTGAAATAATTTGAACCGGAAAAGAGAAAAAGAAGATTTAGTGGAAAACCAATTTCTAAAAATTCGGTTCTAAATATAATGAAACTAGAAAGGTTTTTAGTTTTCGTGATTTTGCTTATGCAAGTTGTTTTCTAAATTAGATTAGAGTTATGCAATATCATATAGAAATACGGCAGCATGATTTGTTTATTAGTTTTTGGATTCGGGTTTCTGAATTCGGGTTTTTTGACTCGTTTTAGCCGTGATACTTCTAAAACAGGATTGAGCGGAATTCCATCTCACGCCTTCCGCTTTCCACCAATTTTTTTAAATGTTGAATTATTGAAATTTGTAAAAAAAAAGTTGAGTAATTTCCTTCAAGATAAGTGGTATTTTTGAAATCATAGACCTGAAAACCTGTTTGCAGTAGACTATAAGAAAAATCTGATTTAATTGCCTATTCAATTGTCATAATTAGTTAATTACCTATTTTAATTACTTCTATGTATTTTCAAGATCCTTAACCTATGTTCAACCCCCATTTCATTCTAGAACAATCAGAAAATACTACTAAACCTTTATTCTAAATTACAGCCTCCGACAATACAAATGTCATATCGAAATGTCGGTTGAGGTTTTCAAAAGTTTACTATGCACAACCTGACCCAATAAGCTTTTAGACAATTTGTAACCACCGCTCGTTCTTGAAAAAAAAAGTCAATACTCGACTTATTTTGGTCAGTTGCGGCCACAATCTGTGTCATCCTTCTGAAGCTGTCAATTTTGTTTTCTCTTTTTTTCGAAAACAGTTTTTGTACTCCAAAATAACCAAGTTCATAAGGTTCCGTGCAAACAAACATACCTTTATCACCACCTATTCATTCTCTCTTCTATTCACAATCAACATATTTCCAAAAAGTTCAAAAACCATCCGTCATAATGCCACCATGACCCTGAATTATTGATGAAAAATAAGAAATAAATCTGATCTAATCGGTTTCTGGAACACCTAGTGGAGCGGTGTTCCTTATTAGAACACACATAGGTCTTCATTCTAAGTAGTTATAGGATTAGGATTAGGCTTAACGACACGGCACTTCCTGATTTATTACTACTCTTTTTTGTATATGGAATTCTCAAGAATATGAATTTTCTAGTAAAATTTCTTGTAAGAAACTACCTATTTTCCAAGTACGCCACCTTCTTGGTTGTCGTGAAATATTCATATGTTTTTCTTTATTTTGCTAGCAGAACTAGTTTTTAATCAAAAACTTACTCATTCATTTTTCAAGTGAGAAGGTGATAGAATTCTTTGATTCTTGGTGCTTTATCTACATGGAAGTCATTTTTTATTCAAAATGTTTTTTTTGAGGAGGGAAGTTGAGTTTTTGGAGATTTAGGTTCTCGTGGTCACTGGCATACTTGAACTTATAGTTTTTGGAGCAATCCCAATTTTTCAAGTATATCTATAATGCCAGACAGACCCGAAATACAAAGTCTCAAAATTCAAACAGAGACCGGGGTCCGGCCGTTACGGGCTCTGGCGCTCCACTAGACATTGGCGGCAAATTGAAATGTTTAATTTTTCAATTCGCTGTTTTACTGTAGCATTTTGATACGCAGCTTAATCGACCACTTTTTGTGACAATTTATGTCAGTTTTCCCGCATTTTTGGACAGTTTTTCGACCGTCGCAAGGACTTTTGAGATCAATTCTACCTAAAAATTATTAAAATTTCTAAATATTTAGAACATCGCATTAAAAATTTCGCTGACTTCAAGGGAGCGTGGATGGTTTTAGTACTGTCCCAGTGCGCCCATGAGTTTTCTCAGGAAAAAGAATTATTTATACTAGAATCAACGGTATAAGCAGACTCGGTTTTCCTAAGCAGATCTATATTCCGATTTTCCTTCTGTGCTTCCTTAAGGAAACCCGTTTTTAGCAGACCACCTTACTAGAGAAGACCATGTAGTCAGGTTGGAGTTCTAGGACATGACCTATACCATTGGAAAGCTGAGAGAATGCTAATTTCGAATATATACAGTAGCGATCATAGGTGAGTACACCTGCATACTTTCATATGTATCTCAGCTGAAATATCCGTTTTGCATAAACTTTTTTTTCAAAGATAGCTGAAACAGTCAGCAATACGAAAATCAGTTTTTTGAAATAGTTCCAATTCTGATTTTTTTTGATAATCGATTTTTCCTGATCGTGATTTGAAAATTCGAAAAAAACTTTTTATTTTTCACTTGGAGTTATTGAGTTTTTAATGTCAAAATGTTGGAAAACACTCAAATAAACAAAAAATTATGTTGAATTGGCATTCTACTTTCTGAGCATCGTGCCACAGCTCCAGAAGTCAAAAGTAGTGTCCTCGGAAAAGTCATCATAACTCATCAAAAAATGCTCCAAATTAGTCGAAAAATGTACCAAAAGATGTGTCTTGAGATTTTCTACAAGCCAACTTCAAAAAATTACATTTTAAGGAAAAAATAATTTTTCTAATTTTTTTCACTCAAAAATTTTTTATTCCCATTTTTTTCCTAATTTTCGATATTTTCTGGCTAAAAAACAAAGAAAGAATGCAGAAATGTGTTTGATTATGCGTGAAAAAACGCTTTGTATCCAGTTTGTGAGAGGTATGTTCGTTTTGTAGCCAGAAACTATCGAAAATTAGGAAAAAATGGGAATAAAAAATTTTTGAGTGAAAAAAATTAGAAAAATTATTTTTTCTAAAAATGTAATTTTTTAATGTTTTTTTGTAGAAAAGCTCAAGACACATTTTTTGGTACTTGTTTCGACTAATTTGAACATTTTTTGATGAGTTATGGTTGTTTTACCGAGGGTGCTACTTTTGACTTCTGGAGCTGTGGCACGATGCTCAGAAGGTAGAATGTTGATTCAACATAATTTTTTGTTTATTTGAGTGTTTTCCAACATTTTGACATCAAAACCTCAATAACTCCAAGAGAAAGATAAAAAGTTTTTTTTTGAATTTTCAAATCACGATCAGGAAAAATCGATTATCAAAAAAAATTCGAATTGGAAAAAAAAAAAACTGATTTTCGTATTGCTGATTGTTTCAGCTATCTTTGAAAAAAAAGTTTGTGCAAAACGGTGTTATTTCAGCTGAGATACATATGAAAGTATGCAGGTGTACTCACCTATGATCGCTACTGTATTCAGTTTTTGCCCTCGAGGTCTGGTGATCGAGAAAAATGAGGTCAAAGTTGTGAAAATGCCAAATTTGGCGAAGAAATATTTGCAATTTTTACAATTTTCGCGAGTTAAAAAGGTAATAATTCTCTATTTTACCAAATTTTGACTCCGATTTTCTCAAACACCAGGCTTCGAGTGCAAAAACTGAATACATATTCGAAATCAGCGTTTTCTTAGCTGTTTAATGGTATATGCCACGTCCCTTGACTTCAAACGGACGCCATGACCTTTGGACAGAAAGAGCGCTTAGGTCATAAGCAGAACAAACATTTTTTAGTCTAGCAGCCCCAATCTTGGTTATTTTGTATTATTTCTTTTTTGTCGTATCAGAAAATCTTTTGTATTCTCCAACAACCAATACAATTTTTCCTTTCTTCGACACTCTATCTGATGACGTTCAAAACTTCAAAAACCTAGAAGACGTCCCCCCTCTCCTGAGTCCACAATTCTTCCTCTCTCTCTTTCTTTTTCCATTTTTTTTTGTTCAGTGGAGTCATCGGAAGGCACTCTCTTACTCTCATATACTCTACTGATCTTGATTTACGACCTGATTTGAGGAAGATTTTCCATTCTTTCTTCTCTTTTTAGGTTCCTTCTTCTTTTTTTCTTTTCTTCGGAAGCACTTTTTCGGGAAGTTTTGGTCTTTGATATTTAGGAATAAAATTGGTCATTTAATAAAAAAGAACTTTTAAAGATAGTGAAAGGATTAAAAATTCAACTTTTGAGTAACCAGGTGGTCTAGGGTCTAAAATGAAATTTTGGGAATATTGTCCGTGTTTTTTTTATATTTTTGTGTATCATTTTGATTTAATTGTTATCAGTTTTGAAAAAAATCTATATAAATTTCATGTGGTTTTTCCATACTTGCAACGGCCCGAAGGTGAATGAAAATTTGAAATATTCTGAATTTTATCCGAAAACGTCGAATTTTTGACTATGCTTCAAAATTCAATCAGAAACTAGTTACGCATCAAAAATAAAAAATTTTGATGTAAAATTTCCAAAAAAATTCAAAAAAAATTTGGTTAAGAAGTAGGTACCTTTTCTTGAAGCAGCCGAACCTTGAAAAATTGCAAGGATAGATTTTTGTGCCTGATAATTTTGAGGTGACTGTAATTATCTACATATTGGTTCCAAGACACTAATTAACTGGTAATTTCCTAAAAATCCCAAAAACTTCGTTCGGATAATGAAGTCAGTCGAAAAAAACTGCATTGTTTAACATTTATACTAACTCTCACCAAGAATTCTTGATTCATGGATTAAGTTGACTATCTTTATCCCATGTTTTATCAAAAACATAATTTTCCCGCTTTTCTATCCGTTCTCATGTCAAATGCATAGTTTGAAATGAGTCAAGCTCATCCCACGCATCACAGAGACCGCCCTTTTTAGTTTAATCTGCAAGAACCAAATTTATTAAAATTGCTGACCAATAAAACGGTTCTCAGACTCAAAATATGTCAGAAAAGTCTAAACCAAGTCTTAGCCTTGTGCCTGATCAGATGTCTAAAATCACATCCGTGAAATTAGATTACCCTTTGTTCTTTTGTCTGTTGTCTGGTAGTGACCAGAACTCTTTGAAAAATTTGAACTCCTACGTATTGGCTACTAGTCTTGAGAGAAATTTCCAGAATCTGTAGTTCTAATGGTTCTAATACGGAGGCCCTGACAATTAGATACCAATTGGATACCCAATTACTCTTCAACCAAATCTCCATTTTCAATTTCAAAACCTGACTTATTTTCACATATTTTCCTCCTTCCCATGTTCATCCAAATCCCAGAAAAGAGTCACGACCAGCAGCAAATAAATCTGTCATCTCCTTCTTCTTCTTCTTCTAAAAAGAAAATAAAAGAAAATTGTTGTTCCAGCAGCCTGAGAGAGTCGTCTAGTCACTCCCTCCCCTCTACGAGCCTTTTTTTGTGTAGTGTCTTCATGGGGGAAGATATGAACAATTTGGTAGTGTGTATGTGTATGTACAAGATACAATGAGGGACACAGGGAGGGGACCCCTTCTATTTTATTCACTTCTTCTGTTTTTCTCAGATTTTTTTGTGTTGTATTGTTCAGTGTGAGGGTGATGACTAACTAGTAAGAATTTAGATTTCTAGGTTTTTTTAGTCTACGGGCTGCAAACTTATGATAGCATTGGAAAGCTCTGAACCATAGTCCTGAAAACATAAATTTACAGTTATATCAACTTGTAAAGGTCTAGAAAATGACAGTTACACTGACAATAAGATACACTGACAATTTTCCCCTTTTACACTAACATTTTCTACAGTGCCCATTTTTAATGTTACAGTGACCAATTTTGCAAAAGTATGTGTCTGCTTATCACCTATTACGCCCTTTCCATATCGAAAACCATAAATATTTTCTGATCCCACTGCACTCTTTCTATCTTGTCGTTTTTATATATTTTTCGTCTCTGATCATCAAAATTTTGTATATGCAAAAGTCCAATATTTTTGTATCTTTCTTTTTGCATTTTTCTGTTTTGACACGTACTATTTCTTTCTTTTTGACTCATTCTACTTTCATTCTTATTTGGCATCTATTTTGTACATATTGCATCGAGTTGTACTTTCAGATGACGTAGGCGCACATTTGACGCTTTAATCGCTCAGAACCATAAACAGTAAGAATAACCATATTGAATAATCCTACAGGTTTATAATCTTTTTTTTTTTAATTTTCGATGTTAACCCGAAAACTTTTCGCAGAAGGAACATTTTTCAAAAGGTTGTTTAAAACGGTACCGCGGTTTCGCAGGCTTCGTTATAATACCTTTTTTTGTTTCTCTGGCATATTTAAAGTCTGTAAACATGCCAAACAACTGAAGAAATCGGCTCATTATACTTTCGAGTCCGTAGATTCCGAATTTGAAATGAAATTCTGCTAAATCATTCTGTGAACCGAGTAATGACCCGTCAAACTTTATAAAATTTTAAATCAGTTCCGGAGAAAAAGTCTTCTACATACATGACCTTGTGTTTCACAAAAATCCGATTATTTTACCAAAAAACCAGCCAATCCTTCTTAGAAAATTGTTTTCATTTGTCTTATTATTATTAAGAATCTTCTTTTAGGCACCATGGGTGTCCTCCTGCTCCCCCTTCCCTGTCTATGTCATATCGGAACGGATATCCCCCCTCCTAAAACCAGATTATTATTTTATTATTATGTTCTCTCTCCGCCATTTATTTTTCTATTTCCTGTCTACTATATGCAAGATCAGATTCCCTGTCTGAAACAGGACGAATCATTTTCTGATTATCAGAGAAAAAAAAGCTGCAGAAGGAAAAAAATGTCTGATCCTTTGGAATTTTGTGGGTGGATTTTAAGAAGAGAGAGAGTGCTTGAGCAGAAATCCACTTGACTTCTCATTCTTAGTCCGTTTAAGGTTAGAGGAGTCACATGAGATATTTTGTTTTGAAAGTATGTGTAGGTTGACTTGCTTTCTAGAAAATCTTTCTAGAGTTCTTACAACTGTGCTCCACCAAAATGCCCTTGAAAAAATGTTTCTTTTTCTCTGAGTCTCTCAATTTCGCACATAATTTTCTTCGAAGTGTGCGGTGCTAACACCAACCCGACAAGGTGTCGTGAACCTTATGAACAGATTTAATTACATAATATGCATGAGATAGAGAGTTGAAAGCGCAGACAGTTAGAGCGTCTGCCTTCTCTGCGTCTCTATCTCTCTCATCGGGTATAAAATTGCAGAACCTCAATCATCGAGAAAGGTAAGTTACTTCTACAGTCACTGGTAGCTTAAAATCAAAATTGTGTATTTTCGACTCAAAAACTCCAAATCTAGAGGTATAAACTTTCAAAAACATACGTTAGCTGACACGTAGAACCCGAAAAAACAATCAAAGATAGATTCGATAACTTTTGACCAGCACGGTGATTGAACTTCCGACATTTTGAACCATACCTTAACCACTTGGCCTGAACCATAAATTTTCGAAAAATTACGATTTCTGGATTTTTTTCGTTAGAAGAAGTTGTCAATTTCTCTTCTTAACAATATTTCTAGCTATAAAAAAGATATGGAGAGACTAACTTTCTTGAAATGAACCTTTCAAATATTTTCGGCTTTTACCTCCGTAAAACCCGTTTTTTGAAACTATCAGACAACCTAGGCTCCGCCCACGTATATGATAACGTTTTCCCAATCAGAGTTGAGCGAAAGGCGGAAGACGGAATTCCGCTCAACCTTGATTACCATAACCAAATGAGTTTATAGTTTACATTTTTTGATGCTATAATTGGCGTGCCCTGCTTGTGGGCGGAGTCACCCGGTTTCTAGATCAGACTGATATTCTTCTTGTCACTTTTGGAGTGAGAATGTGATCAATTCAGTTTTGTCCAAGTTCCCATCATCATGTATCTATACGCCTCAAGATTCTTGGTCTTCGACATCATTTTATCCGCTTCACCTGATTATTTGTATCCATTTTCGTCATTGCCTGACTCATTTTGATCCGTTTTCATCCCTCCTCCAGATCATTCTTTTGTTATTTTATTCATTCCTCCACATATTTATTCTAATTTTGAATTTGCAGGCTACTTTTTACAAGTAACCATGAACAAGAACGACATAATCATTGCTATCCAAACCGTGAACACAATCGCCTATGTTGTCACGATTATAATCGGAATTGGAGGGAATTTTTGGGTTTCTTGGAAGGTAAGAAATCCTAGTTTAACGGCGCATAGGTACCCGACATGATTATATTTTTCTGAATGCCCATGACCTCAGGAATCCAATTAAATATGTCAAATTCCAGGTCGGTGTAGTATTCCTATTCGACAAAACCTCAGTGCCTCGAAACATCGTCATGCTTATTCTTTTCATCTGTGTTGCTGATCTACTCGTACTCCTCCACTTAATTCTATACGTACACTTTCAATTCCACCAACAATGGATCTTTGGGACCTATGTTTGCAAAGTGAGTCCCGATTAGCCACTGAACTAAACAATTGTAAAAATTTCAGTCATTCTTCATAATCGAGGTGGTCAACAAATTAGTCATCCCATTGGCTCTACTTCTCATCAGTCGGGAATCCTATGAATCTGTACGGATGACGTCACACAAATGTGCGAAGAAGGGGTTGAACCCCAGATTCTTTTTCTTTAGGATGTATGCGGGGATGGCGTCTTGCGCTGTTGTTATGATGCTGGTGAGTTTCTATCTCAAAAAGTCTCATAACCTGCAAGGAAATTGTAAATGACAAAAATGTACTTGTAGTGCAATTTCTTAGTTGACAACGTTTTCATAGGTTGGAGCCTGTTTGGAGTTATGGGGCGTGACCTATTTGATTGGAAAGCTGAGATCACGCTGATTGCAAATATATATTCAGTTTTTGCCCTCGAGGCATAGTAGTCGAGAAAAATGGGGTCAAAGTTTGGACCATTGGCAAGTCATTGCGTCATTACACCTCCCTATTACCTACAGAAGCGCTAAGAACGTTTTCAACTTTTCGTTTTCATCCATACCTTGTTTCGAATTGGTCAGATTCCAATCGAGACCTAGTATTCAAGAAAATCTAGGTCAAAGTTCGATTAAATGACAATTTATTACGTTTCTGACACACGGGAAATTTTTTTTTTGAACTTTTACCTTTTATCTCGAACAGCAGACATTAAGGGCAAAATGTGAAGACATATATATTTGGAATCAGCGTTTTCTCAGCTTTCCAATGGTATAGGTCACGCCTCCATACTGACTCCATGACCGTTCCTAGTTAGAAAGTTTCAAAGTTTTGGCTTACACTGACAATTTCTGACTTTACACTGACGATTTTTCCATAACGTTAGCTTCCCTGCACCTCTCTATGTACCCTCTTTCCAGATCTCCGTGCTAATCTTCGCTGACATCCGAACCTTCGTCATTCCTCGAAAAGGAACGCCTACAGAGGTCACCGTTTGCAGTTTCCACCCTCCACATCCTTATGGTAAGTGAAGAAAAACAATAATAAAAATGATTTTCTTTTTCTTTCCAGCAACCATCTTCGACGTCCTTGCATTTGTGTTCGGTTATGTGTTCACTAGTGCCGCCTACGTCTATTTCTACCTGAGGGTACCGATGATATTAAAAAGAAGATACTCATCGATCAAGACCACTTCGAGCAGCTCAAACCGTATCAACTGCAACTCGATCCTTCGCATCCGTCGTACCGTAACCGCCTTCGTCATCGTCTACCTAGTATGCTGGACTCCTTACTGGTGCCTCTTCTGGCTTCTCTCATTCTTTCCAATCGCTAATAACTGGATGGTTGTGCTCTCCACGTTCACTCACCTCCTACCGTATATCTCATGTACCGCCTATCCAGTCATCCTTACCGCAATTAACAAAGGAATCCGGAGTGCTCACACCTCAATTATCTCCAGCCAGAAAAAAAAGTTTATGACGATTCGTGCCGGTGCTTATCAGGTAAGCCACGCCTCCATACACACCGAAAATGTTCATTTTTTCAGATGATAACCGCGCAACTTGGTTTCGTACAAACATGGCTCCGAGATGACACCAACGGTCAGCTGGCACCTACTATAATCCGTCCCCGTTGGAGCTCCTCTGGAAGTGTGGGCGTGTCTAAAGTCTGTGTAGATGAAGAAGAGCAAGAGCCACCGACTACACAGATCTTTTTGTAATTTGTGGTTTTGTAGAATTTTATATAAATCGGGTCGTTTTTTTTAGTTCAATTTTTACAAAAAAAAATGGTTTTCAAGTCACATAATTAACTATGATGCAAACTAGTATTTACTACATTAATTCCATTCCGCACCGCCCGTCTCTCCGCCTCATTCCTCGCCTCTGTCTCCAGAATCTTGTCAAGATTCAGAAGTTGGAGACCCAACTCGTCGAGGTCCCAGATGTGGAAAATATCGATTTCACGGTGATTTTTGACGAAATCGTTGCCGGCTGTCTGGAAATAAATAGAGTTCAGTTGACAGACAGATTGATCCATGAACTCACAAAAATATTGCTGAGCATCAATACAATTGCTCCGAATCTCTCTGCCGCTTTCTCCTCTCCTTTCTCCGTGTAGTGAGCATGAAGAGAATTGAGAACACGGTTCACTTGTTGGGTTATCAAATGGCGTTTTGCTTCAGACACGTTTTCGAATCCTTAAAGATCAAGGGTTGAAGTTGGACGGGTGAAAAATGCACAATACTGACAATTTTTGCTTACACTAACCACACTGACAATTTTTACAATTTTGAATTTTTCCGAGTCACATTGCGTGCGGTTTATATTGAAAGGTACGACAAATAAACTTGAAAATCTTTGGCACTCAGCCAAGTCTTTCTTTGGCACCGTGCCATCCATTGTGTGACGGAGAAACCTTACGCCTCGCACTGCTGAGGCCTGGGCTATCCGGCTCTAGCACTACATAAACCACTCACCTCCCTGAAAACTAGCCAACGCCTTCAATGCGACAAACTCCTCAAAAGTGATATTCATGGCTTGCATCGCCGGCATAATCTCGTCAGTGATCTGTTTCATAATCGGCACATAGTACTTTCTCTTATTCTCTCCACTAATATCCGGCTCATCCTCCCATCCCACTCCTTTATGGTCAGCAGTGGATATGAAACCTCCATTCTGCATAATCAGTTTGTCGGGCTCTCCGATTTGAAAGGTGAGGAAGCTTGGGTCAAGGAGAAAGTGAATAAGCACAGCTTTTCTGAGAAGGGACATCCGGTCGAAATCGTCTAGCTCCTCGAACTCCGGCCAGATTTCCAGCCACTCATGGACTAGCATTATATGAGTTTTAATACTGATTCGGAAATCATGAAAAATCAACGGCTTGATGTCTTCTTTCCTATATGGACACTGTCTTGTTTTCCCTAATAGTGTTCCGACCGCCCGTCCGCTAAACAACAACCTCCTTTGCTCTCCCAATTTCATCTCTTGTTTAATGAATACCGATAAAGTATTTGGTTGAGGTTTTGTGGTTGGAGGCGCTGGACTTGCAAACTCGGAAGTCATGGGGGATGGACCGGGGGAGCTGAAGTTGGTGACGTTGGATGTAATGGAGGTGGCTGACGAGAATTTGCGAGGTGTTGGGATTTTCTGAAAATAAGAAAAGAACGTAGAGTTTAAAGGCGTAGAGAAGCATCCTTCAAGAAAGGGAAAATCCTTTTTTTTTTAATTTTATTAATCTCGGGGACCGCGGGTGAGTACTCTATTAGCACGGTAAACATATATTTATAACTTTTAAAAAAACATTTGTATTTTGTGCAAAATTTTTCGCTGATTCCAGCGGAGCGCGGTTGATTTTAGTGACCCTGTGATTAATCTTTATTTTTTTCTTTTTCCGCAATACTTGGGATCATATTCAAAAAATGAAAAAATAATTTAACTCTAAAAAACCCCATAACTCACTATGAAATCTTCCAAATCCAATTTCTCAATATCTGAAGTACCACATGAACTATTTGAAAACGGTGTCCCTTCCGACTCCGACTCCATCTTCGGCACCTTGGGAGACGATACCGATACCTCCACGACCAACTTCTGCTCATCATCGGTTTGTGGCAGGACACTAGCAAACTTCTTATTCCGTTTGAGCCCAGATTTTGTGAAAAACGCTCTGCCAGTCTCCACGTTAGGCTTTTTGGGTTGAACACCGGCAGGTTTCATTCCAGATGCAAGGCATTTTTTGTATCGACAGCTACGGCAGATTTGGTGCATACCTACAATCACAAATAAAGATTTTTCCAAATTGAAACAAACTCACTATAATGAACAACACATTGATCGAGAGTAGTGATACATTTAAAGCTCTTCGTCAATGCGACTGTCCTTCTGAAGAAGGCTGCACACGCCGAGCAGGATTGGGCTTCGAAATGGAAACCAGTTGCTTGAGCGCCACAAATCAGACATCTAGTGGAGGCGGGTGTCACTTGGGTGGACGATGGGGAACCTAGAAACATTAAAAAACTGTTTTTCCATACTTTTTGCACTTCAGAACCCCCAAACAAGTCTTTGTACTCAAAATGTGTGCACCGCCCGTAAAAAAAAAAAGGGGATGCCTTCTTAGCGGTGCTATTTTAGATTTGCTGGAAATATATAACCGTATCACTTTCTGTCTATATGTCTGTCTGTATGTCCGAATATCCGTATGTCTATGTGTCATGTACCTTTGAATCAACCTATGAGTCTGTGTGCACCGCCCCTTCGTTGTTCTGTTTTGGGAGGAGGTGCTTGAAGTCAAATATCTAACTCAATCTCATCAAAAACTACAAAAAATTCAAAAACTGGAAAGATAACTCAAAAGACTGCACCCCAGGTCCGGATGATACTGTCTGTATGTATGTTTGTGTGTCCGTGTGTCTTTGTGCCGATCGATCTCTATGTCTTTCTATGTGTCTGTTTGTCCAGATGTTCAGAGAGGTGAAAAATGGAAAATGTCGAAGTTTTAAAAACATTTGAAAATTATCTTCATTTTTGGATTCGGTCTGTCTGTTTGTCTGTATGCATGTTTGTCCAAATACTCTAACAATTAAAACGTAAACAACCAATTAGGCAAATGTGTCAATCAGCCTGTTTGTTTGTCCAGATGTCCGACTCACCATTTGTTTTCGCCTTGTCGCCCTTCATTGATCCTGATCTTAACAAATCAACAAAACGAGGAAACTCCTACAAAAATTTCAAAAAACAAACGGAAAAATAGTTGAATGGGGTGATGATGATCAACAAAAAAGTGGAGAGAGGACAACGACAACCGCGCAACAGAGTAGTCGAGCTGATAACGATTGTCTGCGTCTTCGCGATTTGTGTGTATCTTTAGGAGAGACGTACTGATAAGGGGGATCAGAGGTACAGAGAAGAAATGAGAGGAGGAAGAGAAATGTATTCTGTGAACCGAACCCTGTAGCATTTTTTTCTTTTGGTTGATTCGAGAGAGAGAAGGGAATTGGGGGAGAATGAAATGTGTTATGTGTTATCAGAGATGGGGAATGGTCATAAAATAGAAAAGAGAAGGGTATGAACTAGAGAACATGTTGAACTATTTATTAGTACGTGTATTCATGACATTCCAGGAAGATAGAGTAGTTGCTCTGCAGTTACAGCACCGACTATAACCTTATTCCGCATGGGTGTTTTGACCATAACTTTTTTTAAATTTGTCATATTGACCTATTTAATTAACATTATGGCCAAAAAACCCTTGCGGAATAATGATATGGCCGTTACTGTAGATGGAAGTAAAATTTCTTATCCGGAAGTCGGAAGTTGGAAGTCTTATGTGATATTTCTTATCCGCAAGTTGGAGGTAAAAAAAAGGCCGGAAGTCGGAATTCCATTCAACTCTGACGTGTATGTGTTTGGCGTGACATTTCAGGAGAATAGAAAAATTGCTCTGGAAATTTGAATTTTCTGCCTTTTTCTCTTATTAACCCCACTAGGCATGGGGAATGAATATGTTTAGTGGAAAAAGTGATATTCTTACGGAGTTATTGAAGCAAATTGAGAATACGTCTTTGATTTCACTTGATAACCACTTTTTGGCTTCATCAGAAGATAGATAACTCAAGATACGATAGAACCCTTCTAACAGAATCAATCTGAAAAAAGATACCAGCCTTCATCACAGTAGAACTCAATGAAGGTTACAGATAATCTAATGTATCAAATAGTATCAAAAACAGTATACTTTCTTTCCATTCTTCTCACCCCATCATTTTTACCCTAAACGTATTATTACCAGTTAGACTCGTTCAGGTGATCCACGAGCGGTCCGCAAACAATACTCATATGGACAGGTGAGAGCGCGTCATTAATCATATATGTGAAAAAGTCGGCCTGTGTTCCCATTGTTCTTCTCTTATGCAGACAGTCACTAGACAGCCATCTGTCCCTTATCTTCCTGGGAAATCGAATGGAGGATGACAAATAGACCACACCGCCAGGTCAAATGAGGTCAGACTGGTAGAATACAGTCAGTTGTCCCTTTCTCTCTCTCGCAACCGAGCAGTCCACTCTTTCCCATGCTCTTTCTTAAGACAATATGAAATAGATAGACACTGCCCTCTTGTCTCATTTAGGCTAACTCAAACCACCTGTTCACTTATCTCAATGGGAAATCTATCTTATTAGACCAGCAGATGGCGGTTGTTTTTATTGACTCCTCCCACTGTCCCCAGTCTCCTCACATTATCTTCTTGGCTCAGTCGTCCACTATTTCTCCGTACTGGATAGTGACTCATCTATTTTTTCTTTTTTATTGACCATCTTTGATATATCCTTATAACCAAGTATTATCTCGCACTCATATTCCACATTTGCTCACTAAATTCACAAATTAATGTTTTCTTTTTCAGTGCTGAGGTGAAGCGAATCGAAAGAAAGTCAACCATCGTGAAGGATAGGGAGAGGTCGAGTACGAGATGCGGTTCGGAAGAAAGCGAAAAAGAGTGAGTGGGGTATTTAGTGAATTCGCAAATTCGTATTGCTATTTAGAACCTAGGTTTCTAATAATCTTTTGTCATGATAGTCAATTACGCTGAAGGGGTCGGGGTCTAATACTGTTCACTTTTAGTATTGATTTTTAGTTTTAAGTTTGTCAGGGACGTTTAGTAAAGATGGGTTATTCGGCGGATGCTGGTGGGTCCGGTCCTTCGGGATTTACCATAGCTGAAGTTGGATACTTGTCGAATACTATTCACTTTTAGTATTAAGTTTTATAGTTTATCAGGGACGTTTAGTAAAGATAGGTTATTTGGCGGATGCTGGTGGGTCGGGTCCTTCGGGATTTACCATAGCTGAAGTTGGATACTTGTCGAACACTGTTCACTTTTAGTATTGATTTTTATAGTTTATCAGGGACGTTTAGTAAAGATAGGTTATTCGGCGGATGCTGGTGGGTCGGGTCCTTCGGGATTTACCATAGCTGAAGTTGGATACTTGTCGAACACTGTTCACTTTTAGTATTGATTTTTAGTTTTATAGTTTGTCAGGGACGTTTAGTAAAGATAGGTTATTCGGCGGATGCTGGTGGGTCGGGTCCTTCGGGATTTACCATAGCTGAAGTTGGATACTTGTCGAATACTATTCACTTTTAGTATTAAGTTTTATAGTTTATCAGGGACGTTTAGTAAAGATAGGTTATTTGGCGGATGCTGGTGGGTCGGGTCCTTCGGGATTTACCATAGCTGAAGTTGGATACTTGTCGAACACTGTTCACTTTTAGTATTGATTTTTATAGTTTGTCAGGGACGTTTAGTAAAGATAGGTTATTCGGCGGATGCTGGTGGGTCGGGTCCTTCGGGATTTACCATAGCTGAAGTTGGATACTTGTCGAACACTGTTCACTTTTAGTATTAAGTTTTATAGTTTATCAGGGACGTTTAGTAAAGATAGGTTATTCGGCGGATGCTGGTGGGTCGGGTCCTTCGGGATTTACCATAGCTGAAGTTGGATACTTGTCGAACACTGTTCACTTTTAGTATTAAGTTTTATAGTTTATCAGGGACGTTTAGTAAAGATAGGTTATTTGGCGGATGCTGGTGGGTCGGGTCCTTCGGGATTTACCATAGCTGAAGTTGGATACTTGTCGAACACTGTTCACTTTTAGTATTAAGTTTTATAGTTTATCAGGGACGTTTAGTAAAGATAGGTTATTTGGCGGATGCTGGTGGGTCGGGTCCTTCGGGATTTACCATAGCTGAAGTTGGATACTTGTCGAACACTGTTCACTTTTAGTATTGATTTTTAGTTTTATAGTTTGTCAGGGACGTTTAGTAAAGATAGGTTATTCGGCGGATGCTGGTGGGTCGGGTCCTTCGGGATTTACCATAGCTGAAGTTGGATACTTGTCGAACACTGTTCACTTTTAGTATTAAGTTTTATAGTTTATCAGGGACGTTTAGTAAAGATAGGTTATTCGGCGGATGCTGGTGGGTCGGGTCCTTCGGGATTTACCATAGCTGAAGTTGGATACTTGTCGAACACTGTTCACTTTTAGTATTAAGTTTTATAGTTTATCAGGGACGTTTAGTAAAGATAGGTTATTCGGCGGATGCTGGTGGGTCGGGTCCTTCGGGATTTACCATAGCTGAAGTTGGATACTTGTCGAACACTGTTCACTTTTAGTATTAAGTTTTATAGTTTATCAGGGACGTTTAGTAAAGATAGGTTATTCGGCGGATGCTGGTGGGTCGGGTCCTTCGGGATTTACCATAGCTGAAGTTGGATACTTGTCGAACACTGTTCACTTTTAGTATTGATTTTTAGTTTTATAGTTTGTCAGGGACGTTTAGTAAAGATAGGTTATTCGGCGGATGCTGGTGGGTCGGGTCCTTCGGGATTTACCATAGCTGAAGTTGGATACTTGTCGAACACTGTTCACTTTTAGTATTGATTTTTAATTTTATAGTTTGTCAGGGACGTTTAGTAAAGATAGGTTATTCGGCGGATGCTGGTGGGTCGGGTCCTTCGGGATTTACCATAGCTGAAGTTGGATACTTGTCGAACACTGTTCACTTTTAGTATTAAGTTTTATAGTTTATCAGGGACGTTTAGTAAAGATAGGTTATTCGGCGGATGCTGGTGGGTCGGGTCCTTCGGGATTTACCATAGCTGAAGTTGGATACTTGTCGAACACTGTTCACTTTTAGTATTGATTTTTAATTTTATAGTTTGTCAGGGACGTTTAGTAAAGATAGGTTATTCGGCGGATGCTGGTGGGTCGGGTCCTTCGGGATTTACCATAGCTGAAGTTGGATACTTGTCGAACACTGTTCACTTTTAGTATTAAGTTTTATAGTTTATCAGGGACGTTTAGTAAAGATAGGTTATTCGGCGGATGCTGGTGGGTCGGGTCCTTCGGGATTTACCATAGCTGAAGTTGGATACTTGTCGAACACTGTTCACTTTTAGTATTGATTTTTAGTTTTATAGTTTGTCAGGGACGTTTAGTAAAGATAGGTTATTTGGCGGATGCTGGTGGGTCGGGTCCTTCGGGATTTACCATAGCTGAAGTTGGATACTTGTCGAACACTGTTCACTTTTAGTATTGATTTTTATAGTTTATCAGGGACGTTTAGTAAAGATAGGTTATTTGGCGGATGCTGGTGGGTCGGGTCCTTCGGGATTTACCATAGCTGAAGTTGGATACTTGTCGAACACTGTTCACTTTTAGTATTAAGTTTTATAGTTTATCAGGGACGTTTAGTAAAGATAGGTTATTTGGCGGATGCTGGTGGGTCGGGTCCTTCGGGATTTACCATAGCTGAAGTTGGATACTTGTCGAACACTGTTCACTTTTAGTATTGATTTTTATAGTTTATCAGGGACGTTTAGTAAAGATAGGTTATTCGGCGGATGCTGGTGGGTCGGGTCCTTCGGGATTTACCATAGCTGAAGTTGGATACTTGTCGAACACTGTTCACTTTTAGTATTAAGTTTTATAGTTTATCAGGGACGTTTAGTAAAGATAGGTTATTTGGCGGATGCTGGTGGGTCGGGTCCTTCGGGATTTACCATAGCTGAAGTTGGATACTTGTCGAACACTGTTCACTTTTAGTATTAAGTTTTATAGTTTATCAGGGACGTTTAGTAAAGATAGGTTATTTGGCGGATGCTGGTGGGTCGGGTCCTTCGGGATTTACCATAGCTGAAGTTGGATACTTGTCGAACACTGTTCACTTTTAGTATTAAGTTTTATAGTTTATCAGGGACGTTTAGTAAAGATAGGTTATTTGGCGGATGCTGGTGGGTCGGGTCCTTCGGGATTTACCATAGCTGAAGTTGGATACTTGTCGAACACTGTTCACTTTTAGTATTAAGTTTTATAGTTTATCAGGGACGTTTAGTAAAGATAGGTTATTTGGCGGATGCTGGTGGGTCGGGTCCTTCGGGATTTACCATAGCTGAAGTTGGATACTTGTCGAACACTGTTCACTTTTAGTATTAAGTTTTATAGTTTATCAGGGACGTTTAGTAAAGATAGGTTATTCGGCGGATGCTGGTGGGTCGGGTCCTTCGGGATTTACCATAGCTGAAGTTGGATACTTGTCGAACACTGTTCACTTTTAGTATTAAGTTTTATAGTTTATCAGGGACGTTTAGTAAAGATAGGTTATTTGGCGGATGCTGGTGGGTCGGGTCCTTCGGGATTTACCATAGCTGAAGTTGGATACTTGTCGAACACTGTTCACTTTTAGTATTAAGTTTTATAGTTTATCAGGGACGTTTAGTAAAGATAGGTTATTCGGCGGATGCTGGTGGGTCGGGTCCTTCGGGATTTACCATAGCTGAAGTTGGATACTTGTCGAACACTGTTCACTTTTAGTATTGATTTTTATAGTTTATCAGGGACGTTTAGTAAAGATAGGTTATTTGGCGGATGCTGGTGGGTCGGGTCCTTCGGGATTTACCATAGCTGAAGTTGGATACTTGTCGAACACTGTTCACTTTTAGTATTAAGTTTTATAGTTTATCAGGGACGTTTAGTAAAGATAGGTTATTTGGCGGATGCTGGTGGGTCGGGTCCTTCGGGATTTACCATAGCTGAAGTTGGATACTTGTCGAACACTGTTCACTTTTAGTATTAAGTTTTATAGTTTATCAGGGACGTTTAGTAAAGATAGGTTATTCGGCGGATGCTGGTGGGTCGGGTCCTTCGGGATTTACCATAGCTGAAGTTGGATACTTGTCGAACACTGTTCACTTTTAGTATTGATTTTTATAGTTTATCAGGGACGTTTAGTAAAGATAGGTTATTTGGCGGATGCTGGTGGGTCGGGTCCTTCGGGATTTACCATAGCTGAAGTTGGATACTTGTCGAACACTGTTCACTTTTAGTATTAAGTTTTATAGTTTATCAGGGACGTTTAGTAAAGATAGGTTATTTGGCGGATGCTGGTGGGTCGGGTCCTTCGGGATTTACCATAGCTGAAGTTGGATACTTGTCGAACACTGTTCACTTTTAGTATTAAGTTTTATAGTTTATCAGGGACGTTTAGTAAAGATAGGTTATTCGGCGGATGCTGGTGGGTCGGGTCCTTCGGGATTTACCATAGCTGAAGTTGGATACTTGTCGAACACTGTTCACTTTTAGTATTGATTTTTATAGTTTATCAGGGACGTTTAGTAAAGATAGGTTATTTGGCGGATGCTGGTGGGTCGGGTCCTTCGGGATTTACCATAGCTGAAGTTGGATACTTGTCGAACACTGTTCACTTTTAGTATTAAGTTTTATAGTTTATCAGGGACGTTTAGTAAAGATAGGTTATTTGGCGGATGCTGGTGGGTCGGGTCCTTCGGGATTTACCATAGCTGAAGTTGGATACTTGTCGAACACTGTTCACTTTTAGTATTAAGTTTTATAGTTTATCAGGGACGTTTAGTAAAGATAGGTTATTTGGCGGATGCTGGTGGGTCGGGTCCTTCGGGATTTACCATAGCTGAAGTTGGATACTTGTCGAACACTGTTCACTTTTAGTATTAAGTTTTATAGTTTATCAGGGACGTTTAGTAAAGATAGGTTATTTGGCGGATGCTGGTGGGTCGGGTCCTTCGGGATTTACCATAGCTGAAGTTGGATACTTGTCGAACACTGTTCACTTTTAGTATTGATTTTTATAGTTTATCAGGGACGTTTAGTAAAGATAGGTTATTCGGCGGATGCTGGTGGGTCGGGTCCTTCGGGATTTACCATAGCTGAAGTTGGATACTTGTCGAACACTGTTCACTTTTAGTATTGATTTTTAGTTTTATAGTATATCAGGGACGTTTAGTAAAGATAGGTTATTTGGCGGATGCTGGTGGGTCGGGTCCTTCGGGATTTACCATAGCTGAAGTTGGATACTTGTCGAACACTGTTCACTTTTAGTATTAAGTTTTATAGTTTATCAGGGACGTTTAGTAAAGATAGGTTATTTGGCGGATGCTGGTGGGTCGGGTCCTTCGGGATTTACCATAGCTGAAGTTGGATACTTGTCGAACACTGTTCACTTTTAGTATTGATTTTTATAGTTTATCAGGGACGTTTAGTAAAGATAGGTTATTCGGCGGATGCTGGTGGGTCGGGTCCTTCGGGATTTACCATAGCTGAAGTTGGATACTTGTCGAACACTGTTCACTTTTAGTATTAAGTTTTATAGTTTATCAGGGACGTTTAGTAAAGATAGGTTATTCGGCGGATGCTGGTGGGTCGGGTCCTTCGGGATTTACCATAGCTGAAGTTGGATACTTGTCGAACACTGTTCACTTTTAGTATTAAGTTTTATAGTTTATCAGGGACGTTTAGTAAAGATAGGTTATTTGGCGGATGCTGGTGGGTCGGGTCCTTCGGGATTTACCATAGCTGAAGTTGGATACTTGTCGAACACTGTTCACTTTTAGTATTAAGTTTTATAGTTTATCAGGGACGTTTAGTAAAGATAGGTTATTCGGCGGATGCTGGTGGGTCGGGTCCTTCGGGATTTACCATAGCTGAAGTTGGATACTTGTCGAACACTGTTCACTTTTAGTATTAAGTTTTATAGTTTATCAGGGACGTTTAGTAAAGATAGGTTATTCGGCGGATGCTGGTGGGTCGGGTCCTTCGGGATTTACCATAGCTGAAGTTGGATACTTGTCGAACACTGTTCACTTTTAGTATTGATTTTTAGTTTTATAGTATATCAGGGACGTTTAGTAAAGATAGGTTATTTGGCGGATGCTGGTGGGTCGGGTCCTTCGGGATTTACCATAGCTGAAGTTGGATACTTGTCGAACACTGTTCACTTTTAGTATTGATTTTTATAGTTTATCAGGGACGTTTAGTAAAGATAGGTTATTCGGCGGATGCTGGTGGGTCGGGTCCTTCGGGATTTACCATAGCTGAAGTTGGATACTTGTCGAACACTGTTCACTTTTAGTATTGATTTTTATAGTTTATCAGGGACGTTTAGTAAAGATAGGTTATTCGGCGGATGCTGGTGGGTCGGGTCCTTCGGGATTTACCATAGCTGAAGTTGGATACTTGTCGAACACTGTTCACTTTTAGTATTGATTTTTAGTTTTATAGTATATCAGGGACGTTTAGTAAAGATAGGTTATTTGGCGGATGCTGGTGGGTCGGGTCCTTCGGGATTTACCATAGCTGAAGTTGGATACTTGTCGAACACTGTTCACTTTTAGTATTGATTTTTATAGTTTATCAGGGACGTTTAGTAAAGATAGGTTATTCGGCGGATGCTGGTGGGTCGGGTCCTTCGGGATTTACCATAGCTGAAGTTGGATACTTGTCGAACACTGTTCACTTTTAGTATTAAGTTTTATAGTTTATCAGGGACGTTTAGTAAAGATAGGTTATTCGGCGGATGCTGGTGGGTCGGGTCCTTCGGGATTTACCATAGCTGAAGTTGGATACTTGTCGAACACTGTTCACTTTTAGTATTGATTTTTATAGTTTATCAGGGACGTTTAGTAAAGATAGGTTATTCGGCGGATGCTGGTGGGTCGGGTCCTTCGGGATTTACCATAGCTGAAGTTGGATACTTGTCGAACACTGTTCACTTTTAGTATTGATTTTTAGTTTTATAGTATATCAGGGACGTTTAGTAAAGATAGGTTATTTGGCGGATGCTGGTGGGTCGGGTCCTTCGGGATTTACCATAGCTGAAGTTGGATACTTGTCGAACACTGTTCACTTTTAGTATTAAGTTTTATAGTTTATCAGGGACGTTTAGTAAAGATAGGTTATTCGGCGGATGCTGGTGGGTCGGGTCCTTCGGGATTTACCATAGCTGAAGTTGGATACTTGTCGAACACTGTTCACTTTTAGTATTGATTTTTATAGTTTATCAGGGACGTTTAGTAAAGATAGGTTATTCGGCGGATGCTGGTGGGTCGGGTCCTTCGGGATTTACCATAGCTGAAGTTGGATACTTGTCGAACACTGTTCACTTTTAGTATTAAGTTTTATAGTTTATCAGGGACGTTTAGTAAAGATAGGTTATTCGGCGGATGCTGGTGGGTCGGGTCCTTCGGGATTTACCATAGCTGAAGTTGGATACTTGTCGAACACTGTTCACTTTTAGTATTGATTTTTAGTTTTATAGTTTGTCAGGGACGTTTAGTAAAGATAGGTTATTCGGCGGATGCTGGTGGGTCGGGTCCTTCGGGATTTACCATAGCTGAAGTTGGATACTTGTCGAACACTGTTCACTTTTAGTATTAAGTTTTATAGTTTATCAGGGACGTTTAGTAAAGATAGGTTATTTGGCGGATGCTGGTGGGTCGGGTCCTTCGGGATTTACCATAGCTGAAGTTGGATACTTGTCGAACACTGTTCACTTTTAGTATTGATTTTTAGTTTTATAGTTTGTCAGGGACGTTTAGTAAAGATAGGTTATTTGGCGAATGCTGGTGGGTCGGGTCCTTCGGGATTTACCATAGCTGAAGTTGGATACTTGTCGAACACTGTTCACTTTTAGTATTAAGTTTTATAGTTTATCAGGGACGTTTAGTAAAGATAGGTTATTCGGCGGATGCTGGTGGGTCGGGTCCTTCGGGATTTACCATAGCTGAAGTTGGATACTTGTCGAACACTGTTCACTTTTAGTATTGATTTTTAGTTTTATAGTTTGTCAGGGACGTTTAGTAAAGATAGGTTATTTGGCGGATGCTGGTGGGTCGGGTCCTTCGGGATTTACCATAGCTGAAGTTGGATACTTGTCGAACACTGTTCACTTTTAGTATTAAGTTTTATAGTTTATCAGGGACGTTTAGTAAAGATAGGTTATTCGGCGGATGCTGGTGGGTCGGGTCCTTCGGGATTTACCATAGCTGAAGTTGGATACTTGTCGAACACTGTTCACTTTTAGTATTGATTTTTAGTTTTATAGTTTGTCAGGGACGTTTAGTAAAGATAGGTTATTCGGCGGATGCTGGTGGGTCGGGTCCTTCGGGATTTACCATAGCTGAAGTTGGATACTTGTCGAACACTGTTCACTTTTAGTATTAAGTTTTATAGTTTATCAGGGACGTTTAGTAAAGATAGGTTATTTGGCGGATGCTGGTGGGTCGGGTCCTTCGGGATTTACCATAGCTGAAGTTGGATACTTGTCGAACACTGTTCACTTTTAGTATTGATTTTTAGTTTTATAGTTTGTCAGGGACGTTTAGTAAAGATAGGTTATTTGGCGGATGCTGGTGGGTCGGGTCCTTCGGGATTTACCATAGCTGAAGTTGGATACTTGTCGAACACTGTTCACTTTTAGTATTAAGTTTTATAGTTTATCAGGGACGTTTAGTAAAGATAGGTTATTCGGCGGATGCTGGTGGGTCGGGTCCTTCGGGATTTACCATAGCTGAAGTTGGATACTTGTCGAACACTGTTCACTTTTAGTATTAAGTTTTATAGTTTATCAGGGACGTTTAGTAAAGATAGGTTATTTGGCGGATGCTGGTGGGTCGGGTCCTTCGGGATTTACCATAGCTGAAGTTGGATACTTGTCGAACACTGTTCACTTTTAGTATTGATTTTTAGTTTTATAGTTTGTCAGGGACGTTTAGTAAAGATAGGTTATTTGGCGGATGCTGGTGGGTCGGGTCCTTCGGGATTTACCATAGCTGAAGTTGGATACTTGTCGAACACTGTTCACTTTTAGTATTAAGTTTTATAGTTTATCAGGGACGTTTAGTAAAGATAGGTTATTCGGCGGATGCTGGTGGGTCGGGTCCTTCGGGATTTACCATAGCTGAAGTTGGATACTTGTCGAACACTGTTCACTTTTAGTATTAAGTTTTATAGTTTATCAGGGACGTTTAGTAAAGATAGGTTATTCGGCGGATGCTGGTGGGTCGGGTCCTTCGGGATTTACCATAGCTGAAGTTGGATACTTGTCGAACACTGTTCACTTTTAGTATTAAGTTTTATAGTTTATCAGGGACGTTTAGTAAAGATAGGTTATTTGGCGGATGCTGGTGGGTCGGGTCCTTCGGGATTTACCATAGCTGAAGTTGGATACTTGTCGAACACTGTTCACTTTTAGTATTAAGTTTTATAGTTTATCAGGGACGTTTAGTAAAGATAGGTTATTCGGCGGATGCTGGTGGGTCGGGTCCTTCGGGATTTACCATAGCTGAAGTTGGATACTTGTCGAACACTGTTCACTTTTAGTATTGATTTTTAGTTTTATAGTTTGTCAGGGACGTTTAGTAAAGATAGGTTATTCGGCGGATGCTGGTGGGTCGGGTCCTTCGGGATTTACCATAGCTGAAGTTGGATACTTGTCGAACACTGTTCACTTTTAGTATTGATTTTTAGTTTTATAGTTTATCAGGGACGTTTAGTAAAGATAGGTTATTCGGCGGATGCTGGTGGGTCGGGTCCTTCGGGATTTACCATAGCTGAAGTTGGATACTTGTCGAACACTGTTCACTTTTAGTATTAAGTTTTATAGTTTATCAGGGACGTTTAGTAAAGATAGGTTATTCGGCGGATGCTGGTGGGTCGGGTCCTTCGGGATTTACCATAGCTGAAGTTGGATACTTGTCGAACACTGTTCACTTTTAGTATTAAGTTTTATAGTTTATCAGGGACGTTTAGTAAAGATAGGTTATTTGGCGGATGCTGGTGGGTCGGGTCCTTCGGGATTTACCATAGCTGAAGTTGGATACTTGTCGAACACTGTTCACTTTTAGTATTAAGTTTTATAGTTTATCAGGGACGTTTAGTAAAGATAGGTTATTCGGCGGATGCTGGTGGGTCGGGTCCTTCGGGATTTACCATAGCTGAAGTTGGATACTTGTCGAACACTGTTCACTTTTAGTATTGATTTTTAGTTTTATAGTTTGTCAGGGACGTTTAGTAAAGATAGGTTATTCGGCGGATGCTGGTGGGTCGGGTCCTTCGGGATTTACCATAGCTGAAGTTGGATACTTGTCGAACACTGTTCACTTTTAGTATTGATTTTTAGTTTTATAGTTTGTCAGGGACGTTTAGTAAAGATAGGTTATTTGGCGGATGCTGGTGGGTCGGGTCCTTCGGGATTTACCATAGCTGAAGTTGGATACTTGTCGAACACTGTTCACTTCTAGTATTAAGTTTTATAGTTTATCAGGGACGTTTAGTAAAGATAGGTTATTTGGCGGATGCTGGTGGGTCGGGTCCTTCGGGATTTACCATAGCTGAAGTTGGATACTTGTCGAACACTGTTCACTTTTAGTATTAAGTTTTATAGTTTATCAGGGACGTTTAGTAAAGATAGGTTATTTGGCGGATGCTGGTGGGTCGGGTCCTTCGGGATTTACCATAGCTGAAGTTGGATACTTGTCGAACACTGTTCACTTTTAGTATTAAGTTTTATAGTTTATCAGGGACGTTTAGTAAAGATAGGTTATTCGGCGGATGCTGGTGGGTCGGGTCCTTCGGGATTTACCATAGCTGAAGTTGGATACTTGTCGAACACTGTTCACTTTTAGTATTAAGTTTTATAGTTTATCAGGGACGTTTAGTAAAGATAGGTTATTTGGCGGATGCTGGTGGGTCGGGTCCTTCGGGATTTACCATAGCTGAAGTTGGATACTTGTCGAACACTGTTCACTTTTAGTATTAAGTTTTATAGTTTATCAGGGACGTTTAGTAAAGATAGGTTATTCGGCGGATGCTGGTGGGTCGGGTCCTTCGGGATTTACCATAGCTGAAGTTGGATACTTGTCGAACACTGTTCACTTTTAGTATTAAGTTTTATAGTTTATCAGGGACGTTTAGTAAAGATAGGTTATTTGGCGGATGCTGGTGGGTCGGGTCCTTCGGGATTTACCATAGCTGAAGTTGGATACTTGTCGAACACTGTTCACTTTTAGTATTAAGTTTTATAGTTTATCAGGGACGTTTAGTAAAGATAGGTTATTCGGCGGATGCTGGTGGGTCGGGTCCTTCGGGATTTACCATAGCTGAAGTTGGATACTTGTCGAACACTGTTCACTTTTAGTATTGATTTTTAGTTTTATAGTTTGTCAGGGACGTTTAGTAAAGATAGGTTATTTGGCGGATGCTGGTGGGTCGGGTCCTTCGGGATTTACCATAGCTGAAGTTGGATACTTGTCGAACACTGTTCACTTTTAGTATTAAGTTTTATAGTTTATCAGGGACGTTTAGTAAAGATAGGTTATTTGGCGGATGCTGGTGGGTCGGGTCCTTCGGGATTTACCATAGCTGAAGTTGGATACTTGTCGAACACTGTTCACTTTTAGTATTAAGTTTTATAGTTTATCAGGGACGTTTAGTAAAGATAGGTTATTCGGCGGATGCTGGTGGGTCGGGTCCTTCGGGATTTACCATAGCTGAAGTTGGATACTTGTCGAACACTGTTCACTTTTAGTATTAAGTTTTATAGTTTATCAGGGACGTTTAGTAAAGATAGGTTATTTGGCGGATGCTGGTGGGTCGGGTCCTTCGGGATTTACCATAGCTGAAGTTGGATACTTGTCGAACACTGTTCACTTTTAGTATTGATTTTTATAGTTTATCAGGGACGTTTAGTAAAGATAGGTTATTCGGCGGATGCTGGTGGGTCGGGTCCTTCGGGATTTACCATAGCTGAAGTTGGATACTTGTCGAACACTGTTCACTTTTAGTATTGATTTTTATAGTTTATCAGGGACGTTTAGTAAAGATAGGTTATTCGGCGGATGCTGGTGGGTCGGGTCCTTCGGGATTTACCATAGCTGAAGTTGGATACTTGTCGAACACTGTTCACTTTTAGTATTAAGTTTTATAGTTTATCAGGGACGTTTAGTAAAGATAGGTTATTTGGCGGATGCTGGTGGGTCGGGTCCTTCGGGATTTACCATAGCTGAAGTTGGATACTTGTCGAACACTGTTCACTTTTAGTATTGATTTTTATAGTTTATCAGGGACGTTTAGTAAAGATAGGTTATTCGGCGGATGCTGGTGGGTCGGGTCCTTCGGGATTTACCATAGCTGAAGTTGGATACTTGTCGAACACTGTTCACTTTTAGTATTAAGTTTTATAGTTTATCAGGGACGTTCAGTAAAGATAGGTTATTCGGCGGATGCTGGTGGGTCGGGTCCTTCGGGATTTACCATAGCTGAAGTTGGATACTTGTCGAACACTGTTCACTTTTAGTATTGATTTTTAGTTTTATAGTTTGTCAGGGACGTTTAGTAAAGATAGGTTATTCGGCGGATGCTGGTGGGTCGGGTCCTTCGGGATTTACCATAGCTGAAGTTGGATACTTGTCGAACACTGTTCACTTTTAGTATTAATTTTTATTTCTCACTAGCCAAAATGTCACGCTTTGTTGACCGTTAATAACTTTGTCCGTTTTTTACATTTTCACCTAATTTTTTTTTGACAATTAGAATTAGGCTGTCCCGTCATTGCTGGAAAATTTGGATGTGATATGAGCCGTAAAGTGAAAGTCATTTATTTTGTATTGAAAAGTTTTGTTATTTTTTAGTAAAAACATTCGATGACCAAGGCCAAGACCAGTGACCAAGACAAATTAATTTCCATTTAGTTTAATTAGGGGAGAGTAAGTAATGTCAAAAGTTCATGATCTCCCCCGTTCTGTTCTAACCGTGGAATCACATTCCAAATCAGTGGGGTGTGACCCGGGAAGGATTCTGGACACTGGGCAACCGTGCCGGAGATCCGGTTTTACTCTGGGCCAGGGCCGTAAGCCCTAAAACTCTCGATGCCTAGCGGATCCCGCCGCCCGCAGGCGGGAGCCGCTAATCAGAATTTCAAGCGTTTAAAAAAAGTTCATAATCTCAGAAATCGATAAAAAGTAATGATGAAAATATCTTGAAAATCGATTAAATTCAATAAAATTCAAATTTACGCACAAAATATTATGGTAACACTCGTTTCCAACTGTGTCGAATGATGTTGTTTTCGTGGTGCGATACCACAGTGGCTGAGTTCACGGATCTGAGGTCATTGCTTCTTTTTATACCAATTTCAATAGTAGCTACTTTTACTATAAAAAGTAAAGTTTATTAGTAAATCTACACCACAGTACTCCTAACTAATGTCTTGTTTCGATATTCATCGCATTCAAAGTAGTCGAAACACCCTCATAAGCCGCCGATTTAAAAAACTGGAGACGTTCGGACCAACACATACATAATTCGTTTCAAAATAAATGTTATGAGTTTAAAAATACAGGTAACGCAAGTTCTATGTCTCTGTTTTAATACGGCCGAGCTAAAATGGTCTAAAAATCAAAAATGACGCTTCAGCCTGTCTGTATTATTTCAAACACGCCAAGTTCAAAATGTTGATATATATTTCAGCTTAAAATGTTCATTTTCAGGCTAGTTACATAGAGATTTTGTCAGTTTACTTATGTCAGTGTACTTATGTCTTCTTTGGTACTTTTTTCCCGGCACGCGAATATTTTCATTTAAGGAAACTATCACGAAGAATTGCAAAAAAATGGAAAATTTTAACAGTTATTGATTAAACAATTAATAATTACTTTCAATCAGGTAAATTATAGAAATTAATTACAAACTCTCCAGTGTTATGCCAGGTATAAAAACAAAACGTAAAATTCCAGTATTCGAATACAATTGTTCCCAATAAGCCATCGGATCTCTCAATGTCAAATCCAGTAGTGAAGTCTACGTCGGGGTATTTTGATGTGCTGAAAATGTTGTGATTTGCGGAAAAGTCACAAAACTGGGACGCTTTAAAACCAATAAACCAATAAGAAGCGTTATGACGGTTCTAAGTCGTACGAGTTCTAATTCGGGATAGTTTTTATAAAAACTCACTCTCTATCTCCTCTACTCTGATCGCACCGCACCACACCCAATTCCTTCTTCAAATACTCAATTTCTGCCATATCATCAAACTTTGTTCCCTTTGCGATCATCAAATACTCGATATTCTTCATTTCTTCTCCCTCTGAACTCATCCATTTCTTCAGGAACGCCATGAGGTCCGCCGTCACAAACTTATGGTACTCGAATACCGAGTGGCGGCAATTCAATTTGAGAAGAATATCAGGAAGAGTCCATTCGCAACCACGGCTTAGAATTGAGTCAGTACAATGCAGTTGTGTGGAAAATGGCTCCGGTACTACCGGTCCTTGATCATAGTGTTTAGTGAAGTTTCTCATCACTTTCACATTATTCATAACAAATTCAAATATCTTCGGATCAACTTCTCTTTCAACATCCAAAACCTTCACTTCTGGGACCATAGAGAGCACTTTTTCCATGTTGAACTTTATTCCCTTTTTCTTTTTTCCTAATCTAATTTCTTCAATAATGCAGTTAGGGAAGACGGATAACAGATGAGTAAGAATAGATGCCATTGCTACATCAGACTTGTTCCCGCATTTTGCTTTGATGCACGGATACTCTTTCCGGGAATCTGGGGTTGGTTGTCTGAAAGTAAAGAAGTTATGTAATTATGCAGGTTGGAAGTTGGTTGGACATAAGACATGTATAATTTTGAAGCATAAATTCCAATTTCGGTCATACAAAACTAACTTCAAATCGTTTTAACACATTTCTTGTTCTAAATCAATGTAATAACTAATTAACATCACTCTACCTAACTATTATTCCCTGTTGTCATATAAGAGGCTTGCAATTTTCCAAACTAATAATTCCATTGAATTCAACGAGTTCATACTTTAATTTTACTAATGTAAAGATTCCTTTTGCGTGTTGTTAAATCATATTTAGATTTATACGAATCGACTGCTTTCAGATTTGATTTATATTTGATTGAAATATATAACCCTTTCTTTTTAAACTATTCAATGTCTACAAAAGTAGGTACTATGACATTGCAAGTGGCAGAAATTCCAATAAATTCGAATCCATATTCTTAGAAATAACATCCCGGTCATTGAAAACTAACTTTAAACCGTTGAATTAAGCCAAATTTTGAATTTAATTAGAAACCGTGGAATTTAATCAAAAAAGCATTTAATACATCGAGAATATGTCTGATGATAGACTTTGGCTTATTAGTAGGGTAAAACTTCATTATATAATTTTTTTGTTGATTAATGGATTAAATAAATTTAATTAATGGAATTCAATTAATGAAATTCGAATGCTGAATTATTTTCAGTTCTGACTGCAAAACTAGAAAAAATATTCGAAAATTAGGTTTAGTACATAATTATATGTTTTATTTTAAAAATATGCAGTATTACCACAAAAAACTGCAATTTCTAAATGTTTTTTAGTTTATGTATATTATCGGTTCACAAACTCGTACCGGGGGTGTTAAAGGCTCATCTAATTTGTTTGTAATGATCTCGAAGCGGAAGACGTGATTTGCAGTTCTTTTCAGACCTACAAAGCTCAAAAACACGGCATTTGATATTTTTCAAGCACGAGAACATTCCGCGAAATTCCGAACCGATAATAGGTTATGATTTAAACTTACTCAATTTCAAAATGTATCCCGTTGAACCTCCAACTATACGAATGCTTCATCCTATATCCCGAACCCATTAAAAATTGAAACTGAACAATTGAGCTACGATCGTTCCAGTCTCCATTGAAAAGACTAATGGTTGGAAAGGGATCAAGTCGCAAATGCATCTTATTCGGAAAGTTTGGAATACTCCCGACAAGTTTAGCGAATTTTTTGGAGCAGAGTGACAGCATTATTCTGGAAGGTATAATAATGATTAACTAATAATGAAAAATTAAACTCACAAATCCCTCAATTCCATTGATTTTACTATAAGTAATTTGACAAGAAGTGGCATATCTGATAACTTGATTTTGCACTTTTTCTTCCGGAATAACAATGGTAGACAAGTGATTAAATTATCCATCTATAAAATAAAAGAAATGAAATAAAAAAGTTTTCGTAAAAGAAAACGGAAAAGAAAGTACGACCGTATATGGGCAAACAGACAGTGTGTGTTCTTATCTATGATGCATCGTGGACCATGAGGGGCGGGACGGGTCAAGGACTAGTACAAATAGTCCATGAGACATCAGAATATGACAGGTAGACGGGTAGACGGGGAGAGGAAAGAGAAAAGGAATTCAGGAGAATTCAACATGCGTTCGAAATGTTGCATTGTAAAATGAGAGACTTTCAGAAAAGCATTATTATTATTATGTCAATTCAACCAGGGTACTGCATACATTTCACGCAAAAAAATATGTACCAAAATTAAGATCTAACTAGAGAAGGATCCCGAGTCAAGATGGAGTTCCAGGTCGAGATATATATATCACTAGAACGGAAATTTTGCGCTGATTTCAAATCTGTAAATTGAATGATCTCGTTAAAAAAGTTATTTGCGTTTTTATGGCTTCCCAGTGCAAAAATGAGCATTTTCAAGACTCCCAATATTAACATTTTTCTTATTTTTTTCATATATTTTTTGTTTTGTACGTTTGATCTCAGAGTTAGCTTTCAGAACCTTTTTTGTGGAGTTTCCTAAATTTTCAAAAATGACGCATCTACAAAACATTTGTCTGAAAATGTTTTAAAGTTTCCACACAAACAATACAATTTACATGATTTTGCATGAGTCTTCAAAATGCTTATTTTTGCACTAAAAAGCTTCAAAAACGCAAATAACTTTTTTCACGAGATCGTTTAGCAAAAACGGAATACAAATTTGAAATCAGCGCAAAATTTCAGTTCTAGTGATATATATCTCGACCTATTACTCCATCAGATCCGTCCCTAGTAAGTGAATGTTCTAAGTCTGTGTTATAATACGGGTAGGCATAGATTTCTAGCTTTTGTTTTGTATTTTATGAATATTTAACAATTCTGTTTATTTATTTATTGGGACGAAAGAAGAAAAAAAAATAGATACAAACGACTGGAAACGGTCCCTCACGAGACAGTTTCGAGTAAATAAATAGAGGGGGACATGAAATGTAGAATCGAGGAAAAGAGGAAGAAAAAGCGGAAGGTGGAAAATACAGACTTAATGGCAAGGGTGAAGAGAAAACCGTAACAAAGGCTAAAAAAAAGGAAAAAAGAAAGAAATATATTTTACGAAAAGACCAGGAAAAGTACATAATTAAAACCGGGTGATGGCAGTGTCAAGAAAATTTTTTCTCTTGACACTGCCATCACCCGGTTTTAATTATTCTGTTAATTGGTTTACAGATATATTCTCTAACAGCTCAAATGTGAATTTTTGGCATATACCGCTTCAGCTCAAGCACCCAAACAGGCGGACACTCATTGTTTAGGAAAAATCTTTCTTTTTTTAATATATATGTATATATAATTTCAAAAAAGTTGATATCAAATTATACTGAATCGTGGCAAGTAGGAGCTGAACCGGTTTTTCCACAATTTCGATTTATAGATCAACTGTATCAAGAAATAAATCCTGAATAAATTTTTTTTCAGATTTTTTTGAACAGTCAAACAAATATTTTTAAAAAGTTCAGAGATTGATATGCATATCAAACTACAAACTAATTGATCTTTCAATCGGAGGAATCCCAGAAAACTGGATTTTCGTGTTTTGTAGACCCCCGTTGGATCAGACTGACGATTCTCACGTCTCGGAGATAAGGAGAATTGTGTAGTTTTGATCGAGATCATCCAATTGAAACATTTTTAATAAGTATGTAGACCCCGCTCACCATCTGGTCAGAATATTGATGGGTAAACTTCTTATTTTCTATCTTTCTTCAGCTATAGATAAACTGATTTTCGTTACTCTCATACCAATTTTCTTCTCCGACTAATTCTCTCTATATCAGACACACTCTCGTTATGTCTTGTTTTTAATCCAATAACATTCATATATCTTATGAACGCATAGAAACACATTGATATATATTAACCGACACACAGACAGACAATTCCGAATAGCGGAGATCTTGTACTAGAAACGTTTCAATTCTTCTTCTCTTTGTTTTCCCGTATTTTTATCATCTAGCAGGTTTTTCCTATCCTAATCTATGTATTTTCCCGTCTATATCACTTTCTGCTTTCGAATTTTTCTATCCGCGATCATTTAGTCTTTGCATACATCTTCTTTCAATCTTATATCACCTGTATTGATTTGAAAAAATAATGATTCTGCGACTAATTATAACCACTTTCTTCACAATTTCTCTTGTCGAGATGTGTGTGAGGATGATACCTCCTGAAGAAGTATCAATTAGTACCACAGCTTCTAGTCTTCCGACAGATGCACCAGGAGAAATCACCACAGAAAGGACTGCCACGTCATCAGAAACGGGTTCTCCGACTACAGGAGTCCCGGTGACAGATACTCCTGTGACAGATACTCCTGTGACAGAAGATCCAACGGATCGTGAGTTTTTCTTATATAGATTTGGATTTTAAATTTCTAATATATTTTCAGTGTGCACCACTTGCAACATCCAAACCATAAAACCAGATCCAATCCCAACTGGTGTTGTATTTTCTTTTGTGTATGTTTAAGGTTTGAAATTCATTTATGAAAATAAGATTATTGCAGGGAGAATGCGGCAGATGGAGAATGTATCGAAACCAAAGCGACATGTACAAGAAATGATGGTATGATATGTACAGATATCAAAATGTTCGCAACGACTGCAACCGGGCAGGTATCTATAACAGATTCAACAACTACAACAGAAGTTAGTGCAACTCTGACATGTGCAAATGATGGCACTTATTCATGGGGCACTACGTAAGTAAGCATTTTCTAGATAATCGAATCATCTCATTCTTTATGACAGTATCGGAATCACCAAGCTGGCTTGTCAATTCGAAAGTTGTACTACTCCAACTCGTAAGCATTTTTGAATTATTTCATTATTATATTTTCAAATTTCTTTCAGCATGTCAAACATGTGACATCAGTAAAATTTCTCCAACGAATCCACTCCCTGGAACCAGTTTTGTGTCAGAGTACGTTGTTATATTCAAATTCTAAGTACATTTTTTGAATTCAGGGAGAATGTAGTCAATGGATGCCAAGTAATAACTGTCACATGTAAACGAGATGATGGTCTAATTTGTAGTTCTGTTGCAGTCCAGGTGAGTCCATGTGTCTGTCTCCTTTTATTGTTATTCAGTTTTTCAGGCGGAATTTCCCACAGGGATATCAGAACTCAGTTCTACAATGAACGGCGATTCGGCTACTTCAGTAATAGAGTGTAATGAGAATGGAAAGTACTCATACAGAGGGTTAATACTGTCTTCAATTATACACTATTTGAATTAATTGATTTCAGAATAGAAATTACTGCATTATCTTGTGACTTTATTCAGTGTCCACCTCCATGCACCTCCTGTGATATCAGTACAATTCCTCTGACCGTTCCGCCGGCGGGAACAAGTTTAATACCACAGTTCGTTTATAAACTCAAGTTTCTGTTAAATTGTATCATTCAGAGAAAATACAATTAACGGATGTAAAGCTGCAACTATCACATGCCAAAGAGAAGATGGTCAAGTTTGTACTTCTGTTGCAGTCCAGGTACCGGAGCTCTGATTAAAGTGAAGTTTGATAACTAGCCTGACTATTCCAGGCAACAACTTCTACTGGTGTTTCAGAGATTGGATCAACAATGGGTTTAGGAGTAGCCACTGCTGAATTAACATGCTCTGCAGATGGCAAGTACACTACTGGAACGGGGTACGGTATTTCTTGTTTCGACTTTTCTTGTCAACTTTAAAACTATTTTCAGCACTGAAATCACTGGACTCTCCTGTAACTTTAATCAGTGTCCACCACCACCCTGTAAGTTAAACTGGTTTTTTTATATTGGAGTATAAGTGGCGGAAGTTCTTTTTCAGTATAAATAAATAAACTTGATTCTGATTTCTATAATTTCAGCTTGTCTTACCTGTGACATCAACACAATTGCTCCAAAAAATTTACCTATGGGAACCAGTTTCACTTCAACGTGAGTGCTTCAGCAACTCAATTTTTAAAAGTATTTTTATTAAATTCAGAACAACTATATTGAATAACTGCCGATTGACAACTATCACATGCAAGAGAGACGATGGATTAATTTGCAGTTCTGTTGCAGTCTGGGTATACTATCTTCCATTTTATTTTCTTCGTGAACATCTCCTTATTTTTAGGTCACTAGTCTCTTTGGAACTTTTGCACTGCGCACCAACTATAATAACGATAACGTTGCAACCACGATAACGTGCAATGCAAATGGAATATACAGTGCTCCAATGCTGTTAGTTCCACTTTCCAATTACATAAAATCTTTATTATTTATGTTTTAGACCTGGAATCAGTGCAATCTCCTGTGTGTTCAATCAGTGCCCACCATGTAAGTTTAATTCGGTCTTTTTTTGAAGAAAAATGTTTCCAAAATGGTTCTATTTCAGAATTCTCGCAATATCCTAGTGACGATTATGTTATTCATGATAACTTATCAGTTGTGCTTGTTCTACTACAAAATAATTTTCGGTTGGTTTAATAATATTAACTTTAATAATATTAATACTATTTAAAATAAACTTTACTCACTCTCACTTTTTATATTTTGAAATATCTTCTCCGGGTGATCCTGTGCCAAAACAACTTTTTTCAACACACATATCATTTTGTATCATTTCGTTGCCTTGCTTTCGCAAACTATACAAGACTTGCCTTCTATTTGATTTCTATTCTGGATCTCTGTGTAATCATAATCAATTGTCCATGGACTGTGGGTTCTCGTTTTCTCAGACAATCCGTCGTTTGATATAAATTGTCCTCCGAAAGCGCGTCTCTCCTGATATCAAACCTGTCTCACCCTCTCTATTCTGATCTCTGTTTCTGATCTTTCCTTCATTTATCACATTTTGTACTCGTCTCCTAAATCACACTTCCAATGATTTGCCGTTTTTTCGCTTCCTTGTTTCCTATTGTTAGTTTAGTTCAAGTTTATATTCAACAATTGTCCTCCGATTTCATATACATACCAAACTAGAGACTAATTGATTTATTCAACGGGAAATCCCGGACAACTGGATATTCGTGTTTCGTACAGACACCTTGATGGATACATGAATCAGACCAACAATTCTCACGTTTCGGAGATAAGGGGGATTGTGTAGTTTTGATCAAGATCATTTGATTGAACAGATTAAGCAGAAGCAAAATTCAAAAAGTTTGTTAGCTAAAGTTTTTGAAACGGCGCAAGTTTTTTCATGCATTTTTTTTATACCAGTATATCTTTCATGTACTTTTGTCTTGAAAGGTAGCCGGAATTAGTTCAACTGTACCTCACAAACATTGTGAAATTATAAAAAGAGCTCATCTCTCATATTTTTCTAGGCGATACGCAAACAAATAACAAAGATCTTGTTGTACCCGAAACGTTTCAGTTCATATCCTCCCGTTTCCCGTATTTTTATATTTAACAGGTTTTTCCTATCTTTTCTTCCTTTTTTTTCCTAATCTCTGTCCTCTCTTGTCTAGATCACTTTCTGAAATATATATCCGATCATTTAGTCCTTCTAATCACCTATTTCATTTTCTTCTTTCATTTTATTTGACATGAATCCTCGACTAATTGTTTTCACTCTTCTCACTTTATCCCTAGTCGAAATGTGTGTGAGGATGATACCTCCAGAAGAAGTATCAATTAGTACCACAGCTTCTAGTCTTCCGACAGATGAACCTGTAGAAGTCACCACAGAAGGAACGGCCACGTCATCAGAAACGGATTCTCCCAGTACAGGAGTCCCGGTGACAGATACTCCTGTGACAGATACTCCTGTGACAGATACTCCTGTGACAGATACTCCTGTTACTGATGAACCTGTCACAGAAGATCCAACGGATCGTGAGTTTTTTCCTAATAGAGCTTTTCTAGAATTCACTAGCATGACATTTCAGAATGCACGGAATGTGATATCGGAGCCATTATGCGAGATTCCATCCCAGATGTCCAGTTTGAGTTCCTGTATGTATTTGTTTCATTTTCAATTGCAAATACAAACAATTCATAGAGATACCACGGAATCCGGCCAATGTACAACAAACAAAGTTACATGTAAGAGAACGGATACAATGATATGTACAGATATAAAGATGTTCGCAACGACTGCAACCGGACAAGTATCAATAACAGATTCAACTACTACAACAAAAGTTAGTGCAACACTCACATGTGCAAATGATGGAACAGTCTCATAGGGCACTATGTAAGTTTTTCTAAACAATCATTTTAACCCATAAGTCGTTACAGAACTGGAATCAGTAAGCTGTCTTGTCAGTTCGAAGGATGTGAATCTGTACCTGGTAAGAAAATCTCCAGAAATTCATATTAATATATTCTAGCATGTCAAACATGTAACATAAATGACATTGCTCCAACAAATCCTCTTCCTGGAACCAGTTTTGTACCCACGTTAGTTATTCCAAATTTAACTGATTAGAATAACTTTTATATATAGTCTCAACGATAAATGGATGTAGAGTAACAAATATCAGATGTCAACGAGATGATGGTCTTTCTTGCAGTTCTGTAGCTATTCAGGTACCATATTACACAACTTTTTCATGTTTTTCTTTTGGTTTTTAGGGAATTACAGCAGGTGGGACTACCTCACTTCAAACAACTGAGAATAGTGATGTATCTATATTAACCATGGGATGTAATGAAAATGGTCAATTTACGTATGAGAGAAAGTTAGTTTTTTAAGTCTTCGATCCCTCATTGTCTATCAATGTTTCAGCGTCGGGATCACTGAATTGTCTTGTGTCTTCAATCAGTGCCCACCTCCGTGTAAGCCCATCATCATTCCAATTAGGTATCAGCAGTTTAATTTCAGCCTGCACTTCGTGTGATATCAGGACAATTCCTCTGACCGCACCGCCAGCGGGAACCAGTTTAAATACAGAGTTCGTTTATTTATTTTCAAATTTATATTGAATTATTCTATCGTTCAGTGAAGCTACGTTTGACGGATGTAAGGCTGCAATTGTTACATGCCAAAGAGATGATGGTCAAGTGTGTACTACTGTTACAGTCCAGGTACGGGTGCTCAATTCTATTTGATAACTAATCTGAAATTTCTAGGGAACAACTTCTTCTGGAGTTTCAGATATCAGATCAACAATGGGCGCGGGTTTAGCGTCTGCTGAATTAACATGTTCTGTAGATAGCAAGTACACTACTGGAACCGGGTACGGTCTTTCTTGTTTCGACTTTTCTTGTCAACTTTTAAACTTTTTTTAGCTCTGAAGTCACTGCACTATCCTGTAACTTCAATCAGTGTCCACGACCCTGTAAGTTAATTATCTTTTTTTGTTCTTCCAAAAAAAGGTTCGTGTTTATTTCAGCATGTACATCGTGTAAGCCTGAAGATACAATTTTCGTAGACCCACCAACAGGCGAATACTACTATACATACAGGTTTGTTTTTCCCAGAATTCTTTTTTAATTATTGGCTTTTTCAGGGAAACTAGTGGCGCCGGTGAATGTATTCAGGCAGATATTACATGTAGGACACTTGGTGGTAAAGTATGTGAATCAATCGAATGGCTGGTGAGTTTTTGTCGTAAAGAGAAAGTTGCTGTGAAGTGAATGTAAATTATCCAGATCGATAGTTCGAGTGGGATAGAACAAATCATTAGTGCTAATTACAACGCTCAAGTGAGTGGTCGGAATATTGCATGTAGTGGAGACGGAACGTGGAATGCGTTTTTCCGGTGAGTATCTTATGTATCAGTTTTTCATTGATTTAATTTCAAATTTCAGGACGGAAGTCACAAAAATCGTTTGTCGGTTTAATAATTGTGCATGAATGTTTTGAATATTTTTAATTCAAATTGTCTTTAAGAATTTCAATATTAATAAGTACCATTTGAAACACCATGCTGGCATTTTGCATTATGCAGTTTACACTTCCGCACTCTGAGATCAAACTAATTACACGAGAAAACTGGTAAATCAAGAAACATCCATAACGACAGACAAGACACAGATTCATTACGGACGTACAGACATTAGAAGGCGGATGTATGTATAAGTGATATCGGATCTCTAATATGTTTTGGTCAAACAAACTAAAGAAGATATCTGTAAACTTTTGCACTCCAAGTATAGAAACAGATAGGCTGTAACGTTCGAAAATCCTTATATAAAATAGACATTGATGTTGATCGTACAATTCCAGTATCCCTATCTCTTTTTGATTTCCATTGTTCAACAGATATTGAAATATACATTTCCCAGACTGATTCAATTTACAAGATCATATGGTAACAGACACACAGACAGACATTCCGTCGTTTGATATTAATTGTCTCGTCATTTCGACGCTTACTTCCCCTCAATTCTTGAATGAGGACAGGCAATGTGACGAAAGAACACAAAGTAGCATCATTGACCCATTAATTGAAGATCTAATCTCCTCGATGAAGAACCAAAAGATAAAATTGAAGGATATATAGAAATAGTCATGTCCTGAAGTAGCAGAGGCGGCGACACTGATTCGGCGGATTCGTTCCCATTATTGTATACTTTTTTTTTCTTTTTTTCTTTACTAGTATTTGTATATTTGTTCTTTTTCTTCTATTCATGAAATCGTAATAAATAAATGAATAAAAATAAAAATGTATTTTGGTCGAACGAACTGAAGAAAAAATCCGTAATGTTTTGCACTCCAGATAGACTGTTGATTGTTAAATTCCATTATCCTTATCTCTTTTCGATTTCCATTGTACCCGAAACGTTTCAGTTTCAATTAGCAGGGTTTTCCTATCATAATATCTGACCTCTCTTTATCTCTTGTTTGAGATATATATATCCGAAAATTTTGTTCCTCCTATCATTTATTTCTTTTTCTACTTCCCTTCTATTTGACATGATTCCTCAATTAACTCCAGAAGACGTACCAATTCCAGTTAAGTGTAAGTTAATTTCTTTTTTGTTCTTGCAAATACTGATTCAATTTTACAGCCCACAATGTACTATCTTTTTTTGTTGTAAAGATGGAAAAAAGCGGTTCTGGTATAAAAAAGATCCGAAAAAGTCTTACCACTATATTTTTCTGGCGATCAGATTTTCATTTATTTCAGCCTGTACAACGTGTAAACATGATGTTTTAATTGTCCTAGACCCACCGACAGCCGATTACGAGTCTACATTCTCGTATGTTTTTTCTCAGAATTCTCTCTCAATAATTAACATCTTCAGGCCACTTATGGGCGCCGAATGTACTGAAGGAAGGATTTCATTTAAGACAGTTAATGGTGGAATTTTCGAATTTATCGAAACGTTTGTGAGTTTCGTAGAGAGGGAGTTGTGGTAAAATGTATGTAAAATATGCAGGTTGATGATTCAACAGGAACATGATGACGCATTGGTACTTATTCTAACACACCATCTGATGAGCGGAATGTTATCTGTGCTGACGACGGAACGTACAATTTGGGTTCCCGGTGAGTATAACAAGGATCAGTTTTTCATTGATTTAATTTCAAATTTCAGGACGGGAATCACAAAATTTATTGCAAGGTTTACGAGTTGTGCAGTATGAACATTTTCATACCCAAATTGTCTTCAAGAGTTTTAATATTAATGAATTCGTTTGAAACGACATGCTGGCATTTTGCATTTTTGCATAATCGATTCCCAGTTTATCGAAATTGAAATTGATAAATAAATCTCTTTTGGTTTTGTGTGTTTTATCTGCATTCTGTATACTGCCGAAATCCCATGTAAGAATAGGAAGGAGGAAAACTTGCAATTCTCGGACATCAATACCAAATGGGGATGAATGGAATCAGCTCTTTCAGGATCTACATGTTTCACATTTCCTTGGAGCGCGTTTGTATCACCTTCCTAGAAATCCCATTAGAGCGCATTTTCTCACTGCCAGTCAATTCGTGCGGACCTAATTTGTCAATCACTCGGATATTCTTCTTGATGTAGCAATCATTTTCTTTTCCGTAACATGACGTCCCTCCAATAAACTCAGATAACCGTCAATCCTTATAATTCAAAATGACATGTTTCTTACTGCCCCCTCACCTCTTTCCCCCCTGCTAACAAACTACCGTAGTGTTCTGACTCCCTCTGAAATCTCTAAGCGATGAGTATTCCTCCTCTCTTATAATCCAAGAAAGAAAGATGAAGAAGAGAATGATTGTACTCTCTCAGTCGTACTCACCACAATTCGTTGACTGCCTTCGTCAGAAAGCAGATTCCTTCATCCCACACAACAATCCGTATATATATATTTATTCACTTTTTCTTATCAACTATATAGATTTGGCTCCAATTCTGGGAGGAGCAAGGAGTCTTGGCTCCTATACGAATCATTTCTGCTAGATTTTCTTACTTTTTACATTTTTTCGATTATCCTTCGACCATCCATATAGACACGGCTCTCGGCTTGACTCACTAGTCAAAAATACAAACTGGATAGACTGCACCTAGGTAATCCCAAAGTCAGAGCATTTTTTTCTGTTATTCGAAAAATTGTTTATCGAATTTCAATTTCTCGCTCTACACTAACTAAGCAAGCAGCTCATTGGTAAGTCACTGGTTTTTGCAATTTCCCGTCCTGCACCGATGCCACGGTAAACGAATACCGGTTGTATTATAAATTTGCTCCGGGCCGTTTTGAAACGGGACATTTTACAACATTCCAACACCAGATGCTTTGAAACCAAAAGTTTGAAAATGTCATATTTGCCAAATGTTTCGATTTCCAAACTCTGGTTTCAAAACATCCCCGAACCGTAGAAACTTATAACACGATAACTATAACTATACCTCGATTCTCTAAGCTATTCATACATTCCAAGAAGTTCAAACTTTTTTTGTTTTGAGCATACAAAAATTGCTGAAAATTGTCTCATACATAGGTTCGACCATTCTTAACACGATGGTCACAAAATCTTTCGCCCTTTTCTGCTCCGGAACTTAAAAAGTGAGCTCGTAAGCTGATAGGCCGTTTTCCTTATAGTTATGCTTCTCTAGCCCCGCCTCTTGGATTAATGAACTCCTCCATCTGTCAGTCAGAATCCTTCCCACGATGTCATTGATCCTTCAGAAATATCACTCTCTCTCGTTTCGTTCCATGACTACCTAGGAAAGTGTCAAAAAGTAGTCAACTAACCTATTGATATAATGGGATATACATATTAACGACCGACAACATGACCAGTTTTACGCGGGAACGAAAAGGACGCTGGATTATCCGTTTTTTGTCTCTCATCAGCTTCTCTACCATAGATTACTGTAGCTTTTGCATACTTCTCTCATGACTAGCCGAATCTCTGTGCCGCTTTGTTCAACCGGAAAAGTCTGCCTCCAATTTTCTATAACTCTCGCTGTTTCTCACGGTCTCCAAAGGAATGTAACCTTTAGAAACTTTTTCAGACATTTCGCATCAATAGGCGACACGTAGCAGCAGAATTTTTAGAAAAGTTCCATCAGGCAGACGAGACCGGCGAAATTGCTTAAACCTAACGTAACTCTGTCAATTTTGTTCCAATGTTCATTTTTACCAATTTTCCGAGTTCAGGGAGTCAAGACCGTCCAAATGAGTATACTCATAGATTTCTCCGGCTTGGAGCTATGAGCAACCCGGGTGGCTTAAGACTACTGTAACTCCATCAGTTTTGCTCCGATTCTTTTCCACCTAGATTTTCAATTTCAGCTTGTCAAGATCTTTCAATTGAATATACTTTTACCCTAGCTTCTCCAGTTTAGAGCTTTGATCTTCCCCCGTGACTTAAGACTACTGTATCTCAAACTCTTGCAGGTAATCATGAAGACATCCCTAATGATTCTTCTGGTCCTGTCCGTCATCCACGTCACCTCGACTGCCGCAGCCACGTCATCCGCCTCAATGCGTCGTTTCATTGTGAAAAATGAAGTGTTCATGGGTAGACGTGTGCCCGACTTCTGTATGGAGTACTTTGAGAGCTCATCGGGTAAGGGCGACATCGGGACAAACAGATTCTATGTCGTAATCGAGGGTTTTGTATTGTTTTTTGTTATTTGATGGTCAGAATACTCCATTTTCTACGGTCACAATGTGGTGTCAGAAAGAATCAGAAAAATCAAAAATTATTTGAGAGTTAGTCATTCTCAAAATGAAAGGGATCTGGAAGAGGAGATACGGGCGCCCCAAGAGACGCAGACACTGTACCGCCTATAACTCACTACCCAATTGAGCTATCAAAAAACCGTCAACTACAAGAGTGATCTCCTTAAAATTCTGCACATCTTAATAGTTGGCCACTTTCCCTCAAAATTTGAAATATACCAGATTCTAATACCGCAAAATTTTGACTGAAATATTTAAGACCAAAAATTAAGTTTTTTCAGTAAAAAAATCGCGATTTTTTGGTAAAGAAAACTCAAAAATTCCTAATTCCCAGGTTTTTTGACATGTAGAATCCAAAAAAAACAAGCAAAAAAGATACCTAAAGTTTGGACCACCGTGGGGATCGAACCCCGGACCTGTTGAGCGATGGCAACCTTAACCAATTCACACGTTTATCTTTTTTAAATTTTCATTTCCAGCCAAACTCAAGCTCGATAATATCAACCGTGAGCTGATCGCAGATGCGTTGGAAAGCCAATTCGATTGGAAACTTCAGGAGGAATACGCAGTGAGTTCTCTTACCCGCTCGCACAAAAATTGTTTTTTAACAACTCCAGCGCCTCCAAATGAGAATCCAAGATTTGGCTGAAAAGCAGTACGCTGATCACATCTGCGATGCTGCCGAGTTCTCTCCAACAATTCTTTCCGCTGATTATCAGTACACTTGTACAGAGGTGAGTCCCGCCCACTTTTTGCAATTTCGCCACACACTTCACTATTTAGATCTGCCAAAACTGTATGCCTGGCAGCGCCCCGATTTGCTTCCAACGGAGTCCACGTTTTGCGTGAGTTTATTATTGATTATTGATTTTTCGGGGGAATATTTGATCTACCTAACTAAATGGTGTTTCAGTGGTCTCGCCCAAGTGTGCCTGTGCACCTACGACCTTCTGAATCCTGTGGAGAACGCCGCCTTCTCGCTCCGTCATGAAAAACGAGTTTTTAGCCGAAAAATTCGTCGAACTTGATTTCTATTTCCTCTGATAACCATAATTTGAAAATCTCCCGGAATAAATTGCAATGTTAACATTTCTTCTAATATTGGCTCCGCCCATTTTCAGACGTTTTCGGTTTTTGAGTTTTTCGACGTTTTTTGAAGGATTTTTTTTCAAAACTGACTTTTTTTCTAATTTCTACGATCAACGCTCACAAAATTCAATGTTGTTAAGATTCTAGAGGTTTCAGATTCTATGCTCCGCCCATTTTCAGACTTTGGACGATTTTGAGCATTTCTGCAGCTTTTTCAATGACTTTTAATAGTTTTTGAAGCTAAATTCGACTAAAAACTCAATATTTTGAGTGGGAAAAGCGCAAAAAAGTGCAAAAAACTGGAAAATAAAACCTCCAAACCTGAGAGATGACAGAAACCCATTTTTAGGTGTTTCTATAGAATCTTATTATTTCTAGAATTTTTTCTATCATTTATTTACTCTAAAAACCTTCGATAAACTTTATTTTTCACTCAAAACCCCTAATTTTCAACACAACATTTATAAAATTTCAACATTTCTCCCAAAACGAGAGAGTGTGTGAAACAAAGAGACGCCGAGAAACAAATCTGTGCATTTGCGCGTGGCGGTGTTTGCGGACTAAAAAGTTTTCCGAGAATTTCGGCCGTTTTGCACTGATTTTTATTGGTTCACGCTGGATTTTTGGGGGTTTAGAATTGAGAATTCTTTGGAAAAATTGAGAAATTCCACGAGAATCGCCACGTTTCATTTATAGAATTCCAAATCATCGGGTCAAACTGCAAATTAGTAGAAACTCTGAGCAATTTTCTGGATTTTTCCGATTTTTTTTCGTTTTCCCAGGTAAAAAAAAATAATTTTCTGCTACTTCCGATTGTTTGGAAAATTTCTGCCTTTTTTAATATCGCGAAAAACTCAATTAAATCTGTTTTTCACTCAATTTATCCCAAAATTTCCAGGTAAAAATGCCGACGCCACCTGGACAATCGAGTAGTCAGCCACTGCCGACAAAGGAGCTGGGATATTTTAAGAAAATTGTGGTATGTATTGATTTTCATTAGAAGTTATATGAAAAATTTATCTATTCGCAGAAAAGCTACGAGCAAAAGCAATACAAAACGGGATTGAAGTTTGCCAAGCAAATTCTTGCAACACAAGGGTTCAGTGAGCATGGAGGTGAGATTTTTTGACGTTTTGGTCTGCTAACTTATCAAAATCACTAGCAGACCAACTTTGGTCTGCTAGCTATCTTCTTTCAAACTAACTCTTTATCTGTTTTCCAGAAACCCTCGCTATGAAAGGATTAATTCTCAACTGTATGGGAAAATGTCAGGAGGCTCAAGAATGCGTCCGAAAAGGACTCAAATCCGATTTGAGATCCTACGTGTGCTGGCATGTCTATGGACTGATTCAGAAGACCGAGAAGAAGTACGACGAGGCGATCAAGGCGTACAAACAAGCGTTGAAGCTTGAAAAAGATAATATCCAGATTTTGAGAGATTTGTCGCTTCTTCAAATTCATATTCGCGATTTTGACGGGTATTTGGTAAGAAAGATTCCCGAGATTTTTTGAAAATCAAAATTTAAATTTTTCAGTCATCGAAATACGAACTTCTTCGTCTTCGCCAAAATCAACGTGTCTCATGGCTAGGCTACATTGTTGCTCATCACTTGCTCAAAGAGCACACTCTAGCTCTCGCAATCATGGCGGAGTACATTAAAAATAATACGGTGAGTGAGAAATGTATAAAGAAATTAAATGAATTTAATTTTTCCAGCCACCCGGTTACGATTTCGAATTCTCCGAGCTGATTTTGTACCAGAATCTTATCATGCGTGAAGCCGGTCAGTCAGATGTTGCTCTCCAAAAGTTGGAGGAGAACTCGACACATATAGTTGATAAAGTCGCCTATATGGAGACTCGCGCCAATCTTTTGATGGATTTGGATCAGCCAAAACAGGCGGAACACGTGTGGAGAGTGTTGATTGACAGGAATCCAGAGTGTCTGGAGTATTACGATGCGTTACAAACGTGTATGGGAATAAAAGGTAATTTTTTGGTTGAAAACGCCGAATAATTTTAGCGATTTGCATTGGTCTGCTAATTCCTAACGTTGGTCTGCTAGCTCCTGACGTTGGTCTGCTAGCGATTTCCATTGGTCTGCTAATTCCTAACGTTGGTCTGCTAGCTCCTGACGTTGGTCTGCTAGCGATTTCCATTGGTCTGCTAATTCCTAACGTTGGTCTGCTAGCTCCGCAGTGAATCCCCTTTACATTTCCACTTTTCCAAACAACCACTAATCTCTCCCCAGATTCTTTAGAGTCTCCAAAACCACAACTGCTCATGCTCGATGCTCTAGCCGAGAAATTCAAGAAGGCCGCCGCTCCACGACGTCTCGCTCTCTACCTGGTAGAAGGTGAAGAACTCCGTCGTCGTCTTCACGAATGGATTGTACCGATGCTTCGTAAGGGTGCTCCATCGCTCTTCGCTTCTCTCGTGCCACTCTACAAATTCCCACAAAAGATCGCTGTCATCGAGTCGCTCATCTCGGAATATGTGAAGAAAATGGACGATGAGGGATATGACAAAGTGAATTTGAGCGGAGTATCTCAAGAGTGTGAGCCACCAACGACGGCTCTCTGGTTGTACGTCCTGGCTGCCTACCATTTCGATCGGTGTCATAAGACGGATTTGGCTCTTCATTATATCGATAGAGCTATTCAACATACACCAACAGTTGTCGAGAATTATATGCTCAAAGCTAGAATTTACAAGGTTATTATATAAGTAGTAATTGACGAAATTACCGTTTATTTCAGCACGCCGGTGATTACGATGAGGCTGCCAGCTGGATGGAGGAAGCCCAATCTCTCGACACAGCCGATCGATATATCAATGGAAAGTGCGGAAAGTACATGCTCCGCGCGAAGCGTATCGACGAGGCTAACAAGATGTTGGCAAAGTTCACGAGAGAAGGAGAGAACGCTGCGAGTCATCTGACAGATATGCAATGTATGTGGTATGAATTGGAGAGTGGAAGAGCGTTCCGATCGGTGAACAAGTATGGTGAGGCACTCCGGAAGGCACATCACATTGAGTTCCATTTCAACACTTGGATCGAAGATCAATACGACTTCCACACGTATTGCCTTCGTAAAATGACTCTCTGCTCTTATATTCGTCTTCTTCGGATGGAGGATCGCCTTCGTAATGCGGATTATTACTATCAAGGAGCCAAGTTGGCTATCAAGATCTATTTGAGAATGATCGATAGACCCGATGATATGAACGAGCATTCTGCGTTGATTAAGGAAGGAATGACTGATCAGGAGATCAAGAAAATGAAGAAGAAACTGAAAAAGCAGAAGGAATTGCAAGAAGAGGAGGAGAAGAAGAAGAAAGAGAAAGAAACGAAGGAAGAAGGACTCCAACGTGGACCACAGATTGATGCGGAGACTCTTCTGAAGACGGAGGATCCATTGGGTGAGGCTGCCAAATTCTGCCACAATATCCACACATTTGGAACACCGAAAGTCACCGGATACGCTCTGTGCGCTGAGGTTTATCAACGGAGAGAAAAAGTACTTCTGGTGTTGAAATGTTTGAATGAAGGAACGAAGAAGGATCCACACCATCCACTTCTTCACGTCCAGAAGGTTAAATTCTTAAAAGCCTGGCCAACGTATGATCTGACGGGTATTGTGAAGGATACTGCGTTGTCGTTGATTGAAACGGTATTCGGTGCGGAGTTGGACGCTGTGAAGCACAATGACAAATACAAGATGGAGCATCAACACGAATTCCCGGCTAGATTAGCTTGTAAGTCTCAGAGCATTTTTGTTTTGTCTATAGTTCCTCATTTTCAGACGCCGAAGCTCAATGCGCTATCGATCCATCGGCGTCTGTGGTGAATTGGCTTCTGAAGTCCGTAGAAGACACCACAGTCAACGAGAGATCGCTGAAAATGATGCTCAAGTTGAAGGATGGAATTGAGTACGGAAAATATGGAAAATGGAGCAGAGATGATGTAAGTTGGGGGAAATGGGTCTGCTAGCTTTCGGACGTTGGTCTGCTAGTTCTAAGCCGTTGGTCTGCCAGCTCAGTCATTGGTCTGCTAGCTCTATCCCGTTATGATTATATATGCAACATGAACATTTCCAGAACGAGAAGCTCCGCAAACTTGTCAATGGACTGTTCCCATTGGCTCTGGATTTCGGTGGCGGTGTACCACACAAATCACCATCGACTAACAACTCCACTGTTGAATCGAAATAAACCATATTTTAAACTCGTTTACCGTTGTTTTTTTTCCCGACTCTTTCATCATCTTTATTTTCATTTCTAGGTCCTCCTTTCACCTCACACGCATCCTGTTTGCCCTTTTTCTCTTTCTTTCTTCCCCAGAGTTTAGTATTTTTGTGTTTTTTTTTGGTAATTTATATTTCCCTCTTGTCTTTTCGTTCCCCACACCCAAAAATATCAATTTTAGGTTTAGTAGACTGTTTTATTGCTCTCTTGTTTAATTTTTTTCTGTTAAAGAATTAAATTTATAATGTTTCCCCACACCATCTATAAGACTGCTGCTGTTACCTCCACCGATCTTTGTTTTTTTTTGTCTCTCCCTTTGAAATTTCCTCTAAATTTTCTCTATGTGACCCCACTTTAAAAATAATGATGATATCGATCTAAATCTCTTTTTTCTAAATATTTTCTTAATTTTTATCCTCTTGGTTTTCTCGCCGAATCCATTATATTTTCACTCTCCTAACACTGCTCTAACCATGTGTCAATCAGGTGTTGCAGGCGGAAAAGATGGGAGTGTTAGTGGTGGATACGGATCACGAGGATTCCGATGACTCACAACATTATAGTCATCAAGAAGAGCAGGGATTCAATGCCGCCTATGAGTCGAAAGAGGTGCGGAAACACAAAATTCGTATTAAGAATTCGAGAGCTAGCAGGCCAATGTTGGTCTGCTAATTATTTCTCGTCAAGCCAAGGGAGCTAGCAGACCAACGTTGGTCTGCTAGCTCACCACGGTGATCTGCTAGCTCACGACATTGGTCTGCTAGCTCCTTTTCTTTCCAAAATTCCTTATTCCAGGTTCTTGGCCGCGGTCTCGCCTCAACCGTCCGCCGATGTATTGAAAAAGGAAGTGGCCAGCACTTTGCCGTTAAAATAGTCGACGTCTCCACCGAGAAGCAGAGTGAAAACGAAGCGAAACGGCTTCTAGAAGAGACGATATCAGAAGTAGCGATTCTACGACAACTTATAGGGCATCCTTCGATTAGTTTGTTATTTCTGCTGCCTTTGATATTCTTATTAGAAAAATTTCAGTAAAAATCCACGATTTCTATCAAACTCCCTCGTTTCTGTTCGCCGTGTTCGAGATGGCTCCGAAAGGAGAGCTATTCGATCAGTTGAATGCGACGGTGACGGTGTCGGAGAAGAAGGCGAGACGATTGATGAAACAGTTGTTTGACGGAGTGGAGTATATGCATGCTAGGCATATTGTTCATAGGGACTTGAAAGTGAGTTGGTCTGCTAGCTCCGTTGGTCTGCTAGCCCCGTTGGTCTGCTAGCTCATCGCCAGCTCTTTTCATAGGAATTTAATATCTTCATTTTTCCAGCTAGAAAACATTCTATGTATCGACGATGAGCGAATCGTTATCTCTGATTTCGGATTCGCCACCCGTATCCCACCAGGCCAAAAACTGCGAGATCTCTGCGGAACGCCTGGTTACCTGGCACCCGAAACGATTCGATGCCAAATGTACGATAACGCCGAGGGATACTCACTGGAAGTGGATGAATGGGCACTTGGAGTCATTATGTACACGCTGTTGGCTGGATATGCACCATTCTATCATAGGAAGTGAGTGACCATCTGCTCCTCCCCTTTGCCCCTGGCTGTCATTCACACCTAGCCAAACGCGGCTCATTTACTCTTTTTATTAGTGCACTCTAGTTAGAAGAAATGAGTACGGAAAGCGTCGCGGAAGCGGTTGATACCGGTTTAGAAGAGTAAGTTTGAAATATTTTTCTAGGTTTTTTATTTACAAAAATCCAATTATCGAGAAAAATCGAAATTGGTCTGCTAGCGATTTTCCCTTTTCCTGCTGCCTCTTGCCTCCACAATATTTTTTCCTCCGGTCAAGGAAGTTGTCAGTCACACGTTCATACAATAAAAAAGTCCATCAGTCAATTCCCTATCATAAAAATAAATTGGCTAGCCACCTGACTTCCACAAGTACATAATGACACAAATTCTATCCACATGGGGTTTCGACATTCCTCTTTCATTAATATTTTGATATTCAGACAACTAATGATGCTGCGAATAATTCAACAAGGAAAGTATGAGTTTCGAAATGAGCAATGGAACAACATCACCGGTGAAGCGAAGAATCTCATAGCTCAACTGCTTCAAGTAGATGTAACGAAGAGAATCAGCTCGAAAGAGTGTCTGGTACATGAATGGATGATCCCAATTGCTCAGCAAGTACCAACTGTTGAAATCGAGAAAGTCAAAGATCAAAGCGGAGAGCGTGCCAGGAAGCGGTTCAAGACTGCGATTATTTGGGTTAGATTCTTCCAAAGACTTGCCAAATACAAATATCTCAAGACGGTTATCGATAGAGATGTACTCAGAAAGAGACCATTCAGGGATAGAGATGTAAGTGTTTTTTTTTTCAAATGAAAGTGACAGTTGGTCTGCTAGCGATCTCATTGGTCTGCTAGGTCCCTCTCACCACCAACTTCTATGATAATATTGCTAATTTTTTCATATTTTCAGATCCGCCACGAAGCCGAATCGTCAATGTTCAGTGTCTACGGCCACTGGGTCAACCGTGGATTCTACTACTCTCGTGATATGCTTTTCGCCAACAAGCCACGCCCTAAAATGGCCAAAAAATCGGTTGAAGCGAATCCAGGAGCTGCTGCCACAGCTAACACCACTGAGCAATTAAAAGTTCCCGCTTCTCAAAAATAATTGTACCAATTTTGTAAATTTTTTCTTCATTTCAAAAATGTATCCCATTCCTAATGCTTTCGCCACCCGATCGTTTTCTTGCCCCCATCCTGTTTCTTTACTTTTCTATCATTTTTGTCTCGTTGTACTTATCAGAATTTTCAATTTCTGTTGAAAATCTCGTCTCTTTGTATAATTTTCTAGATCAAAATTCACGAAAAAGTCTTCATGTTATCTAGTTACGCCCCCAAGAAAGTCGTTGTACAGATCTCGACCCAAACTCTCCTTTAGAGCATTTTGCCCTTCTACGAGCATTCATTCTTTGTATAAATTTTTGTGTTTTAGGGTTCTTTTTTTTGTTGCAAACTTGGTTTTGGTTTTCCAGACGAACCGTTTGTATTTCTCTGTGATAAGCAGGCCTCAAAAACAAAAATTTCAGACCGTCCAACAATGCAGTTGGATATAGACGGGTTAAAAGTCCTGTTCCCTTACGATTATGTGTATCCGGAGCAGGTTTTGTATATGAAAGAGGTCAAGAAGGCGCTTGACGCGAATGTAAGTACGAAATTGTTCTTGCAACTAAAAAATCACGTAAAAGTGACCAAATTGTGCTTTTTTTTCGATTTGCTGATTTTGGTCTGCTTGTGATTTATAAACACACTAGCAGACCAACTTTGGTCTGCTAGCCATTTGGAGAATCCACGTAGAATAGATAGCAGACCAATGTACAAGTTTGGGTAAAATGACTCTATTTTGGTAATTTTTGTGAGTTTTTCGAAATGTAATTGAGAAAAAAATACACTTTTCATGTGAGAAATTCGCAATTTAATCAATTTTTCCACAAAATCAACAAATTTTCCAAATATTTGAATAGCGTCTCTTATAAAAGCTAAATTTCACGTTTTCAGGGTCATGGCCTCCTCGAAATGCCGTCGGGAACTGGAAAAACCGTTTCACTCCTCTCATTAGTCCTCGCTTATATGATCTCATACCCCGACCGGCTCGACAAACTCGTCTACTGCTCTCGAACAATTCCAGAAATTGAAAAATGTGTCGAAGAGATGAAAGTTCTCTATGATTACTGGGAGAAGGAGACCGGACAGCCAGTCGCCAAAATCACAGTGGCAATGAGTGCCAGAAAGAATTTGTGTATCAATGAAAAGGTCGCCGCGCTGAGATTCGGAAATACTGTCGATTCGGCGTGTCAGAAATTGACGGCGTCGTCCGTGAGAGCTAAGAGAAAGGAGAATTCGGAAATTGAGGGATGCGACTATTTTGAGAATTTCGAGGCGAACAGTTTTCCGATGCAGAATGGAGTTTGGAATTTGGTAAGGAGCATTTCGTAATAGCTAGCAGACCAATCTTGGTCTGCTAGCGATTCAGCGTTGGTCTGATAGTGATTTTCGTTGGTCTGCTAGCGATTTCCGTTGGTCTGCTAGCGATTTAGCGTTGGTCTGCTAGCTCCCACCTGTTGTTTTAATTATCGTTACTACATTGTTTTCCGATGTTTTATTAAAATTAAAACAATTTCAGGAAGACCTCCGCCAACTGGGACGTGAGCGCAAAATCTGTCCATACTTCACTGCCCGTAACGCCATTAATCGTGCTCACATCGTCGTCTACTCCTATCATTATATTCTGGATCCGAAAATTGCTGAACTCGTTTCCAAAGATTTTAGTAGAAAGTCAGTAGTCGTTTTCGACGAAGCACATAACATCGACAATGTTTGCATTGAGTCAATGTCAGTGGCGATTTCACAGAAAAATGCGGATCGAGCGCTTCAGGAGCTTCAAAACCTCGAAGGAGTGGTTGGAAGGATGAAAAGTGCAAATTCTGAAAAACTACAATCAGAATACGACAAATTGGTGGAGGGGCTGAAAAGGGCTGAACGAGAACGAGCCAACGACGAGAGACTTGCGAATCCATGTATTCCGGATGATATTTTGAAAGAGGCGGTGCCCGGAAATATTCGACAAGCTAATCATTTCTTGTTATTCTTGAAAAGATTCGTGGAATATGTCAGGCATCGGCTGAGAACTCATCAGGTATGGTATTGGTCTGCTAGTCAAATAATTGGTTAATTTTGTGCAAAGCTCTTGAAATATTTTTTCTCTATTTCACTACCAAAAACTCGGGAAAATTACCAAAATTGAGCCTCTTCACCCAAATTGGTCTGCTAGCTATTCCACGTGGATTCTCCAAATAGCTAGCAGACCAACGTTGGTCTGCTACCGATTTTTCATCGGTCTGCAAGCTGTTTTTGCTCAATTTACACTTTCCAGGTACTCATCGAAAGTCCTGCCGCTTTCATGAAAGACATTCAAGAGAGAATGTGTATCGAGCGTCGTCCAATGAGATTCTGTGCCGAACGTCTCGCGAATCTCGTTCGTACCCTTGAAATCACAGATAACGGAGACGTCTGGGCACTCTCTCAAGTCACAACAATGTGTACGCTGGTCTCCACGTATTCTAAAGGATTTTCGGTTATTGTGGAGCCACAAGATGGTAGTCAAATGGCAATGATCACTCTTTCATGTCATGACGCTTCGATTGCTATTCGGCCGGTACTGAAACGACATCAATCGGTTATCATCACTTCTGGAACCTTATCTCCACTGGAAATGTATCCGAAGATTTTGGATTTCGACCCTGCTGTCGTCGCATCGTTCACTATGACTCTGGCGAGACCCTGCTTGGCTCCGTTAGTGGTGGCACGCGGAAATGACCAAGTGGCGATGACTTCGAGATTCGAACAACGTGCCGACGTGGCGGTCATTCGAAATTATGGAAACTTAGTTCTGGAAATGGCCTCTCTAGTACCAGATGGAATGGTTGTATTTTTCACCAGCTATCTATATATGGAGAATGTCATTGGCGTTTGGTATGAGCAGCACATTATCGATGAGTTGATGAAGTACAAACTGCTGTTTATTGAGACAAACGATGCGTTGGAGACGTCGGCGGCGCTCGAGAAATACGTGGAAGCTTGCGATAGTGGAAGAGGAGCGGTGCTGTTCTCTGTGGCGAGAGGAAAAGTTTCGGAGGGAATCGATTTCAGTCATCATTTGGGTTAGTGAAAATGACTCATTTTTATAATGAGAAAATATCGGGAAAACTAGAAAAATACTGTCAGAATAGCTGAAAGAAACTAAATTTAGCAAGCAGACCAACGTTGGTCTGCTAACTCTTGGCGTTGGTCTGCTAGCTCTTGGCGTTGGTCTGCTAGCTCTTGGCGTTGGTCTGCTAGCTCTTGGCGTTGGTCTGCTAGCTTCCACTGTTGGTCTGCTAGCTCTTTATCATCAATTTTCCAGGACGTTGCGTCATCATGCTCGGAATCCCTTATATGTACACCGAGAGTCGCGTGCTCAGAGCAAGATTGGAGTATCTCAGAGACACTTTTGGTATCAGGTAGGGCGGAAAAGTTCCACTTCTTCTATTCCATGTTGATTTTTTTCTATTTTTCAGAGAGAACGACTTTCTGACGTTCGATGCAATGCGACACACCGCGCAGTGTATGGGAAGAGCTCTTCGCTCTAAGACAGACTATGGATTGATGGTGTTTGCTGATAAGGTTAGAAAATCCAAAAAATTATCAAACAGAATCTAAAAAATCGTTTCCAGAGATTCTCCCGAAACGACAAACGCGGCAAGCTGCCTCGCTGGATGCAAGAATATCTGGAGCCGGCTTCCACTAATTTGAGTATCGATGAGGCGGCACAGGTGGCGAGACGATGGTTGACACTGATGGCTCAGCCGTTCCAGAAGGAACATCAGTTGGGTGTGTCGTTGTTGAATAAGGAAATGGTGCAGGATCAGCAGATGATGAGACGATTTGAACGAGTTGTTGAATATGTTGATTAAATTATTATTTTTGTTTAGTTTTTTGCATTGTTTTTATCATTTTTTAAACGAAAATCTCGACTTTTTGGTCTGCTAGCTAAATATTCCAGGTGGTCTCTGTGAAACACTAGCAGACCAACGTTGGTCTGCTAGCTATCTCTTCTTTAATTTTTGTCGTTGTGTCTCCAATTGTATCTCATTCCCATTTTTCTCTTTTCTCAATCTCATTTTTTGTTAACTGTCGAAAAAAAATCACTGGTTTCATTTCTAAAAATATTTTTAATACATTCTAATGCCTACTATTTATTTATTTTTATACCTCTAAAAACTTTTTTTTCAAAAAAAGAATTGGCTCTCATTGCCTGTACATATTTTCTTATTTTCTTATAATTTCTGCCAATATTCACTCTAATTCTCGCGTCTAGATGTTTTCGCCACTTCGGCGGCTAGCTGGTTGCTGTCCCACTGCTCTTCAACAACTCCAACATCTCCAGCAGTTCCAGCCGAATCGATTGGTGCATTTGACGGCGTATCAGTTCAAGGGACACTCGAAATGGCAGAATATCAAGGCGACGAAGGGAAAAAACGATATGATCAAGTCGAAAGCGACGAATTTTTTGTTGAGAAAAGTGAAAGGGGCGGTATCTCGCGGTGGATTCGATTTGAAGTTGAACAGAGAGTTGGCTGACTTGGAGACGGAGTTTAGAGCTCAGGGGCTTCCGTTGGACACTTTCAAGAACTTTTTGCAGAAGATGAAGGTGATTTTTCGCGAAAAGAATAAATATTGGTCTGCTAGCAACAATTTTTTATGGTGTGTCCAAAGTTGCTACAACGACAAATCTGCGGCGTCCAAAGTTGATTTGTAGGTTTGTAGGTTTTGCAGGTTTCGCAGTTGAAAAATTAAGGATGAGCAATAACGCATAACTGCAAACCTGCAAATCTACAAATAAACTTTGGACACCGCAGATTTGTCGTTTTTGCTGTTTTGTAGCAACTTTGGACGCACCATTAATTGTGTGCAAAAAACTGATCAAATTGCGAATTTTTCACTTGAAAATTGTATTTTTCTCCATTTCACTCCAAAAAACTAGCAAAAATGACCAAAATTGAGTCATTTTATTCAAGTTTGTACATTGGTCTGCTAGTTATTCCACGTGGATTCTCCAAATAGCTAGCAGACCAACGTTGGTCTGCTAGCTATTTTTCTCACTTTCCCTTCAATTCAACCAATTTTTCAGGACAAACCAGAAGTCGAGTACACCTTCGATATCATCGGTCCAGCTGGAACATTTTTCATCGTCACCGCCGAAACATCGAACAAAAAAGCGCTGGAGAACGATTTACGGAAGTATTTCAACAAAATTGGCGGATTCCGATTGGTGGCCGACGGTGGTGTTCGCAGTTGGTTTGAGGAGAAAGGAGTCGTTCATGTGGATGTGAAGAAGGATGGAAAGGAAATGACTACGGAGCAGGTGAGTGGAAAAAAATAGAAAAAATCACTAGCAGACCAACTTTGGTCTGCTAGCTATTCCACGTTGGTCTGCTAGATATTCCACGTTGGTCTGCTAGCTATCATTCTTATATATAAAAGACAAGTGGTGTTTGTCTGTCTGTCTGAGGCACTGTCCGCAACGGTTTTGGAAAGAGAAGAGAAACTGAGCCAGCGGGCAAAACCGAACTGCCGTGCTTTGGACAGCGACAGCCGCTTTAGACCACTCGGCCATGCGCACAGGTAAAACGGGGATGCCGAGAAATGGGGTGGTCAGCGGCTTGGGAACCGCAAACAGGCGAAGGATGGCCGGTCGGCAGCCGAAAAACCGCGAACAGCTGAAGGGTTGCCGACTGGTGGCCGGCAGACCGCAAACAGTCCAAAAGTGGTCCAAAGTAAAAATTGTTAGAGTTCTATAGAAAACCGCAACTTTTGTGGAAAAAAATTTATGTACGATACCTCAGAATCCTTTCTAGTCTAATGACAGTCTTTATTTCTAAAAATTTAATAATTTTGATAAAGTGGCTGATTGGCGGCTGAACGGCGGCTGAAGAACCGCGGGTTGGTCAGTGGTTGCTTGTTGGCAGGCCAGTGGCGGCCGAATGGTGGTTCAGGGTGTATGTCTATAGTGATTTTAACAAGTTCTTGTAATCAGATTTTCGATAGAGTGAAGAAAAGAGATAAGAAGATAACGTTTTCATAGAATGTAGATTAGGATAACAAGATTAAATACAGTAATACCTATAATATAGGTGCTCCCAGTAGGAAGAGTTTGGAGCTCAATATCTCAACTGCTTCATGAGCTATCACATTTTTTCCAACTGAAGAAATATTTTATAAGTATTCAGCTATGTTTTGTCTGTTGGCAACTTTTTGATATCTCCTTTAAGGAAAAAGATATACCGCGTTGAACATAGTTCTTTGTGGACACCTCATTAGAGGTGTTACGGTAAATTATACACTGTCACTTTCAATTCTTTTTAGTTTTTCCAAATTCCCAATGTTAGAAAATCTTAGCCAGAGTGCTAAATGACTCATGAATCAACATAACGTTTCTAGTTACACTTCTGAAATCTTGATAAGTGTTAGAACAATGGAACTACTCTATGTTTTCCGACACTTGTAGAAAAGTTTTTTTCGAAACAATCTGTTCTTTCTCTGATTTTTTTGGTGTTTTCTGTGAAAAATTCGGTTTGAAATCTGTTCTTTAATTACTAATTGACTCACAGACAGGGAAGCAGTGAAGCCTCTACTGGAAAGCGCAACGACACTCCGGTATCCCGGCCGAGCGTGTTGTTTACCGTAAATCCACATCACATTTATTTTATTCGCCGGCAGTCATTTTTCCCCATTTTCGAAGCGTATTTCGCTTAAACTCGACTTTTTTCACTGAAAACAAGTTACAAAATGTAGAGAAAAGTTACATTTATCTATTGAAAATTGTCGGAAGCTATTTTCGAAACAAAATTTGGACTTTGGCAACGAAAATCGGCTTTTCGAAAATGAAAATAGAGTTTCCTCTCGATTTTCATTTCGGAACAGTCTAATATATGATTTCAGGTGGATAAAAAGGTAAGTAAGTAAGTTTGAACTGCTCCGAAATGAAAATCGGTTGAAAATTCTTATTTTTTGGGCCTTGTGGCGGAAGTCGGTTTTCGCTCACTTTAAAATGAAAACGGGGTTGTTTCGCTAATGTTCTTATTGAAACGAAGTTAATATTTTTCAGTTGGAAATGAGGTAAGACGGTAGGCTATCGTTTCAAATGAAAATTAGTTAAAATCAACTCTGTTTATCAGCCGTAACTTGTTTTCATGTGAAAAAGATTGAGTGAAAATCGAAAAAAAATCACAAGTCCGGAGAATATGGGAAAATGAACGATGAAGGAATTACAATACTACATTAAAACACATTGATAACTAAATATAGGACTAATTAGGTAGAAATCGTATTCAGAACGAAGTATAATACCAATAATAGGGGGTAGGTGCTGCCCAAATTTTGAACCGCCAGCAGCCCAAAGGCAGGCTGCCGGCAGCCCGGGGTTTGAACTGCCAGTTGTTCCCTGGCAGGTCTCCCCCGGGCTGCCGATCACTTCATTTCTCGGCTTCCCCGTTTTACCTGTGTGCGGGCACGTTTGAGAGAGTGTGGCCACGTGAATGAGGAGAGGCCAGCCGACTGAATCGCCGAAGGCGAGGCAGATAGGCTGGTTTTCTCATATTTTCTCTTTCCAGATGGAAGAAGTTGGGCTAGAATTCGACGTGGAAGAAGTTCTCCTCGTTGAAGAAGACAATACAAAGAAATTCGAGCTCATCTGTGAACCGAAATCACTTTCAAATCTCGAATCTCAATTAGGAAAAGGAGGATTTTCGATTTTGCAATCAGAAATCGAATTCCGAGCCGTCCATCCAATCGAGTGTCCTGAGGCGGAGTCGGTCAAGATTCAGAAGCTTTATGAGATGTTGCAGGTGAAAAAAATACACAAAAACTTTTTTTTAAATATAAATTTTTGAGGAGGACGAGCAAGTGCGCCAAATTTTCGACAACATCTCAGCAGACGAGTAGATTTTTATTTCAGAATTATATTCTTATTTGTTATTTAGATAGGTCATTCATATATATATTTCTTCGTTGTGTTTTCTCTTTGATGATTATTAAATTTCTTTATTGAACCTGTTTTGTTAGTAATAAAGCAATTTTTGATGATTTTTAAAATTATTTCCTATATTTTTGAACCATACAGCTCCCGGATAGCTCGAACATCGTACTTTGATGGTTGGATTTTGCTGCTTTTTGATGGTTTTCTGGAAGAAATGCATTTTGGAGATGACACGTGGCATGAGGAGTTAGCTAGCAGACCAACGCGTTGGTCTTCTAGTGATTTAAATGTTTTTGCTGGAATCAAAAAACATTTTCATTCTGGATGTTTGGTCTTCTAAATCCCTACCTCCCACATAACTAATCTCATTTTCAGCTGACATTTAATTGTAGTCTAAATCCCCTCTTTTTGATCCCTCCGCCTCCCAAAAAAAACTCTTCAAATAGCTTTTCACTTACTCATAATGTTTCCTCATCACTGACGCCTTTCGCCTCGAATGACGCAAACCCAATGTGTGTCCAATTTCATGAATAAGCACCTAAATAGAGCGGAAATTTGAGTTATTAGTGAGGGAATAAGTTTTCTTTTTAATTAGAAGCGAAAAGTGCGTCAAAAATGCAGTTAAGAAGTGAAAAAAAAAAAGAAAAATAGCTAGCAGACCAACTTTGGTCTGCTAATTATCTCTAGGAGCTAGCAGACCAACGTTGGTCTGCTAGCTCGAAAAGTGCAAAAAAGCTATTTTCTGGTTCGTTTTTCTCCGTGTATTTTTTTCTCTCAAAAACCCCTTAATTATCTCCTTCGCTAACCAATCTCAAATCGATAAACCGCTTGTCGTTGCTGCCCTTCTCCTTCTCTTCATCATCTTCTTCCCCTTCGTTTTCTCTATTCCTCGTATGCCATTCTTCGTCTCCATCCAAATGCAAAACACCAAACGGGGGATACATGGAGTGTGCAACTACACCGCCTTTCCCGTCGAATTCCTGTTGAAAAATAAACTTTTAAATTTTTAAGAACATTTTTCTAAAAAAAATTATTTTCAAAAATTTCAGAATGGACGTCCCTGGCGAAGATGCTCAACTGGAAGTGATTCAACAATCACAAAGAAATTCGGAATTATGGAGAGGTAATAGCTTAGTTTTAAGCAGACCCAAAAATAAATAAAAATCGCGGTCTGCTTACTCACTTCATAACAAGAATGATTCTTTTTCGCGAAAAATACACTGATATCCGCTATTTTTTCACTGGAAACTTCCTCGAATTCGACCAAACCTTCTAGAGCAACCGCCCATTTGCCGAACGCTTCTTGTACGGTGTATCTGAAGAGTTTTGGGTCTGCTTAGTGGAAAATTTGGTCTGCTTAACATACCTGACACCTTCAAATTGCTTGTGGGTCAGAAGATTATGAGGATCCGCGAAATTCCACAAAATTTGTTTTTGAGTCCATCGACGAAGAGTTCTACATTCTGGAATAAACGGGAGAATTTTGGCGTTTACAACTAACTAGCAGACCAATGTTGGTCTGCTAGCGATTGGAAATTGGTCTGCTAGCGATTTGAAATTGGTCTGCTAGTGATTTGAAATTGGTCTGCTAACACTTACCTGCCAATTTTATCAATAAAAAATAGCAGAAAATTAGTGGAAAAAGTTTCATCCGAATTCAATTGAAACATTAAGGAAATGATAGCATAGTGTGTGTAGATAAATGGAATAAAAAAGAGGAATAGAATCCAGAAGTCGTTATGCTTCTCCTCCTTCTTCTCGTTCTTCCCCTCCCATATGTTTTATCAAATGTTTTTCTTCGCTTCATTTTTCTCATCGTCGATCTTCCTATAAAATCAAGTATTTCGTCGGCTTCTCGCGCCTTTTCGTGGATCGTGTCGTGCGTTTTGATCGTTGCGTAAGAAACCTGCCATGGGTTGGAGAAAGACGAGTTGATTATACTTCAAATTGGGGGAATAATATAAAGAGGGAGACTGATAAAGAGATAATAACAATTTTATTTATTAAACCAAAAAATTAAACGGTTACAATTTGCAATGAGGCGATCCGATAATATCAATCAAATTAGCGTTGGCAAAGATGTTCGCCGGGTCGAGTTCACTCTTGATCGCTTTCAACAAGGCGATTCCGACGGCTCCGTTAGTTGTCAACATCCATTGTTTTCTGATTTTTCCGACTCCATGATGGTGGGAAATGCTTCCGCCGCAAGCGATGATCTCGTCACGGGCGGCGGTCTGGAATGAGAGGGATGAGTTGTATGAGATCCTGGATCCTGTATAGAGTTACCTCAATACGATCATAAACCTGAAGACCGTTTGGCAGTCCTCTTGCATTGAAACCAAAATAAAAGTAGACGCACGCGCCGGCATCGTACACCTGAGTGACACGGCAACTTGCCAAGACGGGGTGTTTCACTCCCTGCGCCTTCGCCTCTCGTCTCATCAGTTCCTTCACGTTTCTGCAGAGACTGAGAACCTTGTCCCATGGAACGGACGTCTCGAACGACTCGCCGAGCACGCCGTGGTTCATGCCGAGGTCCTGTAACAGGCATGGATCTGGATCTAGAGATTTCGACTTACTCTCAAATAGGCAATGGCAAATGTGAGTCTGTATCCATATTGTCCGTTCTCTTCTCCACCAACGATTCCGTGGAAATCGGCAGCCAGCTTATTCAAACGATCCTCCTGCTGATCTACCTCCTCACGACTTCCTTCGTAGACACACGTGGCAGCGCAGATCTCATCAACCTTGAATCCCTTCCACGATGTGATGTACATCTTGCTCACGGAGCTCTTCAACGAAGCCCACCAGGAGTCTGAAGCGACTTTCAGCGCCTGTCCCATAACGAATTGATCGTTATCCATAAGTCTCAACGAGGCTGGTTGAATGCGTCGGCTAGCCACCTCACGGAAGAAATTGACTCCGTTTTCAAAGTTGGGGAACACAAAACTACCGTATCTTTTGACTTCTGGAAGTGGGAAGATCTTGATGGTGACTTCTGAGACAACTCCGAATGTTCCCTCGGATCCGAGAATGATTTGGTGGATATCTGGACCAGAAGAGATACGTGGCACTTGGCATTGCTTCTGGATGATTCCTTTGGGGCACACAAAGTTGAGATGAACAACGAGATCCTCGATGTTTCCGTATCTGAAATAGGAAAATAAAAGAGTGAAAATTGACTAGTTCCAGGCCTTGGTCTGCTAGCTCTTGACGTTGGTCTGGTATCTCTAGGCGTTGGTCTGCTAGCTCTACCAATAATAAACGACTCACTTATTCTTCTTCATTCCACTTGCTCTCGTCGATACCCATCCTCCTAATGTCGAGAATTCAATTGAATCCGGCTCATGTCCACAAGTGAATCCCTTCTTATTCAGTTGTCGTTCCAACGATTGACCGACAATTCCCGCCTCCGCACGACACGTCAAATTCTCGCGATCAATCCAGAGAATTTTGTCGAGAAGAGCCATATCCATAGAGATAACTGCACGTTTTTCGGTGACTGGCGTGTCGAGAGCATTGGTGACAGAGGTACCGCCTCCGATTGGGATGATGGCACAGTTATGGCTCATGGCTCCTTCGATGATCTTGAAAAACTCGACGAATTCCAGAATTGGAACAAAATTGGGAGATGTTTAACTAACCTTAACAATCTCCTGCTCAGTCTTCGGCCAGACAACGACATCTGGAAGACGTGGAATCTTGCCCTCTCGCAAGTTGACCATATCATGAACGGTATGACCGTGAGCACGCATCAAACGGATCCTAGCAGAATTAGAGAATGAGATATTGTTCTCTTTCAAAAAATCGATAAGATCCTCATTCTCAACTGGTGCATCGATGACGACGTCAGAGAGTTTTTGAGCCGGACTGACGTAGTTCAAATCGATTCCCAAATAATTCTCGAACCACGGACGGAAGTGAGGCATCACCTTGCCGGAGATGTCATATCTGGAATATAAAATGAGAATGCCGGTACCGTATTGCCCCACTTACTTATCCCCAGTAAACGTGACGTGTCCATCCTTGTTGATGGTGAACTGCGAGTCGGTGTAACCCCAACCATTCCACTTGAGGATTTTGTCACTGGAATTGACAAAAATAAGAAGACATTATGGACAGCTATTAAGTGTGTTACCGATAAGACTGCGGCACGTCGTGCTCGATTGTTTGATAGGATGCCGACATTTCGAGGAGACAAGTCGAGCAGAGTTCTGGAATCTTCTTTTGTTTAGGTTTTTCTAAACGTAAAGTTGGCACAGTGCCAGGTTAAGCTGTTTATCAAAAACGCAAGCATCATATGGAAGTCGGTTGCAAAGTCATTTGAACAATCATAAATCATGGAATCTTAATATAAATTCTAGATGAAGATGCACAAAAGCTACAGTAGCCGTACAGTATCCTAGGATATAAATCTTGGGAGTTTGTGTTCTAGGAGATCTTGATCTAGATCTGCTTAGCAGACTCATGGTATCATGATCGAATCAATTTGGTGTCTGAAAGTGTTAAAAAAAAAGAAAATCCCTGCAAAATTTGAGATTTTGCAAGGATTTCAGGTTTTTAACGATTTCGACCTCCGGCTAGCAAAAACTTGGAACTTGAAAATTTCGCACTAAAAAAAGAAAATGGGAAATTGGTCTGCTAGCGATTGAAATTGGTCTGCTAGAGATTTTAGTTTGGTCTGTAGTTCTACAGTAATCCAGTTATTCTCATCAGAAGACACAAAAATCCCGATTTAAAACAGTTCATCACGATGAAAACGTGTAAAAATCGGTCAAATTTGTCAGGAAAAAAAACGAAAAAGAGTCTAAAATAGGGACAAAAAGTATTAAAATCAATCAAACACCTCGTCGCTCTCCGTGGTGCCTACACTGTGACCATTGTATGTGTGTATGTATGTAAAAGAACCTCCTTATCAGTTTTTTCTCTTTCTCGTTCTGTCTTCAAACCCACCAATCACTATCGTCTTATCAAATAGCCAAAGTACACCAGATTAGCGGAGACCCCGGTGGAGACGGAATTTTCCGTTTTCAGAACAGGAAACTTGTGATGAAGGGAGTTTTAAATACATATAATAAATTATTAGTGATGTGAGATGGGTTTCCGGGTATGCTTAGTGTTAAGCAGACCGAAAAATGGGTCTGATTAGTGGACGAAACATTGAAAAATGGAGCTAGCAGACCAACGTTGGTCTGCTAGCTCCGTTGGTCTGCTAGCTCCATTGGCCTGCTAGTTCCAATGGTCTGCTAGCTCTCCAAATCATCTGAAAGCACTGAAAATTAGCTAATTAGCCTATAGACTTAATTAGTAACATTTTATTTTCTTTCAGCTCCCACCCGCGTCATGTTCGACTATGAGAAGTACTTCCTCCAGCTTCCGGAACCTGCAATCAAGCATGTCTTACACTTTTTGAGGTAATTATCGTACGGATTATGTGTCAATTCAATTTCCTTCTTCTCCAGACTTCCCGACCTAGCCACTCTCAAAGAAACGTGTCCGGACCTCGCCGATCTATGCGACCTAGAAATCCGTATACTCGACAATGAGTTCACGTCCCGCCCGTTCTTCCAATTCGAGCGATGTGTTCTAGAAGATGGTGTGAATGACGTGGAGATAATGCCAGAACGTCAGAATGCTTCCGTCACGTACTATCCGGGAAATCAATCGGTTTATCTGTTTGGAGGGGAGACGTTGGGCGTGCGTGAAGATGGAGCTCCACGTGCCACGTTCAACGATTTGTGGAGATTGGATACGGGAACGATGAAATGGAGTCGAGTCATCATCACGTCTGCACCGTATCCATCGCCAAAGTGTCACGCGTCGTTTGTGACGTGGAAGGTGAGATTTCTGTGTGAAAAAATGACTGAATAGCTAGCAGACCAACGTTGGTCTGCTAGCGATTTGAAATTGGTCTGCTAGTGATTTCAAGTTGGTCTGCATTTCAAGTTTGGTCTGCATGTTTCGTCTGTGTTATTTTATCGTTGGGCAACGAAAATTCTCAAATATTCTAGAAAAAAACGGCTTTTGATAGAAAATTAGACCAATTCTCTTTTAAAGCTCAAAAATATAATATAATTTTTCCAGGACCAACTAATCCTCTGCGGTGGTCGTGCTTATCACCATGACGGACGTGACACCTTCTTCTCTGAAATCCACTTTTTCGACGTCCAAACTTCCACGTGGAATCGCGGAAACTTCTCGCCGGACCTAATGCCAATCGGCGGTCACTCTGCAGTAGTCACCGAGAATTTCATGATTATGTATGGAGGATTCTTCGAGCAACCGACTCAAGAACAAATCGAAACACTTTTTGTGGTTGAGTTGCGAGAACAAGTATTCCATCGAGTTCATTTGCAAAAACTGCCGATCGAAGAGGATCCCGATGAGTCGCCGTCGCAATTCCCAAAGTACTGACTGTTTAGATTCAAAACCTACACTGAAAATCGATTTGTCTAATCGAAAAATCGCAGAAAATCGTGTTAATTTTTAATAATAGTTTTCGTTGCGAGACCCTACGCACGCACAATTTTCATTCATGTGCCTTTAAGTGTCGATTTACGAGGGGATACTGTAATTTTTTTTTGTGATTTTCGGGTTAATAATCAACAAACCTTCACGAAATTCAAACATTTTTAAACTAAATATTTGAAAAATCAATCTTGCAGATTCCAATGGCGAAAAACGAAGCTGGTTTTGATTCGAGAAGGATTGCTTCTACTCACCGGAGAGCTGCTACCCGGAGATTACGGCTCCTCGGCATTGATCGATTTCGACCCGGTGGATGTGACTGCCACGTGGCAATGGAAACGAATCGAAACGATCGGAAGATGGTGGCGACCGAAGGATTGGCGAGATCCACGTCATCCACTTCACGGATATTTACGACAAGAAAGAGAGCTAATGAATGCAGTGGAGAACTGCTCACTGCCGAATTACGACTTTCATCAAATCGCCGAAGTCCGAAATTCGAGAATGGTACGATTGGTTTCATTGGGAAGCGTCGAAAAGACTTCCCATATGCTTCGTACATCAGGACGCAAGGATTATGACAATCTTCAAACCCACTATACTGAATTCTGTCGTCAGTTGAATCGACATCTGGAGGCGGAATTTGAGAATAGAATGGTTCTGCATGCGATGTCACCGGATTCTGAACAGTTGAGGAAGACGAGTGCTGTATTCGAATATCAGAATATAAAGTGTCGAATCGATGGATGCTTTTTGGCTAAACAAGAGTGAGTTGTGAGGAAAAACGGTGAAAAAAGTGCAAGAAAATTCTTTTTTTGAGTGAAAAATCACTAGCAGACCAATCTAAAAACGCTAGCAGACCAAACTAGAGTTAGCAGACCAACGTTGGTCTGCTAGCTCCATTGGTCTGCTAGCTCCATTGGTCTGCTAGCTCCGTTGGTCTGCTAGCTCCATTGGTCTGCTAGTGTGTGTGATTTTAAACCGAAAAATGATTTTTTCAGATGTTCAGCAGTTTTCCGCCACGGAGCGCCTTCATTCAAAGTGCGAGTTCGAATCGATGAAATCGAGAAAAATCCGAAAATTTTGAATTCCGACGATTTTGACAAATGGGAACTACGCCAACGTATAGAAACGACTGTAAATCAGCTACGTGAGTTAAGCAAATTTGTGACAAAACACTCAATCTCTTTTTCAGATTCCAAGTTCTACCAATCGGGTCGTATGGAGCAACTGGCGCCACGTGTCCCCACGCGAAACAGCTTGTTGAAACGCCTTTCGCTCTACGTGACAGAAATCGATTCCAACGTGGCAATCGAAGATTTCAATGTGTTACGGTAAGCGTGTCAGCTAAGTAGATCATAATATATTTATTTTTTTCAGTTGGAAGGTACAACCCATGCAATACCCATCTCCTGTGGAAACTCGCGATTTCTCGCTTGTCGGAGCACATCATGACGTCATAATGCACGCCGGACTCGTCAAATTCAACGTGACCATGAAACGGATGGGACAGTCCGTTTTAATGACGCCCGTCTCCAGAATTCCCACGTCACCAAGAAATTCAAGGAAGAAGGAGAAAGAAGCTATTGAAAGATTATTGTATACGTCAAATAAACAATAAATGTTTTTGCTTTTTTAAATTTTTAAATTAACTGAAAATTAACTATCTGTTTCAAACAATTGTCATATATTGTGTAGTGTTTCTTTCTCCCCAAGCGGTAACGCCTCACAATCAGAAAAAACGCCGATGAAATATTTTTATTTTTAAATATGTGACGATGATTCCGTCGTCAGATCAGGGATGTGCGTATGAAGGCGCTTTGGGCGCTGTAAAAATCCAAAGTGTGTGAAAATGCGACGAGAGTGCGCGTGCGATTTCGAGAGACGCAGAGACAACGGGTCTCGCAACGAAACCGCTGTTACAGTTGCGCCTTTAAACTTTATTTTTGCTGCGAAACTCAATTGTTCCTAATTTTTCCCTTTTTTTCAGCAAAATTGCTGGTTTTTATTGATTTTTTTTGCTTAAATATTGAATATTTATCAAATAAGAACAAAATTTGTCACATTTTTGAGTTATTTCATCGATTTTTTTTTGCTTTCAGGATGCTGTATTCTTCAAAACTGCCATAATCGTCATTTTTCCCCCGTGTTTGCCGTTTCGTTTTGTTTTTGTTGCGGTTAGTTTAATTTCAGAGCAGTTATTTTCTTCTCCGCCAAACGTTTTTGTTATAGATTTCGCCTGTCCACGTCGCAACGAAAATGAGATGGAATGTAGAATTCATCCGAAGCATCGTCGTCCCAGTGCCATCTCCGTCGTTTTCATCCATCACAAGATTTTTTGCGGTTAGTTTTTTTAGCAGAGCAGGTGCATTCTTCTCCGCCAAAAGTTTTCGTTACAGGTTTCGTCGCCGAAGTTTCTCCGGTCAAGACGACTACTCTTCTCTCGGAAGGAACACAAATCTCAGTGAAAACTTATTTATATTCAATTTCTTGCAATTGTTATCCTTGTTTCCTGTTTTAATAAATTTATGTGTGACACTGAATGTTTTGATTTTTTTAATGTCTCTATGAAAGTGAATTAAGCCGTGTTGTTTCGCGGAAAATGTTGTCATAGTTTGTTTAAGTTAAATTCTCAAATTTCGGTTGGATATAGTTTGACGGGCCAAGAGGAAGACTGATTAGAATGTCATTAGAAAAGAATTTCTAGCTAACTATGAAAACTGTGATCTCATTTTCGTTGCGACGTGGACAGGCGAAATCTATAACAAAAACGTTTGGCGGAGAAGAAAATAACTGCTCTGAAATTAAACTAACCGCAACAAAAACAAAACGAAACGGCAAACACGGGGGAAAAATGACGATTGTGGCAGTTTTGAAGAATACAGCATCCTGAAAGCAAAAAAAAATCGATGAAATAACTCAAAAATGTGACAAATTTTGTTCTTATTTGATAAATATTCAATATTTAAGCAAAAAAATCAATAAAAACCAGCAATTTTGTTGAAAAAAGGGAAAAATTAGGAACAATTGAGTTTCGCAGCAAAAATAAAGTTTAAAGGCGCAACTGTAACAGCGGTTTCGTTGCGAGACCCGTTGTCTCTGCGTCTCTCGAAATCGCACGCGCACTCTCGTCGCATTTTCGATTTGTTTCATCACACTTTCAGAAAATGCGAGGCGCTCAACGCCCCCCGGGCACATACCTGCGTCAGATCTGAGGCATTGTCCGCAAACACCGTCACATCAGAATGCGGACTCTTGAAAAGGCGGTGCATTTGAAAAAAGTCGGCGAGAAAATTCTTTTTACTTTTTTTTTCAAATTTTGAATGGTAAAAAGTGCGTCTACTCCTCTCGGACGAGCAATTTCAGGTGTCGAATTACATGGCAGTCCGACTAATGAGCTAGCTTTTTCCAAAAAAACTGTTTTTTTTCCTCTTTTTTTATGCCAGTTTTAATTTTCTGAAAAAATTAGCTTAAAAGAAAAAGTAAATATTGTCGAATGACAAAGATTCATTTAAATCTGCGAAAAAAACAAATTTGTGAAAAAATAATAATACAATCGCTGCGAGACTGAACACAAAATATCGTCATGCGCCTTTAAACCTACCGTACCCCATTTTGGCGGAAATAGTTTTTCGGACCGTTTTAATCGATTTTTCTTGTTTTTTTGACAAAAAATGTCGGAAATATTGATTTTGCTACTGGTTTTTTCTAGATTTTTATTTAAAAATACAATTTTTACTGTTTTTTTATCCATTTCCAACCAAAATTTCTCTTAAATTTCATCATCTGATCTTAAAATTGTTAAAAAACAAGTTTGTCATCATTTTAGCTGTCAATTGCTAGTTGTTGCTTATCAGGGTTGAGCGGAATTCCGCTTTCCGCCTTCAGCTTTCCGTCAAAACAATTTTATACCGCTTTTCGCCTTCCGCTTTCCGCTATTCTAAGATTTTTTCCGCCTTCCATATTATCATTTTTAGAGGATATTATTTTGAAAACTTTGTTCGTCTACTCCAATTTACTGATGTTTTTTGAGGTTTTTTGCAGCAAAACTATCAGTTTTTAATGAAAAAAGCAATGATGAAAATACCTATTTTTCGAGGAATTTTGAACAAAACAAAACTATCGCTCATTCACTAGCAGACCAATTTGAGAGCTAGCGGACCAATCTGGGAGCTAGCAGACCAATTTGAGAGCTAGCAGACCAATTTGAGAGCTAGCAGACCAATTTGAGAGCTAGCAGACCAATCTGGGAGCTAGCAGACCAATTTGAGAGCTAGCAGACCAATTTGAGAGCTAGCAGACCAATTTGAGAGCTAGCAGATCAATCTGATAGCTAGCAGACCAATCTGAGAGCTAGCAGACCAATTTGAGAGCTAGCAGACCAATTTGAGAGCTAGCAGACCAATTTGAGAGCTAGCAGACCAATTTGAGAGCTAGCAGATCCATCTGATAGCTAGCAGACCAATTTGAGAGCTAGCAGATCAATCTGATAGCTAGCAGACCAATTTGAGAGCTAGCAGACCAATCTGATAGCTAGCAGACCAATTTGAGAACTAGCAGACCAATATGTGAGCTAGCAGACCAAAGAGTCATTTTTGACTGAAAATTGCAATTTTAAAGTGATTTTCAGCAGAAAGTTTGATGTTTAGCGCGATTTCTTCACTACAAATTCCAGATAAAAGTTTTATTTTTTGCTATTTTCTTCGGTTTTCGGACGAAAATCACAATTTCTTCATCAAAAATCCACTTTTCCCGTCTAAAAACCCCTCAATTCTTTGTAAATTTTTAAAACATTTGTCTAATAATGGTGCTCTCTTTGCCTTAAAGTATTACCCATTGGGATTTTCCTTATTTTAAATTTTTTCACGAAAAAGTGTTCCCCAAATCCTATCAAAATACGGTGTCATTTTGTCAGTTTTTCATTCATTTTTGCTCGAATTTTTAAAATTTTTATTTACATAATTTCCCCAACCTCACGAATCTCGAATCGCAATATAGTTTGTATGTATTTTCAATAAAATTGAACCGATTTCTGATAAGTTTTTCGAAATTTTTCTTTTTTCAATCGGTTTACATCGATAATTTTCTATATTTTCATTGATTTTCTTATTTCTGTGTGTCCTGATATCCGGATATCCTGATTTTCGGCTGAAAGTTATCTGAAAATTTAAAAAAAATTCTGAAAAAAAAAGTGTATTCGTTTTTTCTCTCTCTCCGTCTGTCCGCATGTCCTGATTTTCACTCATTTATTCCAGATGACAACAGAAAAATTGGAAAACGATTGGAAGCTGATACAAGATGATTTTCAGAAGCTTGAGGTGAGAATTTCGTCATTTTCTCGAAAAATGCATTTTCCAGCATTTTTTTTTCAGAAAGAATCCAAACTTTTAAAAAATTCCAGAAAATCCACGACGAGTACATTCAAAAGTCTCGACAAGTGAGTAAATTTCAAGATACGGCCGTGAAAGCGATGAAACATCACAATTATCTGCTGAAAAACTTCAAAGAGACCATGAAACAGTGAGTTTTGTCTGAATGAGAGCTAGCAGACCAATCTGATAGCTAGCAGACCAATCTGAGAGCTAGCAGACCAATCTGGGAGCTAGCAGACCAATCTAGGAATTAGCAGACCAATCTAGGAATTAGCAGACCAATCTGAGAACTAGCAGACCAATCTGAGAGCTAGCAGACCAATCTGGGAGCTAGCAGACCAATCTAGGAATTAGCAGACCAATCTAGGAATTAGCAGACCAATCTGAGAGCTAACAGACCAATATGGGAGCTAGCAGACCAATCTAGGAATTAGCAGACCAATCTAGGAATTAGCAGACCAATCTAAGGCATTTTTGCTATTTTTCTATCACTAGAGAATCAAATTTTCCGCCTAAATATCCCCAAAATTTATCGATTTTCTTGCAGAACACAGCAATCACTCGAGAAGAAAGAGCCGTCGGAAGAGAAGTCGTCGATCGTCGCACAAATCGCGAAAATGCGCGAGGAAATGGAGGTGTCGAATCTGCGACTCCGTGATATGCAAGGAGAACTGCCCGCCCAATCGAACGGATTCTATTTGAATCTGATTCTGGGATCGAATCTCAACGTGTCGCTTCTCACAAGGACCGAGAAGTTCAAGTATAAACAGGTTGGTGGATTTTGGTCTGCTAGCTGTGATATTGGTCTGCTAATTCCATTTTGGTCTGCTAATCCCTATTTTTCAGGAATACGACGGTTTCAAATGGAACATCACAATCCTCATCTGCGCCCTGGCACTAATTCCGAGTGTTCGATTCGATTCTGTGCTTCCTGATGACCTGGTACTACTGTACAATGACAATCCGCGAGTCGGTTCTCCGTGTGAATGGATCGAAAATCAAAGGATGGTGGCTCTCTCATCATTATCTCTCGTGCGCCGTGCCGGGTATCGTACTCACGTGGAAAGACGGCGTGTGTTATCAGGAATTCCGTCCCTATTTCCACCACCTTCTTTCCCAATGGGTAGTAGGTATGGCTGGGCCAAAAAAAGTGGGCGGGGCTTAAGCGCGTGTCTATAGTTTTGTTTTTTGCTTTGGCCAGTGTAACTTTGTTCAAACTGTAGGAACAGCTTGCATTATGACCCTAGAAACTGTCTTGATGGGGGCTGAGGTCAGGTGTGCGGGTTCGGGCCTTTAGGAACAGCTTGCATTATGACCCTAGAAACTGTCTTGATGGGGGCTGAGGTCAGGTGTGCGGGTTCGGGCCTTTAGGAACAGCTTGCATTATGACCCTAGAAACTGTCTTGATGGGGGCTGAGGTCAGGTGTGCGGGTTCGGGCCTTTAGGAACAGCTTGCATTATGACCCTAGAAACTGTCTTGATGGGGGCTGAGGTCAGGTGTGCGGGTTCGGGCCTTTAGGAACAGCTTGCATTATGACCCTAGAAACTGTCTTGATGGGGGCTGAGGTCAGGTGTGCGGGTTCGGGCCTTTAGGAACAGCTTGCATTATGACCCTAGAAACTGTCTTGATGGGGGCTGAGGTCAGGTGTGCGGGTTCGGGCCTTTAGGAACAGCTTGCATTATGACCCTAGAAACTGTCTTGATGGGTGTCTTAGGCCCCCTGTCGTCAAATCGCGATGATTATCGGCATACGGTGATACGGCTTCAGTACGGGATCCGGAAAATTGTTCTAGTTATGAGCGGTTTACACAGAAAAAATGATGATGTAATGAAGATTGATTGAAAATTGTGAATTACTTTTGAAATTTTTTGAACGCTATCAATATACATTTGAGAATAAAGTTTTTTATGTTTGTTCTATTCTCGTTTTCTAATTCTACACAAGCGATAAGAGTAAATGAATACGATTTCTCCTATCGTCGCGTTTTCATTTAACAAAATTTAAAAATGTTGTCTTATGATACGGAAAAAATGAAAACTGAAATTTACACTGAATAATAAAGTTCTGAGATGTGGATATTCATTCTTACCTAGATCACAAAAGAGGAAAATTTATTCTTACCTGAGGGTACATCGAAAGACCATGGTTTTCTGGCAATAAATCTAAACAAGTCTGAAATTATGGGGATTTTAGGTAAAAAAAAACTCGAAATTGGGTTTCCACCGAGAAATCTGATAAAAGGAACAAAACGATTTTTTAAAACATTTTCCAATTGGAGTTCTGGTACAAAAAATAAACACAAATCGAAGAAGGAGATTAAAGGAGGACTGAAACATCACATCTTCATTCTTCTTCACTTGGTCATTTTTGGTGTTATTGCAGATAAAGTTATTAATTAGCACACACCTCTTTCTGCCCAAACACCAAAGGAAATTTAGAGAGAATCCTCCCTCAATATTTCTTTATAGACACGCGTAGTGTAAAGGAATTAACGTGTAACGAAGACTGGCTAGCACAGTGTTCTCGACAAATCTTTAATCATCGCATAACGATGGTAACGAAAATAGAGAAATAGAAAACAAGTTGATTTAATAATTTGAAAATTTTAATTCATTATTAAAAGATGTTTTTTGGAGCCCTAGGCCGTTTGGAAAGTGGGCAAACGACTAAAAGATCGTGAAAGTGAGGATTACAAATTTAACTGCACACAGTCTCCCAGCCTCCGAAAACGAACTGCAAGGAAATTTTTGATCTACCCTCATGAAACGAAAATTATGAGAAATTAGCAGGTCTACAAATTTATTTTTTGATTTTTAGAATAAAGCTCCAAGTCAGGAATGATAAATTCAAGTTTTAGAATTATTCTGAGAGCATTATCAACTCATTCAATCCAAAAAATCCTGGTTCTATATATTATTATTATAGGCCGAAAAGGCAATTTTTCATATTGATTTCGGAAAAATCTACGGGATTTGTTCATTTCTCTACATTATCCAACGAATGATAGCTCAAAACGTGCTCCGGGGAGTTGTTCACATTTCTGTAGGACGGTTTTTCAATTTGCTCATTAGTTTTCGAGAAATCGATCAAATTCTGTATTTTTTTCAATTTTTTGTTATTTTCTCGAAAACTAATGAACAAATTAAAAAACCGTCCTACAGAAATGTGTAAAAATCTCTGGAGCACGTTTTGAGATATCATTCGTTGGATAATGTTGAGAACTGAACAAATCCCGTAGATTTTTCTGAAATCAAAATGAAAAATTGCCATTTCGACCTGAAAAAATATATAAAACCAGGATTTTTTGGATTGAATCGGTGGATAATGCTCTCAGAATAATTCTAAAACTGAAAATTTCTTACTTCTGACCTTGAGCTTCACGCTAAAAATTATAGAAATAATGTTCTAGACCTGCTAATTTCTCAAATTTTTCGTTTCATGAGGGTAGATCAAAAATTTCCTTGCAGTTCTTTCTCGGAGTCTGGGAGACTGTGCTGCATCGAAATACTAAGCTGATCCATCCGGTGACATCGCAATCGAAAAACGACGAAGAGGAGAAGCGTAGGGCATGAAGAGGGAAACCAGTGACTAGTGAAGGAATTTCCATTTAGTAGTATTTTCTGGACATATTCGCTCTGTTCCTCTTATTCTCTTCCCAACCCAAAAGTAGTATAGTTTGTCTGAAATTAAAGAAGGACTGAAGTCATATTTTTTTATTTCATATTCTGATACGTCAGAAAATTCTGAGCAACTTTCATCATTAGAGCATGTGCTAAAAATCGCTCTAAACACACTAAATTCACGTTTTCCCCGCTCAAATTGAGCATTCGTGGAAGACGCGAATTTCTTCCTCCGTGTAGTCCTCTCGGACAACATTATTTCTTTTTATTTCTCGATTTCTCGTTTTCTTGCTTTTTTCAACAAAATTTCGAGTTTTTTCAATTTATATCGTTAAACAATGAAAGTTTATGAGAGAATCAGACTATTTAAAATAAAATAAAATCGAAATACATGGCACACGATGATTTTCTCGGAATCACTTAGTTGGTAAGTTCGATCACATTGGAAAAAGGGCGAGGAGTCTTTACGGAGACCTGGTACACGGTATTTACAACTGCGACACTCGTTTTATATCTGCGTCTCTCTTCTCTCTCACGTGCAGATAGAGCGCGTTTGAAACAGCTATTATTGTTATGTTGCTAATGTTAGGTCAACACTTCATTTTTTTTTGGCACAATTTTAAAATAATTTTCAACAAACCCTCCGGTTTTGAACGTAGCCTATGGATTGTGCAAAAATCCCTATCGCGCTATTTTAACTTACAACCCGGGCCCGTGGTATTATAAGGAATCTAAATATGACCGGTTTATTGATTTTACGCATTCTGTTTGGGGAGAAAGTTAAAAATCTTAAACATCAAAAAATTTTAAATTTTTCCACTAATTTCAGATGACGTCATCACTTACAATTTGCTACATTCCGGACAGTGTAAAGGATGAATTAAAGAAATTTCGATTCTTGAAATCCAGCGCGATGAACGCGTTAATCAGTAAGTGAGCTGTATTATCGCAGACCTAAATTCTCAAAATTTTAGTGAAAATCGACAGAGAATCGCATCAACTCGAAACGGAGCAAACGCTCAATGATTGCTCAATTGAGGAGTTCAAAGAGGAGCTGCCCTCGCAACAGCCACGTTTCGTTCTGCTCAGTTGGAGTAAGAAGCATGAGGATGAGAGGGTATCGTACCCGATGCTTCTGATTTATTATTGTCCGAATGGTAAGAAAATTTGAGAAAAATTGGATTTAATGCAGGAAAATAGCTGTGTCAGACCAACGTTGAAAACTGTGAAACGTGTTTTAAAAAGCAAAATCGCTAGCAGACCAAAATAGAGCTTGCAGACCAACGCTGGTCTTCTAGCGATTGGTCTGCTAGCTCCGTTGGTCTGCTACCTCCATTGGTCTGCTAGCTCCATTGGTCTGCTAGCTCCGTTGGTCTGCTAGCTATCGTCCTTCTGAAAATTATCGATTAAAAAAAATTAATTAATTAATTTCCAGGAAGCAGTCCGGAACTCCAGATGCTCTACGCAGGTAGCCGCAACTCGATAGTAAACGAGTGCGGCGTGTCGAAGGTAAAATTTTTTTAAAAATTATAAATCTTAATTAAATAAAATAATTTTTGTTTCCAGAACATCGAAGTGCGCGACATCGACGAAATCGACGACGATCTTCTCGACTCGAAATTCTGAAAATATTGGCGTTGAATGCTGTCAAAATACCAAAAATCTGTGTTAATTTGCTCATCGAAAGAAGAAACCTCATTTAATTAATTTATTGATTTTTTGTAATTAAAAAAAACGTTTGACCTTTATTACTGATGGCGAATCGATTAATTAAATCACAGCAAAAAATGAAATTCAATTTCATCCGGATACCAATACGGGGGGCGGGGTCAATTTAGAGATCGGTAGAAATCGATGAGATTTTGTGTAGAAAAAATAAATAAATAGAAAATTACATGCAGGAGAATATAATTAAATTCTACAAAAGTATATTAATTTTCATTCGGGTCGAAGAAAAAGCTGGAAGGATCATCCGGATCGTGGACTGGTGAAGAGGCAGATTCCAAATCTACGTCAACAGAAACATCTTCAGAAACAGGTTCTGGCTCGATGTGAAACTCGGGTTCTTGGCCTGAAAATAGTTTTTTTCAAATACCTGGCGTGCCTTCAGCGCTTACGTTTTCGCTTATTTCGATTCCCTTCCTTTCCCGAATTGTATCGTTTTCTCTCCTCTTCAGTCATATTTCGATATTTGGCTCTCGCTTTTTCCGCCTTGAGAGCTCTTTTCTGTTGAGCATCGAATATCGCTTGTTGCGTCGCCTCATCAAGATGATCGAGTGGAGTCGTTTCGCCAAGTCTCAGAAGTTCGTCTTCGCGAGCTCTGGCGACACGGAGAGCATGGGCGCGACGAGCGTTCTGCTCGCGTCGTTGTTCGACTGACATTCGGTGGTATCTGAAACTTTGAAAGAGGTTATGGGAGATTTAGAGAGCTAGCAGACCAAAATCGGAACTAGCAGACCAATGGAACTAGCAGACCAATGGAACTAGCAGACCAATGGAACTAGCAGACCAATGGAACTAGCAGACCAATGGATCTAGCAGACCAAAATCGGAAAATAGGCAAAAATGGCAAAAAACTTCAAATTTTCGCTCAGACAGTTTCTGTAATATACTAATTTCAGACATTTTACTCGTTTACACGATAATTCAAAGTGAACCAGAGCTGTGCGGAAGTAAAATTTTTGAAAAGGGAAGAAGGAAGAAGGAAGAAGGAAGTAACTTTCTCAAAAGGGAAGAAGGAAGAAGGAAGAAGGAAGTAACTTTTTCAAAAGGGAAGAAGGAAGAAGGAAGAAGGAAGTAAATTTTTCAAAAGGGAAGAAGGAAGAAGGAAGAAAAAAGTGAAAAAAGCCCGGAAGAAGGAAGAAGGAAGGAAGAAGGAAGGAAGAAGGAAGTTGAGTTCCGAACCGGGAAATCGGAAGTTAATTTTGAAAATGACAAATTTGTGGAAACTTTTTTCTAGTCATCTCTGAAAACGAATTTTGATGTTGTTTCATACAAAATTCCGTTAAAAACCACCAAAATTCCGCCAAAATTCCGTCGAAAATTAAAATTTTTTAGTAAAGTTTTCAATGGAAGAAGGAACAAGGAACAAGGAAATAAAATTTCCTTGAAAAGGAAGAAGGAAGAAGGAAGAAGGAAGTGAAATTTTCAAAAAGGAAGAAGGAAGAAGGAATAAAAACGTGAAAAAAACCCGGAAGAAGGAAGAAGGAAGTCGAAGGAAGGAATTCCGCACAGCTCTGAAGTGAACCTATGCAAACGCGCCCTTTTGAGAAAAATCGCTTACCTAAATTTTTTTGTTCAAACTGAAAAACTTTGACAAGAAATAGTTTTAAGGAGAAATATAATCGAGAAAGGCAAATTTTTTGAAAGAACAAAAAATATTAAAAAATTCCAATTTAGGCGTCAAATAATATTACCAAAATGTAGTCTCAACAAAGCGTGTTTGCATAGGTTACGATTGAATCATCGTGCGTTTATCATCACTTATTTTTCGATTTTTAAATGAATGAAAATGTTCGTTTTTTTTGACGAGTTTTTTTTTCGTATTTCGGTTTTATTTCCGGACAACAAAAAAATTTTTCCGGGTCGAATACAGCTAGCAGACCAATGGAGCTAGCAGACCGAAATCGGAGCTAGGAGACCAACTTTTCTCGAAAAAAATTCTCGCCCATACCTTGCTCTTGCTCTTTCAGCACGTCTCGCTCGCACCGCTTGACTTCTTCTCCCTTTCTGAACAGGTGCCTCCTCAAACTCCACCATATCCACTTCCACATCCTCTTCATCGTAATCACCGTACTCGGAGCTACCGATCTGGTAAAAATTCAATGAGTATACCTCTCCGTAATCCTCGATTACCGTAATATCACTGTAATCCATATCAGGATGAGATGACGTGGAAGTGGTGGAGCCGACGTGATTGTCTTGAGTCATGTCGCTTGATAACGACGTGGGTTGCTGCATTTCATCGAATGTGATGCATTTTTCTTCGGGGCGATGCGTGATGACAATCGTTTCGTGTGCGAAGCGTCTGGAAACGTGAAAAATGAGTTGGAATCGCTAGCAGACCAACGGCAATAATAATCTATTATTTTAGACACCAGCCTGGCTGCCGCGCCTTCAGCGCTTCATCCGGCTGGCCTCTCCTTATTTACGTGTTCACCTTCTCAGAAATGTGTCCGCGTGGCCGAGTGGTCCAAGGCGGCGATCTCTGCGCAAAGAGCGCAAGTTCGATTTTGGGCCCGGCCGCCTTTCTTTCTCATTTCTCAAAATTTGCGGACATTGGGACAGATGGACAGACTCCACACGCGTTTTATATATTATATTTTAGACATTTTTCGAATTCCCCTAAAAACTCACTCGAATTCCTCCATAGACGTAATCAAAACGCCACTTTGTGAACGAACTTCGACAGGAGTACCCTGTGCATCAAATCCATTCAAGACCATATTGTAGACAGATTGCATGTCGATCACATCAGGCTCGCCGATTTCCTTCTCGGGAGCAGGAATTGACGGAATCGGAGAGTGTTTTGGAGAGATTGGTATATGATTTGTGTACTCTGGGTTATGGGTATCTTCGGGGATAGGTGACGATGACGTTGGCTCGTCGTGGTAATCGGAGAAACTGGAATCGGGACGTAGATCAGAAGAGGCGTGAGGCTGTCCATGGAATTGTTGAATAAGTTGAGGGAAATTGGGTGGCAAAGGACCGGTTAGTCCCAGATTTCTGAAAAAAATGAATGAAATAATTGAAAAATAGGCGTTTTTAGGAGAAAATTGCTGCAAAATAGCTAGCAGACCAAAATAGAGCTAGCAGACCAATGGAGCTAGCAGACCAAAATAGAGCTAGCAGACCAAAATGGAGCTAGCAGACCAACATTGGTCTGCTAGTTATTTCCTAGGAGCTAGCAGACCAAAAATTGTTGTTTTTTGTTTTCAAAACTTCAAAATGAGTATAATCATGGCCGAAATATGTCTCACCATAAAGTAATCGTTGTGCAAAGTTGGTAATGATTATACTCATTTTGAGGGTCGTGACGTGCTGAATTTATTAAAATTTCAGAGTTTTGATGGAAATTGACTATGATTGTGTATACTTCTATACTAAACCTCACCTCATGATAACAGCATGCGCTTTTCTCGTTTGTCTCAACACTTCGTCCTCCATTTCGACGTAAATCTCGTCCTTGCGACGCGACGCTGCGACACTGTCGATGACTTCGGCCATTTGAACGTTGCTGACTAAATTGGCTCTCACTTCGAGGATTTCTAAGGGAAGGTTAGCTCTTTGACCAGTGATAAGGGTGGAGCGGTGAAGGATATCTGAAAAAAAAGATAAAAAATTGCTAGCAGACCAACGGAGCTAGCAGACCAATGAAGCTAGCAGACCAAAAAGGGTTTTTTCAGTTTTTTGGCAGAAAATTGGGGGTTTTTGGGCGGAAAATTGGGGTTTTTTGCCAGAAATTCGATGTTTTTTGAATTTTTTCGATCGAAAATCCCGGTGTTTGAATTGATTTTAGTCTAAGATTCGGCTTTTGCCGGAAAACATCAAAAATCCAGTTTTTCATAGTAGAAATACCTATTTTTCAAGACCAATTGGAAATCGCTAGCAGACCAAACTTTCAAAAATGCTTTTTTAAACCAAACTTTCAAAAATGGGGATTCTTTACTTATCGCCCCCCACATCAGTAGAGTCCCCCACGTTGAAATTTACCTAGGAAGAGCCCCCCACCCAGTACAAAACAGGTGGGGGCTTTTTCCTCACGGCGGGGGGCTCTACTTCTATTTTGGTGTGAAACAATGACCCCCCACCAGTACAAAGTGGGGGACGATTGTTCAAGAACCTGGTATTCATGACTTATCGCCCCCACCCCCCTAGAGCCCCCCACCGAAAGTGAAGTTGTAATTCTTACTTTTTATCTTTAGCTGTAATCATTTATTGACAGCCCCCCACCATTGAACATCGGTCCCCCACCTATGGATTATTAGACCCCCATCATTGAATATCAGTCCCCCATTAATGACTTTAAAACCCCCACTGTTTAACAATAGACCCCCATCATAGAACATCAGGCCCCCACTATTGAACCCCACACTATGAATGAAACAAATGGAAGCACGTTTTCAGACTATAAGCTTGAACATCATAAATATAAATTATGCCGAAAGTGTCTTTCCGGGTCTTTTTTCCTAAGCCTGAAGATTCGGGTATAGTTGAATTATGTTGGACTAAATGGTTCACGAGTATAAGCGAAAAAAAGAAAAGGGAGGGGGGCTAATGTTCAATGCGTGGGGGGTCAATAATCAATCAGGTGGGGGGCTTTTCCCAGGTCCTTTTTGGGGGGTCATTCTTCAATATAGGGGGGGACGAAAAGTAAATATACCCCAAAAATGCTTTTAAAAAATTTTGAAATTCAAAACCACTAACCATCTATTTCCTCATCATCCACTTCCATATACTTTCCTCCATCAATCTCCATAAATTGTTTCATTTCCCCGTCATCATTCCTCCCATCCAACGATTTCAGTAATGCAACGCCATACTCATCCATCTCATTCACCGCTACCGTTTGAACAGATTTCGTCGGTATTTTTCTACTTATTTTCGGCCTTCTCGCCCGTTTCTCATTATACGCTCTCCTCTCCTCCGGTGTCATTTGCTGATATCTCAGTCGCGCCGCTTCCGCTTTTCGAGCGTTTCGCACCATAATTTGACTTGCTTTCGCCAAATCTTCTTTCTCTATTCTACCTGTTGGCATCGACATAATCCTCTCCTCTTCTTCACGTCGCTTTCTGAACGCTTCCATACGACGCGTGTTATAGCTTTTCTTCTGTTCTGGCGTCATCATATGATATCGCTGGCGCGCCGCTTCCGCCTTCTTCGCGTTCGCCGTTTTCACTTGATTTCTGATGACTTCATTGTCATCGGAGGTTTCCGAAGTGACTCCGAGTGAGCGGAGACGGCGACGTTGATTATAAAGACGACGCTCGGCCTCTGTCATTCGCTGGTAGCGATCTCTCGCAGCGGCCGCCCGTCTTTGTCGGGTACGTTCTTCCTGGAGAGCCCGACCCAAATCGAGTCGTCCCATTTGAAGTTGTTCTTGAATTTCTTCCATTCCCTCCGTCTCCTTCATCAACTCTTCCAGATCTCGCTCGGCACGAGCCATCTTTTTGCTATTTGGAGAGGAGGACTGAGATTTGTCAGAAGTGACGGAGTCGTCAAAGTACGTTTCCATGAAGTCATCCAATTTGTCGCTTTCATCTATGGAGTGAGGATTCTGAAAAAACATTTAAATGTTGAAATGATTTTTTGAACGAAAAAGGATGAAAATAGCTAGCAGACCAACGTTGGTCTGCTAGCTATATTTTCGCCAACTCACATTGTCCTCCTCATTCGAATCGCTCGACAACTTTTGTGTGTAGACTGTGTAAGTTCCACCAGGAGCCGTGGAAGATGATGACGTCGATTCATGATAATATGGGTCTTCACTTTGATGATTCATCTGGAATAAAAAATATTTCTGAGTGAGTGAATAAGACAAGATTCGACGCTAAGAATCATAAGATTCGAGAAAAAACGCATAAATAAACAAGTTACACATTACTGACGCCAACTTCGAAAGCGAAATCAGGTGATAAATTCAGAAGTATAAAAACGTGAGTAGGCTGAATTCCATAAAGCGGAAATTGAATACACTATTATTAGAGCGAGAATCGCGCTCTTTTGCTCTTGATTTTGCTCAGATCCCGTGTCGACACGGATTACGGCGATTCGTGTATTTCTTATATAATAAAAGTGCACATTTTCAAAAAAACTTGTTAAAAGTACAACTTTTCCCGACTTATTTCGCTTAAAAATACAATTTTATTACTTAAACTCGCTAGCAGACCAACGTGAAATCGCTAGCAGACCAACGTTGGTCTGCTAAATTCGAAAAAAAAAGTCAACAATATTGGTCTGCTAGTTATATTTATGAGTTTAAAACTTGTTAAAAGTACAACTTTTCCCAACTTATCTCGCTTAAAAGTACAATTTTAATTATAGACTGATGGAAGAAATAAAAAAATGTGTAAAATTCAGAAACCGCCAGAGACTCATGTCTCTATTTCAGCGGAGGAATACACAACAACACGGCATCTGAGCAAAGTGAGAAAAATATCGATTTTTCGGCGAGAAGAAGGCGCGTGCGCCGTTAATGTCAGAAGAATGCGTTCCGCTAGTGAGGGGCTCGCGAGAAAAACAATTTTTGTATTCATAATTTGATGTTTGGACTAGTTTGGTGTGAAAACTGAGTGGAAATGGAAAAAGATGAGAAAGGAGAGGGAAAAATTGTGGGAATTCAAAATAAAAAGAAGAAATTGATCTGCTAGTTAATCCACTCGAAGAGCCAAAGTTGATCTGCTAGCGAAAATGATTTTTTGAACGAAAAAAGGATGAATATAGCTAGCAGACCAACTTGAAATCGCTAGCAGGCCAACGTTGGTCTGCTAGCTATATTCTTGTCAGCTCACAATGTCCTCCTCATTTTCAATTCAAAATGTGAGAAAAAGCGAAATTCTGTTGAATTATAAACAAATGACGTGATTCGTAAGATTATAATGTCAGAAAACTACAAATTTGGGTTCATATGAATTGGATTTTTTGTATTCTTGTTGACGTCGTTAAAATCAAAAACTTTGCACGATCTCATGGTTTTTCGACACAAAAACAATAAATAGAAGACAAATTCAGATTTTTATAATGAAAGGAACACGCGTTTTACAAGAAAAGCATTCTTATTGCCACTAGCAGACCAATTTGAATAATTAGCAGACCGATGTCGGTGTACTTGTTATTGATTACATCACTGAGCGACTTGCGTATTCTACTCGTGGAAAATTACAAGGCATAAACAAATGACGTCATTCTGCTATGAATCAGAAGCTTAGAAAGGAAAAAAAGCTTTAAATTCGTCGGATTTTTTGTAGCGTTGTTGATGTCGTAATGCATATGTGGTTGTGGTTTATTTTTATAAAATTTGTATAGCAAGAGTAAATAGAAGGAACAGGAAGTAAAAAAAAAAGATAAATTCTGAATTTCATCGAGGGAAAAAGCTGAGAATTTAAAAAAAAGCTAGCAGACCAATGAAAATCACTAGCAGACCAATGAAAATCACTAGCAGACCAATGTGAATCACTAGCAGACCAACATTGGTCTGCTAGCTATTAATCACGCCAAAACTAAATTTTCGCTCTTTTTCCGCGAGAAAACTCTCAAAATTCCAACTCAAATGACGTCTAGCGTAAAGAATCGAAAGATTAAACTTCTGATTTAATCGACAATTCTCGGGAGACACGTTTTCCAAGAAAGCATCGAAATTCATGCTTCGTTGACGTGGATTTCAGAAAAGAAGAACATTTTTCGAGAATCGAAACGAATACTTTTGCTTTTTGACAAAGACTTTGATTTTTGATCGTGGGAAAGTGGAGGTATTATTCAAAAGAAGGAATAATTGAAGACACGTGGCAAAAATCGCTAGCAGACCAACGTTGGTCTGCTAGCTCACCAATATTCCTCTCTAGTTTCTTTTTCTTGTCGTTGCTGTTTTTCAGTCCTCTCCATTCTTCGAAATTCACAAAGAAAGTAGCATAAGGCTGATGAAAAACACGCTGTGAATCGAGTCGAAAAACAAGACACAATCTAAACATCTTATTTATTCGGGGAGTATTATTTGGGATTTTTTTCTTGAATGAAGATATATATTAAACGAGAGAGAGAAAGTCGCAATTAGTTCGACAATAATTTAAAACAATCGAGCTTTACCAAAAAAATGTCAGTAATTTTTGTTTTCGGTAGAGCGCGATTGTTCTAATATTGCAGTACTAATACGACTAACTAATAATCAGAATATCTGACAGAATTGAGGGAGATAGATAGGTCAAAAAGAGAGTGGAATATGGAGTAAATTTGATGAAGGTAGTTCTAATTTTAAGGCCGTCTGGTTTCATGGGAATAGTGTGGGAGATGTTAACATTATTGATTTGTCGCGTGGCTTCAGTGATATTTAAAATCAAAAAAAGACCGGAGCCACGTGGCAAGCAAATCAATAATATTTTGAGGTACTTTTCAGTGGTTGGGAAGAGAGATTAGGTCAAAATGAACAAGTCGGATGGTGGTGGGTGGGTGGTTTCAGCAAAAAAGAAACAGTAACGCACATACACAAAACGAGGCATATTTTGTGTATGTTTCTGAAAAAAATAGACAGAATCGGAATAATGAGATGAGAGCACAGAGATTGTTGTTGGGTGGAGAGAGATGAGTCATTGAAGAGAGCCGAGTGACAAAAACGAATAGAAAAAAAAAACAAAAAAATACGTGGATTATTAGAAGAGAAAGAATTGAGTGGTGTGAATGACAATAAACAATTAATAAATGAGGGTGACAGACAGTTAGCAATCAAAATTAAACAGTTCCAATAAATGAATTTTTTCGGGGGGAAAATTTTGGGAAAGTTTTTTTGTTTTTTCGGTGCATTTTATGTTTTTTTTTGAATATCAGGGGGGGGGGGGGGGTTCTAAACTTTCCACCTGTGGAAATCTAGATAGGGGTTTGAGGAAAGAGGGACGGAATGTGACATGCAGAGGGGTTTTGGGGAAAAAAGCAAATGATTATTAGAGGCAAAATAATGACAAAAAGCAGCAAAAGAGACAGATTATGTGACAAAATGAGAAAAGCGACGATTTTCTTGGAGGTAGTAGCAACAATAAAGTGAGAATGAGAGTGAAAAATAACAAAACAGGATGAGGAAAAGGAGACGATTAATTTCTGTATGGATTGTTTAGAATCTGTTGATTCTGTTGTTGTTGTTGCTGGGATTGTCCCTGTTGGCCTTGATTTTGAATCAGCATACCGGATGTGTAGATGTTTGGAGGAATCGATTGAGAGGATTGCTGGAAAAATAACGGTGAAAGTTGGTTAAGAGAGCTAGCAGACCAAAGTTGGTCTGCTAGCTATGGTTTTGCCGATTTTCAGTATTTTTTACCTGAATTTGCTGCTGTTGTTGCATGTGTCCACCGTGCAAGATCTGTTGATGTCCATTATTGCTGACCAGCTGCTGATGCTGTGGCTGGCCGTTGCTGTTAACGATGTACGCCTGGAAATCCGACACCGTGAATAAGCAATACCTGAACCGACGTTTCATCTTACCTGTTGTGGTGGTGGAGTATCGGATCGTGGAGTCGACGCCTGGTTGGCGCGTTGTCTCAGAAGAATCTGTTGAGCGTGTTGTGTGCGCTTGACGACGTCACGTTCCAACGTGGAGAGAGCATCCATATCGTCCTTCTTTGATGGAGTTCCGGTGCCCATAGCAATGGTTCCAGAGGACCCAACAGCCATTTGTCCGGCAGCCATCATATCGTCGATCTCGTTGCGACGACGCTTTGGTGTGTAGCGCTTTTGGTTGTAGGACTGAAAATGAGGAAGCGGTGAGTTTTGTCGAGCTTGGAATTCATGCGAAACGGAGAAAATCCGTATTGAAAATGCGATTCTAAAGCAAGAGTTAGCAGACCAAAGTTGGTCTGCTAGCGAATACAAAGCAAGAGCTAGCAGACCAACGTTGGTCTGCTAGTAATTTTTCAAGCATTTCCACACTTTCACACACATAAATAACACACGCATTGGGGAATTCACAATCATTCTCAAATAAAAAAGGCACTTCTATTGAAAAATGAGAGAGATAAAAAAATGAATATTAAAAGAAGAAAAAAGTTTCACTAACGTCTCCGAGATCATGGTCGTGGGTGTCTGATTCATGTGAGGGCCAAGACTCATCTTTGGGTTCTTGTTTCGCGATCTACAACAAAAGTTTAGAAAGTACGTGTGAGATCTCGGAGAGTTTAGGGAAACTAGTTGACAAATTTTGAGTGCTATTGAGAAAAAGTTTTCAGAGTCCACAAATTCAAAGGAGGCGAGAATTTCTAGAATTTCTTAAGCGCGAAAAAAAAATCGATAACATCAAGAAGCCCTGGCCCTCTCTCTCAGTTCTCTCTCACAAAATTACCTTTCGCTGGTCCGGAGTCATTCGTTGATAGCGAAGACGTGCGGCTTCCGCTCTCTTCGCGTTACGCACGACTATCTGTTGAGCACGATCGAGAGCTTCTCCGTTGATTCTTCCGATTGGCATCGCGAGAAGCATCTCCTCTTCCATGCGACGTCTTCTGAATGCTTCGGTACGTCGTTGGTTGTAGACGCGCTTCTCGTCATCATTCATTCGGTGGTAACTAGAAAAATAAGTGTAAAAAATGTCAAGTCCTCTCCGGCAAGCTCACCGCTGGCGTGCCGCTTCCGCTTTCTTCGCATTTTGGTTCTTGATGTGTTGGCGGACAGCCTCATCATCCTTCTGTGGATCACCAGTTGCCATTCCGCACGCCTGAAACTCCGAATTCTGGAATTTTGCGTCACGATAGCAGAGAGTAACGTAAAATATATTTTTTGTTTGGGAATTTGGAGAATATTGGAAATGAAACACTAGCAGATGGTGCCGACTGAAACAAGTAAAACTGTTGATGGCGGCGGCGGAAAAAATAGACGAGAGCCGCGCGGCACCACTGCCGAGTGTGAGAAAAAAAAAATCCGCCGCCGCTGGAAAATACAGTGACGCCGGGCACCATCTCTGGAGCTAGCAGACCCATGGTAGAGCTAGCAGACCAATGCGGAAGAGCTAGCAGACCAACGCTGAAAAGCTAGCAGACCAATGCCAATACTTGCGAACAACAGAGAAATTTCGAATTATTCGTCGTTTCTGACTGGAAAACTTTAATCTCTAGCTATATTCTGAGAAAATATTCGAGATTTTTACTCGATAAAGCGGAAAATAGACTGTTTGTCTGCTTGCGATTGCCACGTTGCAATGATCAAGATCTAGCAGACCAACGCTGAAAAGCTAGCAGGCCAATGGTAATACTCGCGAAAAACATAAAAATTTCGCTCTTTTTCGTCGTTTTTGACTTGACAATAGCTATATTTTGAGAAAATATTCGAGCTTTTTAATTCAATAAATGCAATATTCTCAAGAATATGCGGAAAATGGACTGTTGGTCTGCTCGCGCGATTGCCACGTTGCAATGCTCAAGAGCTAGCAGACCAAGATTGGTCTGCTATTGTTTCGCACGATTTTCCGCCAATTCTGCTTCTTCCAAGACTCTCCAAATCACCAAATCACTGCCGTTTCTCCTAATATTCACCTTAATCGCGCTCATTGCATTCTGCATTTGACGCATTCGTCGTCTTGTATTATGAGCTCTTCTCTCCTCCGGCGTCATTCTAGCGTAACGTGTACGTGCCGCCTCAGCCCACTTGGCACGCATCCGTTTCTCTCTCAACTGCTCCGTGATATCCGGATCCTCTTGAATGTCGTTGGTCTCACGAAGGATTGACTCCAATTCCTCCATCTCTTTCTCACGTTGTCGTTTTCGCTTCTGTGCTAGCGTTCTTTTCAGATTAAGTTCTCGCTTCTCCTCATTTGATAGACGATGGTAACGCATACGGGCTGCCTCTGCCTGACGCGCTTTCTTTACACGATCTTTTTCACTTTTATCGGGTGATCCGCCCATTTTCATACTCATACTGTCATCTCGCAGGTCCTGAAATGAAAATTAAAACTATTTTGCACGAAAAAAACGTTTAAAATTCGGTGAGCAAGCAGACCAAAATGATGCAACCCACGTGGCTTTGCAAAATTGGTCTGCTAGTTCGCTAGCAGACGAAAACGACGTTGTTACAGATGCCACGTGGAAAATCGATTGGTTTGCTAGTTCGCTAGCAGACCAAAATGATGCAATCCACGTGGTTTTGCAAAATTGGTCTGCTAGCGAACTAGCAGACCAAAGCTGGTTCCACGTGGGAAATCGTTTGGTCTGCTAGCTAACTAGCAGACCAAAATGATGTAATACAAATAAATTCTCAAAAAACACAACGAATTTACCACATCCTTCAGCGGCGGTATCTGCTGGTTGTACGTGCTCACGGACTGCTGTATTGACGACATCTAAATATTAAAAACTAGTCAACCACGAATCACAACCACAAATTTTACGAAAAATAGAAATATATTTATTATAAATTTACGAATATATCGATTTCTCACCTGTACGGGCTGCTGATTATTCCAAGAAGATGACGTGGACGGTGTCGTACTATCTATAAAATATGCATCGAGCATATTCACCAGATTCTTCTCTTCTCCCCTCCGATGTTGGGGTGCCTGCTGAAAATGAGAATTTTAGAATTTTAGAAGAATTCGAGTCTTCAGAATTCGCTTACCGTCACTGTATTTGGTATGAAAGCAGCGGATGACGATGAATGGAATGTGTTGCTGTTCGAATTCGAGTACGACGTCGGCTGATACGAATTCTGTTGAAATGATATTCCATGGAGCTGCTGGTTTTGATTACCACCCGATCGGGGATCCGAACTATATGAATATTGTAGATTTTGCTGCATTTTGACCTGAAATAGAGAATTTTTGGGTTTTTGCAGTGCCGGGAGGTTTTAAAAGGAATTTTGCGGATTAAAACATGACATATAGGAATTTAGACATTGAAGATTGAATTTAGAAACTTTTTTTCTGTCGAAAATGCCGTTTTTCTGTCGGAAACACAGGAAATCGCCAGCGAAACGCCGAAAATAAATAAATTATTTTTTGAATAATTTAATCTCGCGGAGTCTCAATAGAGCGCGTTTGCATACTTTCCAGAAATTTGATATTTTCAAGTAGAATTTTCGGCGTTTGCAGGTCTAAATACAGGATTTTTTCCTGTTTTTCGTAAAAATCAAAAAAATTCAAAATTAATTCATCTCCGTCTGTGTCTTAACGCCTCATTATGTGCAGATGGCCGTATAATTGGCACCTATCGACAGGAAAGACTGAACGGACCGTTGCAAGGTTTTCAGGGGTCATGGGACCGCGTTTGGGGTCTGCATAAGGATTAGGCAGACCTATTCAGCCAGGTGGTAGGCCTAAAATTGATTTTAGCCGATTTTTATGTTTTAGGTGAGAAAAATAGCAAAAAACTCGGGATCAAATTGATCTTGGACGTGAAAAATAAGGAAAATTTTCAACTTTTACCGGTAAAATAGGAAAATTCACTATTGAGCGTTGGTCTGCTATCTCCCATAGTTCAAACGAGATAATTAGCAGACCAACATTGGTCTGCTGCTTATCGGAAAGAGCTAGCAGACCAAAATTGGTCTGCAAGCGATTCTAAAGCAAGAGCTAGCAGACCAACGTTGGTCTGCTAGCTATCTAACACAGAGTTTCTTGCTTTCCGACTGTTCAATTGGCCTATTTCCTTTTGTAGGTGTCCCCTTAAGGTCTGTTAAGCCCCAATTTCCCTATAAAGTGCCCGTGCTCCGATCTTCTTCGCTCAGATTCGTTGTTCCTTTCCGAATTACGAAATTTCTTGGGGGAAAATAGTTTTTTTCAAATCTAAATTTTTCCCTCCAAAAAATTTCGTTCATCGGCTTCCTGTCGTCTCTATGCCCTCTTGTCTTCTATTTCGTCCTTTTTTCCTTTCCTTTCACCAACCAGATACTCTCAACCAAAATCAGTCGAAATAGAGAGACCGAGACCGAACGCAAGTATATACAGGGGAAGAGGGTATAAAGAAGACGAAAAGAAGAGTAGTCGAGGGGAAGAAGGAAGAAGAAGAATAAGAAGAAGAGAAACGGCGAAACATAAGCGAAAATCGAAGCGCGCAGGCGTCCACATTGGTGGAGGGGAAGAAATGAGCGCGGAGGGGAGGGTAGTCAGACGGGCGGTCGGTCGACAACAACACTGTGTACGAGGGTAGGCCGACCGCGACGCGAAGACGCGTCGCGTACACGTATACACAACGATGTATTGAGAGGGTGGGAGGCACGGTGAGTGAGTGTGCGGGGAGCGGAGAGTACGGGGTATTGGGGGCCTAAATAGTGGGCGGGACGGAGAGACGCTGTGCTCGCCGGGCGTGACGACAGCATATCGATCGTGGAGAGTGCTGGGTGTGTCGGCGGTGATGGTTGGGCACAAGTGGCGGAGAGAAATGAAGGGGGGAAAAGAATGAGAATAGATTGGGAAGGGAAGAGGACGAAAACACGCCGATAGTCTTTTCAGTTGGGAAGGAAATGATAAGGTGTAGTCAGTCTTCTTGGAGACGTCGGCTCCAGAAGGCCTGTGGGAATCTGTCCAGATGTCCGTCTTCCCAGAGGCATAGTTCACCCTATCTCGCACGAGATCTATCTCCCGTCTGTCGGTGTTTCCAGATGTCCTTCCGAAGAGTCAGATTTCCTATTTTTTGATGAGCGGTTACACTGACCAAAACGTGACGAAGTTACAGTGACAAAGTTACAGTGACGAAAATCTGTGTGTCTGGATCAGAGTGCTTCCAGATGTCGGAATTTCGCAAATTCTCCGGTTATCGGGTTGTCCTGCCTGCCTAGATGTCTGTCTGTGACTCTGTTTGTCCGGATGTCTGTCTGTGCTCATCGGGATATCCAGATGTCTTCTAGCTCCGCCCCCTTCCAGAGCTATCTAGTGTCCTCCTGTCCTCCTGTCTATCCAGATGTCTCCTCAAGTCCACAAACACGCAAACTCTCCATATATATATTTGGACACCTGCTCTCTTTGCGTGAGAAGCCAGGTGTCTCCTGACTACTGACTAAAGTTTTGGTGGCGGAGAGGAAATTGAATTTTTGGGAGGAAAAGGTACGAGGCCTTAGACTTAAGCCACCTCCGAGTAGGTCCATGACAGGAAATTTGAAAATTGAAAAGTAAAAACTAGGATTAGGTAAAATCAGGAAGTCCCGTGATAACGCGATCTAGAAGATTGCATATTCCACAGGAGTGACCGGGGGGATCGGAGACATCTGGATGCGCGGACTGACAGACAGCTTTGTCCAAGAGGAGTACACGGGAATCCTTACATCTGGATAAATGAACAGACATATGGTCCTTGTAACTCTTGGTCACTGTAACATTGTCAGTGTAACTATGAGTTTTGGCCAGTGTAGGTAGTTCGATGAGTTTTGTCAATGGAGCGCACTTTTTCAGAAATGATACATATGTCAACAGAGCGCACATTCTCAGTTCCAATAGCGCCCGTGTAATTAGTCACTGTAACCAAACATCTATTTTGAGAAAAAAATGTGACCAAAATTTTTTCAGATTCCCACGAAAAAATCTATCCCAAGAACTTATGGCGGATCAGAATTTCCAATTCCAGATAATTTCCCAATTCCTTCTGACGTCATCAAGTGGAATTTCAACAAATTTCATTTTTTTGTTTTCCAATAAAAAAATATGGGAGGGTATTATTCAGCAAGGTATCGGAGGGTGATGGAACGAAAAACAAACAGAGAAATAGAGTACGGTAGGTGGGAGGGGCGGAGACGCAGAGTAATTCATTGGACCGAAATTTAAGCAGACCGAAATGGTTAGGGATTGCTTAGGTAGTCCCATAGTCCAAGCAGACCAGGGGGTCTGCTTAGAACCTTCGAGAAAAGGTATTCGAGAGATGGGAGGAGATTAAAAGTGCATATAAGACGAAGAGACGCAGAACATCAAAAATGAAATTAATGTAATTTTTTAGAGAGAGGATGAGCAGACCCAGGGGAATGAGGGAATGAGTCGATTTAGAGGATTGCAATAGCAGACCAAACGTGGTCTGCTTAGAGGCTTTTGGCATTTGGAAAAAAAAAAGGTTGGATTTCTGAATTTTCAATAAAGGGCCTGGCTTAGGCTTAGGGATCTGTAGAAAACCAGCATATGGCACTAGCAGACCAACGAAAATCGCTAGCAGACCAACGAAAATCGCTAGCAGACCAACGAAAATCGCTACCAGACCAACAAAAATCGCTAGCAGACCAACAAAAATTACTAGCAGACCAACGTTGGTCTGCTAGCTATTCACATTGCTTTCAAAAAATTTATAGTTTTTCAATACGGATTTTTCAGTTTCGCATGAAAAAGGCCGTTTGGACCCGTCAAAAATAGAGAAGTTTGAGACGGTTAAGGAACTTTTTTTGTGGAAATTTTGACCTCCTCAACTACTTTGAACCCCTCAACTAGTTCAGAAACGTTTCAGAGCCATAAAACTCTGTCAAAATAAAAAAAGTCCTGGTCTGCAACTATTTGCAACTCAGTTTCACCAATTTTGATCTCAAAATCTGTCTAAATTTGCTCTGAACCTTCGTTTCCAATTTCAGAGCAAAATTGCCCAGTATAATCAGTCATAAGGAATCTACAGGTCGGTTTCAACAAACTTAGAGTCTAAAACGGTTGGGATTGGCTTTTTTCCGAGAGGAGTACACGGAATCCAAAAAATCCTTACATCTGGATAAATAGACAGACAGATGGACTAGGGATTAGCGAAGAATATTTTCTTGGTCATTGTAATTTTGTCAGTGTAACTATGGGTTCTAGTCAGTGTCACTGACAATCTGGAATCTTGAAAGTAGGTCAGTCATATCTTGTTCAAAAACGTTGGAAGACAGTGGAGTCATCGGGCGTAACCTATATCATTGGAAAGGCGAGAAAACGCTGATTTCAAATATACATTCAGTTTTTGCTATGGAGGTCTGGTATTCGAGGGAAACCAAGTGAAAGTTTGAGCCTTATCTAGTTTGCCAAATGTAACTTTAACTAGCAAACTTAGTCAAAACATGCTAAAATTGGTAGGCCACTATCTGGGACCATAGCCACATATCTTCCACCTCTCGGTAGATCATAACTGTCCCTGGCATCCTGCAGACGTTTCCAGGCGACCTATGGATCTTCCTACGTCTCTGTACGGACTTTCAGATTCTTTCAGTCAATTTCCACAATTATCCCCTTATCATTCTCAAATACATTTCCAATGCTTCCTTAAACTCTCTCTCCTTCCGCGCTCCTCTCCGCGAGGGGGTACGGTAGGCGTTTTTCTTTTTTTCTATTTCTCCACTTCTTCTTCTTCTTCTTTCTATTCAACAGAGACAACAGAGATGTGGGGGGAAAGGAAAACGAAAAAGCGAAAGAAATGGAGGGCTGCCAGACCGGCAAAGACTAAGAGTGTCACACGACAGGCGATGTCTGCGTCTCCCAACTTCCAACACTCTCTCGTTTCGTATGGCCTCGATACTCCGTCGATTCGTTGGGGCGGCGCGCGTGTCTGTTTACCCGACTAGAGAATTCGCTGCGTCTCTCCTCCTGCCATGATCTATGACTCAATGTGTACTCTGCGTTCTCCTAGCTTCACACACTCTCTCCACATCGATTCATTGTTGTGTGTCCTGCGCTTAGATACGCGCTCTTCTCTGTCGACTCCTTCCCTTCCTTTTCATCAACGTCAGAAAAGTGGAAGGGAAAAAGGGGGCGAATAGAGATTGGGGGGGACCTAGGGGTAGAAAGTGCTTCTCTGGTCAGTCACCTCTCTATCTTCGATATGTCTGGGGTTCCATTCTTTGGTATATAGTTGTATGTGGAGGAGATAGGAGAGGAGACAAGAAACAAAACGAGAGGAATATATACATGGAGACAGCACACACTCACTCACTATACCATTTCATATTATTTTATGTGTGCGTGTAGAGAAGACGTTTAATTTTAGACCGAATTTAATTTCAGGCGGTTCCCATAGTACAGAGTTCTGAAAAACGTTGTTAGAAGCGCGCTGGTATCGATTTTTTCATTCGAAATCGGAAACTGGTACGCTATACTGAATACCGATTTAAGAACTCATTTTTTGGCCTAGAACGACTTTTAGCGATCAAAAATGGCTTGAGATTACAATTTTTGAGATTTTGACATGACTATCGGATTTCTGGCTTCATTTTGACTATACGTGTGAAATACCGTCCTTAGTCGGCTTATCTTGGCTTCCTGGCGGCTCGGCCCGACTCCAAATATTATTTTAACCATATACGCCAAGTTTCACCGGCATAACCAATGTTACACTGACAAAATTACAGTGACCAAGACTACCCTGTTTTTGATAAGTTACAAGCCTCAGAGCGAAAAGGTTTAAATTTTTTCCGAGTTGCGTTGCGTTTGCGTCGCGGATTGTGTTGAAAGGTACGACAAATGACCGTAAAAATCCGTGGCACCGTGCCAACCGTTGTGCGATGGAGCGCATTTCCGCGAGCTTAAATTTTGGTCACTGTAAATTGTCAGTGTAGTTTGTCAGTGTAACTTTTTTCAGTATCGACTTTACTTTGAAATTTAATAAATATCGCATCCAGTGATTTCTGGTACTTCAAAGTCTCGAATCTGCGGTTTCTACCATTCCACATAAAATTTTCGTCAAAAACTGCGAAATTTCCAGCCCATTAATTCAAAAATCAAGTTGCATTACGGTTAGTACATAATTCAATCGGTATTTTGATTTCTGACATCACATCTCAAAATTCCTTCAGAATCTAACCATTTTAAGGCACACAAACTCCAAAACCTCAGATCCCAACAAGTTAAAGGAAATGCGCTCCACTGACAAAAACCAGACTTGCAACGGGCCGGGCCGGAAGTTCAGTACTGAAAAAAATTCAAATTTTTTTTCGAAAATTTCCCGATTTTTTTTGAAAAATATTTCTTAAAAACAATTTTTTGTAGGTTTCGAAGGTTTTTGAAAAATATACTTGAGGAAAAATATGAAAAATTTTCAGAAAATAAATTTTTGGACAAAAAATTGTAGTGAAAAAAGTTCAAAAGTTCAAATCCGGGCCGGGCCGGCGGGCCGGCCCGGAATTTTGCAAGTCTGACAAAAACCCATAGTTACACTGACAAAGTTACAGTGACCAAGAAAATATTCCGGCCTTTTCATTAATTTTCTTCATCTTCCATCTTCAAACCTAACAAAAACCGTATCTATTCTGAAAGTGCTGGTCTTATTCAGACCTCCTCTGTGGACTGCTTAGCAACAACCCACTCCACTCAAAACCTGTTCCAATGAATCGTATATTTCCCATTTGACTGGCCTAATCCAATTAAACTTATTTTCCACAAAACTAGTCTATATTTTTTTGTGTTTTTTCATGATTAACCGAAATTGCTGCCCTTCTACATAAGTACCTAGGTACATATGTAACTTATTAGTCATCCATTTTTAAAAAAGTTTTTTGTTGATTTTCAAATTAAAAAGATTCTTATCAGTGTCTTACAGTAATTTACACCATAAGCCTAGACACTTCATTAGACAGGTACAAGTGCCAGTCTACAAGAGAATTCGCTGTATCTTACTGTAACTTTGTCAGTGTAACTATGGAATTTTGGTCAGTGTAGCTAGTTCGATGAGTTTTGTCAATAGAGCGCAGTTTTGATGTTTAAATTTTTTAAATTCTCCCAGAGACACTTTCCCAGGTGCCCTCATGTTATGCTTAGTTCTTTTTTCCTTTTTTTCAACGTAAAAAAGTGTCTCCAAGGGCGTGTAATTGTTGCATTCTAAAAACCCATAAAACACATTCTTTGTAGAGGCAAGGCGAAGGTCATTCATAAGTGTTGTACTACTACTACGCAATTATATTGAAGGAGAGAGAGCGGGGATCGAATGGGGTTTTGAACGGATTCACAACTCCTGAAATGAATAGCTAACTTATGGAAATGTTTTTGTAGAATTCTCCTAGCTTTTTTGGAAATCCCTACAGGATTCCTGGTACATGACTAGCCGGGAAATTCCTTCACTTGATTTCCGTCTTCCGACTTCCGACTTCCTATTCAAAAATTATACTTCCGCACAGCTAGACTTACGTATACCAAGAGCCCAGAACTTTCATGGAACTGCAGATACCAAGATATGTCTGTTGTACTAAACAGTCACTAAACCTATCCAAACACCCAGAATCTGACAAAAAATTTCATAAACCCACTAAATCCATTGTTAAAGTCCTCGTGAACACTGAACCTGATGTATTTAGGACTGTTGGTATCTATTTTATATCAGCTGAGTCATTTTTTGAACTTACCGGTTGGTTAGCTTAGGGTTGTTGTTTCTTCATTTCTTTGAGTGCTTTTTTTATTTAGCAAACGTCCTTCAGGACAATGCTAAACTTTGCCTGGCGCACCCTATACGCGTTTTGAGAAATGCCCCGTTTGCTCATCTATTTCTCCCCTATCTATGGCCTTCCTCCCCAGTCACTTTTCATTATCGTAAGGCCATCTGCGTCTTCTTGCCCCCCGACTATACATATAGTCTCCTCTTCCCCCGTTGTGAGGTCATTCACCTAGGTACTCGGGGGGCCATATTGGACAAATATAGAATACACACACACATAGGTAGGTAGATAATAGTAATAATATGAATATGAATAATGATGGGGAATGATGTTGGCAAGGTGCCAATATGGACAGAAATTGGTTAAGGGGGTTGGTTGGGGTGACGTGGGCGCGTTTTTAGGGTTTTACAGAGTCGAGATGTAGAAACTTTTTTCGGAGTTTTTGAAGTTTAGAGAGCTTGGGTACGGTAGATATCTAACACATATTTTTCGGCGTATTTTAGATGATATTTTGGGGATTTTGCAAGGCAGTCATTCTGGGCACCAAATTAAATTGACATTTGTAGAAATAATACAGTTTTATGCATAGAAAATACATTATGATAAATGATATTGTGAAAGATGTCTGTAAAAACCTACATTTTAGCCAATTTTAGTTAGGAAAATTGATTGGGTTCTGATGAATATAACAAGAAAAAGCGCCTAAGGCGCGCCAGACTCTTGTAAAAGTTTATGAACCCTCTAGTAGCAGACGGAGCATCACCTAGGTTCTCGGAATTTCCCGAAGTTTTGAAGTTTAGCGGTTCAAGACAGATAATAACTGTCTCGAATTAGAGCCGTCCCCGGATTCTAACTGTTACAAATAAAATCTAGCCCAATGAATCCCTAAATCTCCCCTATTTTCTTTGTTTCCCCATCTATTTCTCCTCAGTCTCTTCTTCTTCATAACAATAAATAATCTGACGTCTAATCCTCTTCACCACCAGAAAATCATCGAGACCGATGAGAATCAGGAAGTTAGAGAAAAAAGAAAAGAGGGGATGGTGAGAAAGACGAATGGAGGAGGGTATTGAGCAATATGGAATGGAATCTTAGAAGTTACAGATAAACAGACAGTTTCAGACGATGGAGGACGGGGTATTTTGAATTTTTCAGATTGCTAAATCTTCTACTACAAAACTGGAACAATTATGTCGCCAAACCTTCGATTCCCAGAAATGGTCAACTACAAAGGACTGGCTGAAAAAAAATCTGAAAAAAAATTGTCAGTGTAACTTACACTGACCAAAAATCCCATTTTTTAACCATAATGTCAGAAATGTTTAAAAAATGTTACACTGACCATATTCCGAAAAATCGCATTTATTGCAGAGACATATTTCAGTTGTTAGCTTTTCTATTCGGAATTAATTTCATCTCGACAACAAAAAAAGAAGATATTTTCGAGAATACTGTAAAAGCCCAATTTCTTTTCAATCCAGACGCAGGGGACTCTACAGGTCTTACTGCACAGGAAGTTCTTTCACAACAGGGTGAATTGGTCTGCTAGCTCTCTACCGTTGGTCTGCTAACTCCTGACATTGGTCTGCTAGCGTTTTTCATTGGTCTGCTAGTTCTTATCTCATATTGAGATACATATTGTAACATCTGTAACAGAGAAATCAGTGTTTGTATTGTTTACTGAGCTGTGCGGAAGTGAAATATTTTTCGACAGTATGAAACTGCTTAACTTGGTGAATTAAAGGTATAACTACCCTTCGAGCATAACAAATTCCGACATTTTACTTATCTCGTACCAGTGAACGTGAAAAAGCAACAGAATGTGATAAGTGGAGATATCTTCAGGTACCAGATAAGTAAGTAACACGTGTTTTCAGTTCTTCAATTCATCGACCATATTTTTTTTATACAAATCAGTGGGTCACAATCGAAAAAAAGTTAGGAAAAAAAGCAAACCGAAAAAACTGAGAGCATCGAGATTTTATGCTCTCTTCTGCATAATCTCACAGTAAATCAAACTGGTAAGCGTTTTTCAGAAGGTGACATTTAGGTCGAATATCGAGTAAACTTATTTAGATTTCTCAGTTTCGCCAATAAAACAATTTTTATAAAAAAGAATGACGTTTTTATTCGAAATTTACTATACTTTCACGTGCACCATGAAGAAATTCAATGAAAAATTCAACGAAAAAGTATAAGGGGCGATTTGACAACTTTGACAGCTCATAACTCTCTTGAATCAAATTTCCTGACCTACCTTCAAAAGAATTTTTTTGTCCAGCCTAAATTCTGCGTCGATTCATGCAAAAAAATATTCAATTCGAATAGCGTATTACATTACAGAGGTAGAACTCACTGAGATCTACAGTTTGCGGTATATTTCAACGCATAATATTCATGTTGAAGCGAGTTATGACCGGAACGTCAATTTGGTCAGTGTATTTATTATCGGAGTAAAAAAGTTCCGACATTTTTTCTCGTTGCGGACTTGAGATTTGATTCCTTCATTTCACACTGAAGCCTTCTTTCTTCATCGTTTTTGACTCCTCTCCGAACTTGTGGTGCTGTTGGTGATCTGAAAGAATACAGGCGGAGAGAACAACAAAAGCTACTTCTGCAACTAACACGACAACAAAAATTGAACTCCAATTTATAGCTGGCGATGGTGACATCGTTGACTTCTTGGCGACATGTCCGGCGGCTGTCCATTGGAAGCGATCACTCTGAAACAAAAGAATGGCGGAGAGAAAACAAAGTTCTGAAATCAAACTAACACAAAACTTGGGGATTATGGAACATGCACGTGTAGAGACGTTGTTTGAGAGTCATTTGGAACCTGAAAAATAACAAAAATCATGCAATAAAGGGAAAAATAAAAGGGACAACGAGATACGGCGAAAATCTAACGAGTTTTGTTGAAAAACTGACACAAACTTATAAAACACACGCAATTATTGTAAATATTGCTTTTCAGAATGATATTTCAGAGAAAATTCTTTAAAATTGACAGAAAACTGACATTTTCCATATATTTTACTCGTGAAAAAACTATAAACCGCCACTGTGCGCTTACCTTGCGAAACACCGCGCCGCAAGATTGCAAAAGTGGGCGTCGCCGAAATCTCAAGTCCGCAACGAGAAAAAATGTCGGAACTTTTTTACTCCGATAATATGTCAGTGTATTTACAAGTTCCATTTTTGTAGTTGACAACTTTACGTTACACATCGAATGGGACGACGATAATTCCCTAGAAGGGTGATTCAACACTTTGTCAGATGTTTTGTGTTCGATTCAACGCGGCGCTTCAATTTTGTTTTATTTATATTCTGTGGTATATAGCACGTTCTCTGTAAGAGAAGCAACGTGTACCCGTACTATGGGTCTCTAGTAACCTTATTATTGGCTTCCAGCTCAAAGGTACGGTAGGTGATTTTTCAATTATATATAGACAGCTGCAATTTTTACAATGTTCTCTATGACATAATTGAAAAATTTTCATTTGGCGTACCTCGGACGCATTTTCGAGGAATATCGGGTGAATTAAAGCAATAATTTTCAGATATCCTAACGGAATGGATGTCGAACAACAACGATTATTGCTTTTTATGGAATTATTATGGATCAGTTCAACAAGACGGAGAATGTTTGGAATTTTGAGGAAATGAACAGGAAAAATGTAAGTGACCGTATGTACTACCGTACCTGCGAGCTGGGAGCCAATAATGTGCATGTGGGTTACTAGAGACCTATAGTACATGTTTGTAAAAAAAGAAAGACACTAACTTCTTTAGAAACTCTAGGCCCCTACAGTACTGGACAAAAAAGGTATCAATTTTGGCTGTTTACAGTGGAAAATGACCAACTTTGATAGGATATTTCGGTGTCACCTGATTGTCCGACAAACTCAAGTTTATATGGGTTGGACAGAGCAAAAATAGTACTTTATGTTTGTAGTTGACCATTTTTTCGTAGGGACCCAACCGAAAAAGTTACAAAATAATTTCTCCCTAAGCGAAATTTTGGAGATTTTCACTTTGACAACCTATAACTTTCATGGTAGTGTCTCTGCAAAAAAATGATCAACTACAAAAATGATTTACTATTTTTGCTCTGTCCAACCCATATAAACTTGAGATTATCGGACAATCAGGTGACACCGAAATACACTCTCAAATTTGGTCATTTTCCTCTGAAAACAGCCAAAATGATACCTTTTTGTCCGGTACTTTATGTACTATGCCAATGCTCGAGTTTTACAGAGAACGCTTCCTTCATTGTCTCCCTACATGGAAGTCATGCTAATTCTTGTCGTCTTATGGTTATCTTCTTAGGAGACTACAAGGTGAGGCAAATTAAACATCTTGTTAGCATTCTAGAAAGTACCTTTCAGCATTGTATATTGGCAAGAGGCCTGTGTCGTCACAGGACTTTTTGAGTATATATAGTCATGGAAAGAATCATTTCCATCCTGTGCGAAATGAAGTTTCTTATTTTCGTTGCGCTGGTCAGCTGTGTCGCCCCAGCATATTACGAGGTAAGGCAAAATGCTGTTAATTTTTAAAAATTTTAATTCAATTACAGTGCGATTGGGTGCCAACTATCGGTTGTGGCGGAAGCATTCATGTGTGCGAGTTGCGTGCCACTGTAGCATGGGGGGCATTCGACCGCGAAGAGGCTGAAGGCCTAGTCATTTATCACAAGGTGAGTCTGTGATGCCATTAAGAAAAAACAAAACTTTTAAAAAAAATTTAGAAGATTAACAAACTGTTGGGAACACCCATACGCAGAGCTGGAGATTTTGGCGAAAATTGTTCCTTCAATTTGCATACTGGTCCGTTCGTGCAAGGAAAAAACTTCTGCTGCAAATTGTTCCTTTGAGGGATGACGACAACAAATATTTTTTACTCGTCTAACAAAAAAAATAAAGTTACATATATTATCTTTACTAGTCAGAAACTGATTTATCCATATGATGTGAATACTTCATACGATCCAGTAGTAAAGGGAATGCTGAGACCTCGACAGTCTAAACCAGTTTAGAAGCGCCGCAGGCGCTGTAACACCCAAAAGGGTGGTGTAGAAAAGGAGGTTGAACAGCTGTTAGGCTGCGTTAACCGACTGGTATCCTACTCAGGTATTTTTGGGCCACTTTGCCCACGAAATGGGCCATGTGGCCCACCAAATGGGCAGTATGGCCCGCCCTACGCGGGCCATCATGCCCATATTCTGGGCCACATGGCCCATTTCGTGGGCAAAGTGCCGAAATTCGGTTCAACGCGCAGCATTCAGCTCCCTTTTTTCTTTCCCATTAATCACAATAATTAACAAGATTACACATTTTTGTACTTTTCTACTATTTATTTGTCAAATTCAAACACAAAACAATTGGTGATTCAACTCTATGTCAGATGTTTTGTCTTCGATTCAATTTCCCCCGTTGTTTTGTTTCTATTCTGTAGTATACATAGTCATGGAAAGAATCATTTCCATCGTGTGCAAACATGAAATTTTTTATCTTCTTTGCCCTCGTCAGCTTTGTCGCCCCAGGATATTATGAAGTAAGGCATACATTCTGTTGATCTTTAAACATTTTTAATTGAAGTATAGTGCGATTGGGTTCCGAACATCGGTTGTGGCGGAACGCATCATGTCTGCAAGTTGCGAGCAATTGTAGGATGGGGTGCACATAATCCCAAAGAAGCTGCTATTACAGTCCAAAATCTGCAGGTGAGTAGACTTTTTTCTTATCACCTGCTTTTAGCATCAAAATAGCAATAAAGAAACATTTTCAAAAATTTCAGAAAATACTCAAACTGTTCGGAGAACGAATCGTCGGAAACCCCAAGTTTGGAGAAGACTGCCCATTGATTCAAGGAAAAAACCTGTGCTGCAAAATTACCATATTAATGACTGTTCGAATAAAAGTGCTTTTCATGTACTATACAGTGTATTATACAGCAACAGTAGTGACAAAGTCGTTGGCGGGAGAGAGAAAGAGTCCCAATGAGTACGTTTACCTTTAGAAGAAACTAGATTTAGCAATGCCAACTTTTTTTTCTCCAATTCCTTCACTCGGCAAAGTGTCTCGCATAAAAATACCACGGAAATTATTGATTCTCAATAACTCTACTCATCCGATTTAGATTTGTTAGTGGTTTCAGATCTTTTCCTCGCTTCGCCATTTATTCGAGCTTTATTTTTATTCAAAAATCGCAATAGTTCGACCATTTCGACCCCCATTTTGAAAATTGTTTAAAATGACATATTTATGAAGAGTTAAAACACAAAACCAATGATAATTCTTGTAAAATTGAGGATGGTGCGAAAAGGTGCGTTAGAACGGCAAAATACATTTTTATGATCTCCATTTAAAAAGTTCCTTTTTGGGAAATCAAATAATTATTCTAGGAGCTTTTATCAGATTTAGTTGAATTTTCTGTGGGTGACGTTTCTGAGTAACTACTATAAGTATACCAGAAACTGTTTTTGTTGAAAACGATCGTCACCACTGACTGAGCTGTGTTATACGGATAAGAGTTGAGCGGAATGCGATTTTTGAAATGGCGAAAGGGAGAGGCGGAATTCCGCTATCTATCCATACTTGGAAGGCATACATGGATGTTCTGAGCTGAAAAATATACCAAAATGTAGATCTCGGCTAGCTCTATCTCTGTATTGCAATACGGGCCGGATGACTATTCGTTAATGTGTAGGGACGGGAAAATAGTCGAGGGACGGGCTTAATAACGGCAGAAGACTACTCTGGAAAAGTAGTCATAATTGAAATACGGTGACCAAACTACAGTGACCACACCGCATTCGACTCAATCCTGTTTGTCAGTGTATCTTGGTCAGTGTATTTTGGGTTGAAGTACCGCGGGTTGAAGTACCAGGCAAATTTGGGAAGGTTTTGAAAGGTTTTTGACAAAGTTCCACTTTTTCATAGAAAAAAATCCGTTTTTATAAATTCGTACTCAAAACAAAATTTTTGCTTGATAAAACTTGATTTTTCATGTTTGGTTGTCGAAAATCATATACCGTAAAAACTGTAATAGAAGCGCCCCTTTATTAGAGGCGCCCCTGTAATAGAGGCGCACCCTGAAAGGCGCTTTGAATAATAGTGGCGCTCCCTCTAATAGAGGCGCCCCCTCAATATGTTTGATATATTTTTTCTGGTTTTCAATCATTATTTTTCAATGTTTGTCAAAAAAACAAAGAAAAACCCAATTTTTTCGTTCAAAATACTGCAAATTGTGGGGTTTTCGTATAATTTTGTCAGCGAAAATCTTGGTTTGGTTGAAAATTGATGACTTGAGGGCTCGAAAAATAGCCAAATTGAAAAATAAATAGCCAGGTTGAAAAATAGAGGCGCACCCTCTATTAGAGGCGCCCCTGTAATAGAGGCGCACTTTCGGAAGGGGGTTGAAAAATAGAGGTGCATGCGCCTATATTACAGTTTTTACGGTATTTCTCGTTAGAATACCTCTTTTGCTCACCATTTCTCTCTCTCTCTCCGTTGTGTCTTATCATTGCAATTCATCATCTACCCTTCGGCCTAAGAAAGAAAGAGAGACGAAGGTCAGTTGGTGAAAAGGAAAGTAATTTGCCCCGCCTAGATTTAGATAGATCTAGATGTCCATAATACAAGGCCAGAGTGTGATGGTGGGAGGTCGATTGCTGTTGTTGCTTCTTACTATTTCACTCCCATCTGCCGCCGTTCCAACTCTTCCACACGTATTCTTTGATGATTCTCAGTGCGTCAACCTGCGCTGCGAGTGGCGAGGAGTAGGGAAGCAATGCAAATCTGCCACGGTCCTCGAAACGGTTAGCTAACCAACTTTTAATTATCATATCAACATAAATATTTAAGGACTATGGACATTATTTCGAATTTCTTAAAGACGACGAGTCAGATAACGATCTTCTCACTCGCATAAAGGTGAGCAGAAATAGTAGAGATAGGCTATAAAACTCTTCCACCAGAAGAAATTAAAAAAAAGAAACTTTCAGCTTCGTCATCCTCTAAATACGTTTATGATCGTGAACAACGCTGAACTGGGTGAGATGTGTAAGGGGAGACGACTGTGGTGCAATGTGGTAAACCAGTATGGTGGTCCAAGAGCTTACGAAATGTTCTTCGAATTTCTTCTAAGCCCTGGCGTACCCATCGAACTCAGACCAAAGCTTCACTGCTAATTCTAAGTAATTATGTTGTTGTTTTTGTCCCTTTACTTCAGTATTGCATTGCGAATAAATAAAAATAACACTTTTGTTGTTTATTACTGATTTTCTTCAGAAGCCTCGAACAAGTTGGTGCTAGAATAAGGATTGCTGTGTTTCTCAATTCCCAACTTCCCTGTCTGGCGCACCTTGAGCTCTTTTCTAAATAGCAAATTACCTTCAGGACAATGCTAAAATACGGAAGGCTTATTCTCTATTACTATTAGAGTGGCACACTTCTTACAATCGCGCTCTAATGAAACCGGAAAGAATTTTGAGCGAAATTGATATACTCAGAGAAAAAGAGACATTTTTTCAATAGCATTTCAGTGGAGCGCAGGTGTAAGAACTGTGCAGAGCTAATAATAATGTATCTTTGTTTGGTGCACCTTAGACGCGCCCTTGAGAAATTCCGCTCGACCATCTATTCCTCCCCCTATCTCTGGTCTTCCCTAGTCACTTTTCACTATCGTAAGGCCATCTGCGTCTTGTTTTCTTGCTTACCCCCGACTATGCATATACCCTCCCGTTGTGAGGAGAGAGGTCATTCACCTAGGTACTCGGGGCCATATTGGACAGATATAGAATACACACACACACACACATAGGTAGGTAGATAATAGTAATAATATGAATATGAATAATGATGGGAAATGATGTTGGCAAGGTGCCAATATGGACTTTGCATAAGAAGGGAATGGTTGGGGTGACGTGGGAGCGTTTTTAGGATTTAATGGAGTCGAGTAGTTGAAAGAAGTTTTTTTTTCAAAATTTGGGATTTGAAACCTGAATATAGTGTTTTTGAAGTTCAGAATGGTTGGGTAAAGTGGTTTTTGTAAGAAACATTTTTTAAAAATCTATTTGGTGTGCGCAGACATTCACTTGACAGCCATCTGTCACTTATCTTCCTGGGAAATCGAATAGATGATGACGAGAAGAGACTACGGCTCTGTTCCAAAATCGGAGGCCCATAAAAAAATCGGAGGCCCATGGCAGAATCGGAGGCCCATGGCAGAATCGGAGGCCCGTAAAAAAATCGGAGGCCCATGGCAGAATCGGAGGCCCATGGCAGAATCGGAGGCCCATAAAAAAATAAGAGGCCCGTAGCAGAATCGGAGGCCCATGGCAGAATCGGAGGCCCATGGTAGATAGAGAATTTCATCGTTTATAAATGATGAAAAACTACCTTATAAGCATCTGAATGAGTGCAGAAGTCTGAAAACCATGTTGTAACTACATGATGCGCAACGCTGATCTGCCATGGGCCTCCGATTCTGCCATGGGCCTCCGATTTTTTTACGGGCCTCCGATTCTGCCATGGGCCTCCGATTCTGCCATGGGCCTCCGATTTTTTTATGGGCCTCCGATTTTGGAACAGAGCCGAGACTACACCAAGAGTGGTAATGACGTCAGACTGGTGGAACACAGCCAGTTGTCCCTTTTCCAAGCAGTCCACTCTTTCCCATGCCCTTTCTTTAGACAACAAGAAATAGATAGACACTGTCCTATTGTCTCATTAATGCTAACACAAACCACCTGTTCACTTATCTCCATGGTGAATCAATTTTTTGTTGTTCCCTATTAGACCAACAGATGGCGGCTTTCTTTCTAGACCCCTCTCACTGTCTCCCAGTCTTATTACCTCATTTTCTTGGCTCACATCAGTCGTCCACTATCTCTCCGTACTGTATAATGGCTCATCTATTTTCTCTTTTTTGGTCATCTTTAAAATATTCCCTATAACCATGATTAATGGGTTGGATCCTTCGGGATTTACCATAGCTCAAGTTGAATGCTTGTCGAATACTGTTCACTTTTAGAATTGATTCTCAGTATATAGTTTGTTAGGGACGCTCAGTCAAGATGAGTCATTTGGCGGAAAGTGGTGGGTTGGATCCTTCGGGATTTACCATAGCTCAAGTTGAATGCTTGTCGAAGGCTGTTCACTTTTAGAATTGATTCTCAGTATATAGTTTGTTAGGGACGCTCAGTCAAGATGAGTCATTTGGCGGAAAGTGGTGGGTTGGATCCTTCGGGATTTACCATAGCTCAAGTTGAATGCTTGTCGAATACTGTTCACTTTTAGAATTGATTCTCAGAATATAGTGTGTTAGGGACGCTCAGTCAAGATGAGTCATTTGGCGGAAAGTGGTGGGTTGGATCCTTCGGGATTTACCATAGCTCAAGTTGAATGCTTGTCGAATACTGTTCACTTTTAGAATTGATTCTCAGAATATAGTGTGTTAGGGACGCTCAGTCAAGATGAGTCATTTGGCGGAAAGTGGTGGGTTGGATCCTTCGGGATTTACCATAGCTCAAGTTGAATGCTTGTCGAAGGCTGTTCACTTTTAGAATTGATTCTCAGTATATAGTGTGTTAGGGACGCTCAGTCAAGATGAGTCATTTGGCGGAAAGTGGTGGGTTGGATCCTTCGGGATTTACCATAGCTCAAGTTGAATGCTTGTCGAATACTGTTCACTTTTAGAATTGATTCTCAGTATATAGTTTGTTAGGGACGCTCAGTCAAGATGAGTCATTTGGCGGAAAGTGGTGGGTTGGATCCTTCGGGATTTACCATAGCTCAAGTTGAATGCTTGTCGAAGGCTGTTCACTTTTAGAATTGATTCTCAGTATATAGTTTGTTAGGGACGCTCAGTCAAGATGAGTCATTTGGCGGAAAGTGGTGGGTTGGATCCTTCGGGATTTACCATAGCTCAAGTTGAATGCTTGTCGAATACTGTTCACTTTTAGAATTGATTCTCAGAATATAGTGTGTTAGGGACGCTCAGTCAAGATGAGTCATTTGGCGGAAAGTGGTGGGTTGGATCCTTCGGGATTTACCATAGCTCAAGTTGAATGCTTGTCGAATACTGTTCACTTTTAGAATTGATTCTCAGTATATAGTTTGTTAGGGACGCTCAGTCAAGATGAGTCATTTGGCGGAAAGTGGTGGGTTGGATCCTTCGGGATTTACCATAGCTCAAGTTGAATGCTTGTCGAATACTGTTCACTTTTAGAATTGATTCTCAGAATATAGTGTGTTAGGGACGCTCAGTCAAGATGAGTCATTTGGCGGAAAGTGGTGGGTTGGATCCTTCGGGATTTACCATAGCTCAAGTTGAATGCTTGTCGAATACTGTTCACTTTTAGAATTGATTCTCAGAATATAGTGTGTTAGGGACGCTCAGTCAAGATGAGTCATTTGGCGGAAAGTGGTGGGTTGGATCCTTCGGGATTTACCATAGCTCAAGTTGAATGCTTGTCGAAGGCTGTTCACTTTTAGAATTGATTCTCAGTATATAGTGTGTTAGGGACGTTCAGTCAAGATGGGTCATTTGGCGGAAAGTGGTGGGTTGGATCCTTCGGGATTTACCATAGCTCAAGTTGAATGCTTGTCGAAGGCTGTTCACTTTTAGAACTAGTTCTCAGTATATAGGTTGTTGCTTCAATGACCCAGAACACAAGGACAGAAAGAAGAAGCTGAAGAAGGATCTACTCTGCATCAAATGTCTGCTTCCACACGAGGAAGACATCCCATGCACTTCCAACGAGAAGTGCCACTGGAAGAAGACTCATCACAGTTCGATGTGCCCAGAAGACATCGAGATCAAGTGGGAAGAATCAGATGGACAATCAAACATCTTCTCCGTGCATCAACTCGAATTATGGTGATTTGAATGTTCCAGAAAACCACTCCCAGAATGCGGAGAAACTATTCTCGAGCCTACGGAACCTGCTCGTAATTTGGGTGAATACTTGATGGCTTGGGTGTCTTTCACCCAACTCGCTCGTATTCTGTGGTCAAGAAGAAAAACAGGACTAGATGGGTTGGGTTTTTACTTGCATCCAACCTATCACTAGTACATATATAGTCGTATATTAGTAGTACCTTTCTGACACACTTTTCAGCCCACGTTTGCACCTGATTTTTAAACGTTCGATTATTAAATAATTTCTTATGACGTGGATCAATCCGGAAACGAACAGCACGTCTAGATTCCTCTATTTTTTCTGAATCCGATGAAATCAAAAAATCTTTCACGTCGTCACTTTTTTGAAAACAGCCCGTAACGTTTTATGATTTCCGACTTCCGACTTCCGTTCTCGGATATTTACATCCGTCATTCCATAATTGTGAAATTTAGAAAAAGTACATAAAGTACAAAAATAATTTTCAATACCTCAAAACGGTCAGTTCTGTCATTTAATGCTTCACCGGTCAGATTTTGACACCTGCTTATTAAAAAATGGACGAGCTTGAAATTTCCACAAAATTTATGTTTAATAAAGCTTGTTTGATCTAAAAATCGACGGAAAGATTTCCTTTACAAAAGTTTGGACGGTTTCAGTCCACTTCTGTCAGCTGTTCGTATCATTTTGTCGAATTGAAAAATTACAATTTTGACCCAATTAAAATTTACTCGTATGGCTCCAACTTCTCAAATTTTTGATACCCCTCCCTAGGTTTTTTGACTATGATATGGTACGACGGGCCGGACGGCCATTTGTTGACCATTTTCGCGTTTTTGATACATTTTCCCAGCCCGCGATGTATAGTGACTCACGCGGCTTGACACATCGAATGAAATGGAAAGGTGATTCAACTCTATGTCAGATGTTTTGTCTTTGATTCACTTTCCCCCGTTGTTTTGTTTCTATTCTGTAGTATACATAGTCATGTAAAGAATCATTTCCATCCTGTGCGAAATGAAGTTTCTTATTTTCGTTGCGCTGGTCAGCTGTGTCGCCCCAGCATATTACGAGGTAAGGCAAAATGCTGTTAATTTTTAAAATTTTTAATTCAATTACAGTGCGATTGGGTGCCAACTATCGGTTGTGGCGGAAGCATTCATGTGTGCGAGTTGCGTTCCACTGTAGGATTTGGGGTATTCGACCGCGAAGAGGCTGAAGGCCTAGTCATTTATCACAAGGTGAGTCTGTGATGCCATTAAGAAAAAAACAAAACTTTAAAAAAATTTAGAATATTAACAAACTGTTGGGAACACCCATACGCAGAGTTGGAGATTTTGGCAAAAAATGTTCCTACAATTTGCATACTGGTCCGTTCGTGCAAGGAAAAAACTTCTGCTGCGAATTATTCATTTGAGGATAAATGTTTTTACTTGTCAAACATAAAAAAAATAAAGATCCTGTTCATTTATTTATTTACTTCAATACCTAAGTGGGTCGCCCCAGCATATTATGAAGTAAGGCAAATTCTGTTTATCTTTTAAAAATTTTAATTCAATTACAGTGCGATTGGGTTCCAACTCTCGGTTGTGGCGGAACCATTCGTGTGTGCGAGTTGCGAGCAACTTTAGGATGGGGGGCACTCAATCGCAAAGAAGCTGGAATTACAGTCCAAAATCTGCAGGTGAGTAGACTTTTGATGTCTGTGATGTCATTAAGAGGCGTTGTCTGTAAGACTCTTGGCACAGTTGCAAAAAGTTGTTTCAATCCAAACTATTTTCACAGCATATAACCCTATGGGAGTGATTCACAAAAAATATGTCACCAGTCCCCTATGACGTCAACGGCAGACAATTAGCCGCTGGGTCCATCATTTCAAAAATAATGATTTTTCTTTGGCCGAAGAAACACGTTCTGGAAGACCTGTGGAGTTCGACATTGACAAGTTACGGGAGGTAGTGGAAAGTGACCCACTTCAATCCATTGGTGAACTGGAAACAGTAATGGGCTCTACTCACTCTACGGTAGAAAGATGACTGGGAGCTCTTGGCAAGTTGAAAAAAGGGAAGATGGATACCACACAAATTGTCTAACTTTGACGCGCCAAGTGGACATGTCACTGCAACTTCTAACCCTCCATCCTAATTTCAACTGGCTGGATCATTTGGTTACGTCGGACGAGAAGTGGGTCTTATACGAAAACCACCACAGGAGAGCCCAGTGGGTTGATGCTGATAAACAGCAAGAGGATGTCGTCAAACAGGAGTTACACTCTAAGAAAATAGTGCTCTCTGTCTGGTGGTCTGTTCATGGAGTGCTTTATTGGGAACTGCTTCCCGAGGGGAAAAACTATCACCGCCGACTACTATTCTTCTCCATTACAAAAGGTGAGGTCGAAACTGAAAACCTCCCCCTCTACACCAGAGTTGAGCGGAATGCGGTTTGTGAAATGGCGGAAAGCGGAATGAACATTTTTTGGGCGGAAAGCGGAAGGCGGAAAGAGAAAAGTGGCGGAAAGCGGAAGGCGGAATTCCGCTCAACTCTGCTCTACACGGTCACAGAGTGCACTACCTCCATGAGAACGCAAGACCACACACCGCAAAGACGATCGAGTCTCTCCTGGATACATTCCACTGGACACTCCTTGCTTACCCTCCGTACAGCCCTGATCTCGCTCCTTCGGATTAACATCTGTTCAGCGACATGCATCGATCCCTCGAAGGCCAGGACTTCAAAAAAAGTCAGAGGTCGAGAAATGGCTGACTCGAAGCAGCCTGAGTTTTGGCGGAAAGGTATTGAATCTCTACCTACTAAATGGCAAACAGTCGTGGATAATGGTGCTCGCTATGTTTGATTTTTGTAATATTCTGGCGTTGAATAAATTTTATTTCAATAATGTTCGAAAACTTATGGGACAACCTAATAACATTGCATTTCAGAACAGATATTTACCAAGACACTCTTTCGACAGTAACAAGACACCAAAAACCTTACCTCACATTGCTTCAGATTTTTTACTTATTTTTTATACAGAAGTCTCAAGACATCGACTCCAAAAGTTGTGTCCGATCCGTCAGAACCTGCAAGAAATCTCAAATTTTGCAAATCCATCAAATGAGAACGACTGCCGTCATCCAATCTCCTCTCATTGCAACTGGAACACACATATAAGAAGAGTTTAGAGATATGAGACAAGAAAGTGAAAGAAAAAACGGAGAGAAAATCCCATCCCATTCTGAGCCAAAGGGGCGCCTATCTCTCTCTCTTTTTAAGAAGGAAGGAAAAGAAGCGTGGGGAAGTAGAAGAAGAAGTGCAAACATCTTCTTCTTCTGACGACATCCAAGTAGCATTGCACATCTTCTTTCTGTCTTTTTCTTTTTTCTTCATAGCCCCCCCTCGACTTTTTCGGAAGGGGGCCTCTGAGAGACAAACAACTCATCATCTTTACTTATGCTAGGCGTCTTTTTTTTCTTAGTTTTTGCTTTTTTTGTTGTATGATACAAAACACAAATGGTGCTAAATATAGATGGGTGGGCGGAGCTGCCAGGGTCTGCTTACACCAGCTATGTCAGTTTTAGGTCCCTAGCAGACGGAGGTGCTCACAGCTAAGCCGCTCCCCTGGCGTGCCTTTGGCGCGTTTTTGGGTTTTACGGATATCTTTCTGAAATTTGGAGTTTTGTCGGTTTCAAATAATTTTTGACACTTTTTTAGTCTTCTTGTTCTAAGTCGTTGCCCTTGAATACTTGAAGTTATCACAGTGTAACTGGTCTGGCGTGCCTTTGGCGCGTTTTACCGGATTTTACGGTTTTTTCGAGTTTTACGATTCGCAACGTTTTCAACCGTATTTTGACGGTTTTCGACATTTTTGCCGCTTTTTTGCTCTCAGCGTAACTGGTAACCTATCGAACGTTCACCCAGCGGGTCCTTGGCGTGCCTTTGGCGCGTTTTTCGGTATTTCTGAAAATCAAGGTTTTCAAGGTTTAGGACCGTATGTTTCGAGGTTTGCCGTTTTTTTACGGATTTCTCTTTGAAAATCGGAGTTTTGACGGTTTTCAACAATTTTAGACACTTTTTTCATCTTCTTTCTTCTAAGCTACTGGCGCGCCAGAGCTTTCAGTTTTAGCTAATTAAGACTTTCTGAGCCTGCCTACGTATTTTTTTATGTTTTTCACAAAAAACAAAAAAACATTGGAGAGACCAAAAAAAATCTGTACTAAAAACATTTTTTTGGACCCACCCGGAATCGTAGGTGAAGCAAGTGAGAAGCCGGAGAAAATCCGCTCTGTAGCACGATCTGTATAGGTCTGCTTACACCCAACTAAGCAGACCCGGATCATGTTAAGCAGACCCAAATCAATCTATTTTTATCTCTTGGACTCATAACTTCTTACTTCTTCACTGATATCCACCTCCCATCAATCACTTTTGATTTTTGTTGTTTTCTCTCTTCGCCTGCCGTTGTCTATCTTTCTCTCGGAGTAGTAACCGCAAATCGGCAATTGGACCTGCCAAATAGATTTACTCGCTGGAGGCTCCTCACTTTTTTTTCGTGGGAAATTCAAGAAGAGGTTTCTAACTTATTTTCTAAAGTTTAGGTGTAAAATATTTAAAATACTGATATTATCTTCATTATTTTCCCTTATTTAGTCCCTAAATCCCATTTGATAACCTAGAAATCCCGAAAACTCGGTCACCCATTTTTCTATATCAAATATTCCATTCAAAAATTTCTCGCCTGCTATCAATTCCCTCCCGCTTGTCACCACCCTCTCTCCCTCTTTTGTTATCTGTGCGCATGGCGCAGTAGGTTCACCTTTTGCCCCAACCCAAAGGGTCAGGAGTTCGATTCCGAGTGGTGGATAAACCTTTTTGTTTCCTTTTTGTTTCTTTTTTCTCACCCAAAAAGTGTCTTGTGGTGCTCTTGGTGCTCTGAATCACCTCTCTAGACTGGTCTGGCCACTAACCAATTAGCCGGCGAGAGAAAGAGACAATTAGATGACCAACTCCCGGCTCCAGGCTCCAGGGTCTCAATTTTTTTCTTTTTGCTAAGTATACCAACTTTCTAAAGATGTTATCACTAATCCCATTTCATGTTGTTCATTGGCCTATAGCTAGAAATACGAGTTTGATACACATGATTTCATTAGTAGGTGACAGATCAGTGGTGACACACTAACGTAAAAATAGATAGAGATATCTCATTATTTTGAGGCATCCAACCATATTGTTTTTTTGAAAAATATTAATACAAAATTTTAAAATTTTTTATTCCAAAAATGGCGAAAATAACACTAATTAGGCGGCGCGTCACTTCCGGTTTCTCCCCACCTTACCACCGCCCGCGTTCCTTTTTTTCCAGTGTGCAGGTTTGGCGCAGCTGGTTGCGTTTTGGCTTGCCACTCAAAGGGTCTGGGGTTCGAGTCCAAATACCGTTTTTTTTTCCTTTTTGCAGTCTTTTTAAAGGATTTTTAAGGTGTCTAGAGTAGTCTACACCCTTCAGAATAGGTCAAGGGTTCAAAATTTTGCTCTCTGTCAAAAATCTCGGACAGAAAAAGTCGAAGATGAGAAAAAGAAAAAAAAAGTTTCACATAAGCATCTTCTTGTCCTTCTTCTACATCTTTATAAATTCAATCAGGGTGTCAAAAGGGACCCTTAAACACATACATACACATAAAAAAGAGGAGAAATGACGCGAAAAAGAAGAAGTTGACTTTTCATTGAATATATCTCTCCAAATCTTGAAGCACTTTAATCTTGTCGACATATCTCTCTCTCATCGCCTCTTTTTTCTCCAATGTGCTAATCCTCAACCACACTTTCCCACCATCGTCACTTCTGTGTCAGTGTTATGTCAGTTCGCTTGCTAATGCAGATATTTTTTGGGGCGGTTTTTAAAAAATACTTTTTGAGCTTGAAAATAGGGTTTTATGGGGTTCAATTTTTTGAAAATACCTGAAAATATAACTAAAAATGACTAAAAATGAGTGAAAATTGCTAAAACTGGACATCCGGACAGCAGGACTGACAGATTATTGTTCCATCATTGAACCTTTTGGGATCCTCCCGCTCACTGATTTTCCTCACATTTATTACCACCCTCCCTCCCTCTTCCACTATGTGGACGCGTAGCGCAGTCGGTTACGTTTTTGCGCGTCACCAATAGAGTCCCAGGTTCGATCCCCGCCGGGTTAAACCTTTTTTTCTTTTTTTGCATTCTTATTGTGCCATCCTGGCGCGTCTTAGACGCCTAATAAATAGTTTTTCTGATCTTTCTGCTGAACTCTAGAAGTGCCTGCGTGACATTTGGTGGGAATGTTTTACATATACTTTTTCTCACCGAAAAATAAGAATTGAAGAATTTCATTTTTTCTTGATCTACGATTTGATCTACAATAAATCATGTGGTTCTTTTTGATTTGATCAGCCTACATAGATAAATCTCTTTTTTCTTTTTTTTTGTTGAAAAATTGACATTTATCAAATCTAAAAAACCAGTCGGTTAACGCAGCCTAACGGCTGCTAAACCTCCTTTTCTACTCCACCCTTCTGGGTGTTGCAGCGCCTGCGGCGCTTCTCAAATGGTTCAGACTATCAAGGTTTCATAATTTTTCCTACGCCTGGATCGTATAAATTTTTCACTTGTTGTAGTTTTTGTAAGCTAAGCAGCCCGTTATGGTAGAAACCAATTGAAGCACCTCTGCTTTACTAATAAGATTTCGACAAACTTTCTCAATGACTTTTTCTTTCCTGTGGAATATGAAGCGATTTTTTCTTCACAAATATTATTATGAAAACATAGACAGCAGAGTTAAGCGGAATTCCGCTTTCCGCCACTTTTTTCATTCTGCCTTCCGCTTTCCGCCTTCCGCCCAAAAAATGTTTACTCCGCTTTCCGCCTTCCGCCTTCCGCTATTCCGCCTAGAGGATATCAGCTTGAAAAATGTAATCGCAGACTCCAATTTGCAGTTATTTTTGAGGTTTTTTGCAGCAAAGCTATCAGTTTTTACCGAAAAAAAAACAAAATTTTATCCAACTTTAACCATTTTAATGGCTTTTTGCAACAAAATAAGGCCAAATCGTCGTTTTAAAAACGATATTGTATTCCGCCTTCCGCCTTTTGGCATTTTTTCATTCCGCTTTCCGCCAAAAAATGTTGTGCTTCCGCCTTTGGCTTTCGCGGATTTTTTAAAAATTCCGCCTTCCGCTTGCCGCTACTCGCCCAAAAATTTTCATTCCGCTTTCGCCTTCCGCCTTCCGCCAAAAATGTTTCTTCCGCTTTCCGCCAAATTTTTTTAAAAATTCCGCCTTCCGCTTGCCGCTACTCGCCCAAAAATTTTCATTCCGCTTTCGCCTTCCGCCTTCCGCCAAAAATGTTTCTTCCGTCTTCCGCTTTCCGCCAATTTTTTTAAAATTCCGCCTTCCGCTTGCCGCTTTCCGCCCAAAAAATGTTTACTCCGCTTTCCGCCTTCCGCCTTCCGCTATTTCAAAAAACCGCATTCCGCTCAACTCTGATAGACAGATCAATTAGAATTTCGTCCTTCACGATCAGAGTTGAGCGGAATGAAGAAAGTGGCCGATAACGGAAGGCAGAATTCCGGTCAACTCTGTTCACGATGCAAAAACCAATCATATCCCACTATCATCTTCTAATATTACTAACCAATCAGAAATTATTTACTTCTGATCCTGACAGACTTCATCTGTGTCAAGAAATTTCTAGAATTTTCTCGGAATTTTACTATTAGCAGACAAACAAATCAGTTGAATATTATCTAACTTACACTTAGACATCTGACTCGTTTCGTCCACATCCAACTGTTTATAGCAAAAAACAGTTTGCATAATAGATCTGACCCCACATTTGTAGGAAAAACTTTCCAAAACAACACAAAAATTTGAAGAAATGAATTCATTTTAAGAATGAAAAGTTCTATAACTATTTTTCCCGTGAACTCCTATTTCCCTACTTTGAAAATGAAAGCCACAGAAAGGCTTGAAAACCACATTTTTTCACGTAATGACCTAGTTTAGAACTATTTTGACTAAACAAATAGACGGGCATCATCCGGGACAAATTTCCAATCGATCTCTGTAAGTTTCATTAAAAACGGTTCAGTACGGAGGGCGCTAGAGTCGGCGACAAACGGACAGACAAACGGATCTGCTGAATATTATTAGTAAAGATTCCCTCCTAAGTTTCCCGCCAAAAAAATGTTTTTAGTACAGATTTTTTCTATTCCTAATCGGAGAGCAATTCCATCGTCAAAATAGATGTCTAATTGGTTTCGTTTTCCTCATCTATCTCTTTTCTTGTAAAAAGGGCAAAAGTGAGAAAACGAAACCACCGGAAAACGCAGAGGAAGGGGATGGGGAGGAGCAAGAAAGTTTTTGTGTGTGTGCTCTTTTTTGTGCTCTTTTTTGCTCCAACTTGTGAGCCATTCCATTCTGGAAAAGAATTCATTTTGTGTTTCGGGAAAATTTTTTTAGTTGTCTTAGTAATTTTTCAGGTCTTTCTCGAAACTTTATTGTCCAAAACATTTTTTATTCTGATATTCGTATTCAGCGCGTCGAGACCGTTCAGAAAAGTATAATCATGCCTAGATTCCCTCTATGTAGGGTCCCACCACGAAACTACGGTATGCGCCTTTAAACTCATTTCGTGGTGAGACCCAAAGTATAGCAGACCTAGGCATGATTATACTTTTTTAAAGCTTCTTAATGAGCTGAACACAACTTTTTGCATGAAAATACGTAAAAACTTGAATTCATGGATTTTGAGATGTCCCAACATGAAAAACAATAATTCTTCGAAACCTCCTTTCTCAAAACATTTTTTATTGTTATATTCATACTCAGCTCGTCGAGACCGTCCAGAAAAGTATAATCATGCCTAGATTCCCTCTATGTAGAGTCCCACCACGAAATTACGGTATGCGCCTTTAAACTGGGTTACTGTAGTTCTCGTGGCGAGACCCAACTTGCTTCAAACCGGCATGATTATACTTTTCTGGAAGGTCTCGATGAGCTGAACACGATGATCGCATTCATTTATGTGGATTTACTCATCCAGCAGATTTTTTGAGATTTTTTGACAGACTTTGACTTTTGATGTCTAATTAAATTTCTCCCAATAAAATCTTCGATGAAAAAGGAAAAAAGGGGATTACCAAATAAAACAAATCGGTGGAGACATATAATCTAAACAAAAATGAACCCCTTCTTCTTGGTCCGCCTCCTTCAATTTTATGACTTTTCTGTTTTTCCATTCGATTCTCAATTCTTGGTGCTTTTTCTCGCTTCTTCTCTAAAAACATGAAATTAGGACTAAACCGGTAATTTTGGTACGAATATTATATTTTCCAGTTTGAAAGATTACGTTTTTATGAAAAAGTTAGAAAAACAGGTTATTGGCTGTCTGGTCTCAAAATATCGAGGTTTTTTTGTCTCTACTTTTTCAGGAAGAGTCCAAAATAATTTTTGATAAAATATTAGTAATCAGCGTGTTAAACGGCTTCAAATGAGTATAATCATGCCTAGGTTTTAAAGAAGTTGGGTCCCTCCACGATACTACGATGTGCGCCTTTAAACTAGGCTACTGTAGTTTTCGTGGTGAGACCCAACTTCTCTCAAACCATGCCTTGTTTATACTCATTCGAAGCGTCTTAACACGCTGATTACGAATATTTTATTAAAAACTATTTTGGATCCCTCCAGAAAAAGTTGTGACCAAAAAACAGTTGCTGATCGTTGCTCTCCTGTCTCTCCTCTCAATTTGACTCTAAATTAGCATAGTTATGTGTATATATTCCAAAAACTAGTGTCTTTTTTCTCTTCTCTCATTTTTTCTCTTTTGAGTATTTACATAAACATATGTCATTCGGAAAGAAAAAAGAGGGAGAGAGACGGAAAGAAGCGGGAGGGAAATGTCAGATTTCCTCTTGTTTTTGACTTCTTCCCCCCTCCCACTTTTTCTCTAATTCTCTCACTCTCTCATTATCACTTTCAGTTATTTTTTCTTAGATTTTGTAGAACTCCGCCCACTTAATTTGGCGGTTATTATATTTAAGGCAGTTTTTGTTCAGTTGTTACCTTCTCATGCTTTTTTTGAGCCCCTAAAATGATTTTAACCAAGATTTTCGGATTCAGCTCGTCAAGACGGTTCAGAAAAGTATAATCATGCCTGTGTATGGTCTCACCACGAAACTACGGCATGCGCGTTTAAACTGGGGTTACTGTACATAGTTTTTGTGGCGGGACGCTACAGATTATACTCATTCGAAGCGTCTTGACTAGCTGAATCCAAAAATCTTGGTTCCAGACAAATTGGAGGAATCGTGACAAAGTTACACTACTGTTTCTCTAAATCTTAAATTTTCAGGCAGCCAATGACAATGGCTGAAAGTGAGAATGAAAACGAGTCAGCGGAAACCACACCTCGCAACTTGGATGTGCCGTTTGCCAAGAGGTAAGGCGCGTCGAAGGCGCGACAGAAGGAATCTGGGGTCAAAACTGGCGTGCCGTTGACGCGTAATGATGCTCATCCGAACAGATTCAAAAAACGCGCCGACGGCGCCATAGTCGATCTCCACCGATCTCCACTGCTTAGTCACCGCTTTGCAGCTGATCTCTGCTCTGTGCGCGCGTGGCGCAGATGGTTGAGTTTTGGAGTTGCGCGCGGAGGGTCAGGGTTCGATTCCTGATGTGGTCCAAATTTTTTTTTCTTTTTTTGAAGGCATCTAGACAGCTCTAAAAGTGCATTTTCCTTTCAAACCGCCCCCCTCCAGGGCCCCATTTCATATTTTTCCAGTCAGGGCCAAAAATGTTTTTCTGCCCCAAAAGCAAGCAACACAAATGTTTATAGCAAAAAAAACTGGAAAACGGCGCGGCGGACACAAAGTTTTGTTGGAAAAAGGAAACGGACGGGGGCATTAGGACAGACACCAACACAATGTGATGAGCTTCCACCACCACCACCACCACCACTTTGTGTATCCCCCCCCCCCCCCTCTCCGTTTTTAGTGTGTGTCCCATTTTTTTTTGTGTATTTGGTTTACACAATACTCTCTTCCTCCCTTCCCCCAAAACTACATCATTCGTCTTCTTTTTTTTGTTTGGCGGTTCGTCTTACGACGTGTGACAAGACACATGATGGAATTTTTTGGGTGAGCCTAATTTAAGCAGTTAAAATCGGTTAAAATCGGCTGAGATCGGTTGGGGCGCCTTCGGCGCGATTTACACCCAACAATCGGCCATAACTTGCTCCAGTTCCATCCAAACTAAATTATTTGTTCATTTTTGAATTCAGCGTGTCAAAACGCTTCGAACGAGTATAATCATGCCATGGTTTGAAACAAGTTGGGTCTCGCCGCGAAAACTACAGTAGCCCAGATTAAAGGCGCATACCGTAGTTTCGTGGGGAGAGCCAAATCGAACTAATCCTAAACATATTTATACTTTTCTGAACCGGCTTGACACACTGAAAACAAATATTTGCATAAAAATACGAAAAACTTGAATTCATGGGTTTTGAGATGTACAAGCTTGAAAAATGCTAATTCTCAGCAGGATGAACTTTTCAAAGAAAATTGTAGCGGTATTCGTGTTCAGCTTGTCGAGACGCTTGAGAAAAGTATAATCATGCCATGGTTTGATGAAAGTTGGGTCTCGCCGCGAAAACTACAGTAACCCGATATTCGCGTCGAGACCCAACTCTCACCAATCCTAGCCATGTTTATACTTTTCTGAACCGTCTTGACACGCTGAATTCAAAAATCGTAGTTTCGAGCGATTTTGATTGAATATTTCCAGAAAAACCCTTCGCTCGTCGATCATCAAACATGGCGGACGAGCGAAATCGCCTGCAGGCACAGGCGGCAGAAAAACAGTTTCGTTTTCATCGAAAAACAGTGATGCCAAGATTTCAAATGGTAAGATGAGTGAAAAATTTTGTATCTGAAATTTTTCTGCTACAGTAAGCGACTGCTGGAACTACATGCAAACTGGAAGTGATTTCGTGAAGTTGCGCGGCACGAATCGTCAATTCCGACGGTTTTTCAGTTTGGACGCCGATTTGTCGTATATTCGGTGGACGCCTACAAATAAGAAGCCGCACAAGGCGAGGAGTGAGTTGGGACGGGTTATGGAGCTAGCAGACCTCTTTAGAATTGCAAAAAATCTGTTGGATGAGCTAATCAATACAAATGAATGCCATCATCGTTTTCAGCTCGTCAAGACCTTCCAGAAAAGTATAATCATGCCCCTATTCGGTGAAAGTTGGGTCTCGCCACGAAAACTACAGTAACCCGTTTTTTGCTACTTTTCGCGTCGAGACCCAACGCGCACCAAACCTAGGCATGATTATACTTTTCTGAACCGTCTTGACGAGCTTAGAACGAATATCACAATGAAAAATGTTTTGGACCATTTTATGTTTCTTTTTTCCAGTAGCCATCGACGAGATCCGTGAAATCCGGCTCGGCAAGAACACCGAGCTCCTCCGCTCATCTGATGAAGTTTTTTCGGATTTACAGGTAGTTTTTTTCTCATTAAAAACCTCCAAAATCATTCAATAACTCCCCATTTCCAGGAAGAATGTCTATTTTCCATAATCTATGGTGACAACTATGAAACACTCGATTTGATTGCGTCGAGTGGGGATGACGCGAACATTTGGGTGACTGGACTGATGGCACTGACTTCGAATAAATGTGAGTTTAGAGGGGAAAATTTGGAGTATTTTGGTGTAAAAATTGTGAAAATTGAGTGAAAATGAAGAGAGTTATGACTGCAAAAGCAATTTTCGTTTACAACTTTTTCAGAAAGAGTCCAAAATCGTTTTTGATAAAATATTAGAAATCAGGGTGTTAAGACGCTTCGAATGAGTATAATCATGTCATGGTTTGAAAGAAGTTGGGTCCCGCAACGATATTACGGTGTGCGCCTTTAAATGGATTACTGTAGTTTTCGTGGTGGGACCCTACATAAAGATGATTATACTCATTCGAAGCGCCTTAACACGCTGAACTGGAATTTCTAGATTTCAAAAACTTTTGTGCAAAACTGACAAATTTACAGACGATTGTAAGCCCTCGAGCTCCCAGTTCGCCACCCTGCGTGAACGTTGGATCGAGTCGGTTTTCGACGAGTTCGACACCAAAAAGAGTGGACATCTGGACGAACAGACAGCGTTCAAAGCGATTCTTCATATCAACTCCAGAATTTCCCATCATCGACTGACAAACAAAATCAAGGAGGTCACAATTGGTGCCGAGGAGTCGGAGAGGGGAAAAATCGAGAAGACAAAGTTTGTGGACTTGTATAAGGAGATTGGGACACGTCCGGAAGTCTATTTTTTGATGGTTCGATACGCCAATAAGGACTACTTGTCATGTCAGGATTTGCGGCTCTTTTTGGAGACAGAGCAAGGGGTGAGTGGACATCCGGACTCACAGAGAGACGTGTGGAGAAGTGGGGAGGGCGCCGAAAGATAACCGCCTTGCGGCAGCTGTTCGGTGTGAGCGCGCGTGGCGCAGGCGGTTGCGTTTTGGAGTGGCGCGCGGGGAGTCTGGGGTTCTATTCCTAGTGGTGTCAAAACTTTTTTTGCGTCTTTTGAAGAGGTGTAGAAAGGTATCTTGAGATGGTTAAAGTAGTTTTGAGATCTTTTCACTCTGAAATTTTTTTGTTTCTCTGAGGTTTGTTGGATTTCGGATTTCGGATTTCCTACCTCTCAAAAACGCACTGTATTACTCCTTAAAATACGGTCTAACCTATAATGGGAGTTTACAGACATCTGGACATCCGGACAGACAGGCAATGTGACCGATGGTGCCGCCTGACCCCGTAGCTCACTACCCGATTCTCCCCCGCCTTCTCACTAGCCCATCACCACCTTTCCATTGTATACACTGGTGGCGCAGCGGTTTGCATTTTTGCGCGCCACCCAAAGGGTCCGGGGATCAATTCCCTTTGGACGCCAAATATTTTTTGCATTTTTTAAAATCACTTTTAAAGACACCGGGATGCACAGACACACTCTTTTTAATATATTTTTCTATGTACAATTCCAGATGGTCGGTGTAACAACGGACAACTGCGAGACGATCATAGAGCAGTATGAACCGTGTTGCGAAGCCCGAGAGAATAATCTGATGACTGTCGATGGGTTCACTTCGTTCCTTTTCTCACCGGATTGTGGAGTGTTTGATCCGAATCATCGCGTCGTCACGATGGATATGAAGCAGGTAGGAATTAGGTCCCCTACCTACCGTAACCCAATAAATTTCCAGCCATTCTCCCGGTATTTTATCTCAAGTTCCCGGAAATCATACTTGGTGGAAGACCAACTCGGACCTTCGTCTGCTGATGGGTTCTCGTCGGCACTCAAGAGGAATTGCAGGTTTTTGGAATGTGAGTTTGGGAGACGTGACACAATTTTAAAGATGATAGTCGCGTTCAGCGCGTCGAGACGGTTCAGAAAAGTATTATCATGCCTAGGCTTGAAAATAGTTGGGTTTCGCAGCGAAATCTACAGTAGCCCAGATTAAAAGCGCATACAGTAGTTTTGCGGTTTTCGTGTCGAGACCCAACTTTCTCTAAACATGGGCATGATTATACTCATTGGAAGCGTCTTAACATGTTGATTACTAATATTTCATTAAAAACAATTTTGGATGCTTCCTGAAAAAGTTGTGACCGTTTTTTAAACTTTTTTACAGTTGATATATGGGACCCGAACGAAAACAACGGAGAGTTGGAACCAATGATTCAAAACGGTCAAACTGCACATTCCAAGATCCCGATATCAAATGCCTTACGGACTATAAGAGAGTTTGCATTCGAGCGGAGCAGATTCCCACTACTCCTCAAAATATCGATCCATTGTTCGACGGATTGGCAGAAAGTGGCTGCTAAGCTGATTGTGACCCATTTGGGGACTAGATTGTACCTTCCAACAAGTGACCCAACAGATTGGGATGACGAGAAGAACTGCCCGACACCATGGGATTTTCAGAACAGGATTTTGATCATTGTAAGTGGGAGAAAACCTGTGAAAATCTATGAAAACTAAGGTAAAATGGGAAAAATCTGGGGGACATCCGGACAATTTGACACACAGACCAGCTAACCAACTTTGGTGTTCCCCCACCTCCTCACTCCCCTCTCCCTTGTCTGTTTTGTCTGCTTCTCTGGTGTAAGCGCTAACGCTTTTGCCGTCCACTCTGAGGTAAGCGGGTTCGATCCCCGCCGGGGTCGGAACTATTTTTTTCTTTTTTCTTTTTTATTAAGACATCCGGACACTTTTTTAGACACACGGATGGACATTTTCTATTGTTTTCAGGGAAAGAAGCTGGAAGATCCGGAAGCGGAGAACGGCGATGTGTCGGAGGAAGATGACTCATTGGCAAGCACAACGAGAAGGAAGTCGAGGAGGTAAGTGTGCTCTATTGGACTTTTTGAATTTGACGATTTGGAGGGAATTTGAAAATTATTGAGAATTTTTCAAAAAATTTTTTCAAACTTTTTTCAGAATAACTCTTTGCAAGGAGTTGTCAGATTTGGTACCTGTATTTTTCAATGTGAAAACTCTCAATGATTTGTTATCCACTGCACCGGGATCGACTACAAGTGAGTTTCAGCGAATTTAAGATTTTTTTTGAATTTTTGGAACTTTTTTTCTAGAAAAGTGTGTAGATTCGGCTGGAAGAAAAGCTTTTGATTAGGAAACTTTAGAAAAAAACTTGAAAAACTCGAAAAAACCTGAAAAATCCCCGAAACATCGATAAAACTCGCCAAAAATCGAGCGATGCACCATTTAAGGGTTTTTTGAGTTTTGCCAGTTTTTGTTAGAATTTTTGTTTCGATTTTCAATGATTTTTCATTTATTTTCAAAGATTGTAGAACAAAAAACCCAAATTCTGAAAAAAAGTGTTAGAAATCGGTGAAAATCGAGCGATGCACCATGTTTTGGAATTTTCCATTTTTCGGCAATTTAAAAAAATTTTAACAAAAAAGTCTCAAATCACTCGGATCAATTAATTTGACACACAAAAGATTAAAAAACGTGGAAAAATGAATAAAATCGGCAAAAAACCATGCGGCCCCCGTGTACTCCTCGTGGACAAGTTGAAGTTTTTTGAATTACAAATTTCAAGTTTGTCCACGCGGAGTACACGACTGATAGAATCCAATTATTGATTTTCTTTCACTCTTTCCAGTGTCCTCCCGAAAAAACATGGCATCCGTCAACGAGTCGACGTGTCTCCGCCTAATGCACACGTACGCCACAGACTTTGGCCAGGCCACTCGTAACTACTGTGTCCGTGTTTTCCCCAATCCGTCTCGCGTGGATTCCTCGAATCTGAATCCCCAAGAATTCTGGAATAACGGTGTCCAGATGGTCTGCTTGAACTACCAGACGCCCGGGTTGATGATGGATTTGCAGGTGAGCTTCCTTTTATCACCGCCCTCCACTCCAAGGTCGTTGTGTGCGCGTGTGGCGTAGTCGGTTGCGTTTTGGAGTGGGAGTCGATGGGTCAGGGGTTCGATTCCCACTGAGGTCAAAATCGTTTTTTGTTTTTTTGTAACTATTAATAACGACTGCTACGCTTACCTCATCTCGTAAATCTCATTTTTGTTTTTTTCAGGAAGGAAAATTCTCGGACAACGGAGGATGCGGCTACGTGTTAAAGCCACAAGTCATGAAAGACGATATGTTTGTTCCATCCGACCGTGTGCCAACATCTCCTCAAATTCTCCATCTCCGAGTGCTCTCCGGCCAACAACTCCCGCGTCCACGTGGCTCGAATGCCAAGGGAGACAGTGCTGACCCGTTTGTCGTCGTGGAAATCTTCGGGTTACCCGGGGATTGTGCAGAGGAACGGACAAGGACAGTGAGGAATGATAGTGAGTTTTTTTTGGGAAATAAGCAGAGCCAAAATTAAAAAAAAACGTTTTCAATTTTAAATTTCCCGGCTCGGGCGCGCTCCCTTTCTCAATTCTCCCCTCTTCCTATACGCCCTCTCCTCTGCGGCCTCTGTGTGTCCGCGTGGCCTACCCGGTTGCGTTTTGGCGCACCACCCGAAGCATCCCGGGTTCAATTCCTCCCCCGTCCAAACCTTTTTGTTTTCTTTTTATCATTGTTTTTCTCACTTCCAGGCATCAACCCATCCTTCGACGAGTCATTCCAATTCCAAGTGTCCGTACCGGAGCTCGCGCTGGTTCGATTCCTGGTGCTCGACGACGACTTCATTGGCGACGACTTCATCGGTCAGTACACCATTCCATTCGAGTGTCTTCAACCGGGTTATCGACACATTTATCTGCTGAATAACGAGGGCGATCCGTTGGAGAATGCCACGTTGTTCGTCCACGTGGCAATTACGAATCGACGTGGCGGTGGAAAGGCGAAGAAGCGGGGGATGTCGGTGAAAAGGAAGAATTCGAGGATTTCTTCAGGGATGAAACTGGTGGGAATCAAATCGGTTGATGATCAGTTCAAGGTGAGTAGCAGCTTAGGAAATAAGCAGCGCCCAAAAAAAAATCAATACTCCTTATTTCAGGTAGCGGTGGTGCCTCTCGCCGAGTCAACCGCCATGAGAAACCGTCTGGAGAATGCGATGATCGATTGGCAGGAGGAGTGTGGTCTCGGACCTGCAGGGACTATCAGACAAGGCATTCGACTTATACATTCTAGAATGATCACGTTGGCAGTTAATTGTGAGTGCTGAAAAAGGGGAAAACCTGATAGAAATAGTGATAAACTACTTGAAAATCTGTAAAGAACGGGAGAAATGGGTCTGGGGACATCCGGACAATTGGACACACAGACCTGCTAACCATTGGTGGTTTCCTCCCACCTCCTCACTCCCCTCTCCTTTCCCTCTCTTATCTGTATCTCTGGTGAAAGCGGTAATGCTTTTGCCCTCCACCTCGAGGGTCCCGGGTTCGATCCCCGCCGAGGTCAAAACTTTTTTTTTCTTTTTCCTTTTTTTTATTAGGACATCCGGACGCTTTTCTAGGCACACAGATGGACTCATTTTCAGCCTCCCCACCGCCATCACCAACATCTTCTGCTGAGAATCCACGTGGCGAGGTGACACCCTCTTTCATTATCGATAGTGATGAGCATGGAGTGAGTTTTTTGTGTTTCTCAATGTTTTTTTTTAATTTACGTATTAATAACTACAGTACCCTGCTATCCTTACTGTCGGAACGCTTCCCGACCAACTTCAACGATCATTCAATAAGCTGAAGAACCTGATTGCACACTGTGTGACAACACTCTCACAATCGGATTCATTGTTGACTAAAGTGAGTTTGGGATAGTGTACGGTGGAGCACAGTTGCTGAGCTTTAAATATTTGAAAAAGTTTTGAAAATCGGTAGAGATTGAAGGGAGTTATGAGGGTTTGAAGTTATTACCATGGGGAGACTTTCAAGAAGCGCGGTTACTGGCTCTGGATAGCAAGTTTTCATCTTAATTTTTATTTTTTAATAATTGTAGTTTGTAGTCTATGAAATTCTACATTTAAAACACAATTAAAATTTCAAAAATCGGTTAAAATAGAAAAGAGTTACGGGTGTTTGAAGTTATAGTATATCAAAATTTCAGTAGTTATCATTAGAGCGCAGTTACACACTTTCAATCTCGAAATTTTGGAAATTTAAAACATACATTTGATAGCTCTTGAAATTTGCAATTTTTCTACACAACTTTTAAGCTCCGCCCATTTCTCCATTTTTGCAGATCGAAGATTCCATTCGTCGAATCTCCGAATGTCACGAGGAACTCACGAAATTATGTGCGGAATCTGGACTAAAAGGACAAAAAGCGACGAGAGCCGCCGAGAATTTCACATGGAATTTGAGACTACTCAAGGCTCAGTTGAATCTGATGAACAAGTCACAGGAAGAGGCGCAGGATGTTGTCACTCAGGTACGGAGGGGGCGTGGCCTACTTGAAAATGTGTTATTTCGATTCATGAGGTCAAGAGCTTTCAAATGAGTATACTCATGACGTGGTTTGAAAGTTTTGAAATTTTGAGAAAATTCTTTAAAATTTTTTAAAAAACTTATTTATTTTTGTTGTTTTCAGATAGAAAATTTTAAAACTAACATTTTCTAATTCAGCTCGTCGAGAGCTTTCAGAAAAGTATAAACATGGCTAGGTTTGATGAAAGTTGGGTCTCGACGCGAAAACTACAGTAACCCGTTTTTTCGCGTCGAGACCCAACTTGTATCAAACCTAGGCATGATTATACTCATTCGAACCGTCTCAACGTGCTGAATTCGAAAATATATGTTTCAAAATTTAGGGATATTATCTGACAAAGTTACATCGATTTTTATTTTATTTTCAGGTCTTCGACACCGGCGGCGTGCTGGGCGTACTCTCCCAAAAACTACTAATCCGCAAAAATGGGCGGAGATTTTCACGTGTCATTGCCGACCCCGTCAAGGATTCGGTGCTTTGATTATTGATTTTTTTTCTTTGAGCTTGCATTTTTTTTTCAAATAATTTTTTTCTTCGTGTGTTCTGGCAATAAATCTTCTTTTCTAAAAACCACCACCGCATCGGAGGGGGGAAATTCATTCAATAGAAAAACGAAAAATTGCAATACAGAAAAAAAAAACATTTTTCAAGAAAAAAATGACAAAGAAAAAACACGAAACACAACATGAAATACGTCAACTAGATCACAGAGAGGAAAACATAATAAATAGAAACCTATGGGCAAGTGCGCTCTATTGATACTTCTCAACGGGGCGCACTTTCAACAGGGTAATATTTAAAATACAGACTAGGTCACAGTGACTAGCTGATAACTGGGGCAATAAAACGCTCTATTTCACAGTAGAAATCGAAAAAAATCTGATAAATAAGGGGCGGGGAAACAAAAAAACATTTGAAAAGGAAAAATAAAAATTTGGAATGCAGAAAACCGTTTTGAACACAGACACAAAAAAACAAATGTAAGGGACCGGCCGAGATGGAAAAAATGAAAAAATTTACAAAAAAAATTGAATTCAAAAAAAAAAGTTTAGACTCTTGGACGTTGTGGTGGCGGATGTCCGGGCTGCGGTGTTGACTGAGATGGGCGGTGCATGATCGGTGGGCGGTCCGAATGGAAATTCCCGATTCGAATCGCGATTTCCAGTCCTTTTTTCACCTGAAAAATAGAATTTTTATTACGAAAATCACTAGCAGACCAACGAAAATTACTAGCAGACCAACGAGAAATCGCTGGCAGACCAACGTTGGTCTGCTAGCTATTGCCACGTGGCGACGATTAGAAAAACATGAAACCGCCCGTTTTTGTTTCATTTTTTTAAAGCAGACCCAACCTTTTCGAGCGCCGGTTTCAACGGCTGCCGCAGCTCCTCCTCATACTCCGCCTTCAAACTTGCGACAGCGGTGAGCACGAATTGAGCGAGTTGGTCGAACTGCATGTCCATACCCATCGATTTGCCACATATCGTCTCGATACTGAAATTATATACTTTTTTTGTCAGTGCTTTAGGCTAAGCCGCTCCAAAAATTTTTTTTGCTTACTCTTTTATAAACGTGGAATCCACCTGGCGGACGAGAATCTTCATGTCCTCCCAATAACGACTGGCGAGAATCAGGCAGTTGGAAGTTTTGAGTTGAGATTTGTAGGCGTCGAACACGACTTGTGGCATTGTTACCTGTAAAACCCATTTTTAATTATAAAAATCAAGAATGAATGCGAGAAATTGGTTTGCTAGCGGTGTTGGAGCTAGCAGACCAACGAGAATCACTAGCAGACCAACGTTGGTCTGCTAGCTATTGCCACGTGGCGATTTAAGAAAAAACCATGAAACCGCCCGTTTTTCTCTTATTTTTCTCAATTTCTCACCGCGTTCGGGCACGTCTGAACAGTAACAATCCACGGCGATATCGGCACCCCAGTCGGACCGGACGGCGTCGAGCCAGCAGACGGGATTGCTTTCGGAGTGTTACCATGAGCGGCGGATGCCATTCGATTATTCCCAGGCGGTACTGAGAGATGATTTTGAGAGTGTACCGACGAGTTATCAGATGCGCGTGACACCGAACGAATATCGATCGTTTCGACGATTTCACGCATTTCGAGGCGAGCGTAATTTTTGATGGCTTGCTGGAAAAATTTTAAAAAATTTTCGAATTTTTTTTTCAAAAACCAACATCAGCTCTAAACAGGTACATCTGATACTGCATAACCGATAGCATGATCTGTCCGATAACTTTGACACGTGGCAAGAGATGGGCGGCGATGGTGTCGTCGGTCTCGCGAATGCTTTGGAATACGGCGACTCTGGAAAAAGAAATTTGCATTTTTGAGCTAGCAGACCAACGAAAACACTAGCAGACCAATCTGAGAGCAAGCAGACCAAAGTTACTTTTGACGCGTTTTAAAGTGATTTTAAGCCGAAATTTCGATTTTTAGCCTGATTTTCATAATTTCTACTCTAAAAATCGCGATTATTGAGTATACTTTTCAGTAAAAAATCCTTATTTTTCCCCGATTTTCTATAATTTTTTTCACACTCACCCCAACAATTCATACGTATCCCGATATATCGATGCGCATTGTATCCGCGCCTGATGTGAGCGCTCCTTGTCCGCCTTCCAAATCGCTTCCAACACAAAGTATATCGAGGAGAGCATGTAATTGAGTGGGCGGAGCACTTTGTCTTTACTCCGATCCGCCTGTGATTTCCACTCTTTTGCAAGCATATGATAGAAGTCTCCTTTCGATTTTGTAGTTGTTGTTGGGTCTGTAATTTTGGAATTTTGAATTCTGTCTGTCTGTCTGTCTCTCAAGGACGTCCGGATGTCGCCGCCTACCATGAATCGGCAGCCGTTGCATCGTTTTCATCTTCGTATGATCCCACTGACACGCCCATCTTTGCTGCTTTGACGGCGTTATCACTGTCACCACTTCCGACGTGGAAGCCACGTGGTTGTCATGTGTGGACAGTGACGATGAAGGACGTGACGATTGAATAGAAGGCGTCGTGGATCGAATCGACCGTGGCGACGGCCCGGAAGGACTGAAATTCCGTGGCGGAAACTGGCTCTGATGACTCTGATTCTGAAGGCTCTGCACCGTTTTGTTCGGCGGCTTCTGAGACGTCGTGAACGGTGAGTGACCAGGAGGTGGTGGAAGCGACGTCATCGATGGAGTCGGTGTTCTGGTGTTGGAAATCGGGGTGGTGACGTCACGGACGTATGGAGTGATGGATGGAGGACGAGGTGGTGGAGGAAGGACGGAGAACGTGGCGGTAGACGTGGATGTGGAGGGTTTCGGCTCCTCGGTAGGGATCTGGAAAACACAAATTACAAAAAAAAAATTTTTTTTAAGATCTAATTTTTCGAAAAAATGAGCAGGCAGACCAACAGACTGCGGACAAAAATGGAAATAAGCTCAAAAAAGATTTGTCATTTCGGAAATTGCTTTGAAAATAACCGGAAATTGGATCAGCTGATACATATGAAATCTCTTTGGAAACAATATAGAATAGCTAGCAGACCAACGAAAATAACAAGCAGACCATTGTTGGTCTGCTATTTAGCCAGAAGTGAATATAAAAATACTAAGAATTCAAACTCAAAATCTTCGTTTTTCTTATGATTCTGGCCGGATTAAATATCGACGAAACCTACAATTTTTTCATGATATTTCGATTAGTTTTTGAATTGGAAATTTTTGACTGAAAAACAAAAACTTCGGAAATTGAAAAAGAATATTCAGGAAATTCGATGATTTCGGTTTACTTGAATCGCCAGTGGACCAACGAAAACTACTAGCAGACCAACGAAAATCACTAGCAGACCAGCGTTGGTCTGCTAGTAAAAATTCTCACCTTTTTCTCGCGAGGTTTCTCCAACCGCTCATTTCTTTCAATTCTCTCGTTCTTTTCAGATTTCTCGCTTCTCTCGAATTTCTCCATTTTGTCGGATTTCTCGATTCTCTCGGTTCTCTCCACTTTCTCAACCACTTTTTCCACTCTTTCCGTCCTCTCAGGTCTTCCATATCTATCTGATTTTTCGGGTCTTTCACTCCTATCAGTCTTTTCGGGCCTTTCAGATCTATCAGGCTTATCAGACCTGCTAGACTTCTCCGGTCTCTCCGATCTCTCCGGTCTCTCATACTTGTCAGACCTTCCAGACTTTTCGGACTTTTCAGGCCGGTCCGATTTTTCAGGCCTCTCGGACCTTTCAGACCTCTCAGGCCTCTCATCTCTCCTATCAGACCTCCCAGGCCTTGCAACAGGCTTCTCAGGCCTCATCTTCTCCACAGATCTATCTCTAGACCTTTCTTTACACACAGGCTTTTCAATCGATTTCTCTCTCATTTTCTCCACGACAACCGCCGCCTTTTCCACCACTACAGGAATATCAATCAATTTGCCACGTGTCTTCGCCAAATCCATCAACTTCTGAAGTCTCTCCGGTTTCAGATGCTTCAATTTCAGAGTTCCCTTCAATGGTGGCTCTGGGGTCGGCTCGCGTGACGTGGACGCCGATGAAACTGAGCTATCCGACAGGAATTTCGTCTCTTTATCCAGTTTGTACAAGAACAATTCCTTGGATTTCAGATTCAGCGGCTTCTCTTTTTCGCGTTCCGCCGATTTTTCTCGGTTGAATTCTCGTACGATTTCTTCGGGGAGCGGGGAGAGTTTTGGCATGTCGAGACTGGAAAAATTCTTATTAAATTATTTATTTTTCTTTTCAAAAACTCACGTTTTCATTATATTGAGCATCGCGACGACATCATCTGAATTCGGTTCTTCTAGAAGGTCGCTCTCTGTTGAGTGTACTCCAGAATCCGGTGTCGATGCGGGGATAGCTGAAAAATTGAGAAATTGAAGGATTTAAAGAGAAAAAATCGCTAGCAGACCAACGTTGGTCTGCTAGCTGTTCTATTTGCGAATTTTTGGTTTTTCGTCAAATTTAACGGCTATAAATCACATTTTCACGAAAGCGACCGAAGAATTTCAGAATTCAGAGCGAAAATGTGATTTTTCAACAAAATTCATCAAAAATTGTATGCCGATTTTCCCAATTTTTTGCCGTTTTTTTGGAATTTTCACAAGCAAAAATTTTTTTTCTGAAAAAGTGTGAGAACAGACACATTTTCTGTCCTTTTTGAGAAAATATGAGAAACTGCAGTCAAGTGAGGTGTTGGTCTGCAAGCGAACGAAAAATAGCTAGCAGACCAACATTGGTCTGCTAAATATTGCCACGTGGCAATAGACGGGAGCTAGCAGACCAACGTTGGCTGTACCTATTGCAAATTTTCATTTTTTTTTCGCAATTTTTACGGCTAAAAATCTGTTTTTCATAAAAGAGAACAAAGAATTTCCGAATTCAGCACGAAATTGTGATTTTTTCATCAAAATTTATCAAAAATTGCATGCCGTAATGAGGTGTTGGTCTGCTAGCTATTTATCAGACCAACTTTTGGTCTGCTAGCCATTTTGGCGAATTCGAAGCCGAAATCTCCGTTTTTCTCTCGGTTCTGAGCCTTCTGACCGGATTAAATACCCAAAAACCTACAATTTCTCAAATTCGTTTCTTTTTTCCGTTTCGCCTCTATCACCACTGCACTCGTCTCCTGCTCGGTCTCCACAATCTTCCTTTTCTTCGGATTATTTTCTGGAGCCACGGGCGGTGGAGCCACCGACGACGACCCCAACGACGATGTCACATTTCCTTTGACAACTGCGTTATTTTTGAATTTATTCAAGTCGTCGAACTTGTTCGGGAGTGCACTTAACGGCTCTTCCACCAAGTTCTTCATCGATTGAAGTGCCACGTGGACTGGTACGTGACTTGGTGAGTCCTGAGTGGGTGCCTGGATGGTGACGATTGGAGGTGGCCGTGGCCTCATTTTTGCCTGGAAGTACTTATAGACGGGTTAATTTTGTTTGCTTTTGGATAGAAAGAGCTAGCAGACTCATTTTGGTCTGCTAGTGTTTTTGTGACGTCATTTTTGATTTTTTAGTTTTTTCTTCTGTTTTTAGGTCATGAGGTTTTTCTTTCGAGCGGAAGCAAACTAAGCTTTTTTGATTGTTTACCGCCCCTTTTTATAGCATTTTGACACATTTTGGCGTTGAATTTCAGAATTTCACCTTTTTATCCGAATTTTTAAAAGAAAACTCACAACAACGCTAAATTAAAATTAGAAATGAATGAAAACGACATTGCGGACTCATTTTCGACAGTTAAAACAAAAGTTTTGAAACATTTCTTTGAAAAATCACGTTTTGGTCTGCTAAACAGCTAGCAGACCAAAGTTTTTGTTTTTCTCACTATTGGTTTTCGATAATCATATTTCCCTATGTTTACAGATGTAAATTGAATTGTCTCGATGTAAATTGGCCGTAATTTGAAAATCTTTAACCGAGTATAGTTTTGCAAATTATTAAATTATTAGTTTACTAGGGAGTGGTTCATTGGAAAACTAGAAAATTTACTGAAAATATTGTAAAATTCTGACTGAAAAACACTGAAACACACTCAAAACTGTTCATTATCTTTTAAAAATATGGAGAAATCATGTGAAAATCAGAGAGAACTGTCGAGATTAGATAGCTAGCAGACCAATGTTCAATTTTTGTCGAGATCATAATTTTTTAAATAATTAAATAATTTCTTAATAAAAACCATATTTTCCATTATATATGATTCAGAAATTCTTGAAAATCGACAAAAATTGCTATTTAGCAGACCAATGTTCTATTTTTTAATTAATAGTTGAAAATTGGAAATTCTCCCTTTCCTATTATTAGTTAACTATACTATTTTTCTAAATTTAGACAAAATTCTAATTGAGAATTATACTAAACCCGTCAAAAACATGGAAATGCAAAACTATGCTAAAAATAACTAGCAGACCAACGAAAATCGCTAGCAGACCAACTTTGGTCTGCTAGCTATTCTCCAAATAACTAGCAGACCAATTTCGGATTTTTGATCATCTATCCATTCATTATCAACTTTTTAGTCCTGAGAATTTCCCACTCCTCCATATTTTATATCTCTCAAATAAATAAATAATTGCGTTTTTTTTCTCTTCGCTCCATTTTTCTCACCCTAATCAATCCATGCCTAGAAGTCCCTTGATTCTTGGCGACTCGCTCATGAAACTCCTCAAACGGTCCGAACCATTCTAAAAAAGTGAAAAAAAGATAAGAAAAGACGGGCGGTTTTTGTAGTGAGATACCAGAAAGACTCCGTCGTATTTCCCTGTTGAGATCTTCTCGTGAGTCTGCATCCATCTGGAAAATTTGGTAAAGGAAATTTTTGTAAACTTTTAAATTCTAAAGAAAAAAGAGTGGAAGCAAATTGATTAGGATGTGCTGTCTACGTCTCTCGTTTCTGTATGCTCTCTCACTTTCTCTCAAGACAGAAAGCTACAAAATTGGAGGGATTATGATTCGAGGAAAGGGAAAAAAATTGTAGGAGAGTGTTTTCCATCAGAATGTATAGAGAAAATCGTTAATCGTCTTCTTCTTCTTCTTCTTGCTTCTTCCGAATCGGTACGCAATAATAATCGAGAGATGAGAGAGACGAGAGTGTGCAGAGTGTGTCGAGAGAAAAAAAGAGACAATATATAACAGTCAGTGCTGTATGAAAGGGGGAAATGAGGAGAAGAAGAAAATCGGCGATGGGGGGGGGGAGGCTGTCAGGTTTTGAGAAGATTGCGAGAGAGACGAGAGAGACGAGAGACGCAGACAAGGCATGTACAAATTGAGAGAGACGCCCGAGGAGACGCAGAGTTCGTTGGGGTGTTCGGCGAGAAGTGTGTTAGGAAAGTGTGTTGGGGAAGAAAACGACGCTGTCATGGTTTTAGTTTTCGCCGATGTGAAACTTTATTTTTTTCACAGTAGTGTAGCTTTACAGTTGGAGAGTAGGGGTCTAAAATTTTTTGTTTTTTTTTTAGAAAATTTATTTTTTGTCGAAAAAAATCAAAATAAAAACAAATAACCGGTTGCGAAACTGCTATAATAGTTGAATTGGATAACCCACTTTCAGAATTACAGTAACTCTGCATTCTGACGTGACGGTGTTTGCGTATTTCGCATTTTAATTGACGAGCAGGTTGTTTTTTGGAAAAAATATAATTTTTGTGGTTTTGGTCATTAAAATGCATTAAAATGAAGAAAAATCGCAAAAAATAGATAATAAAACAATTTTGAGGTTCTTAACAGGGTTTGGCGACTCATTTCACCCTAAAATTGTGAGAAAAGGTGAGATTTAGAGTTGGCAGACCAATTTTCGTTGTTATTCAAAAATTGAGTAATCTTGAGCGTTTTCACGAGTTTTCTGAGTTTGAAAACCAATTTTTCTGTAAATTTCCAACATTTTCTCACTGAAAACCTCGATTTTCATTTTTTTAAAACTCATTTTCATCAAATTCGTGTCGAAAACCCAAATATTCAAAACTCCTTGAAAGGCAGCCAAAATAATTTCAATCATGTAAATTCAGCATTCAAAACATCAGAAACAGACCTTTCTTCAGTCAGAATTTCCAAAAAATGAATCAAAAACACCTCAAGCTCACTATCAGTGAAAATTCTAAACTCCGCCCCCTTTTTTAGTCATAGTCAGTGAGTAATTGACAATTTCACTGGTGGTTTTTTAATTTTCCGCCAAAAATCAATTTTTCTCACCGGAAATATGACCCATATGCTCGCCAAATTCAAAAAATGGGCGTGGCTTAAATATATCTATTTTATCTAATTTTCGAGTTGAAAATTTCAATTTTTCACTAATTTTTCGAATTTTTTCTCAAATTCCACAGTTTTTTTGATGTCCTGATTCTTTTTTGATACCTATTTCTATTCTCGACATATTAGCCGCACAACGACACAATTCTTTTCAAGATTACACATCACTGATAAGCGTTTAAGTCAACACAGAACAAGGAAAAAATATATATAACTACAGAGGTTAATGTAATTTTCTTTCGTTTTTTGCCGACGCTCAATTTTCCCCGAACCGCCCGTTTAGTAGAGAGAAAAGTAGTTATACTACTACTAAATAGCGAAAAAAAAAGATAAATATGTATCTTCTCACCGGATACCACCCATAGAAACAACATTAGTATGTACCGAGAGAATTAGAGAAATAGACGGAAACGATAGCCCATTTTTGTTGTTTTTCGCCCCTTCTAGGACACCTTTTTCGCTGATGATACACGTCATTTCCTATTTTTCAAAAAGGCGAAACGAGGCACTGTCATTGAAAAATGGTATTGTTTCCGTTTATGAAAAACAAATAGTTTTTGAAAAGTTTAATAGGATTACTCTTTGATGGCTTCGCTATGATTTTTATTATATTTAAATAGGACACGAAATTGACTGTTTTAGGTTCAAAGATAGCTGAAAAAGTGCCACGTCGCAGTAGTGAAGAGCTAGCAGACCACGTTAGCTCTCTTCCTCGCATTTTCTCTCAATTTTTGATTTTTTATGGGAATTTCTTTAATTTTTTCATAATTTTTCAACCAAGTTTAGTGATTGACGGCTCATTTATAACGTTACGCTCCGAAATTGACAGTTTTCGACCCAGAAAAACCGAAAACCACCTGGAAAAATATCCACGTGGCAGTAGTGAAGAGCTAGCAGACCAACGTTGGTCTGCTAACGATTTTCTAGTTTTTCTACTATTCGTTTACCGCATTTTCATCGTTTTCTTCTCATAAAATCACTCCTAATCCCTTCATTTTTTCAGAATCGTAATGAGATAAACATCGACAGTAAAAAAAGAAAAGGAGAAGAAATATGGGTAGAATTTTATGGATTTTTTCGATTGCCTTCATTCTTTTCAACGTGTTACATATCGTTGGTAGCGACCGGGTGACTAGAAGTGAGTATGCAACGTGGCAGATTAGTTAGCAGACCAACGTTGGTCTGCTAGCGATATTCGCATTGATTTATCAAATTCTATCATATTTTTAGATGTGGAAGTGACGGCGGAAGAGGAAAAGATACGGGACAAATTGGGATATGAGGTATCGACGAAACAGAAAAACTTGATTCATTTTTATTTCCGCTTCTCCCTTTTTTCCTTTTTTTAATCAATTTCTCATTGCAGGCGATCAGAGATATCCACAGAGACATGGACGATGATCACTCGGGATCGATTGATCGGAATGAGTCGACTGGGGTAGGGAAATTACGAAAAAGTTGTCAAAATTCATATATATATATATATAATTCCAGTTTATGAAAGAGGACATGCAAATGCGTGGATCCGAACGAACACGACGGGAGAATAAGTTCCATGGGGACGACGACGCGATAACTGTCGATGACTTGTGGGAGGCGTGGTTTGAGAGTACAGAGAGGACGTGGACTAATGAAAGAGTGAGTTTTGGAGGAGAAGTCATTTCCGGTCGGAAATTGGGCAGAAAATTGAGTTTTTAGAAGAAAAATCGCTGAAAATGAGCGTATCGCAAAACATCTCAATTTTTTTCGCGAAATCGCTAGCAGACCAACGTTGGTCTGATTGCTCAATTTTTTATCACTAGCAGATCAACGTTGGTCTGCTAGCGATTTCGCAAAAAATTGTGATGTTTCGCGAAACATTATATATCACAAAACTGAACATTTGGGGTGGATATAAGTAGGAAAATCTAGTTTTCTTCAAAGAATCTAGCGGAGAACCTAATTTTGGTGTGAAAAAACCTGAACATTTTGAGAAAATCGTAGAAAAACGAATGTTGTTATGCTAGCTCAATTTTTAATCGCTAGCAGACCAACGTTGGTCTGCTAGCGATTTTGCGAAAAATTGTGATGTTTCGCGTATTTAAGGTGGATATTAGTAGGAAAATCCAGTTTTCTTTGAAGAATCTACCAAAAAACCTATTTTCGGTGTAAAAAATCCAAAATTTTCAAGAAAATCGCAGAAAAACGAGCGTTGGTCTGCTAGCGATTTTCCGTTTTTCATTATTTTACTTCCAGCTCGTCGAATGGCTCATCAACGACGTCAACCTTCCCAGCGTCGTCGACGCCGTCAAAATCAAGAAAATCGATGGAAAAATTCTGCCACGTTTCGCCTCGCCCAGCTCCGATTTTCTCAATAAAGAGCTTGGCATCAAATCTTCCGTCTACCGCCAGAAACTTCGTCTGAATTCTCTCGACGTTGTTCTTTTCGGATACAAGGATAATAATAACCGAACGAAAGATATTCTATTAGCACTGCTGGCGCTTCTCCTGACTTCTTTGATATTTTTATATGTCAGACAGAAACAGAAAGCACAGCAGAAAGTGAACGAATTGTCGAGTAAGCTGACAGAGCTGAAATCGATGGAATCAGAATTCGAAGACGTGCAGAAAATGTTGAGTGACGAGAGGTCGAAACGATCGATATCCGATGGAATTGTTAGTCGAACAGAGATGGAGAATCTACGTGTACAACTGGAAGAAGCGGAACGTCGTCTGGAAGCCAACTCGAATGGATCCGGAACCCCACTTGCCCTTCAGCCACTTCTCCGACGAACTTGCGAGAATGAGATGGCATTTTTGGAGAAACAACGTCAAGACTGCTTTAAGGAAATGAAGGAGGCGATTGAGATGGTGGATAGGCTGCAGAAGAAACAGGGAAGTGTGCTGTCATCGTTGAAATTGGCAACGGGAGCCGCCTCCACGTCGGATCAAGTGGATTCGAAGATTTTTGCGTTGAAGTGAGTGAAAACGGGGAAAAACTGGGAAAAAATTGAATAAAAAGAGAAGAAATCGATCGAAAATGCGCGGTGAGAGTACGCATATGTAAAAATAATTATGGGTGTCATGAGAAAATGCGAGAAGAAACTCGAAAATAAAGAGAGAAAGCGTGAGAATGACACACGGAGCTATTTAGCAGACCAATGGAGGAGAGATAGCAGACCAACGTTGGTCTGCTAGTAATTTTCGTTGGTCTGCTAGCGATTTTAAGTTGGTCTGCTAGCTAATATCCTATATTTACCGGATAAATAGCTGTTTTCTTCTCCCGTTTCCCACAAACTGAGAGGAGAAAACAATGTTTTGTAGCTATTTTCACATTAAAAAACTACAAAAATCTACAAATTTCCCCAAAAACAATAACGTTTTCTTCAGAAATCGAATGGAAAAAATTCATACTCTAACCCGAGAGACGCAGGAACGATGGATGCAAATCGAGTCGTTATGCGGCTTCCCGCTTCTTTATTTGAATGGTAAACGATAGTTTTTCAGTTATTAAAAATTGGTTCCAGAAAATGGGCGGAGCCTAACTTTTATTTTTTTCTCTAATTTTGTGACGTTTTATGTTGTGAATCCACTTAACACACCAAATAAATGTTTGGATATTTTAATTTTTTTCTTAAAAAATTAATGTTTTTCAATCCAAAAAAAGCTTACAGAAACCGAACACATCAATAGAACCGCCGCCGCCTCGTCCCACTTCTACAACAATAGTCAGGAAGGTTCGAGAAGCAATAATTTTCCGCCACGTGGAATTTCCAAAAATCTGAAATTTTAGGTTCATCGTCTTCTGGATCTTTATCGAATGCGAATTCGGGAAGTGTACAAAATCATAATTTGGTGAAAAAAGTGGTTCAGGTGGGTGGAGCCTAGAATGGGCGGATCCTGACTTTCTTTTTTCAGCCAGCACCTATCCCACAACAGCAACCATCAACGATCGCCTTCGTGCCGACCGGAAAAAGTGATAGCATACATTCTGAAGACGTGTCGCCCGTGTTAGAAGATCATATTACGATTCCGAGGAGTTTAACGTAAGGAGGCGTTAATTAGTCTCACTAATCAGTGAGACTAATTAAGGAATTTGAGTAGGAGAGTGTGAAAAGTACGGAATTTGAGATGAGAGGCCTCATTAGTGATAGGATCCAATTTACAGACAAAATTTTTTCAATTGGGGACTTTTGATATAAATCGGCTAAAACGCCAGAGCGTTACGAGAGTATTGAATAAAATAGGTGAAAGTACGCATAGGATAATTATGGGTGTCATGAGAAACTGCGAGAAGAAACTCGAAAATTGAGAGAAAACGCGACGGAGAGAGAGAGAGCTAGCAGACCAACGTTGGTCTGCTAGTGATTTCGAGTTGGTCTGCTAGTGATTTTCTTTGGTCTGCTAGTGATTTTCTTTGGTCTGCTAGTGATTTTCTTTGGTCTGCTAGTGATTTTCGTTGGTCTGCTAGCGGTTTTCATTCTTAGCCGATTTTCAGTGAATTTTCCACAGTTTTTCCCTGAAATTTCAATTTTTCAGGCAAGACCTGCAAGAAGATATGCAATCGATAATTTCCAACTCGACAAACGGCACGTCATCTGGAATAAAAAAGAAAAAAGGAATCCTGCCAAAGCTTTTCCGTCGGAACACGTCGAAGTCTAGTAGCCTTGGTGGCAATTCTGTTAATTAATTATTTTTTTTGCTCACTCATAAAATGTATTTCCTTTAAGCTCCGCCCCCAATTTGCACCACCTCAATATCAACATTTTTGCCTTTTTTCTACTTTCTCTCCTGGTGATATTATCTGTGATATTTCCCCTGCCTTCTCTAGTCCTGTTATCAGAAAATGCGCCCTATTATCGAAATAAAAAAGTTCCGACATTTTTTCCTCGTCGGTGTTTGCGGACTCAAGCCAAAATTATCAAATTTTGGCTTGAGTCCGCAAACACCGAGGGGGAAAAAATGTCGGAACTTTTTTGTTGCGACAATACTGGACTATAATTTTTTTTGTTCGCTTTTTTGTTTTGCCCCCATCTGAAACATGATCTTTCACATCATCATCTTTAAGTTTTTTGGAAACAATGAAAAAAGTTTATTTTACTGAGAAAAATATAAAAATTACAAGCGAAACATAGAAAAAAAATTAGGCGAAAAATTTTGAAAAATATATTTTTCTCAAAAAAGTCATTAAAATTAATTTTTTTTGTTGATCTACGAAGCAAAAAAAGCGAATTTAGAAGCGATTGAATGGCGTCAGTTTGTTGTAAAATGTCCTACTGAAGCTGCTGCTGGGAAGCCACGCCCACTTTTTGAAGATATTTTTTTTGGAAATTTCGTAGAGAGTCGTCGTTTCTCAGTTGCCACGTGCCACGAATAGGCCGTCTGAAAAAAAGTCCGAAATTTAAAAAAAATCTGTCTGTGTGTCCGCGTGTCCCGATGTCCACACAAAACTTACATGCTGGTGGTTGGGTGATGTCGTTGTAGCTCGGTGGAGAACTGATGGTTGAGGAGTTGTCTGTAAAAGTGGGCGGGGCTTATATTGATGGTTTTTGAAAAAAAGTGTGGGTAGTGCAATCGCGCTCTAACGAGCTTATAACTGAAAAGACGCTCCATTGCACTTTAAATTTTTTTCATTAAAAAAAAAGAAATTTTTTGCGTCCCACCCACGTACCTTCATCATCAGAAGAGCTGGATTTCGAGTTGGCGGCGGCAGACACTTTCTCATTATTGGCCTTCTTTCTCATCATGACGTGCTGATATTGTTGTTCTAGCTCGTCTTCGATGTCGGGGAAGTTGACGCCTACAAAATACAATGTAGTTTGTAGTTTGTAGTCTTTCTGTGTGCCTATAGGCTTAGGTGAAAACGTAAAATTTGAGGGCTGGTTTCAAAAAAATGAACCATTTTTTTCAATTTTTTAAAAACCCTTTTTCATTTTTCCATTGGAAATATGATTTTTTTGATGATTCTTCATAATTTCTTCTGACTCTGAATGATAGTCGAAAATTTGTTATTTTCGCTTAAAAATTTCAAAACATTCGAACAATTTTAATTTTGAACTTTGGCGCCAAGTACCCGGAGCTTGACAAGTATGCTTAAGCCTATAGGCTTCCTCCCAGATTGACTAAGCCTATAGGCTTAGGCTCGCTACTGGATTCTAATGTCTGTCTGTGTCTCTGGATGTCCGGATGTCCCAAAGTGAAAAAAGTTGGCTTATGTTTAAGGTGTCTAAGCCTATTTTTTTAGGCTTAGGCTTAAGAATCTGATGTCTGTCTGTCCCTCTGGATGTCCGGATGTCTTACTCCTAGCAGACCAACGAAAATCACTAGCAGACCAACGTTGGTCTGCTAGCGATTTTCAATCGGTCTGCTAACTATGATGTCTTCCCCGTAACTTACGACAACGATGACGTTGTCCCAAATGTTTCTTCATATTGCTCTTGAATCTTCCCTCCAACGACTCTTTCAACGCGACGAATGGAACGGAAACGGCGAGTGCGGCTCCAGCAGTCACAACAACAACTGACGCCATTTTGAGGGGCGTCTAGCGTGAATTACGACAATTTGAGAGAGTTTAAGCGATGGCGGTTTGTACGGTTGTTACGATTTTTGGCCTAGCTGGAATAAATTGGTGGAGCAATTAAGGTTAATTAGGTAGGCTAATTACCTAGCCAAAATCGTCGTTGTTCGACGCAAAGTAGCGGTGGAAGGTTGAGCGAGCCAAGATTGTTGGATTGATTATAAGCACACGCTTTGACCTGGAAATCAGACAATTTAGGTTTTTTACAGTGACAATTTACACTGACAATTTTTATACACTGCCAATTTTTTTACACTGACAATTTTTACAGTGACCAGTGGCAACTTTTTGATAAGGTTATAACTTTGCAAGCAGAGGAGTTATCAAAAAATGGTCTACTACAAAAATGTACAAAATTTCAATGGGCATAATTTTTCCGTTGACAATATTTTTTATAAGTACCGTTATTTTAAAGATATGAGGATTTTTGTCTCTGGGTCTTATCGCTTTGACTCAAGAGATTTTGTTGAGTCCCACCTTAGATCCGATGTATCTCATGAAGGGGCGGAGTTATAAAAAAAATGGTCAACTACAAAAATGTAAAAAATCTCAAATGCTTTATTTTTGTAGTTTATAATTTTTTGATAATTACCGCAAATAACGAAATAAAATCAATTTTATAATATCATCACCAAAAACCGCTTCCTATCAGTAGTTGGTAACAATGTATGAAAATTTTATTATAGTATTTTACTATCAAATTGTACAGAATTTTGAAGGCTATAATTTTCTGTTAACTGTTTTTAAAAGTCTCTGATTTATTTCGATTTATAGCAGTTTGTTCTCGGCATTTTCCGATTACACATGACACCACTAAATGATAGCTGAATTCAGTCCGTTGTATTCCGTTACCTATTAGTGCTATCAAAAAAGTAGCAATTACAAAAATATAGTCCGTTTCAAGAACTACAATATTGTAGTTGACAATTTTTTGATATCTCATATACCTACTGAGATACTGTCGTTTCCACAAGGAAGGCGCACATTAGGATATGCCTACTCAACTTCAAACCCCTGTATCTCAATACTTCCTTTATTTATCAAAAAGTTGTCAACTACAAAAATATAATCCATGAAATTTCCTACATTTTTGTAGTTGACATCATTTTGATACGTCATTCAGCTAATAAGATATAGTGGGTTTTCATGTTTCCCCATTTTATGGCTGTTCGCTGAATTCAAATCGTTGTATCCTAAATCTGGCTGATGTTTCAACTACAATTAGAAATATTTCAAGTACCAAAATTTAAGAAACTTTGTGAACTATAGGAAACCGTCAACCAACCTAAATTATAACGAAAATCACATCGTTAGCAGACCAACGAAAATCGCTAGCAGACCAATGTTGGTCTGCTATCTTACACCAATGCCAAGTCACTTTTAAACCCATCTTTTTAATAACCGCTTGTGCTACTGAAAAATTGTTAACCATAAAAATATAGCCCGTTTCAAGACCTACAATTTTGTAGTTGACAATTTTTTGATAGCACTTCACCCAACCGAGTTATAGCCCGTACAATAAACTTACAGTTTTGCCAAAGCCAACTTGAAATCGGATGGGTTGGTTGAAAAAGTCTTGTCAAAAACTTTTTCAATCAAACACAACGAAAATTTCCAAAATAAATGGAAAGCTTTTTTTCTGACGTCCGGAAAATAGGGAGAGTTGAGTGGAGTTGTGAGTGACAATATTGGCGATGGAGGTGGTTTAAATGGCGGCGAAATGGAAAAATGGAAAATATGATAATTCGGAATATAAATGATGATAATCTGACACGAAGAATGCGTTGACGTCGTCACTGACGGGGGGAGACGCAGACGGCGAGACGACGCAGAGACAGAATTCGGCGATTTGCATGTTTAACACGGAATTCGCGTGAATTCCATCAACATCTTCTGATCAGAGAGAACGGGCGGTCACGAGGAGATTGTATTGTTTTCGTATAGTCTAGAATGGACAGTTTCAAGGAAATGTTGAAAAAAGTACACGAAATTTGAGGAATTGCGTCATGTTGAGAATTTTTGTAAAAATTTTGTTTTTATGGAGAAAGTGCAGTTATATGTATTATTTTTAGGTGGTATGCATTTACAACAGTGCGAGGCGTTAGGCCGCTCCATAACGGTTGGATAAGTTTTACGTTTATTTGTCGTGTAAGCCGCAAAAAGTTACAGTGACAAAGTACACTGACAAAGTACACTGACAACTTACAGCGACCAAAATATAACTTCTGTTTGTCCGCTGTCTTACGACCACCAGTTTTTCTGTATGTCCGGATGTCCGTGGCCTTCTTAATAGGCTAGTGATCATTACTATATATTTCTTGTCATTTCATGATCTGCATGCCCGTCCGTTTGTCCAGATATCTGTTACAAAACATCCCTCCTCAATGAACATGTGAAACACCACAAATGACTGGTTTGAACGATTGGTCAGAACCACTGGTTGTGAACAAATCGAACTACGCAAAAATAAAATAGGGATTATGCAAACACCCCGTGACACTAAGTACCTGGTACAGTATTGACGATATTGACCATATCGACTATACATGAAAATTCAAACAAAAAAAACCGAATCTCAAATGCAAATTCCAGAACTCCGATCTCGGCTAACCTTGAAGTTTAAACTCCATTTCTGGAGATTCTGAAAAATTACGAATGTGATCATGAAATTCAGCATGGTTAACAATATCAAATCATAAATTTTCAGTAAAATTGGACATCTGAAAATAAAGTGCCAAATCGGGATAAAAAAGCCCAAAATTGTTGTTTTTAATCGCTCCGGGAAGTTTAAAAACCGAGACATTTCGAAACCAGTCGTTTTGAAACCATGACATTGCAACACTGAACACAAAAAGTTACACTGACAAATTACACTGACAAACTACACTGACAACTTACAGTGACCAAAATGTAAGCTCGCGGAAACGTGCTCCGTCGTTTTTAGTTTGACTCTTGGTTTGAAAACGACCCTCCTGGACATCCGGATAAATCGACACACAAGCTTGCTATCCTATCAGGCAAACATCATAACACAACTTTATCCGTTTTTTTCTTTTTTCCCGAAAAATTTCTCCATTTTTCTTCTCACTTTTCTTCTCACCCCAACATAATTTGATCTCTTGAAATGAATAAGATTCCAGGGCTCCCAGAGAGCAAATATAGCTCCAAGTTTATTTGTCCTCCCGTTTTTTCCACTCCGCCCGCACAGTATTTACGTGCTTGTAATAAGAGAGTGGTTCCTGTCATGGATTCTCGTTCTCTCGACGTGAGATGATGGCAACATTTGGAATGAGTCATGCAGAGAGAGGTTCTTTGATCTTTTGGTGGTTTTTTGGGTTTTCGGACAATCTAATATGATGCTGCACTACGTCGCACTGAGCAGACCTTGATGGTTCAGTATGTAAGAAAAAATGGCGCTGCTAAGGGTAAGCAGACCTACCAGACTGAAAACAAAAAGTTACACTGACAGACTACACTGACAACTTACAGTGACCAAAATGTAAGGTTGCGCTCCGTCGTACAACGGTTGGAGCCAAAAAAGACTTGGCTAGGATATAGTTAGGTAAGTAGACACACCATAGAGACCGTCAGTGCACACATTGCTCAGCTCTAAACATAAAAATTCTTACGCTTTTAATGTTCTAACGACACACCTGTATAAGCGTACCTTTTTGCTTCTACTGCAAGGTTCAAGCTCTTCAAGGACAATCGTAAAGGACGTGGGAGCTAGCCAGACAAAAATTCTTGTGCTGACAATCTAAGGAGTATTTGAAATGAACAACACTGTTAACACGGTAATGATGTTGGTAGGTTACATTCAGGAGAGACGGCTAAGCAGCTCCAGAATCAGACAGCAGACGATCCTTATGATCTCTCTACCTAATTACATACATATTGGAAGATTACGGTGGATGGTTCATGTCACTAACTACCATAGGAAAAGTTTCACGGGTCATAACTCGGCTGACAGAAGAAATTAGCAAAATTTTGTTCCAGATTCGGAATCTACGGACTCGAATTGTAAGGAACCGCATTACCATCAGACTTCCATAGAGTTTGATCTCTTGGAAAAGAAAAATGTTGCTCTCCCCGTGATTTTCTCACGCTGATCAAATCAGAGACACTAGAAACCGGAAGACTATTGAAAATGTATGTACATATTCTCAAGACTACATTATATTCGGAGGGCACACCTTGGAATTGAGTAGAGAATGAATGGAAAGCGGGGTGTTGAAGAGGTGTTGAAGGCTAAATATGGGTGGTCTGGCAGGAAAAAAAGTTTAAAGAAAAGAAGGCTAATGACCGAACACCATAGAGACAGTTTTATAATAAAAAATAAGACGTTGTTGATCAGAGATTAATTTCCAGATTGATCTGATAATTGAGGAACTCCTGAAAACCCAATTTTTAAAGGAACGAACAAAAAAAAACCACATATTATGCTTCTGTACTTGTGACAGTGTTACCAAGATGTTCGTTGTTTTCTAAACAATTGAAAATTCTAATCTCTGACTACCGAACCCATCCTCCCGGTCGAAAAATCTTCATGTCAAAAAAATGTGACCACCAGTTGTCAAAATATCAAAAGATTTGTTGAGGAGCAACAAAAAAAAGCTCGATTGATGGATTGGTATGTCAGGTCACAAGTTCTGCAAATGGTCCATCCTAATGCATGTGATACTTACATTGGCAGGAGTTATTACACCGGAAAAATTGGGAGTGAAAAGACATGTTCGAGGTCATGAGGTATAGGAAAAGTGGTACCTGAAAATCACACAAACATTAATAAAGCCAATTTCAGACGGGTAGCGGGAATGGTTGGTCGAAAAGTAAGGTTGTTTGGGTACTATATCGTTATTAGATAGTATATATACGGATTATCGAGATTTTTACACCATTAGAAAGCCTGTGTCTTTCTCTAGCGATACATACTAAATTCAAGAACTTGTCTCTAAAAATAACGTTTTAATGACAATTTTATCATTTTTGAGATTTGGTCTCAAGGGAGTTTCCTGTCAAACTGGTTTTTATCATTGTTAGTGTAATTATTATAAAAGCACGATAAACCGTACTGCGAATCTGAACAAATTACATGCACTTTTCACATCAACCGCGGCTTTCAGGGCGGCCGAGGCCGCGGATTTCTGAAAAAACGAACATTTTGCATGGCTGGGAACTTCAAATCTTTTTGACAGCCTTTACAGTAACCAATGATGTCACAATTTCTCTACCTTTTTCTCTTTTCAGACAGCTATTTTCAAGTCCTTCCTCCATTCTATTATTCCATGACTCACACTGGCTCTTCCCCCCGTCAGAACATTGACCACTCTCTCTTCATACGAAAAGCGTAAAAAACTACTCGAACACTACACACACTCAGACAGACAGATGTATCCCCCAATACAATGTAATCCGGAAAACTAGAGACAAACATCTGGATCATCATCTCATCCCTCACGTGAAACTTTTCCGAGAAGTAACCGGCTCCGGAAAAGTGGCTCCGCCCCCAATTGCACACTCACAGGAGGAGAAGAATAGTTTGTGGTTTGGCATCGGGGAGGATGTCATCACTTTTGTACTTTTCATTTAAAAACGGATATAAAAACCCTATAAAATTTAAGAATCCCCAATTCTGGTTCATTATTTTCAATTTCTACCAATTGTTTTGTCTGGCGTACCTTTGACGCGTTTTCAATGCTCCCCTGTTGGCGTTTCTATGTTTTAATCATAATGTAAAATAGAGAAAAAAACGTGTGGCTGGCGTACCTTTGACGCGTTTCTACTACAAATATTTCAGGTTTTGGACCCATTTTAACAGGTACTTGGCTCCAAAGTACAAATTTCAAAATTTTTATCGAATTTCTTTAGAATTTTTCTTGCGAAAAAGTAAATTTTTTGACTATCATTCAGAATTAAAAGAACATCTGAAAAATCATCAGAAATGTTCACATATTCGATGAAAAATTGAAAAAAAAAGATTGGTTCATTTTTTGAAGCTGGGCCTTGACAAGTATATTTCTTAACTTGATATTTTTGTGCTGGCGCACCTTTGACGCGCTTCCACTAGGAGTATGGTGCGACTTTGACGCATTTCTATTTTTCTTATAGTTAATGATTGCATGCACCTATACCATTAAGGCTGGCGTGCCGTTGACGCGTATATTTCAATGAGATCAGTTTAACTGACTTATCGGTTTAAACGGCTGGTGTACCTCTGGCGCATTTATATTTTTCTTATAGGTAATGGTTACATGCAGATTCTGACACATTTTTTTGGTTTTTTTTTTGAAAAACTGCCATTTTTCACAGAAGAAATGTATGAACACAGCACAACAAAAAAAAAACAATATTTGCGACACATGTAAAGCTAGGAGGGGGTGGTCAGAGAACAAATAGCTGAAGAAGACAAGAAGAGAGAGAGAAAATAACCAACACTTGAAGTTCTCTCTCTCTCTCCCTCTCTCCAGCTCTCCCGACGGGAACCGAGAGGGCTCCCTTTTCTCTTTTTCTTTCAAGCTCCTGCTCTGGGGATGACTAGTCAACACACACACACACTTTATGTTTCTATTATGTTTTTGTGCTTTTTCTCTCTAAATCTCTCTGGAGATATCTCTGATATCTCAGAGTGCGGCTAAGATTTGTTCTGTTCTGTTCAGAGAGAATGCTTTATTTTTTGGGGAGTTTGTGTTGTCCATTTTTGATTTTTTGAACATTTCTATGGTTTGAACTGGAAAATGACCTGGGAAGTTTTGTTCTTAGGTACTGCTCAGACTCCTGTGTACTGTTATGGTATTTATTACTGTCCCTTAACCTTCATTTTTTAGAGTACGCATTTCAAAAACAGGGCTCCATTTTTGTAGTTGACAATATTTTTGAAAAAGTACTCCCTAGAGAGTTATTAGCTCAACACAGGTCTTACAACTGCGCTCCACCAAAATCCCTTTGAGAGATGTCTCTTTTTCTCTGAGCTTTTCAATTTCGCACACAATTTTCTAGGGGTTTCGGTAGAGTGCGGTTATAAAACATGTGCTAATACAGTATGTTCTAGAGATAACTTCTTTTTTTCCTCCTAACATTCCGTGGAGTGCCCGTACAAAATCAGTGTCAACTGCAAAGATGAAGTTCTATGTTAAATCGACATACCCTTTGAAATAAAAAATGTGGGACAATACCATGACAATGCTCTCAAATGTTCTAGCTGAAAAAAATGCTGAAAATGTTACCATGGGACTGTAGTCACGTTATTTTAAAAAATAAATAATTTTTTGATATTTAATTAAATTTAAATGAAAATTAAAAAAAACTCTCCCGCAAAGAACATTCCGTAAATATTATTAGTCTGGCGCGCCTTTGCCGCGTTTCTTGTCTGAACGAGAACCCAACCTGTTATAACTTGAAGACGAATAAAAATTTCAAAGAAAAATTCCAAATTAATGGAATTTTGTTGAGTAATTTCCGATCTTTTATTTGTTTACGCTTTCTTCTACTGTCTGGCGTGACGTTGACGCGAAACCCTTCAAATTTTCTTTCATGATTTTCTTTTCTTTTCCCATTCCAGATGGTCTTACCTGGGAATTGTTCCACATCAGCGGCACTATGTATGCATTTCCTCACCCAACTCGCCTCCGTCGCCATCGACTCGGCGTATTCTACACCTGCAGTTGTGAGTTAGTTGTGTCTCACAAGAGAAGTATTTGGAGAAGCGGCTATCAAAAGGTCTTGGCCACATATACTTTCGACTACGGGGAGTCCATTTCTGCAGTCAGAACCTGCTGAATGTTTCTGAGAGTCGAGTTATGAGCTCTCAAACTTTTTATATGGTTAAGCTTTGTCACATGGAATTCTAAATCGGCCAAATTGCTCTTGCACGTACGCCTGTTTGCGTATACTATTTGCCGATTTGGAATTCCAAGATTAACCATATGAAAAGTTTGAAAGTTCATAACTCGGCTCTCAGAAACATTTAGAAGGTTTTTGATGCAGAAATGGACTCCCCGTAGTTTAAAGTACAAATGGCCATATTTATAGACCTTTTGAAAGCCGCGTCTCCAGATACTTCCCTAGTCAGAGAAAATGAAATAAGCAGACCCGAATCTTCTAAGCATACTCATATATTTCCAGCCATCCGCCGTGCCCAACTACCATCACAATCCTCATGAAAAACTCTTCATATCCTACCGATCAGTGCCGCCACCAGCACCCGCACCGTCATCTGCTGCAGTTCCTATCAGATTCAACTCATACTCATCAGTCGGCTCCAATATCAGGGGACTCAACTCGGCAACTCTCCACCCTGGAAGTATGGAACCTCCGCTGACACCTGGAAACTATCGATTGTATAGCATGAGGTTTTGTCCGTACGCGCAGAGAGTGTTGATCTACCTCGCCAAGAAGAATATTCCGTGAGTTTGGGCTTCAATTCTTCAGGTTTTGCTTTATAATCTTAAAAAGCTAGAAGAGCATCCAAAAAATATAAGGTTATATGATACGGTAGTTTTCACAGACAAATTGGTTGAGTTCGGCTAAGATCGGCTGAAAACCCGAAAATCTGAAAAAACCATTCATGAGTATACTCATTAGAACCGTCTTGTTTTGTGAATTCCAACCATATTTTTATTTTTCTTAAAAACTCAAAATTCGCTGAGATACAAGATTTTAGTTTTTTCGTGGCGAGACCCAAAATCGGAAAATTTTCTAAACCTAGGCATGATTATACTTTTCTGAATCGTCTTGATTTGCTGATTACAAATTTATAAGTATCAGATCTTGCGGAGCTAAACTGATTGAGATACATCAAGAAATGTGATTATCAGATTTTCGAATTTTCAGCTGAAATTTGGCTGCTTTTTGCTGTTTTAACGTTAAAAACGGTGACGCCCGACTCATATTTAATAATTTTCGAGTTTTATGTCAAAATCCTGGTTCTAAGTGTATTTTAGTCTAACAAATGCACTTTTCGAGCATTTTGTGTGTGAAAATTTGTAAAAACGTCGAAAAAAATATCAAATTTTCATTCAAAACATATTTTTCGACGAAAAAAAAAATGTAATTTCTGCTACAGAGACTGCATTTTTTGTTCAAAATCACTCAATAAATGTTTCAGCATTTTTCAGCTTTGCTGGACTCTAACCTTTTACTAAATCGCTTATAACTTTCTCAGTTTTGACTCGATTTTTATGAAAACTAGATTTTCAGATTCAACGCCTTTTTTTCTCTTAGACAAACACCCATTTTCTTTATTTTTCCTTATGTTTCTCAGAGTCGAAGTAGTCAACGTCAATCCGGACCGCAGCCCCAACTGGTACCTCGCCAAGTCCCCCATCGGCCGAGTGCCCGCCCTCGAAATCAACGGAAAAGTGGTGTGGGAGTCGAATGTGATCGTTGAGTACCTTGACGAGCTGTTCCCAACGACTACAGTACTCCCGAGAGACGCGTTCGAAAAGGCGCATCAGAAGATTCTCGTCGAGCGATTATCACCGGTAAATTGCAAAAAAAAATTTTTTTCACTTTTTTTTTCAAAAATTAATTTCAGATAATGAACGCATTATTCGAGTTCTACAGTAGCTCGAATAATCAACAAGCCCAACGACAGAACGATATGAATGTGCATAGTGCTCTAAGAAACGCCGAAAATCTGCTCAGGGACTCGTTCTATGGAGGTGAGAACGCGCCAAAGGTGCGCCAGACTCATTTTCAGCTTTCAGGCCGCCAACCTGGCTACGCTGACTACTTGACATGGCCGTTTTTGGAGCGTCTCCAGATGCTGACGATGTCTCAGAACTCACAATTCAGGTATTTCCCTGGATTGCACTACCCAAAAATTGGAGCATACATTGCCAGAATGCAGAATCAGCCGGAGGTGAGGTGGTAAAACGAAAATCCAAAAATTTCTAAAACAATCTATGAGTTTATTCATTAGAACCGCCTGGTTTTGTGGATTCTAACCATATTTTTATTTTTCTTGAAAACTCGAAACTCGCCGAGATACGAGGGTTTTAGTGTTTTCGTGACGAGACCCAAAATCCGAAAATTTTCGAAACCTAGGCATGATTATACTTTTCTGAACCGTCTTGATTGGCTGATTACAAATCTATAAGTTTCAAAGCTTGTGGAGCTAAACTGATTGAGATACATCAAGAAATGTGATTTTCAGATTTTTAAAAATACTTAAACTGCTATACCTCTCTGGGTATCGCTCAAAATTAAATTTCGACTACATTTTCAGATTCCTCTCATCTGGACGCTTTGAATGAGTATAATCATGCCTTGGTTTAACGCGCTTTGGGTCTCACCACGAAAACTACAGTAACCCACGTGGTTTTCGTGGTGAGACCCAAATTGCTTCAAACCAAGTCATGATTATACTTATTCGAAGCGTTTTGACAAGAGAAATTCAAAAATGTTGATGAAAATTCATTTGGAGCTGAACTCGTCGAGTTATAGCAGTTTCAGCATTATCAGAATGCCGAAAATTTTCAAAAAATATGAAAAAATTTCCATTTTTTCAGATCAAATTTTCGTCCCGCCCACTGACACACCACAAAGCGTATCTCGATAGCTTTGCCATGGGAATGCCGAATTATGACTTTGGAATCTATGGGAAGAACTAAAAAAACGAAAAAAAAAAAACATTTGTAATTTAATTCTAATAAACTATTTCTTTATCTCATCCAATACAACCAAATTCACTTTCTTGAATGCTTCTTCTTCTTCTTTTTACTCTTCTTCGACGTCTTCTTTCTATTCTTCTTATTCTCTTCCATCTCCTCACGAAGTCGTTTCGCATCGCTTCGATAGCACATAAGAACCCAAAAGAGCCAGGGGCAGCCGAAACCGTGAAGACCAAGGAAAACGTATAGGGTGGTGGGGCTGGAAATGGGAAATAATTAAAAATGGAAACGCGCTCTAATAGTTATGGAAATTTTCAAAACTCTACTCATTAGAACCGCCTTGTTTTGTGGATTCTAACCATATTTTTATTTTTCTTAAAAACTCAAAACTCGCCGAGATACAAGGATTTTATTGTTTTCGGGACGAGACCCAAAATCCGAAAAACTTTCTCAACCTAGGCATGATTATACTTTTCTGAACCGTCTTGATTCGCTAATCACAAATATTTACGTTTCAGAGCTCGTGGAGCAAAACGGATGGAGATACATCAAGAAATGTGAATTTCAGTTTTTCAAAGTTTTTCGAAGTCCCCTAGAACCCTTCTCCTAACTCACTTATACTTATTTCGTTTGATATCAAACTCCGGCATCAAGTGCACCTCTTCCATTTCATTCTTCACCTTATCCAGTACTTCAACCACTTTTCCAATTGTCGCTTTCATCGAATCCACCGATTTCTGGAACCTGAAAACATATTTATATACTTATTTATACAAAACAATTGTATAAAACCTCGTAAACTTCAGGTCCATCTTCGACAACTCCGACAACGACTCCTTGAACTTGTCAAGAAGTTTATTCTGTTCAGTAGTAGCAGTGGTCTTGACTATTTTCTCAAACGATTCAATCGCATCAATACGACTCTCACCCATCAAATCCACGTCGACAAAGTTTGGAGCAGAAGAGAATGGTGCACCGAGATCTTGGAATGTTGCATTTTCAGACACCTCAATTTTCTTGATCCAATCCTGGATCCCATCTAACATTTTCTTAATTTCATCTGTAGTTTTTCCGAAATCTCCCCAGTTCTGTTTGAACGTCTTTTTGAATTCCTCATCGTTCTCCATGCCCACTTGGCCCTCAATCTCATTCCCATCTTTCTCAAACGATTCAAATTCTGCAGTCTTCTTTGATGCAACATCAGCCATCACCAATGCAGTCACAGCTTCTCCAAACGGTTTCGAATAATCCATAAGACCTCTGAACCTTTTCGTCTCATCACCAACATTTGCCTTGATTGAATTCATTGTTTTGCGGATTGAAACCAACGACTCCCCTGACTGAGAAATCGCATCCGATGCCTTCTTCACATTCCTCAACACTTCACCGTCTTTTCTGATTTCCCCGATTTTTGCAATTGACTTTGCGATGGTCGCCACGTTTTCCAACTCAGCACCCATGTTATTAAAGCAATTGAGTTGTGTCTTATATTTTGCAATCGATCCGGTATCAAATTCAAGAAAAGTCCATTTCTTGTTAGTTTCAAATTTCAACGTGTTAATAGGAGTCCCGTCTGTCACCTCTGTCAAGTCTTTTTCCAATTCCAACACAAACTTTTTCAGCTTTGCCAAGTTTTCTGCTGAAGTTTGGGAGGATAACACTTTGATAATAGGTTCCAGAGCAACGAATCTCTTTTGAACTTTTTGGAGAGAGGACAGTTTTTTCCTGGCAAGTTTCTCAATATCAATGATTGATTTTAGCTCAGGGACCACATTTCCAGCCAAAGCCTGTCTACACCCTTCGGCTGTTCCAAATGTTGTTCCCATTCCGTCTTCCAACGGAACCTCCTTGATAGAATCAATCATCTTATTGAATTCAGAGACTTGTTTCAATGATTGAAGGATGTTTCTTGTCGACACTTCCTTCCATTTGGTATCCAATTTGTCCATACCTAAACGAACTACTTTTGAAGTTTCCACCAAAAACTCATTTCGCCGCTTTTGGAGACGAACTCAAACTCTGTTCTCATGACCCTCTTTCTCTCCAAGCCGACATAAACATACCGTAAAAACTGTATTACAACGGCATGCAGTTCAATTTTTCAAATGCCTTTCATGGCACTTTTAGTGGTTTTTTGATGTCCAGGAAAATACTAGTGGTTAATTTTGAGTATGTAGAAGGAGTCGTTATAATACAGTTTTTACGGTAGTATTCAACTGGATCTTGTACGGCTTCTCAAAGCGTTTCAGTCTAGATCTTTACCACTTTTAAAGCACCTATTCAATATATACGTGCTCCCTCTTCTAGAATACTGCTCTGTTGTTTACTCTCCTTCACCCGCTAGCATTCTGTCTCAAAAACTACAAAAACCACTAACATTATACACTTGAAAAGTTATTCAAAGGTGCAACATCCCCCTATACATCTTATCTCGGTCATCTCAAAACACTAGATATATACTCAGTCCGCCATCGAGATACTTTAATTTCAATTAGTCTCACTTTAGAATATTATCAGCGGCGCAGCCTATTTTCCCAATATCCAGTAATATGTCAGAACCTCTGGAATTCTATTACATCTAATACTCATGAGTTTCATCCCCCTGCTAAATTCATCTCCCTTCTTCAAAAATCAATCAATAGATTATAATCTTTTTCTCACCCCATGCCATTACTGCTCCCCCATTAGCCCAGGACCTTTATCAGGGCTCTAGTGTTCAATATTGATTTGTTTTTTCTAGTCAGTAAATAAATGAATAAATACCTGGAGTGAGTTCTGTGAGAAGTTTATCATCTGTGAAGGTATTTGAAATATTCGGAAGATTGGATTGGATCCACTTGTTAGAAATGTCACCGGAAAGTTTGTTCACATCATTGAATCCATTGATGAAGCCAGTTGTATGAGGACGATCAATTGGATGGGGAGAGACCCGAGATTGAATCAAATTGTTCAATACTTCAAAAGCCATCAAATCGAGTGAAGAAAGAATATCTTTCACGGAATCGAAATTGTTAGTTATTCCACTCTTAACAGTAGCTTTGATATCCAATTCTGGTAAATGTCTGAGGGCAATGAACACTTCATATACTTCTTCCAATGGCTTTAGCTGCTCCAGAACTCCAAGAACTTCAGAATACTTGACAATTTTGACTTTTTCGTTAGTTTCTTCCAGAAAAGTTTTCAGATTGGTGATATCGGCATTCTCCATTTTTGATTTTTGAACAGCAGCTGCTACCTTGGAAAAATCGATACCTTTCAATTTGGATAAATCGATGTTTTTGATATCATCTAATTTCTTATATGCATCCCTAGTCGGCAGTTTATCCAAGTCTTTGATTTCTTTCCACTTTCTACCCGCATCATATGCGTTAACGATACCAACTTCTACCTCCAGTGAATCTTTTGACAATCTGACCTTTTCCAGCTTATCCAGAAAGTCTGACACACGGGTTTGGTTGAAATTCAGCAAACTTTTAAAATCCTCAGATCCGATGTTCAGAAGTTCCGCAATCACACTGTCCACAGGAATCGATCCATCCGATAGACCATTTTCCACGGAGATTGCAGTGATGATACGGGCGGTGGCGGTGAGTTTATCAATGACGATTGAGGGATTTTTATCTGGAAATCATGAAGAATAATACGAGTGATTTGGGGGAAGAGTTTCACTCACTTTGAGAAACTGCATTGACGAATGAAAGGTTGAAAGGCGTATGTGAAGTGTTGATTGTGTTAGCAGCTAACCCAAATATCGAGCCTGAAAATGAGTTTACGCATTTTTGTGAACTTTTCTTGAAAACTCACTTATTGCTGTAATAAAAGCAACGAGACCGTTGAAATCCGCTAGTCTCATCTTGTTCAAGAGAACGGGGGAGGTTTGAAAACGGACACTGATTGAATTTCAAGGGAAATGGGAACTATATATGGAAATGATGACCGTGGAGATAAAGTAGGGGACACGTGTTTTTTTCAGCGGAATCGACTTATTTTTTGAACGTGTAGGCTTACAGTACCGGGGCTGACTTTCTCCAATTTTCCAGTCTTTTCCACGTGTCCCTTTTTATCTTGAGGGCCAAAATTTCCAGATATTACTTTTATTTTAATAATATTATATAAATTTCCGTTTTTTATCTCTCTCTCGGAACAAGATAAGACTAGCTGATTTCAACGGTGTTACGGTTTTGTTATTTTCATCTTACTTATTAATTATTTAAATTATTATATTTATTCTTTTTGAAAACAAGAGTTTCATTGATTTTTTTCCGTAGTATGCTGACCTCGCGTGGCAAGTGACCTCTGTAACCCGCTGGGGTCAGTTGTATTTTTCATTTCCATTTTTCAAAACGAAATCAGTTTGAGATTTCTGTGATTCTCTCAAGAACTATGAAAGTGCCGAGTTTCACCCGTTTCGTTGTGATAATCACTGCGATAGGTAAGTTAATTGAGTTTTACTGCTACGAACTCAATATAACATCAATTTTCAGTTTCAACATTTGTGCCAACCAATGCAATAGAAAGTCATGATCTTTCATTCGTGAACAAAGGTTTTAAAAGTGAGTCAGAATTGTTATTTGTTATTTTTTACTTTGTACATTTCAGACCAAAACAGTTCCCATGTAATTGATCGGCTGGCAGCCACTGCTCGTGTTATCACAGCCATCACTCTTCAAAATGGTTTATCAGATAAATCAATCTCAGTTGACGACGTCATTGCTGAGTTGTTGAACTTCGAACCTCACGAGTTAAAAAACCTGGAAACTCTTGATAAGAAAACCGTGGAAAACTTTTTGAAGAAACTTGACGACTTCAAGCTCTATGATGTTACAGTGAATGATGCACGAACTCTCGGCAACATGTATAAGTTGAAAGAAGTGTGGAGTCAAGTAGGATCCACGATCAAATTTCCGAATGATGCCGAATACAAGAAACTAGATAACATAAAGAGCTTGCAAGTTTCAGGACTTGACCAACTGAAGTTCAAACCCGCGATTGATATTCTAAACCAATCGATTCTTACCGAAACACACGTGGCAGAGGTGAAGAACCACCTGAACTTGATAACCACTAAAATTGAATCTATCAAAGGGACTGTGGATATTGGTGGTTTGATTAAGATTCTGAACCAGGTAAAACCACTTCAATTTGTTGTGCAAGTTTTCACTATCTACGGCGAAATAAATGCGTTCACCAATCTTCGTAAACCAGTTTCTGATGGTTTGGCTCAAGAACTTGGTGAACTGAAAGACTTGGTGGCACAATCTAAATCTTCGTCACTCGATTCTCTTGCAAAACTGGTTTCTTCACGGTTCGTTCATCATCCAATCGATCGATTGTATACGTCTGGGTTTATCAATGGATACAAGGATTTGAATCTACTTTCTGTTGATGGAGACAATGTGAGGCTGTTCAATTCCACGACGCTTCAAAACATGAAGGGTATCCATCAACTATCAAAAACCACATCACCCTTTAAGAAACTAGATGATGAGTGGAACGAAATGTTCAGCTTGGAAATGTACAAGTCCGTTCAAGATATTGCTAGTTTACAAAAGTTGTTGTTGTCTATCACAGTTGCTCCGTCTATAGCTGATGTTAATCAATTTATCAAAGATGTTAAAGATTGCGCCAAGGCTTCTTACCCATCCAATGATGTAAAGACACTCAAAGATATTTCGGAGAACACTAATACTGTGTTTAAAAAATTGATAACTATTCGTGGAGCATTGCAATCTATCGAAAAGTTAAAGAGTGAATATATTCCAATATTGGCGACATCAACTCCAATTGAAACCATCGTCCAATTGAAAAAATTGGTGATGAAGCTGGAAAGTGATATCAAAGTGCTATCGGATGGAGAGCCAATTGTAAACGTGGATATGAAAATAGCAGACTCCGATCTAGTCACTGGTTTCAAAAATTATTTCTCTAGTCACATCGGCTCATTAAACTGTATTAGAGATATCAAGTCTCGGTTTGGAGAGGTCACGCTATCAGCTATGTCACTCGGTAAAGTTCGGGAGATGAAAAAAGATGCCCAAGTAAGCAAGGATGTGAAAAAAGTGTTGGCTGGAGCTTCCGAATCGTTAAAGTCGCTAACTGAGATTCGATCAACTTTTCAAGCTTTGAAAGTTCAACCAATAGATGATCATACCATTCCAAATGCTTTAAAGAACATATCGAAACCATTTGGAGAAGCCGTAGCTGCATTGGTTCTTGGAAAGGATACAATAAGCAAGTCATCGGAATTCGAGGATTTTGTGAGGAAAAGCTATGTGATTGAGAAAAATATAGATGCAATACGAACTGATATGAAGATAACAATTAAAAACAATTGGGGAAACTTTGTCGGAACATCGCAAGACATTCGATCTTTGTTCATTAAATTGGATGAGTTGGTCGGGAAAATTGAAGGAACCAAAAACTCAACACTCCAGGATATCGGCCAATTGTTCACTAATCTTCCAAAATTTGTTGACGTTGATCTTCTGACCGACGATCGATTGAATGCAGTTGAGTTATTTGTGAAGGATGGAACCACTCCTGAACAAACAAAACTCCTTGACGAATTCAAGAAGTCACTCCTCGAACTTTCAAAATTGGATCTCAAGTTTTCAAGATTTCAAAAATCTCTCAATTCGATGTCTGATACAATCAACAAGTTGGTGGGGATGATGTCTGGAATTTCAAGTCAAGTTACAGCGACTACCACTGGTGGTGCAGCAGTTGAATCAGTGAGTTCCTGGTAAGTTTAGAGAGTTCGCTAGAGCGCGTTTGTAGTTCAATTTAATTAATATATTTTCAGGCATGACCTCACACATATTATTTGTTATGTCGTGGTTTTTCTGGTTGTTGTTACCGTCATTGTTATCTACTGCGTTTGTCTGAGGAAAACAATAGATTATGATGCTCTGAATACGTTGGAAATGGAGAATGGACTGAAAAAAGACGAAAAAGAAAAAGAGAACGTTAAAAAAGGGAAGTGTAAGGTGTTCGTATGGAATGAAAAATACAAAGTCTTCCAAAAGAGAATGAAAGAAGCCACGGATAAACAAAAACAGAAACTAGCTGGTCACTCTGCAAGTGGCTCGTCTAGTGCAACAAATACTGGAGACTCTGCAACTCCTTCTGGAAGTACAACCAATACCGGAAATAAAGTAACTTCTTCTGGAAGTACTGCTAATGTTGCTGGAGGTTCTGCGAATCCTTCTGGAAGTGGTACAAATAATGCTGCTGCTAGTGCACCAGCTGTCAACAAGGCCGGTGTAGTTCCAGTCAAAGGTGGTGAAAACGAGAAGAAAGGTGCTGCTGCTACTGGTGACACAAAAAAGGCTGGTGGTTCCTGGCTTCAACCAATTGGTCAATTTATAACCAAAAGTTTTAAGTCTTTAAGAAAAAAAGGTAACAATGTTGAAAAGACTTGTGGAAACAAAACGGGTGTTTCAGAGAAACCGGCTTATGATGTTGAAGAGAAAGTAGTGGACGATTACCTTGCTCTATATCCTCAAAAAGATATTGTGAAGCCGGAATCATTTGCCAACGAAGAACAAAAAAGACGTTGGATTATCGATGCATTCGAAAAAATAGAACAACGTATGAAAGAAGATAGAGAAGAGGAACGGAATAGAGACCCAAGCACCCAATCCTCAGCTGCATCTTCCTCTAGTGGAAATGCTATCGAAGATGCTAAGGCGTTAAGAAAAGCTTTTGGGCTACCTGACCTGGTAACAAATCACATAACAAAATATGAGACCATCATGTTTTTTACAGAACTTGCAAGTGGGCATTGCCAAAGCAAACCACGTTGGCAGGAACGATGATCCAACACGTGATGACACAGATTTTGAATTTTCAGAAAAGAATAAGAAATAACTCGCTTTGTATTGATTATTTTATTGTATAAATGATCTGGATGACAAATTGAGAAAAGTTCTGAAAAGTGGAAATATGGCAGTCATCGTGTAAAAGAAACGCTGCCTTAAAAACCTTGAAAAAAATTCTAGAGCCATTACTTTCGATTCAAATATGCTTAAAGTGGGGAGTGCTGACCTAAAACGTTTCTTTAATGGTTTTAGGCCAACGTTTCTAGGCATGCTGTAATTTTTTGATCCGACTGCCTAAAATATGACTGGTGCCAAATTCAGAACCGCCCGACACTTATAGTTTTAAGTTCAAAATGGTCAATTTTGAGAATGTGAGACTACTTTCCTGATGCTATCACAATATTGATTGTTTATGGAGTGTATAGATGACAAGGAGAGCTTCATTTTTCTAGTTGACAACTTTTTTGTACGGGTACTCCCTAGAGACTTATCAATCGTCAAAGAAATTTCTCGTAGTTTTCGCCCTTTTTCAGTGCAAAAACCATTGATAACTTCTTAGGATGCGCTTGCACAAAAAAGTTGTCAACTACAAAAATAAAGCATTACTTGTGATCTGCATAGTCCATAAACAATAAATATTGTGAGACTATCAGGGAGGCCGTGTCACACTCACAAAGTTGACCATTTTTAACTAAAAACTGCAAGTGTCGCATTCTTGAGTACTGTATACCATTGAAAAGCTGAGAAAAACGCTGATTCCAAATATATATTCAGTTTTGCCCTCGTGGTCTGGTATTCGAGAAAAACAAGGTCAAATTTTAGAAAAATGACAAATTTACTGCCTTTCAGACACGCGAAAATTGCCAAAAAAGTTTCAAAGGTAGTAAATTGTCATTTTTCCAAACTTTGGCCTTGTTTTTCTCAAAAACCAGGAGTTGAGGGCAAAAACTGAATATATATTTGGATTCTGCGTTTTCTCAACTTTACAATGGTATAGGTCACGTCTTATAACTAAACGGTCCTTACTAAAAATAATGTTCAAGCCATTAGACCTAGATTTGACGTTTCTGATTTGTTTAAGTTCTCATTTGTACCAGTTTGTATCAGGGGCAGCACTTAAAATTCGATAAATTCCATCATTTTTCCAGTTCTAAACTGTAAAAACTCTTCTTCCAGAACCTTCCAGATCATCCAAATCAAAAGCCACTTCCCTAAAATCCCTCCCTCTCTAAATGTCATTGCGTGTGTGTGTGTACATGTGTACATATCTCTGGAGTAAACCGCCCATCCCTCTCCTCCTAAAAAAGATGCTCATCACCATGAGAGAATTACATCAGAATTAATGATGAATGGTCTTAAGACGACGTCTTCCGGAAACTTCTCTCCACACACACAAAAAACTAAAAGAAAGGGAGGGGACCATGTCATGTCCGGGAGACAGACCACACAATAGTGTTTTTGAATTCCAAAAATTGGGAGAAGATAGATGAGAAATCTCAAGTTTTATTGTCAGATATGAAATTTCTCTCTTTTTGAAGTGTCTTTTCTATTTTTGGGGGAAGGGGGGAATTGTGTCGTCACAGTGGTTGGTCATTGGAAGAAGGGTCACTTTTGAGTGGGGAAGGGGGAAGTGTGTGACATTTTTTTAATAGATTTTGTGACATAATTTTTATCCCTGACTTCATTTTTAGCTCAGAAATTAGTTTTTCGTCTTACTTTCAATCGGGACGTCTGATTTTACTGATCAGTGTGTCCAGATGGTCAGATTTTTAAAGTACTGCTGTCTCTTTGTTTGTCCTGATGTCCGATCGTCTGCCTGGCTGTCCAGACGCTTAGCTATCGGTGTACATGTACTTTTGTCTTCACCGATGTCTGTTTGCCTGTCTGTTTGTCCGAATATCCAGAATCTTATTTGGTTTTGTTGATTTGGATACCATACATGTCAGAGGACTATGCACTAAGACATTCATATGGAAAAAACGCGGTCAAGGCGCACCAGACGGACTAATTTGTAACGATTTCAAATTGATTCAAATATGCATGCGAAATTGGATTTACTCACTTTTTAATAAATTTTCAACTAGCATCTGTCGGCGGTTTTGTTTGTCCGGATGTCTGTGGTGCTCCATTAAAAAAAACTCAGTAGGAGCTTTCTGTTTCTTTTGTCCTAGTGACCTGAATATTTTTTAAATTGATTTTCGGAATTTTAGGGTTTCATTATCATTGACATGGCGACGAAACATTACAAAATCTTGTGCTCCTCAAATGTTTCCCTATCTGTCTGTCTGTCAGTTTGTCCGGGATGTCCGACAGTCTGTCTGGTTACCAAGACGCTGCTCATGTACTCTTGTCTTCACCGACATCTGCCTGACCTTCTGTTTGTCTGGATGTCTGTACGATTGTGTTGCTTTGGATCCGAAATGTTTCAGAGTGAAAAAAAACGCGGCCTAGGCACACCAGACTGTCTATCGGTGTGTTTGTCTGTTCGGATATCTCTGGTGCTCCATTTTATGATTCTCCACATTTTTTACCTCAAAAACTTTAAAATTCCTTGTTTATTGAAAAATTCTTAATCCCTCTTGACCACACTCTTGCCTCTTCGTTGCTTTGTCTGTCTGCACCTCTGTTTGTCCATCTGTCCATCTATCTGTGTATCCGGATGTTCAGTTGCTCTCTATATCTCTTACTGATTTCTGAGTTATAAGCACATTGGTCACTATGATGTATCATCTTTTTGATGTTTCTGACATTTCTTTTTTTTGGTGCATTTTTGATAAGTCCAAACGTTTTTTCCGTGTTCTTCTAATTTTAGGAAATGGTCAATGGGAGGAGGGACTAGGTTTTGAAGGAAGGGGGAGAATCGGCCTCCACTACCTGTTGTTTGTCCGAACCTCTCATGGCCTAACTTTTTAATGTTGTGATTTTCTAGGTCATCGCTTCATTTTTCTGTTGTAAATGCTATGGCCTAACTTTCCAACTTCTGATTTTCTAGGCCACCCCCGTTTTCTTCTGATTCAAACCTTCCATGGCCTAACTTTCTAATTTTCTGACTTCCTAGGCCATGTTCTTTATTGATATCATCTAAACAAAACACATCATTCCTAGGTTAGGTACGTGCTAAAAGAAAACGAGAAGTTCTTAATTTCAGCTGTCGTTTTTATACTTTTATGATATATAAATTATGTATATAGAATACCACCCAATTACGTCGATTCGTATATACTTTTTTTGCAGTGACGGGCGGTTAAAAGTTCATTTCCTTTTTTTATAGTAATTTGAGTGGTGGTGGTCCTGACTAGACTCTATTCACGGTGTTGTCAACTCTTACTTTATAAGAATCTCGAAAATTCTGAAAACTAGTTTTTCGTCTGAAACAAATCTACGTCTCACTTTTATAGAATCACAAAAAAGTCAGAATGTGGGCTTGCAAATTAAAAAACAGGTAATAAACTTTCCTTTTTTTCAATTTCCCAAGAAAATCCGTCCTATTCTGTCTATGTGTATGTTTGTGTGCCAGTTAAATGCAACCTTTGTTCAATTTCTTTCGGATGAGATCATTGGAAAAGGAGATGGGGGAGGGAGACCTTTTCATCTTTTTAGCTTGTATATGTTTTCGATTTTAAATGTTTTAAATTGAAAAACCAAATTAAAATCGGTCTGTTAGAAACGGCTTGGTGGGTACATTGAAATTCTATTAGTTAATTAACTAATTAACTTTATATTTCTGACTTTAACATATTTAAACGAATTCACTAAACTAGAAAAAATTTCTAAAAATCTGATAAAAACTAAAAAAATAACAATTTATACCAGTCTGTCTCTAATCTCGCCCTTACACTTCCATATTTTGTCCTCCTTTCCATCTGTGCATCCGGATGTCCGATAAAACAAATTCGGTACAGTTCAAAGGCGCAGACGAAGTGAGTATGACTGTTTAGATGTACTATTCAAAATGAGTTCCGGATTTCTAGAATTTTTTATTATTAGGACACTAGCCCTTTCCCCAGGATACGGTTTATGTATTTCATTATTTTCTGACTTGATCATGTTCTCTAATTTGTGTTTACCCCCCGAATTCCACTCCACATCATTTTTGGAATCCAATTTCAAACCTCCAGATCACTGAACTAATGCCAACCTTTATCCCGTACACTATAATTACTTCAATTCGAATTTTCAAATCAAATTTGATTAATGGAAGGAGAGCAGCTCAAAGACCCCAGATAGAAAAAGCAAAGAAGAAAAAAGAGATTATCAAATTAAAATGGTGGGTCTGATTTCTCTTTCCCGTCATACTTGTAGTATACGAAAATCAAACAACAGGGGGGACACCCCGGACTATTTCTGATTTCTGAGTGATTTCATTTTTTGTTGGCTCTTTTTTCTTATTTAGATCCAGATGTAGACGGAGAGGTGGGGATTATTAAATTGTGGTGAACACAACGAAATATTCGGAATAAAAAGTGAGAAATATCATCACTTTGTGTTGAAATGAATCTCATTTTCTTATTTTTTGAGTGGTTTTTTCCTGCTGTTCACATAATTTTTGAGAGTCTGTTATGCTAAGGGGAGGAGCTTAGTTTTAGCCAACCTGTATAAAAAGGGTTGAAAAATATACCAAAATGTAGATCTCTGCGAGTTCTATGATTGTGACAAACTACGAACAAGATGGTGTGGCACAGGCCGGGCTAGAACGGATTTTTAGTCGTTTTTTTTCACTTTTTCCCAAAGACAAAGAGCTCTCCGAGATCTTCATTTTGGTATATTTTTCAGCTCACAAGACTGTGTTTTAAGCGAGTTGTGCCGTTTTGGCTCGTTTCGACCCGGTTTAGTTCGATTTGCTAGTATTTTTTCTTTAATTTTGAATTTTTCTGTCTTAAAATACTGTAAATTATAATAAACTACAAGCTGGTACTGGTCCAGTTTTTCACCCCTTCTGTTAAAGGGATCCTTCTGAAAAATGTGTAATTTAAATATATTTTTTTTACAGTAAGACTCGTTTAGAATACTCCCCACTGCTCTTTTTCATAAATGTTCTCCCTAGATCTGTGAATTTCTCTGTTTGTGTGTTTTGCTTTATAAGAAGAATCTAAATATAACCATCTTCAATGAAACTATGCTCTTCAACCTGATCATCTGAACTTTAATTTGTTTTTTTTTCATTGAAAACCAACTAATTTTTTTTTCAATATTTCCTTCTGTCCATTATTAGTTTCCCACCATCTCCCCCTCTTGTCTAGAAAGAAACCGCGAAAAATGCTTCTGGGTAAACAAAGGCAAGCACTTCCTCAAAATATATATATATATAGTTTCTCATAAAACCGGAAAAAATCTGAAGATGAATTTTTTTTTCTAAAAAAAAGTATATAAAACCTATGGAAGTATTCTTAATTTAGTAGTTTTCCCTGTTTGTCTGGCGTGCCTTTGGCGTCTTTTTTCAAAGACCCATGCTTTCTGCATCTGGAACAATCTGGCGCGATTTTGGCGCATTTTATTTTAATGACATTCTGTTATATCCAATATCCCCATTTCCACTATGTTTCATCAGTCTGGTGTGCCTTTGGCGCTATGCATGCTGCAAATCTCCCCATGATGACAGTCCCTATGTGCATTCGGATGCTTAGCAATCTGGCGCGCCTGTGGCGCGTTTTATTTCAACGACTTCTCCCCGTTCCCGATGAGCATTTTTATCAGTCTGGCGCGCCTGTGACGCCCTCATCAAAAAGTCCATACAACGATCAAAAACCTTATTCCTCTTCTTCATTTCTCAAAAATGTTTCCTGATGTCTGCTAAATTAGAAAAAACTTGTCACTTTATGAATTATTACCCCTCTCCCCCCTTTTTGCACATAAACTTTTTTGATCTCTCTAGCAATGGCACAAAGTTTATATCATCATCTCTCTCATTCATCTTTTTTGTAATTTAATTTTTTCAATTTTTAGTGTCAAAAATAGCGTCAATACGACGTATTGACATTTAGCAGAAGTGTAAAGAAGCGTGAGGAGTAATTGGAATAGATGAATAGAAGATAGGTAGTCTGGGAACGTGAGAATTTGTTCCATTTTTATTATGGGCGGAGTCTTCCGGGGGTGTCTAGGAAGGGGAATTATATAAAAAGGTTTATGATGTATTGTCTGTGAGGTTATAGTTTAAATTGGTAGTGTAATTATGGACGGGATAATTTAATTAGACTAATTAGCTAATTTATTTTTAGATAGTTCAAGAAAAATGATAGCCGTATTGAAGTACGAAAAGTGAAAAGTTTAACGAATTTTGAAATTACATAACGGAATATATCTACATACGAAATGCATGTAACTGAATCAAACATATATACATAATGATTTATTTTTCTGTCTGTTTTTCTTTGTCATAGATTTTTAGAGAAAACTAAATTAATGACAATGGATATATTCTCAAAGGATATTCGTACATCATACATTTCTTCTTAAACTTATGTACATTAATTTAATTAACTATGACCAGTAGCCAATCTGGAACCTTACTGAACTTCCCTGAACTTTTTATACCAAAATCTTTCATTCATTTGTTCTATTCAACTTTTTTGTACTAAAAGTTTATATTTATTAGGTCGTTTTTTCAGTCCATGTTTCATTCTAAAACATATGAAAATTCAGACAGACAGCCAAGCTGTCTCTATCCAGTATCCCTGAATTGTACTCAAGACATGCAATGATCTTTTCAAACTTTTTTTCCAATGTACAATGTAGATGAACCCACGAGAATATATTCCAGTTAATTCTGAAATCAACAAGATTCGAGAAAATAAAATATCAAAACCACTTGGCTCCCTGCCAACGCACATTAATTCACATAATCCAGGAAGCCCTATTATTCAAACATAAAAACCAGAAATCCATAAATTTAGACTTCACAACCAAAACTCTATGTGAAGTTGAGCTAACTTAGCTTTTTTTCTAAACGGTTGTAATTTTGTCTATTTGTCTGCTTGTCCTGATTCCTTAGAAATTTGGGGAACCTTCGGCGCTTTTAAACTCAAATACCCATGATTTTATACTGAATCTCTCACTGGTGATTGTCACTCTGTGCATCTCAGCAGTCTAGCGCTACCGTAACCTGTTTTTTTGTTTTTTTTTTGGGTCTAAGTCCTAAACACCCTGCAAATTCTACATTTTCGAAATTGGTCGATGCTGAAGCCAGCTAACCTTGGCACCTTGCCTAGCACACCTGTTCTTCCCTTCCACTTCCTTTTCTCATTTCCCCTCTCTCGATTCTTCTCGAACACCTCCCACCACTTAAATATAGGTCTTCACTTCACCCCCTCGAAACGTCAGGGGTGGTCACTCTTTGCTCCAATTACTACTATTCCTTACGTCCGTCTCCATCTCCTTCTCTTTTCTTTGATTTAATCTTCCCCTCTTCTGAAGACGTCATCTGGAGGGGTGTCCCCTTCTGTCATCATCATCTTTACCAGAAAAGTGTAAAAAGTCAATTAAAATAGGGGGGAAGAAAGCACAAAGCTTGTATCATTTGTGCTGACCCCTATTCCTGGAGAATTGGATTATCTTTTTTTGTGTGTGTCTTGGTGAAAGGGGGGGGGGATGTACATTTTGTATTGTTATATTTTGGTCGGGGTCTTTTTTTTCCTGGTTCCTTGTATGTTTTGTGTTTAAGTAGTGGACATGGACATCTGGACAAATTGGCATACAGATAGGTTGACATGAGGATATCCGGACAGACAGACAGACTTACGAACCGGAAATAAGACATACAGGTTCGGTAATAATGAGGACATCCGGACAAACGAACAGACAGACAGAGAGGTCTTTCCGCGCCTTCATCATTCTAACTAAGCCTAGGTATCATAGTTGTACGGAATCATATTTTTCGATTTTAGGATTGCGGAAACCGGAACAAAATGTTCATAATCTAGAATCCGGATTCCGGACAACTATGCTAGGTATGTAGGTCCTTTTTCCTTCGTTCCGTTTAAACAGGACATCCGGACAAACAGACACACACACAGACATACATATAATCAGATAGATACTCAGGAATACTGAAATTTGAGAATTAGGACATTCGGACAAACAGACAGAACCTCCGCACCCCTAACTTATCTCTGTTATGTCCATCTGTGTGTCTGTTTGTCCTAACATTCTCATTTTCTGATATTTTTGCTATATTTTATTTATTTATTCATATATATCTTCCTCCAAAATTTTGCAAGAATTTTATGGGGATGTTCCCAAGACTCTCAGGTTTCCGATTGACCATCACTACTATTCTTTCTTTCTCGCTTATTTCTAATTTCTCACACACAAACACGTGTGGTGACGTCGTGTGGTGATGATGCGATGATTCTGATGATATCGGGGGTTCAAAGTAGACCAGTGACTTGATGATTCATTTGAAAGTTTAGAAAATCTTCTAATTGGCTATCCGATTTCGCTTGCTAGATTTTTTGGTTTTTTGAATTTTTGGAGTTTTTTTGGAGTCGTAGGATGCAGAATTGAAACAGAATTGTGAGAAATTTGAAGAAAGTTACGGTAGGCACAAAGACAGACAGACGGACAGACAGACACACAGACAGAGAGAATCGTCAAAGTTTAGGAAAATATATTTTGGACATTTTAAAACGAACTGAAATTTTTAAATGTCGTGAATCATTCTTGTCACTATGATAAGAAGACTCAACCAACTCAATGTTTTACTAATTTTCCCGTCCTATAGCTAATTCTTAGAGTGTCTTCTGGACAAACAGACACACAGATGGGTTTTTTATTTTTTACATAAAAAGTCACTAGATGATTCCATAAACTTCTTGATGTTTGCTCCACAAGCTGTGAAACGTATATATTTTTAATCAACAGATCAAAACGTTTCAGAAAAGTATAATCATGCCTAGGTTTAGAGAATTTTGAAAATTTTCGGTTTTTGGGTCTCGCCACAAAAACACTAAAATCCTCGTATCTCTGCGAATTTAAAGTTTTTGGAAAAATAAAAGTACTGTTAAAATCAAAAAATGTAGTTTTTAATAAGTATAGTCTTGAAAACTTCAGTTGAAAAAATTTTCATTTTTTTTGAAGAAAGCTGAGATAGAATGCTCCAAACTCTTGGTGCCTCTGTTACAGGTTTTACGGTAGATTCTTTTCGTCTTTAAAAAAGACATTTGGATATACAGATACATAGTTCAACTGGAGTGATGTTTCGAAACAAGGAAATTGTGCACTTTTTTGAAACATCTTGCAAATAAGCTCCAAACTAGAGATCACATTTCATCGTGGTCCCTTAAATTCTTTTAATCTGGTTATAGTTAGCTTGCTAAACTTTTGAGCAGACTTGAGCGGAGTTTCAAAATGTTTTATTCCGCTTTCCGCTTTCCGCCTTCCGTCATCCGCCATTTCAAAACCGCATTCCTCTCAACTCTGTTTTCGACAACGTTCCTCTCTTCCAGATTTCAAGATCCATGATTTTTTTCTTGTTAAGCATTCTACAGTAACTTTTCCTCCATGAAAACAAGGAACCACTAAAATCCGAGCTTCCGGTGGTCTGGGTGGATGGGGAGAGGTATCAATTTCAGTTTCTACAAAAAATCCAACAAAAAAACTTGAGATCCCTGGAATTTCTTCTTTTTTTTTAAATTTCGGAATCTAATTTCGGAACATTAGTCTTTGTTTTTTCTGCCACCGGAAATGGAGACATCCGGATGCACAGACGCAGAGACAGACATACAAAACTGGTAGAATATAGCTGTATCTGAGGACCAAATGAGTGTTTAGACATCTGGACAGACAGACACACAGATAAACCGATCATTAAGTTCACAACACCCAATTTTTCGGTCCTTACTTCCCTCATCTTGTTTTGGCTGGCGTTCCTTCTACGCGTTTTCAAGATTTTTCAAAGCTTACTTAATTACTCTCCTCCCTAGTTCAAAGGTCTCCGATCTCTAAGATTTCAAATTCCAGCCTCTTCCAGTTTCCTGTCATATTTCCCATTTTCTCCCTTTTTCCTGTTTCTTCACGGATTTTTAATTAGGTCAACCTAACCTCTAGACTTTCTTTGTTTTCTTGTTGTTTTCTCACTATTTTTCTTTTCTTTTTTTCTAATTTTTTCTTTTGTTGGAGATCTTTGAGATTTCGTATTTTACTCATCTATTTTTGCAACAAAAGAAGGAAGGAAGGGTAACCTAAGAACGCCTTCGCTTTTTGATTTGTAGCGTTCGGGTTTCCAGGAAGATGGGAATTCTGGGGGGAGTATAAATAGTAGAAAGAATGAATCACTGACTCATCCAGTTGACATTTTTCTAGAATTATTTGTGATTTGGTAGGTTGTATAACTAGCATATGTATCTGTGTCCCGGATGGAGATAGGTGTACACTTGAGCATAGTTGGGAAGTTGAAAGCTCTCAACTTGATTTTGGTGCGTTTTAATTTATTATTGAACTAGATTTTTCTAGTTAGGTGCTCATCCATTTTTCAATTTTTTATTTCAGTTAAACAATTACTTTATTCAGTCGAATTTTAATGCTTATAGGATTTTGAGTAGTTTAAAAAACTTTAAAAAAAATCCTTTTAGCTCTTCGAAAACTTAACACAATCATAAGGTATTAAGATAAATTGGAAGGTAATGACTTGGTTTTTCATACTACGTTTCAAGGTTCTTAAAGCTTTAGCCCTCAAGCCTAGGTTGGGCCAAAAAAGGAAAAAATTATCCTTTTTTCCCAAACTTTGATCTCATTTTTCTCGAATACCTGGCTTCAAGGGCAAATTCTGAATATAGATTTGGAATCAGCGTTTCCTCAGCTTCCCAATGGTATAGGTTACGCCCCACAACTCTAAACTGACTCCATGCCATGGCCTCCAGAGCCCTCTCACCTAGCCCTATCACCTAAAATCTCTGTTCCCACTTTCCAAGGTTCCTCTCTCCCATTCTCAAGCCCTTCTTCTGGTCAAAAACCGCACATACATATAAAGAAAAAAAATAAAAGGACCGCCCGTCTAGCGTAAAAGAAATCAAAATTGTCTTCCCCTTGTCAACTTTTCCATTTTCTCATCTCATCTTCGAAAACCAAATTGAGTGGAAACAAAAATAAATAGAGATTCCTCCCCCTCCTACACTTCTTCTCTTTATTTTTGGATACTCTTTGTCTATTTTTAGGCGGGGGAAAGGACTCAGGAGGACACTGATTTAGGGAGAAGAGAGAAGTTTTTTGTTCTTTGGGAGATGGTCAAAGAATGAGATGATATAAAGTGACGAGGTGGGGGAGTGGAGTACAACTCTAAAAGGGTGTTCCAGTAAGGGTATAAAATGGAAGGGTCTATTTCGGATTGTTGTTTTTTGTGATAGGTCAACACTTTTGAGGAGTTATTAGTTCCTGGTTTTATTTGTTGACGATAGATTTATTTATGATGCGATTCTCTTCCTGCCCGGAGCGATGATTTATTTTTGAAATGTTAATGACTTAGTGATTCTCTGTGTATCGGTATGTCAATTAGCCATCACGCTTACTAGCTAGGGAAGATCATGGAGTCACTCTGGAGTTATGGAACGTGACTTATATAATTGGAAAGCTGAGAAAACGCTGATTTCAAATATATACTCAGTTTTTGACCTCTATGGATAGTTTTCGAGAAAAATGAGGTCAAAGTTTGATTCCTGGCAAGTCAAGACTCCATGGCCTTCTCTAGTAAGTTCAAAAGTCTTCCTGCCCGAAGCAAACCAATCATGATGTATTTTTTTAAACTTAATAACTTTGTGATTGTCTGTGTGCCGGAATGTCCAGAGTTATCACATTTACAGTTATAAAATTTTTTACACTTATAACATTTACTTTCACAAACCAGTAAGTAAATGTTATCCAAACTATAAAACTGCTTTGTAACGCGATGTCAATAGGATATGAGAATCAAAATGTTTGTACATAGTTGACCATCTCGAAAATCAAAAAGTTACAGTTTTTCGAAACATTTTTGAAAATCTCCAAAATTTCAATTAACTGTAACTTGGTCAGTTTGCCCCAAATTTGAAAAATGTTACAGTTTTTGAATCTGCGCTTTGAGACCTCCCTTTCAAATAAGTATAAACATGACTAGGTTTGGGTAAATTGGTGGCCACCACGAAAAAAAAATTGGGTCTCACCACGAAAAGTTTTTTGACTTTTAGCTCAAAAAACCGCAACCAAACCCGTAAACATTCCCAAATTTCACATCTCTTCCACTCAAAATTCCATTCTCTGAACGTTTCCCACCTAGACAGTAGACACCTATTCAATTTTTGCTAACTTGTCTCATATTCATAGGCCTGCATAACTATTTTGACCCTTCTATTTATTCCCAGAAAACCAAACAAAGGGATTCCCGACCCGAATATCTCGCAGACGTTCCATTTTCATGGAAAAATGTATTCGGAAAAAATAAATTCCAAATATTTGTCCTCTTTTTGGTATTCCCCATAAAATTGGTCACTCTGAGAACCCGACCCATATAAAATCATCACTTTGTCTTAAAATGAGACTAAAAATATCTTGGCTAAGAATCTCCGTTTGTTCCAGAATACATTTCAGTAGTTCCGGAGTGGTCCATCTGAAATTCCAACGTCACAATTCCAACGAATTTAAGTTTTTTGAAAGAGTTGAAGAGTGTTAGTTTATTTTGGCTTAAATTGATGGCTTCTTTTTGATTTTTGAAATTCTTTTAAAAAGGTTTTAATCCGCAACTTTTAAAGATGAAATGTGCTTTGGTGTTTAAATGATTTTTATGGGGGTTTTAGAGAAAACTAACAAATTCAACCAAATGGTAAAAAATTGTTTTAAAATTGGTAAAAAATAATTTCAAAAAATGGTAGAAAATCATAATGGGGCTATTCACATCCGAAAAAAAAACAGTTTTGCGTTTTTCGCCGTTTTTTCGGTAAATGAATTGAGGGAAAAACCTTTTCTTCCGGAGGTGAATAGCCCATGAAAATGATTAGGAAATATTTTGTATTTTAATCCGTATTTTTATTCGTAGTAATCTTACTAATAACATTCTGGTGATTCTAAAATAGTACGCTGTCCTAGAAACCTTAGTACAGTAGCCCTAGTGATTACTGCAGTGGTGGTTACTGTAACCACCTAGCTATAAGTTTGTCGTGGCTCAGGATTACTGTATCTATTGTGTCTCTGAAGCTTCGAGGACTCAAATAACAGTGTTTTTAGGATCTAAGTGTATATTAGCTCGGCACAGTTCTTACAACACGATTTTCTTCGGTTTCGGTAGAGCGCGGTTATAAGAAACGTGCCGTGCTAAATAGACACTGGAGTTCTGATAGTAAGTAACACGAGTATTAGTGGATACTGTACGTACAGCACTTATTCTTTACCCCATTCCACGTGGTACTTTCCATAATACTTTGCACTTATTTCCACTCTTTCAACTTCCAAAAAATCCATTTCCCCCCGTCCGAACCCACGCAGGTCCAATCATCAATAATTAACCAACACCCATCCACTTATCCTTCCCCATCCTCTCTGCGTCTCTCTATCTCTCTCCCGGAAACCTTTCAGTCTCGAATTTCTTTCCAAAAAAGGGGCGGATCCCCCGATGTCTCTAATTTATATTTGCTCAATGGCTCATTGAAAATCTCAAAATCTCATTTTATTTTAAGAAAAGAGAGAGACAACTTATTTTTGAAACTTTTCGAAAAAATATTTCAAGTGGTCTTCTTCTTCTTAAGATTTCTGGTTAAAGTTGAAAACAAATACTTTCCTTCTTTCGGACAAAAAAGTAGAAATTTCGAGAAATTTCCAAATTCATAGATGACGAATAGCGGGTCCTTTCATGAATCCATTATGAGACAATTTGCGATTTTTTTTGACTGGACTAGATTCTATTATTAGGTAAGGTTTTTTTACCAGATCACGTCATCTAGACTCAGTTCTTTGATTCAATTTTTTTTTCTCTGAAATTTGAAAATTTTTAAAGTGAGAACGGGTTTTTGCAATGAAAATGAAGGATTTTTGAACGAGGAACCGATTTCAAGCGGAAAAATGAACGGTAACTCAGATTTTCTTTAAAAAAGATATTTGATCGACAAAAAGCTACCGTAGTTTTTTATTTTACTGCATGAAAGATCATTCCCTAATTAAAAATTGATGTTCCTCACTGTTTTTGTGGTGGGCATTTCATATTTTTGCTGAAAATTAAGTTTTTCCATTTAATCATAATCAGAATGACTATAGCTTTCAAAAAATATTTAATCATGACTAGGTTTAGAGAAATTTTACATCAAACTCGGGTTACTGTAGTTTTCGTGGAGAGACCCAATTTTCCCAAACCTAGTCATGTTTATACTCATTTGAAAGGTCTCAAAACGCAAATTCAGACTAGAAATTTTTTTGAATTGGGAGCAAAAATGACCAAGTTACAGTGAATTAAAATTATGGAGATTTTCGAAATTCTTTAAAAATCTGTAACTTTTTGAGTTTTCAAGATAATATAGTGATTTTTAGGCGAAAAAATTTAGAATTCCATAAAAAAGACGTAAAAAATACTTTGACTAAGGTTCCACAACGAAAACTACAGTAATCCGATATCAATACGTTTGACCATGACTAAAACCCTTCCCAAAAAGGTTTAAAGGCACATACAGTAGTAATTAAGAAAATTTTCCAACCTAGTCATGTTCACAAGGCTTAAAAAAGCAGAATTCTGAAGTAAGTAGATTTTCTGAAATTAATGAAAAAGGGGCGGAGTCATTGAAACTTTAATTATAGAAAATATGAAAAATTTACTGAATTCAATTCGAAAATCCCTGTTCTTTTTTATTGCAAATTTCTCGTCATTTAAAATTTAAAACTTCAAAAAATAATGTCAAATTCAAGAGCTTTCTGAAACTCGTTGCAAAAAACATCAAAAATTAATACACTTTAAGAGTAGGTGGGTGGAAAGGAGAGGCGTGGCCTAAAACTTCTGAAAATGTCAGTTTTTGACAAAAAAATTCGGTCTGGAATCAGAAAATATATTTTTAAGACCGTCTGGGGCGCCCTAGGCACTCTGAGTTGTTTCACTGCTTCAAAGAGTCTCTGGCGCACCTCGTACGCGATTTCTTGCATTTTTTCCATTTTCTAAGATCTCCTACCCTCATCTTCCTGTCCCCTTTTCTCCTTGTAGCCAAAACCAAAAAAATTCTCGATTTGACCTATTTCCTGATTGATTATCAACACTTTTTCTTCCATGTTTCGTTTTTTTTTCGTTTTTTTTTGCCACGTCACTTATGTGTTGGGTTCTCTGACTCTTTTCGAGTAACCTAAAATAGTCCTGGAGCACTTTTCACTTTCCTTTCCACTTTCTGACCAAGCCAACCCATAATTTTCTTGTCAATTTTATTTATTTCTATTTTCAATTTAATCTTATTTTATTCTTGTGCCTAGAATATATATTTATATCCACCCTCTCCCAACTTTTTCCTTTTTTCCCGAATTTCCGTTTTTTGAAATTTTTTTGAATTCCCGCTCGATCACTTCAAAATCTTCATTTTTTCAGGTAACACAAATGGCGCCGATGCGGCGCTGGATAATATTACTACTATTTGCCGTGCTGCTCGTCTCACAAGTCATGTAAGTCATCCTTTTTCGGGTTTATGGCGGATTTTCGGTAAATTTCGCTATCATTTTTCGATATCGTTTTTCGATATTTTCGGAATTAATGTGATGACTGTCACTAAATAAGAATAGTGCATTTTCGGTATCTTTTGGTAGCATTTTTTCGATATCATATTTCGCTATCATTCGCTATGATTCGCTGGGATGGCGATACGGATAGGGATAGCGATACTGATAGGGATTGTGATTCCCTCAGACCTTCTAACTATCAATTCCCCATATTTCCAGATCGCAATCCGAACCGACCAAAGACAAAAAGCAGGGCAGAAAAGTGTCTGAGCTGGGACCATCCTACATGCGAAAACGAACCCAACTGCCAACGATATTCTTCCGACCGTATCGACCGACACTCGCACTTCTACTAGTTTCGTGATCTACACTCCCCTTTTGTTTAAAACTCCGCCCACTTTTGATGTCACGACGATGATGAACCTCCGTTTTCTCTTTTTCTGATAAATTTTGAATGGTAATATTATAATTCTCCCCCCCCCCCCAAAAAAAATCACCGATAAAACAATAAATCTAGTGATACAGTTTGACATATTTATTCTCTCTCTTGGTTATTGCGTAAAAAAACGAGAGTTCACCATTTGATCGCCTTCAACTTCTTTTCCTCCAGAAGTGCTTTCGCCTCGTCGACGTATTCTTGATCGATTACCGTGTCGACCTCGTTGGTGGCCACCTGAAACACGGCGGAAAATTTATGACCTTTTGAGCTAAAAATCTTGAAAAATTGTCAAACTAGAGCAAAGTTATACTATATTTGAACATTTTCAATAACTACAGATGTCGGATTATAAAAAAACCGCTAACTGAAATCTCATTTTTGAAATCAGCTCAACAAGACATTTTTAGGACTATACCGTCAAAAGTTCACAAAAGTCATCGTAACTTGGTACGTTCTGCTCCATTCAAAATATCAGTTAGATATTTGAAACCATCTCGCCAAGAGCTTTCAAAAAAGTCTAATCATGCCTAGGTTCTGAAAATTTTGCTAAATTTGCTAAATTTGGGTCCTGCCACGAAATCCACCGGGGTACTGCAGGGGATTAAAGCGAAGGTATTTTTATAGAAAGTTCAACTCAATTCCGTTCGTTTAATTCAAAAATTAGTGAAAAATAGCGAAAATTTAAAAAGTTATCGATTTTCGAAACTTTTCGAAAATCTGAAATTCACAAAAAGCGCTATGACTCGGTTGAATTGAGTCTGAAACGGAAAACTCTTAAATTTCTGAAATCAGCTTGTCTAGATGCTTCAAATGAGTATAATCATGCCTATGATCTGAAATTTTTGAAAAATGCGACCGTTTTGGGTCAAAAATCAAAGTTGTCCGTACATGTGGCATGATTATACTCATTTGAAGCGTCTTATCGCGCAGATTGAAAAAATCGATATTTGATGGATCCTGCAGCGGTCTCATCAGAGATATGGTACTTCCCTACTCTACCTTCATCAACCACTTCTTCGCCTTGACCAAATTTCCCATCGCCAAGAACGTTTTCCCAATGAAAAGCTGATTCTCGGCGGCACCCTGCATGAGCTGATCCGCTTTCAGCAAATCATCCAACGCATTCTGATACGAGACGTCCGGAATTTGTCCGATCATTTTGGCGGCACAACGTTCGACGAATGACATCGAGGCGACCTGAAAACCTTCTGATTTTTGACTTGTTTTCACTTTTTTGCAGTTCGTCGGGTACTTGAGAATAATTTCAGAAAGCTCAGAAAAAGAAAAAAAGTCACGAAAAAAAGAGAAGAGTCCCACGGTTTTTGACCTTAAAGGGGAATGTAAGTGCAAGTTTTTTTGGTTCTTAGAAGGACATCCGGACACACAGACACACAGACAGCCCTACCGTATAACAGAACCGTCCTCTCATATGACACAGATCAAAGTCTGGATCACACATAGCAATCGCTTCATCGAGATATGCCTTGAACTTGAATCCATAATCCACCTTCTTTTTCATAGAACTCTCCTCGGCAAGACGTCCGCAAGTGGAGCACAGAGTCTTCGCACAGTCCAAGTCTGTTGGATCCATCACGTGGCCTTGGCGGGCTTTTTTGAAGGCTGGAAATGGGGGGATAACTTATAAAGTGAATAAGAGAAAAAGTGATCCTAGAAAATGTCGTGCGCAGAAAAAGTACAAGTACTCGACTATACAGGGATAGAGCTACAGTACTACCGTGCAAAAATATACGAAAAAAAAGACAGCTCAAAGATCGCTACTTTGTCAATACGTAACTTGCTAGGGAGTGCTCGTACAAAAAAGTGGTCAACTACAAAAATGAAGGGCTACCTTTGTTCTGTATGGTTAAAACATATTTGACTTTGTGGGACAAACAAGTGATACCGTAACACCCTCTCAAAGTTGGAAATTTTCCACTGAAAGAAGTCAAAGTTCGTATATTTTTGCACAGTACTGTATGACATTGCAGACTCGAACGGTCCTCGACTGGAAATGCACCAGCTCACTAGAAATACGCCAAGCTATAATAACTCCATCAGGGCAGTGGAATTGCAAGTCCGTCAAGAGACTGAAACTGGGAGCTCAACGATGCTTCAGGAGACCGAAAGGCTTCAGAAAGTCTACCAAACGGGATGTGCGTTAGGAAACAGAGAACGCGTGGAGACACCAGAAACCTGATAATCAAAGAATTGACACATTCCTGGTGTCTTGACGCAATTCTGATTATTAGCTCATTTACCCTTTAGTACCGGTCAAAAGTTTGTAAACTTTAACCGTTTTCAGCTGAAATTGCCCATCTTTGAGAGTGTGTCATGGTAATATTGATTGTCCCATCAAGTACATTTTTACTGTTTTATATAGATTAAACATAGCGCTTCATTTTTGTAGTTGACAACTTTTTTGTACGGACACCGAATAGAGACTTATGGTCATTTTAAGACCACATCACTATTTGACACTAAAATGGGTCGATTTGAGACAGAAAATACTTTGTCGATACGTAACTCTTTAGGGAGTGTCCGTACAAAAAAGTTGTCAACTACAAAAATGAAGCTCTACGCTTGATCAGTACGCCCCAATTTACTTGATGGGACAATCAGTAGTACCATGACACTAATTTCTAGTTTTTTTTCTTGGCGCTACTCCAGTGACTCACTTACCATTCTCCAACATCTCGATGCGTTTGTCTTTCATCGTCTGATAATTACTCAACATATACAGATACTCGGCGTGACGTCTCAACACTCCGACACGATGCTCGGCGGGCACATGATCCAACTCCATCGTCTCAATTTTCTCCAGTGCTTGCCTCAGCGATTGCGCGGAGAAATCACCCGAAATCTCGTCGAGGTCGTTGAAAAAGTCCTGGAATTTATGGGTTTTGAAAATGCAAATGTGCTCTATTGCACTCTAAGCACTCACCTGTGGAACTTCACTTTTGCTGCTCATCCTATTGTATCTACCGTGAGAACGAAGGAAATAATTGAAAATTTGGAAAACGAAAACCACCACGTGGAGAAAAAAGTGGGCGTGGCTTATTGACCCTTAGCCTTATAAACGTAAACAGTTCAAAATTATATTAATTTTTTTACGTAAAAAATTAATATTTCTAGACGTACCTTTGACCAATGTGGGCGGAGTTACCCTTGTCTATTCAATGCGTGAAAACTGTTTTTGATCTATCGGAATTGGCGGAAAGGAGAGAGTGTGGGGATTGAGCAGAAATAGAGAAATAGGGAAGAGAGATCAATACATTTCCTTTCTTTTAAAATTTAATAGCTTTCTTTCATTTTTGGCCTTTTTTGCTTTTTTGGTGTAATTGTCATAGATTAGGAAAATATAGGTTAGGGAATTCGCCTAGAATGAGAAAAGCGCGGATTTTCAGATTTTTCCTTTTCTTTAGTGTGAAAACTTATAGCCTAGCTAGAAACTTATTATTTTTGAAAAGTGCATCAAATTCTCTATTTTTTGAGCTAAAAACCTTTAAAAATTGTCAATTTTGGGCAAGTTATGATATTTCTGAATATTTTCAATAACTTCAGATGTCATTTGACTTATAAAAAGCCGCCAATTCCGATCATATAAAAACTTTAATATCATTTTTAGAATCAGCTTAAGAATACCTTTAGTATAATACTTCCAAACCGAGCCAAAACAGGTTGACACAGGTTTCGCGGGTTTTTGAGCTAAAAATCAGAAAAAAACTAGTGAAAAATAAAAAATTACGGAGTTTCAAAAATTTTCGTAACTTTCCAGTTTTATTTTTATTTTGGTATATTTTTCACCACATAACGTTGAGTTTCAAGCCATCTGTATTTTCTTTAAAAAGCGACTTCTTCTAAACTCGATCTTACTAGTATTTTAATTTTTCTTTTTCCCATTTTCCCCCATATTCTCGCCCTGGAGTCCTAACCATCGTATTTCTGCAGACACCTCCACAAAATGAGTGTATTAAACATCACCCCGCACCAAAAGAATATTCTCGGAAGTCTAATCGCATCCGGCTTGTCGAATCAGCAGATAATTTATCAGTTCTACATGATCCGACAGAATATGTACCGCTTTCAACCGTACCAGCAAATTGGCGGAGACACTCAGGTACTGTAGAGACATTCTGACAGTTTAAAAATTGAAAATACATTGAAATTTCAGAAATCTTCCGAATTCCCGTCATCTGATAGCCAAGGACCCTCAAATGAACCCTTGCACATGTCATATGGATCTCAAGGATCTCAGGTATACACTAGACTCTGGATCATCATAATTAGAGATTTCTGGATTTCAGAGATCTTCAGAATCGCCTCAAGGGTCTCAAAGATGGGCGTCACCTGGAGCGCATGTGGCAGAGTCTCAGGTGCCTCCGACCGGACATCAAGGATTTCATGATAGAGCAAATTACTGGGGATCCGGAGGAGCTCTGAGAGCTGGAACATCTGGACCTCAATATACGGGAGCCACTGGATCTCAAGGCCCCCTTGGACCCTCAAACGGACCGACCGGAGCCGTTGGATCTCAACGGTACTATGGGTACCCCTTTCCTTTCGGATCGTATCCATATATGGCATATGGAGTAGCAGCTGGAGGTCAAGGATGCCCTGGACCCCAATCTACCGGACTCAACCCAGCAGGGTCTTCTGGATTCCAGGGATCTCAAAATATGTCATCTGGGTCTCCTGGACTTCAGAATTTCTCCGGACCCCCAGATGCGCCTACTCAAACACCGGGATCTTTTGGATCTAAGTGGTCTTATGGATCTCAAAATATGTCATCCGGGTCTCAGGTATCCGACCGTAAACTTTAGAATTCACACCTCCTCGATTTCAGAATTTCTCCGGATCACCGTATGCACCGATTGGGACTCAGTTCCCTCCTGGATCAACATCGGGACCTCAGAGCTCATCAGAATTTCCAGAGCCATCTGGATCCTCTAACGGAGCCGCTGAATCTCAACAATCTCAACGCTACTATGGGTTCCCCTTTCTATATGCGTCGTATCCATTCATGGTATATGCACCTGTTGGAAGTCAAGGATATTTTGGACCACAATCTTACGGGACCCCTCCTACGTCTTCTGGATCCCACGGACCTACACGACCGCAGCGGAAAGCTCCAAAGACAACGGTAGTGGTCTATAAAAGACGGCTATACGACAATAGATATGACCCAAGGGAGCTCGCGAAGTTGATGGATATTGACTCAGCTACCCTTCGTCAACAAATAAAGGAGTGGACGCAGGAGAGAGGAATAACGCAGAAAAAGATAGCTGATGACCTAGGTGTCTGCTCCTCCACAATATCAAGGTACCTTGGCAACAAGGGTTACGTGAGCGCCATTCTAGAGCAGTCGATACTGGTGTGGTTCTTGCAGTATCGTGACGCGTGGAATCGTGTCAAGCATGCGAGAGGACAGATGGTAAGTTGGGATCTCATTGGTTCTTTAAATCACTAATCCTCATCTATTCCAGTTGCGGATCCCATACAATCGACCGACACCTCTCGCCATTTGTGCAGCCAACCCATAGAGATTGCATCCCAATAATAAGTAGATTAATTAAATGTTAATAAAAGATTTTGAAAATAACCTTGGTGCCGACACTGAAAAAGAACGCGGGGAATCTCAGTAGATACTGTAACCGACTCATTGACAGATGGCGATAAGAAAATCTGAGCATAGAAGACATAAATTTTAATTAATTTATTATGAACTGTTAAACCTAAAAAATGATACAATGAAGTAACAGAGTAAGAAATGACATGATAGGTACATAATAAAAAAAACAATAATATTGGAGATATCATTACAAGTAGTTTCCATGAATCCTAGCAATATGTAGATTCCTCCTATCCACCTTGGCAGCAGTCAACACCTCTTGGACCCCATGGTCATACTGTACCAGACACCTTCCCATGTATCCCGTGAGAAGACTCACATCTGGATACAACTTGAAAGCGGTCTCAAGCCTATAGAGGTTTCCAGCCTCATGTGTGATCACGAACCGGTGGAACATCCGGTCCACCGGTCTCCGCATGTGGATGAGCAGGGAATTCTCCTTCGACCGTCTCTCGTCCGTGATGAGCAGCTGTTCCGCGTGGACGATCGTATTCTTGATATACGTCGCCACGATGTGCTCCTTCGTTGGCCAGTCCTCTGAAAATGGGGTCGATTAAGATCTAGAATACATAAAGAAAACTCTAAGAACTGAACAAGCTACAGAGTTTCGAAACTTTTCGAAAATTCGAAAATTCATTTTGTCACAAAAAGTGTGAAACTTAACTTTTCAGTTTTAGCTTGTTCAGGCGGTTCAGAAAAGTATAATCATGACGGGGGTTTGCAGCAATTTCAAGGGTCCCACTGGGTTACTGTAGTTTTCGTGGTGGGACCCAACGTGATCGGATTACAGGCATGATTATACTTTTCTGAAAGCTCTCGACGTGCTGAATTTGAATATCATATTCCTAACTTCTTAAATTCATAATTCCTTCCCAATTTCGATTTCCCCTACAACGCCGACATCCCGCTCATAATCATAACTCACCAATTTCCTTTATTTCAAACTTGAAGTCCTTTTCGTGCTTCTCCAAAATATGCCGCACGGTTCCCTCTCGAATGACCACCTAAAATGTATTGGTTTGAGAATTCTAATTTTAAGATCGAAATAATGAAAACTCACCAAAATTCCTGCGATCAGGAATTGGACCAGAGCTAACGGCTGCTCCATCGGCCCGAATCCTGCTCTTCCACGGTTTGGATGGGTTGGTGGTGGGGTGTTCACCCACATCTGCTCCTCGGCTTGGCTAGCGGTGGCGTTGAAGGCCATGATGAATGTATATATCTGAAAATTGGGAGAAAAGTGTAAGGGAAATGAAACGAACAAAAAGACTTAATAAAAACCAAGAAAAAATGCTGTTAAGTTTTTTTTAAAGAAAAGATATCAACAGACAGTAAAGCGTATCACATTTAACATAATTTAACCTAAATTTTTGCCAAATTTCAAAAAAAAAATGAAATTAACTGAGATACCGCTGGCTTATTGTTGGAAGTATCGTCATATAGTGAGAAAAACTCAAAATCGAAAAAAAGTTGTAAAATTTTTTTTGAGACGAAATACCTACAAACGGTAAAGTCTAACAGATTTAACATATTTCAATCTGTATTTGCGTCAAATTTAAAAGAAAATGATATCAAATTAACTGAGATACTGCAATTGACATGTTGAAATACGAAGATCGTCAGGCTTAAAATGAAAACAATGCTATAACTTTTTTTCTAAAAGCGATATCGACAAACGGTAAAATGGTTCAGATGTAACATCATTTAATCTGTATTTGTGCTAAATTTAAGAAAAAATAATCACAAATTAACGGAGTAATCAAAGTTTAACTTTATCGAAAATGTAGACCGTCATTCTCAAATTTAAAAAAAAAGTTATTAATTTTTTTCTAGAAGAGATATCGACAAACGATAAAGTGCATCAGATTCAAAATAACTTAATCTCTATGTGTAATAAAATTCAAAAAATCACCATCACCTTTCGCTAAAAGACTACCTTAAAGGAAAATGAGAAACTAAAACGCATTCAGAAGGACTCGCACTACCTATAAACACCTACTGTAATCGTCTTCACATTGAGACGGAGAGCACTGTTCTCACGAGGTCCTACTTGGTACATACTGTAATCGTGGGAATGATCTGAGACGCTCTATCTTGGAACATATTGTAAATATCTGTGAAAATGACAGATGGCTTTGAGATTTTATAAATTTTTTATTAGCAACTTGAAAAAAGTACAAAAATACAAAGTATGGTACAAAACTAGTAATAGGACAAATCATAGAATATGATAAATTAGTAACGAAAACATGATAACATATGACATACAATGGAGATTAGAAATAGACAAAGGAAAAAGTACAAAAAATTAAAAAATAACAAAAAAAGTAGGAAAAGAAGTATTACTGTACACAAACAAGTTCTTGGTGTGAGACATATGAAATTTTCATGGGAACAAGGTAAATGGGTTGAAGAGGGACAGGGTATACCATAGGTTGCTGTTGCTGCATCGGACGACCATGTATATTCCAGTAGTGCCCGCTGTCCGCCACGCTCCCTCTCGTAAAGACTCCCATCATCCCAGGCCAGTAGTCAACCACTGCTTGACTTCCACATTGCACCCATGTCCCGGAGAAGGACTCCTCATCAAACCGCTTCTTGTAACCGGTGCTTATCCGGTAGCAATTGTCCTCTTCATAGGCCAGTGGGAAGCAGTGATGCATCTTGTCCTGTGGCCTTCTGAAGTACATCATGATCGAGTCAGCACGTGTACTCCTCGCAACTGAGAGGAAGACTTGAGAGGACGTGCTGATGATCTCTTGGATGTACTTCGACACTTTGTACTCGATCATCGGTGGGTAAGCTGAAATTTGGAAATAGGGGACTTTAAATAGATAAGAACTTACTTTCTCCATCGATCGCGAAATCGAAATCCTTACTGTGCTTCTCCAAAATGTGGTCTACCGTACCTTCCCGGATTCGCACACGAATCGCGGCTACGGGAAACTCACACACCACTTTCTTTTGTCTCTTGGTGCCATATTGGGCTGTTGGAGGGACCATGTTGTGCTGGAAGGCCATTGTGGACGGTATAGAGCTGAAAATTGATAGTTTTTTTGAGTAAGTTCCATCACAAAGGTGACAAAATGATAAGGCTAAGAGTAACTTGAATTTGCTGATGAAGATTTTCAAATAATGTCAGGAAAACCAACTTTTTTGAGATTAAAAAGTATTTTCTGGGCCTACATAAGCTTAAATCTTGCTCTTAATGAGAAAAAAGGCTGAGTAAAGTCAGATAGCAAAATAATTAACTTTAATGATTCAAACCATTCTGGACAGATGGACACTCAGAAACACATAAGCCCCGCCCCTACAGGTCTTTAGGAATAGACTACTGCCATATGTCCGACATTACTCCGTGGTAGACAGTCGTTCTCTTCTTTCCCCTTTTTCTCATTCTACTAATCATACGTCCCCTCTAGATCATATCAAAAACAACTCATTAAAAGCTCGAGTCATAAATGAACTAAAGTGAAACTTTGAAAAATTTTGAAAAATGGGACCGTTTTTGGTTAAAAATCCAAGTTGTCCGAAATATGGCATGATTATACTTTTCTGAACCGTCTTATTGCGCTGATTTAGAAAATCAATGTTTTATGGATCCTGTCAGAACTTGAGTGAAATAAATTCAGAACTTTCATATGAGATTCTCTAGTTTTCGTTTTCTAGTAGTTTTTGTTTTGTTTTTCGTTTCTTGAAAAGTTACTTTTTCCTGACCCCTATTATTTATTCCTACTGCGGTACTTCAAGTAAATAATCGGTGTCTTTATCCAATGTAAACATGTAAACATGCCTATTAATTCACACATTTTCTCTTTCGGTATATTGTCTGGGACATTTTTCGGCTCAATAGGCAAAGAATGGTCCCAACCGCAAAGAATGGTCCCAACTCAAAATTTTAAAGTTTTTCAGCAAAACTAATTTTCACGCGCCTTTTTACCTAGGTTTAGGAAGGGCCCGTGGCCACCTGACACAAAAATTTTTTTTGGGGGATTCCGAATCGTGTGCTGAAAGAGGGACAAAGCTTACACAATGAGTGTGATTCTTGTGAGGGACCACTTTTCACTATTCTCTTAGGCTTAGGTTTCTTGGAAATTCGAAAAAAAAATTGACAAATTAATAGTTTTTGTCAATTTTTTTTCCCAAATTTCTAAGAAACCTAATCCTAAGAAAAAGGTTAAGTAACACAAAAGTTCTCTCCCACGTCTTCAGCCTCACACCTTCAGCCAAAAATCAGCCAAAGAATTTGAAAATTTGAGTCAATTTTGAGGGACCATTCTTTGCGGTTGAGACCATTCAGTTCTGAAATTTGTGACACCCAAAAATTTTGGGACCATTCTTTGCCTATTGAGCCCATTTTTCTTCACATAATACCATCTGCCAGTTGATCTCCTTGAGGAATCACACCGGTCACTGCCAGTAGGCTTCGCCCTGCACACATCTGCTAGTTGACCAGTACTCAGTCATTCTCCCCTCATTCCTTCCTATAAGGAGGTCTTTCTTATTTCTCCCTGTTTATTCTATTGTTTTGTCTCCCACAACACGTTATCTCATTAAAATTTTTTGGAGACTCAAAAAATGATTAATTTTTCTAAAATTAGGATATTTTCTATGTTATTAATTAAATTATTATCAAAACTCCCAAAAACGGAAGATTTTCTCTGTGTTATTGACATCCCCCACCATTCTTTTCTGTGTCGGAACCGCAGAGCTTTAAGTAGTGACCTTTAGGTATGTACACATATATTTCAAAATCATCATCATCATCATTTACAACTGATCAACCTAAATTTGATCTCGTCATTCTTTAATTTCATTTCTTATCAGTTAGCAGAAAATTCCGTTTCCCTCTCCACCTAAATGGCAGCCCCTCACTGATACTTTGATACTCTCCTCCGGTTTTTGCAACCTATTTAAAGACACACATTTTCCAATTTCCTTATCAGTCGTCTTCATCATGCATAGTTTGATTTTCTCGTTTTCACTATTGGCTCTTTTTTCTAACGGTCTATTGGCAGCGGTAGTATGTCCTGGAGAAGAAAAGCTGGATCCCAGTGGAAGATAGTGAGTTTGAAGCTTTAAAGCTGCAGTAACCCAGAAACTGTTCAATTTTTTTTCCAGCTGCTACGTGGTGCACAAAGGCGCCCTGTCATTCCACGATGCTGAAAAAGCTTGCTACGACTACGGTGGCTATCACCTGGCAACCGTCCCCACCATGATTGATAACCGCTTTTTGTACAGTAAGAGATTTTTTCACTTTATATTTTCCAAAATATTTTCTAGACCTCTCCAGCCACTCGAACGTCTTCGCCAACTATTTCTGGCTCGGGCTCACTGATATGACAGCAGACGGCACGTGGCAATGGATTGATGGAAGTGATCTGAATTTTGTGAATTGGGCGCCAGACTCTACCCAAGGTTACTGTGGAGCCATGAGGGAGTCAGACGGGCGGTGGCAAGCACAAGATTGTGCGAAGGCTTACCCATTCTTCTGCTATGGAGTGGCACAGGGTGCACCAACGGTGCCAACGATCCGTAAGTAGTTTTTATAAGCTTGGCACAGTTCTTACCCCTTTAGGGATGGCTGTTTTTCTCTGATTCTTTTAATTTTGCACGCAATTTTCATTAGGTTCGGTAGAGCGCGGTTGTATCACGTGTGTCGTGTTAATCCAGCATTCTTCCAGCACCAAAAACAACGACACGCCCCGCCAGAAAAGAGGAGAACATGATCAAATTTATGGCGGACTCCGAGTCAATTGGTGACCCGAATACCGATCCGAATGCACTCAATTTCTATAACATGGAACGAGAATTTATCCGAGCTGTGACAGATTCTCTGTTTGCTAACCCATCGTCTAATGGAAACGTGTGCACGTTCTATATGAGTGTCTCGTTTTATGGATACAGTAAGTTTTATGGATACAGTTTATTAAAACGGCGAAGGAATTCAGCGAAATACGACCAACAATTCGATCATAGCGCCGCTTGGAGTCAACGACAATTTGATAATTTGTTAGCAGGGAATGTGTGGGATGATGGACACACTGATTTGGCTTATAATATTACGGAGTGAGTTTTTTTATATCTGAAAAAAGCTGATATGGGTTGCGACTTATATCATTGGAACGCCGAGAAAATCCTTATTTCAAATATATATTCAGTTTTTGCCCAGGGTTTTGGTATTTTGACTTCGTTTTTCTCGAATACCAGGCCTCGAGGGGAAAAAGTGAATCAATATTTGAAATCAGCGTTTTCTCAGCTTTCCAATGATATATGTCACGACTCATATCTCTACGGGCTCACGGGATGTAATGTTAACGAAACGTCTGGCGCGTCTTGGACGCGTTTCTAGATATCAAAATCTGAGTTTAACTATGTAAGCTTATTCAGTAGTCGGTCTGTCTCACAAAAATCTAGGAATTTTTCAAATTTTTAATTGTTTTGAAGGTCATAACGCCTGCAAGTCATGGTTTAGTAAATTAGGTTGCTCACTAACACTAACCAAGCTGAAACTTACACGACATTTGAAGAGTATAGAGATTCGGTATCGCCTGATTGTGCGACGAATTTTGTTGTGTATGGGTTGGAAAGAGCAAAAATAGCACATAATTTTTGTAGTTGACCGTTTTATTGTAGGAATACTATTTTAAAAGTCACAGGATGTCAAAGTGAAAAGCTCCAAAATTTCGCCAACTTGCGCTGAAATTAGTCGGTTTCAGGAATACATTACTTTGACAACCTATAACTTTCAAGATCCGTGCCCCTACAAAAAATAGTCAACTACAAAAAAATGTGATATTTTTGTTCTATCGAGCCCATCAGGTTTGGTCGGAGAAAAATTTTCGGAGAATCGGAGAATCGAAATTTTCTCCGAAAAAAAAAGTCGGAGAATCGGATATCCGACTTTTTCTCCGAAAAAAAAACTCGGAGAATCGGATATCCGAAATTTTCTCCGACTTTTTTTCTCGGAGAATCGGAGAATTTCGGATAATTTCGGAGAATCCAAAAATGTTCCCAAAAATGCTTCTGAAACGTATTTTCTGTTGCGTTTTTCAGAATTCACCTTTCTAAAACATGTTTAATCATCATTCAAAGCTTTTGCCAGTGAAAATACAACAAAAACAGGGTTTTGAGTGTCGTCGTCTCCGGTATTCTCCGAAATTCTCCGACTTTTTTTTCCGAGAATCGGAGAATTTCGGAGAATTTCTCCGAAATGAAAAGTCGGAGAATTATCCGACGGATAATTTCTCCGAAATGAAAAGTCGGAGATTTATCCGACGGATAATTTCTCCGAAAAAAAAAGTCGGAGAATTATCCGTCGGAGAAATTCTCCGAAAAAAGTCGGAGAATCGGATTATCCGATTCTCCGACTCCGACCAAGCCTGGAGCCCATACAAAATAAAAGTTGTAAGACAATCACGTGATAACGAAATACACTGTCAAAGTTGGTGCGTTTCCACTAAAACATCCAAAGTTGATAACCTTCTGAGCGGTACTGTAACACCCTTTCAACTCATATATAATATATAATTTCAGCGCCATCACCGGAGCCCAACGATTCCAATGGTCGCCATCAATGGATGACATTGGGTACACGACTCTTGTCTTCCTAACAGCACGGAAAGATTTCACAAATGTTCCATCTCTATTCAACCCATTCCCAAAGTTTGATGAAGTTGTCGTGGTTTCCTTGAATGGCGCTCAAATGCCCGGAATCCCAGACGGTGTTCAAAATGTGCCTGTCTCTAACAAGTTCACCAATGTAGACATCAATAATTTGGTTAGTGCGTTGAAATGTCATTAACAATATGTTTTTAATCAAATAAATTCATTCTATGAGATCATAAAATATAGCGAGAGACAGGAGGAAAAAGGTACAAAAGAAAAAGAAGATGAGCAACCCGTCAAATTCCAAAAAAACTGACAAAAATACATACAAAAATGATATTAAAACCGGGAGAAAATAATAAATCTAAATCACATGGCTATTCGACGAGGTGGCAGTTGTCATTGTAGTCCCCGAGGACGATGACGTGGAGGGGATTACTGTAGTTGTTGTGATCTCAATGGGTGTTGGGAGACTCTCCTTTCGAATTGTGGCTGCCGAACGGGTGATTGACGCGGAGCGGGATTTTACCTGGAATAAAAAAATTTACACTTAAAAAGTTAAAGATTTTCGAAATATTTCGAAAAAAGTTTTGTCGCAAAAACGACCACAGAATCGCTGCAGAACCCATAAAACATTAATTTTTGAAATCAGCACAACATGACGGTTCAAATGAGTATAATCATGTCATATTTCGGATAACTTTGATTTTTGACCCAAACGGTCCCATTTTTCAAAAATTTCAGAACATAGCCATGATTATACTCATTTGAAGCGTTTTGATGAGCTGATTCCAGAAATTTAAAAAATTTGGTTTTTAGTCTAAATCCAACCGAGTTATAGCACATTTTGTAATTTTCAGATTTTCGAAAATTCACGAAATTCCAAAAATTCCCAAAATTTTAAGAACAAATGGCCTGGAAACTACAAAATTTGAGTTTTCCACATCTTTAGCTTCAAAATGAGCCCCATATAGACTTGACTTTGAATTTTGAGGGGAGTGCGACACGGTCGCGTCGCGTGTTTGGGCCAAAATCGGGATGTGGGCAATATTGAACTCATTTTGAATCTTATAACCTCAAAAACCAAATTTTTTAGTTTTGTTGACTCCGATAACTCCTGGGTGAGTTAGAGTTTCGGTATTTTTAAAGAAAATTTGGGGTATTTTGGGTGCCGAACCAACAGTACCCAGAAACCATTTTTTACGCAGATTTCAAATTTTTAATCAATTTTTCGATATTTCTTACCTGAACCAAGTTAACAATCTGTCCTGGCAACGAGGTCTGTGGTCTCTGAGCGGCCGTTGAAATCTCATGCAAACTGGCACGATGCTCTCTCGCATTTCTCGCCGATCGGAAATTGTTGGCGATTGAAGTTTGAGGACGGCACTGATCGGAAGAATTCAAGTTGGATCTCGATGACATTGGCATCACGAATGACTTTGCATTCGACGCGTTCAACACTAGCTGTGGAGGTACGGACGGTGTGGAGAAGCCGAATGTCTCTGTATGCTCTGAATGGTCGAATGAGAATCCTTGAGAGTCTGAAGATTCTGAATGCACTTCTGGAGACATCGCGTCGTCTGGAGAGTGAACATGATCGTGATCATCTCGGTCACCGAGTTCTAAACGAATCGTGAAGTCGTCTGGAATCATTCCTCGGGTGTTGGCTGGGAGTTGGATGTCGTTTCGGATCTCGTTCCAGTATCCAAAATGTTTCAGAATGTCGTTTTTGCACATTGGACACGTACGATGCTCCAGGAGCCATGGGTCGATACATGATTTGTGGTAGATATGTCTGGAATTATTCTGGTTAGGGTCTTGCCACGAAATTTCCAGTTATCCGGTTTAAAGGCTCATAAGAACGTCTCAGAACTGATCCCCTTTAATAGGATCTTGTCACAAAAACTATAGTAATCAAGCTTAAAGGCGCATAGACCCTACTTTGGTTTTGAAGCTCAACTATTTTCGAAAACTTTCGAAAATCTTTAACTTTTTGGATTTTCACTCGATTCTGTTGGTTTTACATCCAAAACAACTGGAATTGTTCAAATTTTGTTATAAAAAATATTAACTAGGTTTGGTGTGGCGCATTTTTAAGGTCTATGAGCCTTTAAACGAGCCTACTGTAGTTTTCCTTCCTTCAAACTCACTTGCAAGGCAATAACCGAATAACATCCTGCAATTGATACGGATCCAAACACACTGCACAATCCGACTGCAGCTCCTGATTCATTCCAGGTGTAATAGTCATCGTCGGTATTCTGGTCAACGCTTTTCTCGCCGCGTTGAATAATCTGAAAATTATTTTAAAAATTGTTAAAATTGTGGGAAAAAACCAAAAATAATAGAAAAATGTTCCAACCTATACCTTCTCTGAAGTCGATCCTTGGCATGGGCATAGCGGAACCTTTGAACATAATAAAAAACAAGCCAAGCTAAGGAAATAACCATCAAAATAATAAATGAGATAGACACAAATAGGACGGACGTTTTGGAAAACGAGCGGAGCGCATCGGTTGACGTCTCCTCGTTGGCCATCGAGTTCTGGAATAAGACATGTTTGGGGAAACGCGTCGGAGGTGCGACAGCCAGGTTGCCTACTAACTCGAGGGGAGGAGGAATAAAGAATTCTGAGAAAGTGAGGAGACTGAATTTTTTCTGGGGAGGGGGCGATTAGATTGACGGGTTCGAATAGGGAATTAGGTGTGGCTCCTGCTTGATTCATCTAATTTCTGAGAAATTTTCAGTTCCTTGTCTAGGAAATTTTCAGACGTTCCTATGAGACACCTGTCATAGTCTACGTTTGGTGTCTGGGGAAAAGACCGTCTTAGTCGTATCCAATAAAGATAAAACTAAGCCTAACACACTTTTACGAGCTTTAACTCGCTTTAAAATGAATATTATGAGCTGAAAATTATACCAAAATGTAAATCTCCGCGAGTTCTGCCTTTTTGAAGATTTTGGATGTAATACCAACAAAATCGCGTAAAAATTGGAAAAGTTACAGATTTTCGAAAATTTTCGAGGCTCAAAACTAAAGGAACCCAGTCAGAATCGCAATGAGATTCAGGAGTCTTTTATTGTTGAAATCAGCGTGTCAAGCCCTTTTAAATGAGTATAATCATGCCTATGCTCTGAAAATTTTGAAAAATGCGACCGTTTTGGGTTGAAAATCAAAGTTGCCCCGAAATATGGCATGATTATACTCATTCGAACCGTCTTGTTGCTCTGATTTCAGAAATCAATGTTTCATGGGTCCTGCAGTGATCCTGTCAGTGATATGGTAGTTTTAATGAAAAAATACGATTTTTAAAATTCAGAAAAAATGCTCTAAAAATTGGTTTTGGGATTGTTTGAAATAAACGTCTATGAAACAAATTTCCCCCTTTAATATGGTGCATCTGCCCGAAATACTTCCTTCTTTTATTCATTTTTTTCCAATTCCAGAACTAAAAAACTTATTTTCCGGTAAAAAAACACCTTTAAAAACTCAAAAAAACTAACTTTAATCCTCATAATCTTCATTTTGAAAAATTTGAGCACTCAATTAGGCTCCGCCTCTTTACTCACCCCTTGCACATTCTCCACATTGCACTGTTTCCCCGACTCCCTGATGTTAGCCACCGGCGAATTCACGTGGAACCATGAGACCTTTAAAACATTAAAATATTTCGAATTTCCAGACATTCCAGAACCCTCTTACCCTGCTATTCGGCGCCCTCTCATCGGCTACAATAAGGATATTTTTGGGTGCCGACTCGACACGAGCCCTGCAATTCTCGAGGCACTTCTTACAGAAGTACACACGCTGCGCGTCGTCGAATTTCGTCGATTCAGCACACAAATCCGTGTAGGCTGGAAGGAAAGTGTGCACACCGTCTTTTTGTGTGAAAATGAGATCGGTTTGGAGTTGGCCGGTGACCTCGTCTGCATCCACACATTGCAGTTTTACCTGAATATTCTGAATTTTATATTTAAAATTTCTATATTCAAATAAATAATTATTCCATTCAAAGAACTCACATTTGCGTAGAGGGCGTCAACGCTGGACTGCAGGAATCGCATCAAAAAAATGGTGACGAGGAGGAGTGGATGTTGATGGTAGTGCATGAGGCCGCCCGCGCCCTGGAAACAATATATAAGCGTCAAAGGTGCGCCAGATAACTTCAAGACATCAAATAAAAGAGAGGATAATTAAAATTGCTCTCCAGCTTCCCATCTCTCAAAGATCAACGATGTTTGGTTTTTTTTCAAAACGAAGAGGAGGAGGCTAAGCGTCTTTGGATGAGAAACGAGGGATAAAAAAAAGAAAAAATTAAAGATTAAGGAAAAGCTAGGGGGAGATAACGATCAAAAGTGTGACTTGACTATAGCCAGATGGGATAGACGTTGACGTATTCTGGGGGAGATTGAATTTCAGGTCAAAGTTTTTAAGGCGGACTTCAGAATACCAAATGTTCGGCTAAAGTGGAGCTGAGAGGGATCTTTGTGAAAAATATTCAGAAACTGGAACACGAATTGTCAAGTAGTTAGAAATGAAGCGTTGAGACAGTAAGAAAGTAAAAATTCCGGTTATGATAGAGAACGTGTCATTCAAGAAAAAGAAACACATTGAGTTCCCCTCAAAGAGTTCCGACGACAGCTGTATGGAATTATTTTAATTTGAAAAATTGGGTTTGATAGAACGGCTGGAATGGATTAATCAAATTTTAATTGACAGAATGGCTGGAAAGATTTTTTATTAAAAAAATTTAGCTGCAACAAGCTGTGCTGACTATAAAGCGGGTGAAAAAATTAGTAATGAGACATAACAAGAATTTTCAAATTCCCCAGGTTGAATTTCAGAAATTGAAAGTTTAGAGATATTTATGAAACTTTTGAATAGTTTACCGCTAAAAGGTCTAATGATAGTAGAAAAATAAACAAAAAGTTACATAGGAAAGTCTCAAGTTGCATCGATTTATTAAATGTCAAAAAAATTACAATTCCCTCAAAATGCTGAAAATGAGCTTAAAGTTTCATGTTTCATGTTCTGACAAAATAAATGTTTTAACTTGAAAATTTATAAAATGTCAAAAAGTTAAAATTCCAAATTCCTGACTGGTGAACTCTCGCAATTACAATAAAAAAGGTTCAAATTCTAATCGGACAGTAAAAACTATAAATCCGGATTTATTTCCTCAGAAATGAATTTTAAAAAAGTTTGCTTAAAAATATATAAATGTTTGCTTCTTTAATCCAATTTTTCTCCCAGATAACGACCTCATGACCCCAAAACCCCCACTGTCTTTAAACTAATCCTCCATAAGGCCCCCAAAACGTACCCAAAAGGTTCAAAAACCTCTTCAAAAAGATAGTCAGCAGCGACAGAGAGGAGGTTCTGGTCCATAAACTAGAACCCATAAACTAGGAGCCCATAAAAATTGTCGAAAACGAGAAAACGAACATATGTTCCCCATCGGAGCTGCTCGAGGGAAGAGCACAGAAAAAAAACGACGAGGAGTCTTCTTGAAAAGTCGTGTCTTGTCGGGCATATAAGGGGAAATGGACGGGGACAGCAAAAAAAAGGGGGGAGAAGAGAGAGAGAGAGGGAGAGGGTCCCCCTTATTCTCTCCGTCTCTCCATTCCCCACACTCTCTCACTCTCTCTTTGGCTGGCGTACCGTTAAAGCTATCTGAGCAATCCCCTTGAAACACGCAGCTCTCTCTCTCCCTCTCTCTAGTCTCTGGTCCCTTTTAACCCCCCGAGGGGGGGGGGGTTAGAAAAGAAATGTGGAGAGATGGAGAGACTCAAAGAAACGAAGGGGGACCTCTCAGCTTAGTGTCCTATTGATTTGACACATGGGAGGGGGAAGAGGGAGCAGAATGCTTAGGATGCACCCGAGGGCACCCCGGGTACACATCCTTTTACACATGAACCTAATTTTGTGCCAGACTAGAGACGGAATTCGAGTTTTTTACGGAAAGGAGGAATGTGAGATAGTAAAAAAGGCTCAAGGCGCGCCAGACAACTCGAAAGTCTTCTTAGTCAGTTCTTAACCGATTTTTGTCGAAAATATAAAGAAAAAACTGCAAAAACAGACTAAATTTACCCATAAACGACTTCAGACACAAAATCTCTAACTAGGGACACCCCGAAAGAGGAATAAGACAACTCGAAAGTCTTTTTGGCATATCTTGTCAGTTCTCACCCATTTTTTGTCAAAAATACACAAAAAAAAACAGCAAAAACAGATTAAATCTACATGTAAAGCATCTCAGTCATTTCTTAACCAATTTTTGGCCAAAAATGGACATAAAAAAACAGGAAAAACTGTCTGAAATAGTCTAACCCCCGTTAGGAACGCCCGTGTCTACAATTTAAACTCAAAATCAGCCGGTTTGAAGAATTTTGCTTAAGTTTCTGCTAAATTTAGTACTTAAAACGGTTATTTTATGCTATTTTTTTTTGGAAAACGAACAAAAACTTTCTAAGTAGGCTCCGCTATCGCGCCAACGACACGCCAGACTGATTAGGAACAGGCAGGATTATGACAGGAGGAGATTATCCTTACTGATCTCAAATCCGGGATTCGCATAAAAAAGGGGGGAATAATCCTCAAGTGTTCGCCTACTGACGTCTCCAGAAGAAAGAAAAGTGTATAGCAATAAAAAAAAGAAATATTTTATTTTCTGGTTTAGGAGGAGTTTCTAGGCAACCCGATGGCTTGTAGGGTTCGGGGAAAAACGGAAATTGAAATTTTGAGCCCTCCGAAAAACAAAAAATAGCATCTCTAACTCAATTTCCTGTCATATTATATAGATTCTCAAGGGAAATTTATTGACGTCAAACAATTCCAGATGACCACTACAAATTTCAGAACAGCTCTCTGAATTCCGTATTTTCCAGAGCAAAGAAAATGTACATAATCTGAATCATGAGTCAAGTACAACATGAGTTAATGCAAAGGATGACGTCGTTTTGATATAATTCATTATTTCCGGTTACGGAGAGAAATAGATTCGCATTATGGAGAAGAGAGAAATATTTCTAAGAAATAAATGGAGAAGGAAAAACAAAAAGAAAGAGAAAATGGAAGTTGAGGGAGCGGAGCATTGAATGAACCCGATATGACCTTTTTTCTGTAATTAGGGATAGGAGGCGGGGGATATTGAAAATAATAGTGTGAGCAATTAAGCGAAAAATGAAAAATGACGTTCTGACGTCTGTTCTTAACCGATTTTTGTCAAAAATAGACAAAAAGAAACAGGGAAAACGGTCTAAAATAGTCAACGGCTACAAAATTATTCAATTTTGTACCCATTTCTAAAACGTCCCAGTTGTAAAACGACGATGCGTCAACAGGTAGGTTTTGACCACAAGATTCTTAATAACTCCTTTTTTCTCAAAAACATTTCAGCTGATGTCGTCAGCGAGCCTCTGTTCTGATTATGTAATAGTGCAGTGCTCCTAGAGCCCTAGAGAACTGGCTGGCTATGTCTAGAAGAAAATTTTCTGAGATTTCTGTCGGAAATTTAGAAATAGCGCTGAAGATGATTGGGGGGATTTCGATTTTTTGGAAGGACGGAGAAGTGGTAATGGTGTATTACCTCAGCACAGCTCTTACAACTGCGCTCCGCCAAAATTACCTCGAAAACTGTCAGTTTTCCTCTGACTCTCTCGATTTCACGCACAATTTTCTTCGGTTGCGGTAGAGCACGGTCGTAAGAAGCGTGCCGTGCTAATAATGGTAATGCGGTAATGATAATAATGGATAAGAGACATAACGTTAGACTTTTTCCTTTATGAAATTGAGGTCATATTGAATTCGAACTTGAAGTCTAGTTTATAGCCGGTTTTTATTTCTTTTTTAGTGGTTTTCAAGACTAGAATTTTTTGACATTATTCACAAAACATACCTATCAGAAGAAGGTCTCGGTGGTTACTCGTTGTCTTGATGTCAAATTTTATAGAAATTGTTGATCAGATTATTATTTTTGTGTCAGAAAGGTAATAATTTGTCATTTTTCAGAAATTTGACTTCATTTTTCTCAAGTACCAATCCTCAAGGGCGAAAATTGAATGTACATTTGGAATCAGCGCTTACTCATCTTTCTAATGATATAAGTCATGTCTTTTCCAAAATAGTGCCAGCTGGGTACCCTTTCAGACCCAGATATCGAAATATTTGAGAACGCGCCGCCGATGGAGCGCCAGCCAAGAACAAGGGGAACCAAAGTATCAAAAGGAAGTGGTGGGGTAAGAAGCTCCGGGGAGGAAGAAAGGAAGAGAAATATCAGATTTCATTTCGACGAGTTCACATTTCCGGGATTATGATTCCATCCTCTTTCTGAAAAATGAGAAAAATATATTATTATTTCTTATTATGAGATGTCAAGTTTTTCAAAGAAAATGAGATGATGAGAAAAATGGAAAAAGAAAAGAGGATAGTGGGGGTGGGAGGAAAAATAACAGAGGATTAATGGGAGGCTAGCAAAATAAAAAAGAGACTAAAATTATGGGATTAGAAAAAAAAAGAGGGGGTGAGCATTTGAAAATGGAATGAATTGATGACGAGGAAAAAGGGAAAGGTTAGGGATCAAAGAGTTTTGTAGGGAAAAACAAACGATGGGATTTAAAAAAAGGTACTAAAAATGAAATCGGTTTGAAAAAATGTCTTCAGAGTTTTCAGAGCTCAAAAAGGTAAAAACTACAGTATTTTGGCAATCACTGAACCTACAGTAACTCAGCTATTTTTGAGTCAAGACCCATGAAACTTATATAAATAGAATCAGGGCGTCAAGACGGTTCAGAAAAATATAATCATGCCATATTTCGGAAAAATTTGATTTTTGACCCAAAACGGTCCCATTTTTCAAAATTTTCAGAATATAGGCATGATTATACTTTTTCGAAGCGTCTTGTTGTGCTGATTCCAGAAATTTAAAAGTTTTCTGTTTTAGACTAAATCCAACCGAGTTTTAGCGCATTTTGGGTATTTCAGATTTTCGAAAAGTTTCGAAAAACTATAACTTTTTTAATGTTCGCTATTTTTTACTAATTTTTAGATTAAATGAGCAGAATTAAAAATATTTTCTAAAAAACTTTTTTCATGTTTAAAGACGCTATTATCGCTATCATCGCTATCATCGCTATCATGAGGTTGACATTCTTCTGTACATCGACAAGTTCAAAATTTGAGATAAAAATAATATTTTATTCCAAAATTAAAACAAAAGAATTTCCAGACTATTACTCGCATCTCACTATTAAAAAACTAATATTCCATGTTTTTCCGGGTCTAAGTAGCTCAAAAGACTCATGGCTCAAAATTAATCCCCTCCCATTCACTTCCATCTTTTTCCCATTTTTCTCTCTAAAAAAGACACCAAATGAAATGGAAAATTGAAAAGAATTCTCGAAATGAATGAGCCTCTTGGTGCTCCCGGTGTCAACAACATGTCAGTTGCGGTGATAGGCGCCGGGGGAGAAGTGGAACGGGACGAAAACAACGAAAAAAATAGGAAAAAGAAAAAAAAGAGACATGTCAAAATTAATTGGTTTTTTTTTCGTTAGTCGTTCGTGTTTTTTTTCAGAGCCGCGATATTTTCAGCTCAGAGAACTTTGAAATGCTCTAGGTCCGAGAGCGCGTCAAAGGTACGCCAGATTCCAACAAATAACTATAATATAAATATAACCACAGAACAGGGAAAAAAACAGGTACGCAAGCGCTTTTTGGTTTTGAAAACGCGTCAAAGGTGCACCAGACCATGAAAATGTTTTACTCAAATTTATAAAAGATTTGAAAGTTCAAGAAAATTAGTGGGTAGACTCAATATTCAAAGACTTCTGCATGATATCATGTACGCAAGTAATAATTAAAATTGAGTTTAAAAAATATTTTTTGGAATTTTTTGAAAACTTTGAAGCGGAGAAAAAAAAGGGATGTAAGACATAAACATAATTTTATAAAATGTTGAAGATAGAATTGCCAACAAAATTTGAAATTCGTTTGAACAACACTAAACTTGGACGGGGGGACTAACTTTTTCAAAATTTGGTTTTCTAGGCCACCAACTAATTTTTCGAGATTAAACTCATTTTAAAGCACTTTTCACCCTGAATCCGAATTTTTCAGTTTCCTGCTCTAATTTAGTGATTTTAGGTCATTTTTGACTGGAGTACTAGTGTTTCAAAATTTCGATACATAAATCTATGGTTACTATACTTCAAAAACCACCTTACCAACAAAAAAAAAACTGAAAATGGCAGTTCTTGGAACAGATAAAGAACGGAGGGGAGGAAATACGACGGAGGCGTTAATTAATTCTATCCCAGGAGAGTTGGGGAGGAAATTGCTTAGGCTTAGAGTAGATGACTCATCTGAAAAATTGGAAAAAAATAGGAAAAAAATTGAAGAGAGCTGGGGGATGGGAACAGAGAAAGCTTTAGGCTCTGGCGTGCCTTTGGCGCGTTTCTCAAACAGTCTTGTTGCTGGAAATGTTGTTTCATCACGGAAGGAGAAAAATGAAAAATGAGGTGAATAATAATAAAAGGAACATAATATTCTAAGAAACACACAAGATAGATTCTATGGGAAGAAAAGACTTCATTAGTGACAGAAGAGAAGGAATGGATAGATGACGTTCAGATTGAAAAGAAGAAGGGGAGAAGACGTCAAAAGCAGCAGAATAGGAAATGAAATTGAGGAGTGATCACAGATCTTGTTAGGTGGAGCCTTGCATAAATATGGCCTAAAATTGTGTGAAAATGACCTAAATTGGCGCTGAAATCGGCTAAAATCGACCTAAAATTGGCTGAAAATGGCCTAAAAACAGTTGAAATCGGCTTAAAATCGGCTGAAAAAATCGCCATTTACAGCCGATTTTAGGCAATTTTTTGAAGATTTCAGGCCATTTTCAGACGATTTCAATCGATTTCCAACCAATTTCAGCAATGGTTCCTCACCAAACTTTAGAAAATCGAATTTCCAGCCTTAAATCGCTTATTTTCGACCTCTTTTATAAAAAAATTGTGGGGTGATTTTCAGAAAAAGGCAAAGCTACAATTCCAACCGATTTCAGCCGATTTTAGGCCATTTTCAGCCGATTTTCAGCCGATTTAGTCGATTTCAGGACATTTTCAGCCGATTTCAGCCGATTTCATCCGATTTCGGAAAAAAAAAATGTCTACCAAATGCTAACCAAGGCTCCGATGTGTTAATCCTGAGGAAACTAAGAAGATCAAATGACTAATGTTTTCTAATTCTGATTAGTCAAGCGTACTCTCTCCTCGAGACTCTGAGTGTTCGATCCCACTCGATGTACTTAAACTGAGTCAGTCAGTATGAAATCAACTACAACTTTTTGTTCTGATTAGTAGTTTCACAATCAGAGAACATATACATGGTATGTACTATTAGTACATTCTTACATCGTGATTTTCATTTCGATAACAAGAAAGAGGTAATCATTAGGGAACTGGAAGTCTAAGTAAGATTTGTTAAAAATGAAAAGACCAGACATCTAGAAAGTTGTTTGTTCCGGAAATGATGTGTCAATGGGTATTCACGCGAATGTGATAGCTTACAAGGGAAGTATTTGGAGACGCGGCTTTCGAACGTTCTGTAAATTTGATTATAGGTACTTTCAACCACAGGTAGTCCATTTCCGCAGTCAAAATAATGTAAATGCGCCTGCGAGCCGAGGCCGAGTTATGAGCTCTCAAACTTTTTATATGGTTCAGCTTTTTCACATGGCATTAAAATTGGTAATATTAGGTTGGTAAATAATTTTCTGCAATTTTTCGATAAAACTTTGATTTTATTTTTTCAAATCCAAAAAGATTTCTAAAATTCAAAAACCTGTTTATCAGCATTGGTAGTCTTCTGACAAGATTTTGGTAGCTTACTGATTCTCTCTGCGTAGACCATCTATTCGAGATCACTGGAAAAGGAAACTTGCTTCTTTTTGATATCCCCTTTTTATTTGGATTCTTCCCCATTAAAATGTCGTTGAAGTCAGGCAAAATGTTTGTAATTAAAGAGAAGAAGGTTGGATTAATACGATGAATAAAAAAGTATTGTCCAGCCAGATGGCAAAAATTTGTTGTGGGTTACTTTCCCAACACATGAAAAAGGTTTGCCATACTGAAAACGCCGTTTTGTTATATCTCCCCGTCCTGAAGTCACATGATTTTGAATTTATTAAAATAAGAAACGTAAACATCTGATGTTACTTCCCTGTCTTCGTTCAGGAGTTCCCACTACTCCACCCAGAGTACTGAGTACCAGATTTAAAAAACCACTTTTTTCGGTTTGAGAACATCCAGAACGCGCAAATCTTAGTCCACACACTGTACTTTCCTCACATCGTTAGAGTAACAACTCAACTATTTATTTCTAATAAATAAATAGCTTGACCATACGTGTGTTGGGTGTAAAAGTACTAAGAACCAACTTAGGTCCATGTGATGTATCATCTCATGTTGTTTCAAAACGTGTGGTATGTAACGACGAATTTTCTCATTCCGATAATTTGTTTCCATCCATGAACTACAGTTACATGAGTCACCCTAAAAGAAGTTGACAACCTAAGGGTGGTTTGATACAGATCCGCTTCAACGATTCCCTGCTATAACTCCAAATCTAGCACTGACTGCTGAAAGAGACGAATTTTTTCAGTCAGTACCAAGTTTCTTTTGTCGAATCTTTGGAATTAAAATGTATTTGCGTTGAAACAAAGAAACCTCTGTTAACATACACCAGCAACTTCTTTTTGAATGACATAATTTTTAGACCAGAAACGATTAAAAACAAAACGACGTTTCAAAAACGCAAAAAGTTGCGTGTAAATCAAAGCTCCGTTCTTGGCGAGAAAAAAAGCGAGGAGTAAAACTTTGACACTGTAACAAGTACTTGAGTAGGTCTACCAAACACAAAAACAACCACATCGAAAAACTACTCCTGTGCCGAGAAAACAAAACGACAACCGACAAGCTCGAAAATTGCAGAAAATTATTTACCAACCTAATAACAACACATCATGTCAATACAGTATGGATAAAATTGCCCGGGAGAGCCATCTACGGGTCTAAATGGAGCTAACCGATACTGTTTTCAAAGATTTCGTTTCTGGTTTGAAGTAAGTATATTGTGATGAGTGGCATTCAAAAAAAGTTATGATTGGTGAAAGTTAATGATTTTTTGATTTTAATCATTATCTATTCACCAACATTTGCCAGCGGGTGTTAAAGGCGCATAAAGTTTGTACGAAATGGTCTAGAAGCGGAAAACATGATTGACAGTTCTTTTCAGACCTACAAAGCTCAAAAAAAAGGAATTTGGTTTTTTGTTTGAACTTATTTTTTGAAATGCAAGACCATTCCGCGAAATTTCCAATAAACCAGGTGCGCCTTTAACATCCCACGGCAGAAGATCGTAAACGGATAATATAATATTTTATATTACGGTAACACAACACGATTTTTTTCAGTATCAATTCGGCATCTAGTTCGGAATTTGCAGTGTTAAAATTAAAAACATTTGAAAACATGCCACAATTTCTTTGATTGTCCCACAATGTAAACGTTTGAAAAGAAATTAGATAAAACCTGGAGCAACATTTTTGTAGTTGACAACTTGTTTGTACGAGCGCTCCCTACCAAGGTACAGCTTCCAAATAAAAATAGTTAGGTTTGGCAACTCTCTAAGAACCGCCCGTACCAAAAAGCTGACACCTGAAATATCAAAACAGTCTTTTACCGTTACACTGTTTTTTAAGCTACCGGGTCCAAATCGTGGCACGTGCTTTTCTAAATATACCAGGTGTTTTCCCAAAAAAATATTTTCGGAAAGTTCTGAAAAAAATGGACTTGAGAAAACAGCATAACTTCCAGAAATCCAAAATTTTTCCAGGAATCCGTTATTGTTCGAGGACAACAACAAAGAAGTGAGAGAGAGAGACAGATTCCTCAGAATATTGAGTCCAAACGAAAAAGTAGAAGACAGATAGAAGATGTGAGGGGAGAAAGAGGAGCAGAAGTGAATGACGTCTTCAAAAAATAGAAGAGAAGAAGGAAAAGAGGAAAACACGTCTTCTTCTTCTTTTTCTCCGTTTTTTTTTCAGAAAAAAGAAGAAAATGAAAAAAGGAAGAGAGTTCCGTTGAGTCACTTTTCAAGGATCTAGCTGCAGGAAGTGAATAACGAATTTTTAATTTCTTCTCGTTTTTTTTTTGCTACTCTGGAATTTTCTAGCATGGGGGGACTGAAGAAAGGAGTTATTTTCATAGAAATAATTAGTCGGGAGAAGGGAAAACGGAAATTGAATTTGCTAAAACGCGCCGGGGGCACACCAGCTATCAAAAACCAAAAACATTTTCAAATTCCAGTAGAATTCAGAGTGTTTGATCAAAATTGACTGAAAGAACAAGTTTTTACGGCAAAAACAATCAAAACCGATAAAAAATCAGTTGGAGACCAGTTTTCCAAAAATTCGATTTTCTAGGCCATCAGGTGAAAAGTTCGTCCACGGCCATTTTTGCAGTTTTTCAGTTCCAGTTGCATATAAAACTTCACAATTTGATTTCTAGTCGAAAAACGCGCCGAAGGTACGCCAGATTCACAAAACTACTGCCAGTCAAAATTCTATACTTCCGAAGAAAAAAGCGCGCCCGCCGACACGCCAGCCGCCCCCTTCTTGCTGATTCCGCCCTCAGGGCTTGCTAGTTTGAGCTCAATCCCGAAAACTTTCGAGTTTTTTTGTGTGTTGCCGAAGCAGAGCAACTCACTCAAATTGAATTTCGAATTGTCTCTCCAGTTTTCTGGGTTTCTGATGGGAGAAAAGTTGGCGGGGCAGGAGGCAACTAGGTCCAACTCATTTCCGGAGCCGAACATGGAAAGTTTTTTTTTTCCTTTTTAGCTTGTTTGGTGAAGAAGTTGGTTAGTCGGAAGAAAAAGAAGAAACAGACCATGGAAGGGATTATTTTGAAGAAATGCGTCATGGTGCCTGTTCCAGACTGTTCTATAATCTCAATTTTTGCAGAATTTGGGTTTTTTGGTAAAACTGATGGATTAGGTAGTGAGAACAGGAACAAGTAGGTCAGAAAGGAAATTGAAGGTTGCTATTTTTGAAATAACGGTATTGGGTAGAATAAACAAGAAAAATTGGGGGTTTTCTGGTCAATTTTGGTATACGGTTGGATTTTTTGAAAAATTAAAAAATGGAAGAGTTCAGAAGACTATAGTGATGGCACTAGGCTGGCTTTTTTGGTAAAACTCAAAAATTAGGCAGCGGGAACAGGGAAAGAAGAAATTAAAGTTTTCTATATTTAATATAACGGTATTTGGTGGAAAAAACGAGAAAAATTACGGTTTTCTGGCCAATTTGCAATAGAGGTGGATTTTTTGAAAAATTAAAAAATGGGAGAGTTCAGAAGACTATAGTGATGCCACTTATTATCGCCTTATGCCAGATTTTTCAGGGAACATATATCAGACATAGCTCTTCAATTTTGTAGTTGACAACTTTATTGTACGAGCCCTCCCTACAAAGTTACAGGTTCACAATTATTGTCTGTGACACTCCAAGGAAAGCCAGTACAAAAAAGCGGCCAGTTTTTCACATGATGAAGTTATATGTAGCTACCGAAAACATGAGACAGCTTCAATAAATTAATATTGAAAATTGAGAAAAAAACAAGCCAAAAATCCCATAACCCTCTTTTTTGGTAGGATAAACTGGGCAGACTTTAAGATAAATATCACTAAAACCGCGACCAAGGCGCGCCAGACTCATAGATCGTAATCCAGATTTGACTAAGCTACGGAGCGCCAGCTGATTAAGGGATTTTGTGAGAAAAATGCGCCCGATGCGCGCCAGATTCTCATTACCACTTTACTACTGTGTCTTCCAGGGCGGACGGAAACTCATAAAAAATAAACAAGGAACCAAAAAGAGGTCCCTTCCCGTTTTTCCTCTGGTTGTTCCCGGAATGAAATTCAATGAAAGAAAAGGAAAAAAAGACATTTTGGCACGCAATCTTTTCCTTTGTTAGAGAGAAGGAAAGAGGAGAATAGAAAAGCAACAAGAGGAGAAGGGACCAGAGATTATTGGGCATCATGTACCACTTTTGGCACCAGAAATTGGGAAAAAAGGTGATAAAAACATCTGGAAGGTTATTTTGGGTGAGGATCGAAATACAACAGATTGTTCACTTAATGTTCACAATTCCTTGTCACTGTCTGCTGAAGCTTTTAAAATCAGTTTTGAATGTAAAAATAGAGATTTGAGGAGTGACTACTATTTTTTGAACTATTAAACTTAGATTGGAAACTTAGATTAACTTTAGTATTTTAACTAACTAGGGAAGGTCACAGAGTCAGTTTGAAGATATAAAACGTGACCTATATCATTGGAAAGCTGAAATCACGCTGATTCCAATTATATATTTAGTTTTTGCCCTCGAGGAATGGTTGTCGAGAAAAACGAGGTCAAAGTGTGGACCCCTAGTAAGGAATGGCCAGTGTAGGGTAAATCGATGACTCATGAAGATAACAAAAAAATCGAAGCATTTCTATTTTGGGTGGAAGAGACTTCTTGGATGACCCAATGGTTTCGTTTTTATACAAACAATGATGGAATAATTCATTATTTCGATATTTCGATCTTTTGACCATTGTCAAGAGTGTTGGCTTAAAAATAGAGGAACAAAGGGTTCTGAAACCACAAAAAGTTATAAAAATATCAAGATTTTATTGTGTTATCGCAAAAATCGAGATTCCTGAGACCTGGTTATGCACCTTCGTTGGAAAAGAGAAGAGGTCTTTCAGATACTGCCTGTCCCAGTGTGACGACAGGGTCCTGAGACGTGACCTAAAACATTGGAAAGCCGAGAAAACGCTGATTCCAAATATATATTCAGGTTTTGCCCTCCAGGAATGGTAATTGAGAAAAATTAGGTGGGGTCAAATGACAGTGGGACAGGACTGCCTTGTCAGTGCTCAAAACGTTGACCCCGTTTTTTTCAAATACCATTTCTCAAGGACAAAAACTGGATATTTGACTATGGGATTAGTTTTTTCTCAGCTTTCTAAAGATCTCCTGGTTAGAAAGAGCATGTGTTCGGTTTTCCAACGAAATACGGTCACAATATTAGTATTGTTGGGAAGGTACCAATGTGTATAAAGCAACCTATGGTAAAACAATAGTAAAACTATGGTCATATAGTCCTATGGTCCTATGGAGTCGCCTATGGTTAAAATCTATTCTCAGCTATATATTTTTTCTCTAGTCTTGAAAAATTCCGTTTTTGCATCACGTTCCAGCAAGTCTGAGAGGGCTCTATCAGAATTCATAAGAAACCGTTTAGGATTTTTAGAAGGTTAAAAAATAAGGAATATTAAATTGATTTCAAAGTTTTGACTATGATATCACTTTTATTTTTAACATTTGTAAAACCATTCTCAGCTAGAAAATTTATTCCCAGCTATATATTTTTTCTCTAGTCTTGAAAAATTCAGTATTTGTTTTCAGCATCCTGACCCAGTCTAGTAAGCAAGTCTGAGAGGGCTCTAACAGAATTCTTGAGAAGTCATTTAGAATTTTCAGAGCGTCAAAAAATCCGGAATATTAAATTGAGTTCAAATTTTTGACTATGATATCACTTTTTGAAAATTTGCAATTAGAAAATTGAATCTTTCCAAGTTTTGGTCTGATCTAGAATTGTGATATCACTTTTTAGAACATTTGCAACAAAAAATTGAATTCTGCCAGTAATCAATTGCATTCCAGACATCACTCAAACCTTAAACAATTCCCATTCCCACAAAAGTTTTCTCAAGGAACAAAGCAGAAGAAAAACAAACGATCATGAGAAAGTTGTTGGTTGGAGTGTGAGAGTTGAGGCAGTCTGAAAGAGTGTTGCCATGGTGAGTGACATATGGATTTGATAATTATTTTTTTCCCGTTGTATGCTATACACATAGGAAATTGGATTTGACGCGTTTTTTTTGTTTTCATATATGAATACTCAGTATTTCCCAAGTTTGTAAGGCAAGGGGCGCTAGAAGCAAGATAATAAAAATTCCGTCGAGGTGTTAAATAAAATTGGCCAATGACCTTTTTTATATTGGTTTTTTCGTTTACCTCCCCTTTTATAGGGTGGGAACAGGGCAGTTTAAGAAGGGAAATGGTTAGAGGCAAGGTTTTTTGGTAAAACTCATAAATTGGGTAGTGGGATATAGCGATTTTTGTTAAAAGAAGCAATTTTTGACTTTTGACATTTTTTTTCCTGATGACATTTTTTAAATTAGATTTTAAAGATTCTAATTTTCAAGGATTTTCAAGGTTTTTAAGGGTTTTAAAGGTTTTAAAAAGATTTTTGAGGATTTTTAAGAGTTTTTAAGTTTTAAAGAGTTTCAAGGATTTTTAAGGCTGTAACTCTCTAGGGAGTGCCCGTATAAAAAAGTAGTCAACTACAAAATTGAAGATCTTGATTTTTTCTACATATTCATTTAGCATTTATGCTTGGGATAACCTAAACTATGCAAAATGATCATCCGGACTAACCGACACACCGACAGAGAAAAAGGAATACGATTGAAGAGAAGTAATACTAAAACTAGAAATTATTTCATCCATGAAATGGGGATTTGTTCACCACGGGAGACCGACAAGACCCGATGGCCTACAACTATGACGACGGCATTTCCGAATACTAACAAGAAAGAAGGATGGTATAGAAAAAGGGGGAGGGGAGGATGAAAAACGTTTTAGATACCGGCAGGAAGGAGAGGAATAGGCATGTGTAAACATATAGATACTGGGAATTTCTAATAGTATGCGGGGGATACTTGAAATGTTCGAAAATAAGAAAATGACACGGGCAGTCTCAATTTTTTTATACTATACTCGTTTTAAAGTACTTTTCCCTCGGAATCCGAATTTTTCAGTCTCCTGGTCATTTTAGTCAGCTTTTGACCGGGGATTAATTTTTTTTACATTTGGATATCTAGGCCATGAAGCTTAGCTGATGATACCGAGTTTAAACGATTCAAAAGAATCGAAAATAGTGAAAAATCGCCGAAAAACAGCGAAAACAACAAAATTTGAGCGGGGGACTAACTTTTTCAAAATTTGGATTTCTAGGCCACCAGCTAATTTTTCGATTATATTAATTTCAAAGCTATTTTTACCCTGAATCCGAATTTTTCAGTCTCCTGGCCTAATTTTGTGATTTCAAGCTATGGGAACAAGTTTTTCTAAGTTATTAACCCCTGCCAGCTTCAAATCTAGAAACAACATTTTAAAAAAGCCCTCACGGAAAATGAAAACAGCTAAAAATCCTAGAGTGCAGATGCTGGCTATCCTGAAATACGTGAAATTTTCAAAATAATTAAATAAAGAAGGAGAACGTTCGAAAAATGAAACTTTGGAATAGAATTAGAAGAATAGAAAGTGGGAGAGGAGATGGAAAACCAGTAGGATTAATACTGGTCAAGAAGGAACATGTGTGATAGAAGCCACGCCCACTTTGTCAATAGGGCTAACTTACAAACTTAGTAACTCAGAACTCAATTTTTTCCTGTTTTCTAACAATCCGTCAAAACAATTCATCTGTATGTTCTTTATCACCTGCCACTTGTCAAAAGTAGAGGAATAGAGAAATCAAGAGAGAAAAAGTGATTGGGTTAGAAGTGAAAAGGTGATAATTGAAAAGAAGAAGGGGAAAACAGGTGATTGATGAGGTGTCAAAGATTATTTTTGGGTTCGTTAGTAGCATTTGACAGCATTCGAGAAAGAGGGGGAAATTTGAGTTGTTATGATTTATATGAATTGGATTGTAAGAAGCTGTGATGGATGGGAAGGGCAAAAAACAAAAATAAGCTAACAGATCAACAAAAAATGAGGAAGTTGAAGAGCAGTATTCAGCAATACTGTAGCCGAAATGGAATGCAGGAATCATACTTGGAATTTTCAAGGCCCAGTAGTATAAAACAGCTTAACCTGAACAAATGGGTCAGATAAATTTTTCTTAAAGAGAATGTACCGTAGCGCGCTCTAAAAATTAGTCCGGTTTTGACATGCAAGATGTTAAAATATCATGGTAGCCAAATGTCACGGTTGCCAAATATTCTGGTTTTGAAACGTCCTGAAGATTAGTCAAGATTATCTACACAATGTTCCCCCCTTCCTCCCTAAAAAAACCGCCGCCTTCTTACCTTTCCCTCTTTTCTAACAGACTAATTAACATACCCGAGAGGGGGGCGTAAAAATGAAAACAGTTTCACTTTTTTTACATCTTCTTGGAACTGGTTCTATTCGGAAGAACAGTAGTGTTTATTTAGTTCTGTTAGATACATACCTGGGTATGTAAGTAAGACAGGGAAGGAGGATTTTTGAGGAAAGTTAATTAAATTTTAGGTTTTTTTCGGCGAACAGGCGGAAATAACAAGAAGATGATGATATAAATCAAATTGAGACAGGTGGAAGAGGGCGCAGAGAGAGAGAGAAAAATCCGGATGATATGGAAATGGAACTTACGAAAGTTAAAACTGATTTAATGGAAGAAAAAGTTGGATTTCCCTTACTAGAGAGTGATTCCGAGGCGACGGTGCAGACCTATAAAAGAAATTGGCAGGGATTTCCAAAATTATTATCAAATTTTGCAGAACAGAAAAATTTTGCAGGGGGTGAATTTATCAGTGTAGAAATATTGTAACTTTGGTCTCTGTGTTTTGTCAATTTAAATTGAATACAGTCCTCCCAGCAGGTTGACCATTAGACAAAAGTAGTAAATTTTTCTATATTCTCGTTAAACATGCTTAAATTAGTATTTCAGTCATTTTTCACCATTTTCTATCTATAACTGCGGGTACCTGAATGCTGAGGATATAGCTTTTTCTGAAAATTTCAGAGACATGTTTGCACAAAAATAGTGAAACATGTGAGAGGGGTGTGTCAATTTATTAGGCTAATTATGAAAAACAAAAATTAGTCATCACAGCTTTGAGAAAAATATATCTTTTAGAAACCAAAAGTACATACCCTCTTATTTGATAAAAATGAAGAGATAGTATCATTTTCTTGAGATGAAACCGACCAAAAAAGGAAATCTGACCTGATTGTGGTAGCCAGTAGCCATAAGAAAAGGAAGAAGAGAAAATGAAAAAGATAAAAGGAAAATGAGAAGAGAGTAATAAAAGGATAGGGAACAAGGGAACGGTGTCATTCATTTTTCGGTTTTTCGGAAATAAAGGAGAAAAAGTATTTAGTGAGATGAGAGGGGAGAGACCCCCCACTTGACCCAATATAGGGGGAGAGGGAACACTGCTGTGGGTGTGATGGAGTAAGTGGTTTGGTTTTAGAGGAGGAGGAGACGAGTAGTAGTATAGTGGTGGGAATAGGATCACAAATTTTGAGGTAGAGTATTTTCAAAACAAAGAAATTTCAATTTTTCCGTAGTTAAAAGAAATCTGGTGCGTTTGCCTAGGGAATGTTCCAGACGTAACTCGGCTTTTCAATTTGGCTCATATCCTATCAAGTAATTCTCGACACGATGATTCCGAATATGTAATCCAATTTTGCAGAACACTTTTCTGAATCCAGATATATGTATTTTAAGTCATTTCCAGTCCAAAAATTAATTGCATTTTTCAAGAGACTCAAAATCAATTTTAGACCTAATTTTAAAAAATATATATGTAGGCATCTTTAATATTAAAATATGGCAGATGGAGCACCAGTCAATGAAAATTGTGGATTTTTGACTAAAAAATTTCATTTTTCATGAAATGCTTAGTTACAAAGCCTAAGAATTCTGAAAAATAGATTATAGGAACAACAACAATTCATGTTTTGTAAAATGCGTCAAAGGCACGCCAGGGAGCGAGATTTATGGTTTGTTGACTCAAAATTAGTTATTTTTTTAAAGAATTTTTAGTTTTAAAACTTAAAAATGCCGGTTTTTCAAAACTTTTCGGCTAAAAATGATTCAAAATCAAGCACGGAACACCAACAACTGAAATTTAGTAAAACGCGTCAAAGGCGCGCCAGAAAGCGAGATTTATGGTTTTTTGACTCTAAATTCTTCGTTTTTCGACGGAATTTTAGGTTTCAGAGTTTAAAAATGATAAAAACTATTCAATTTAATCAAAATATTTTAATCTCGAAATTTTTTTTTAAGTTTATAAAAATGATGAACCGGCCAAGATATACATACTTGCCTAATCAAGCTTTCTAAAAACAGTGTAACCCCACTTTGTTATAGTTAAGGAGACAGAATTCCCTCCACACTTCTTCAAAAAAAAAGTGTGTGTATGTGTCCTTCAGAATCTCGGTGTGGGTGGGGGGGGGGGTATGCATGTGGAAAAACGAGGAGAGGGAGGAAGCGGATGGCTAATTTCCATAACGAATTGGATTCTTCTGAAGGAGAGGAAAGAGAAGGGAAGAAGAAGAAGGGGAATAGGGAAATTCAAAAAAAACAATCAAAAAAACAATCAGCGCCAGTTGAAATACGTTGGAAAGAGAGCCCGGATTTAATAAAATCATAAAATCAAAAGGAAAAACGAGTCAAAGGCACGCCAGATTCCGAAAAACGGGACAAAAAGAGGTAAGACATTGTAGAAAACACGTCAAAGGTACGTCAGTTTCTGAAAATAAGAATACTATCAGCACATGCGCTGAACAGGAAAACGCGTCTAAGGAACGCCAGAGCCGCTTTTTGACTTTCGAAAAGCGCGCCAAAGGTACGCCAGATGAAAAAACCAGAAAATTGGAAAAAAATATGTTAAAAGCTCATCTAACCTTTGTACTTCCTCAAAACTATTTGCCAATCTCCAAAACGCGCCAACGTCACGCCATTCCGTTTCCAATAAAACCGAAACCTAGAGGCCATAAAACCAATTCTCACGGAACCGCCCCCATCATCCAAGCAGTCATCATCATCTGGTCATATAGCCCCCACTGGACAGGTGTTATATGGGAAATTGGTCTCCCGTGTCCGTCCGGAGGCATGTCTCGGTTCAGTGTTCTCTATATGACCCCCCAATCGGATAATTATAGATGAGTACCTCTCCCTATTTCTGATCAATGTTTTCCACACCGGAAGGTCGTTTGTGGAGGGGAGAGAAGGGAAGGAAATTAAAGGGAGGATGGGATTTAAAAAATGATTGAGATTTGGTGTGGCTAAAGTATTGACTAGGGTAAAAAATGACTGAATTTTGTACAATGTTGAATAGAAGCCCTGATTGTCCCAAAAAATTTGAACTGAAGTGTCCAAATGACGGCTTTAAGCTATTAGCACGGCACCCTTTTTACAAACGCGCTCTACCGAAACCGAAGAAAATTATGTGCGAAATTGAGATACTCAGAGAACAAGAGACATTTTTAAAAGGGATTTCGGTGGACCGCAGTTGTAAGAACTGTGCCGAGCTAATAACATTTCAAGAAAAACTGAATTTTATGAAATATTTGCAGTTTTTGTGCCAAAAATTGACTACTTGAAAACGGTAAAATTGAGGTAATAGCTAACTTCCATTTTGCAACATTCCGAAACAAAAAATTGAACTTTTTCAACTATTTGCTATGTAAAAAAATCTAAAACTTAAAAAAATCTGAGTTTGGAGGTGCCTAGGGGTCTAAAATACGGATAGTCCGACTATTTGGCTCAAAAATTATCGAAAATGTGGAGAAAACCAAAAAAATTGTTTAAAATTGTCATTTTCCATCGAAATCTATTTTAAAACCTCACTTTTTGAGTGCGTTTTTTGCCTAAAATGTAATCGGTAGATTTTGTTGCAAAATAGGCCTTTTTCAGTTGAAAATAATCAACTTTGAGAGGGTGTTACGGTATCACTGATTGTTTCAGTACAATTTTTAAGGGATAAAACAGATGAAAAGCAGGGCTTTATTTTTGTAGTTGACACCTTTTTTGTACGGGCACTCCCTAGCAAGCTACAAATCGACAAAGTAATTTCTCCCTCCAATCGACCAATTTCAGTGCAAATTAGTGCTATTTTTGAGCTGTCGTCTTAAAATGATCATAACTCTCTAGGGAGCATCCGTACAAAAAAGTTGTCAACTACAAAATTGGAGCTCTACGTTCAATCTATATGATTCATTAAAAATTTTCATGGTGTGACTTTAAGAATTACTACGGCACACTCGCAAATTTGGTAATTTTCCACTGAAAACAGCCAAAGTTGATACTTTTTTTGTCCGGTACTGTACATATCGACAATTGTGAAAGGGTACACCTCGGACGCGTTTTTGTTAGTTCTGTATCAAAACTTTGACTCTGGCGAAATTTGAGCCTTACAGCAATTTTCCTCAGTTGAAATTTATTTTTCACATCAAAAACAGGTGAAAACTAGTCGAAAACCCCAAAAATGGAAAAAAAAAACCCAAAACTACGACAAATAAGTCATGCGCTGAGCCAACCGTTGTGCGACGGAGCACACGCCTCACACTGCTATGCGTCAATAATCCCCAAATAGCAAAACAAAAAATTATTGATTTTTCGCGTGACCCTTCCCTTCAATTTCCTGGCCATTCCCCCCCTAAACCTACCCTGAACATTATTTTAACCGTGTAACCCGTTACCCCAAATGTCACCAAAGGTCACCCCCCCCCCCAATCAATCGATATCGATCGATAATCGAAATCAGTACCAGCAACTCGCTACTACCCTCTCTTCATCTCAAGTGTAGCAAGTGTTTTCGTCACTGAACAAAACCACCAACGAAGATGCTCCCATTGATGTCTCTGATTGCGTCCGCTTCGGCGACAGGCGCCATGCTTGTGATGTGCTCCGGAAAGGATAGACAGGCGGTGAGTAATTCTAGAAGGTTCTGGGGATCCGTTTTCAAGAGTTTCTGGAAACATCTATCATCAAGGGGGTCAGGGGGGAGAGCCCGGCGCTTGTTAATACAAAAAATCCAATTTCAGACCCGTAAGCCGTCCAAAAAAACTGGATCAAAATCCACCAAATCGCATCGCTCTGGCTCGAAGTCCTCCTCGACAGCGGGCACCAAATCCCAGCGCTCTTCCAAGTCCGGAAAGTCTGGAAGATCTGGAAAATCCGGAAAATCCGGAAAGTCCAAGAAGGGAAAGAAATCGTCGAAGTCCAAGAAGACGCCGCTTGCTATCGCCGCTGTGCCCGGAGGAGCCAGCGCCCGTCAGTCGGAGTCGAAGAAGACGAGAAAGGATCGCTCGTCGAAATCGAAGAAGTCGTCCAAGTCGAAGAAGTGCAAGGCGATGCAGTGCGAACCAAACAAGATTAAGCAAGAAGTGAGTCGAGGGTGTCTGTCTGTGTGTCCGGGGTGTCCAGATGTCCGAAAATAGTTTGGATGTGTTCCTGAGGGCTTGGCTAGGTATACGATGACGGTGGCGTCTATCGGTGTGTCCCGGTGTCCAGATATTCGGAAATAGTTTGAATGGGTTCCTTAGGGCTTGCCTAGGTGTCTGATGACGGAAAGTCTGTATGTGTGTCTATGTGTCTAGGTGTCCGGATGTCCTTAGGATAGTTTAGTGGGGGTATTAGTTTGCCCAAACTTCTAGCTAGGATAGATGTCTGTGTGTCGGTTTGTCCGGATGTCTAGGTTAGATTTTTCAGCCACAAAAATCGTTTTTTTAGATTTTCGAAAGATTGGGAACCAATTTTTATGTAGGAACGCGTTGAAGCCTCTGCGACTTCCGAAAGCACGTTTTTGTGGATTTTGTGCGATTTTTAGATTTTTTTTTAACAAAAAACGCGTTAATGGTGCGCCAGACACAAGTTTTTCCAAACTTTGAGAGATTTTGAACTCATTTTTAATGGTTTTTGACAGATCTTTCTGGGAATATCAGATTTTATAACGTTTTTTATAACTTTTCTTAATAACAAGTAAAATTGGCTTTTAAATAGCCCACAATTTGATAATTCTAGAAAAATCTGTCAAAAACCATGAAAAATGACGCTTTTTCACATAAAATTGATTCCGATTTGCCCAAAAGACGCATAGAAACTGATCGACATGTCTATAAGTCGCTTGGCTGGCGCGCCGTTGACGCGTTTAGTTGGAGAATTGCTAAGCTTGTGTGCCGGTTTGTCCGGATGTCTACAAAGCAGTTTTAGACAATATTAGACCAATAAGTTGCTTTATTTACAAAAATCATAGAAGATATGAATCATTTCCAAAAATCTAGTTAGAGAATCTATACTTTCTTCTCTTGTACTCGCTCTCCACCGCTGGCTCCACCTCGATGGCTCCAGTTCTTGGTGGGCACTGACAGTACTCGGCGTCGGTTCCTGGCTCTCCATTGGCTCCATCGTCTCCTGGTGCTCCGTCCTCTCCGGCGGCTCCTGGCTGTCCTGGTGCTCCGGCGACTCCTGGCGACCCAGCGGCTCCTGGCGCTCCGTCTTGTCCTGGCTGTCCGGCGTTTCCTGGCGCTCCGGCTGGTCCTTGTGGTCCTGGCGCTCCGGCGGCTCCGTTTCCACGTTGTCCGTTCTGTCCTGGTTGTCCTGGTGCTCCGTCGTTTCCATCGGCTCCTGGGGCTCCGGAGTCTCCTTGAGCTCCTGGTGCACCTGGTTGTCCGTTTTGTCCTGGGTTTCCTGGGGAGCCGGGTTGCCCGTCAGCTCCAGGAGCTCCTGCTGGCCCGTCTGGTCCTTGTGGTCCTGGTGCACCCGCTGGGCAGGTGATACATTCGGTTGGTTGAGCGGACTTTCCTTGGCCAGCTCCATCCTCTCCGTTTGGTCCAGCTTGTCCTGGTGCTCCATCATCTCCGTTATCTCCTGGCACTCCTGGTGGTCCTGGTGGCCCCGCTGGGCAGTTGGATGGCTGAGTTCCACAGTTGCAAGATCCACCGGCGGCACGCTTTCCACGAACGAAGAGGGATCCGAAATCTGGATAGGCACCACGATTCTGTGGAGCGTTCACCGCGATCATTGAGTTCCAGGCGTCATTTGCGATACCACGGAAGGCATGCATATCGGACATGATGTCGGTTTGCAAGTCGGTGATTTCCGAGTAGAGCTGACCGGCGTAGAGCAGAGAGCTAGCGATGGCGGTGGCAGTGATGGCCTGGATGACGATTAGGTAGAAGTTGGAGGAAGAAGACATGATGATTCGAATAGTAGAAATCAGAATCAGACGATATCTATCAGCCTGCAGTTACCCCTTTTATATACCTCGACATTACAATCCTAGACGTTTTTTTTCTATTCTGTACAACTGTTGTACGATATGTATACTTGTGTAAATTTATACACTATCAAATCACAACCTCATCACTATCCGATTACTTTTTTTTGTGTTGGGGTGTCTTTCCATTTCATCACTATCACACTAGGGGGAGAAGACACATATAGAGAAAGGAGGAGGCGGAAGTAAATTGGAAAGTGATTCTCTCTTTTTCTCCCTCTCTTTTGTTTTTATTCGGAATTGAAGATCTGTGTGTCCCGATGTCCGCCGTGAGAATTGATTGTGAAATGAGAGATTTGGCTCCCTTAGATCCGTACCAGGGATGTGCGGAAATCGGAAATTCCAAAAATTTCAGAATTCGGAATTATTCCAAAAAAAATTTCCGGAACAATTCTGAAAAAATTGGAAGTTTTCCGGAAGAAAAAAGTTCCGAAAGCAATAGGAAATTTTTAAATTGAAGTTTTTCTGGTTTTTTTTTGGTTCTGTCTGTCGGTCTGTTTGTCGGGATGTCCAGTGCAAATATACGGATTTTAAACAGTTTTCCGAAAGTTTTAACAATTTTTGATCGAAAAAAATAGACTGAAAAATATAACATTTTGACTCTGAAAATAGCTTCATTTTGAGACTCCGTTTTTCAAAAATTTAAAGTTTTTTAAATTTCGGTCAGTCTGTACCTCTGTTCGTCCGAATGTCCGGAAATTTTTTTTTCCTCCGAAATAGAAATTTTGAGTCTAAAAATTAAGTTCATTTTGAGAGTCCGTTTTTCAAAACGTTTCACTGTAACTCAGTTTGTCCTGATGTCTACTACGATTTTGAATTTTTTTAAATTTCGATCTGTCTGTGTGTTTCGGTGTCCGGATGTCCAAATATCCCATTTTTCTTGAATGACTGTCTTCATCTCGGTCTGTCTGATGTTCATTTTGAAACGTTTTTTTTTCTTTCTAATTTTTCTTATTAAAAAATATTTTTACTTGCAGAAGAACCGCAACGCCGTCTTTGTCAACTCCTCGTCTGACGCCTCCTCAAAAAGTGGAAGACGTCAATCGAAGGTGTCTTCGGGATCGACATCCTTGTCCGCTGAGAACTCGGGTAGAACCACTCTCAAGGCGGTGCCGAACAACTCGAACTATAAATTCCCAGAGGGACAGAGTGAGTCTACCTACAGTACCCTGATATCATAAATTCATAATTTTCAGTTAAGCCATCCACTCTTCGTGCTTCTCCAAACAAGCTTCCATTCGCTCCAACTGGAGGTGTTCAAACTGTCAAAATCGCCAATAGCACCAAGTCGAGAAAGGCGTTTAAGGTGAGTAGGTTGATTTTTAGGATGAATTTTTGGAATCAGCGCGTCAAGAGCTTTCAGAAAAGTATAATCATGCCGATATTCGGATTACGTTGGGTCTCTCCACGAAAACTACAGTAATCCAGTATACAGTAGTTTTCGTGGCGAGACCCAACTCCTACCGAATGGGGCCATGATTATACTTTTCTGAAAGGTCTTGACTAGCTGATTTTGAAAATATGCCTTTAAACTTAGTTAAAGCAAAATATACCATTTCTTTTCCAGGTGAAAACCTCTGACAACTTGCTCTACCGTGTCAATCCGGTCTTTGGATTCGTCGAGCCTGGCCAAGACCTGTCGATCGATGTGCTCCGTCACAATGGCATCGAGAAGACTGACCATCTTGTCGTGTTGACTTCTGACGCTCCAGCTGAGACAAAATGTGCCAAAGGAGTCTTTGAGACTGACCCGCCGAGAGAGCTTACTGTAGTTCCTTTGGTGGCTCACTAGGAGACGAAAAGTCTGAAAAAAGGGACAACTCGATTCTGCTCATTTTCAGTATAAACGTGTGTGTAAATTTGAAGAAAAAGAAAGTAAAGTATTATTGTATTGATGAAAGAAATGAATATTTTTGTATTTGGACATCTGGATTGACAGGCACACGGAAAAATGGACTAGTTAGTCATAGGGTTATGAGAAGATTGGGCGGTCACATTTGTAGTTTAGAAGAGGCCGCGCGTCTCCATCCCTAATTGGTTGTAAATGTGACAGACTAAATTTTCAAATGACAATTTTTCTGACAGATGGTCCTCTCACATACAGGTCACCTGCTCATTTACGGGTGTCTCACGAGAGTACTGCTAAATATTCGGTAGGTAAATTAGAAGACTTGTTTTACTTTTTAATTAATTTATTTTCAAAAACAAAATACAAAAAATACAGAAAGATTAGTATAAAGTGTAAATTAGAGAGATTATTTAAAATATTATGAACAATAAAAAATACACAATTACATGATATTATCAGGCATAGACTGGAGGGGGATAAGGTAAAAATTGGATGAATTGTGGAGAAGGAGGGGCAAATTGGACATTTGGAACCGGGGAAAAAACAAAATGGGGAACAATATATTGCAGTGGGACCTCTGCAATCTGAGGTGTCGGACGGTGGTGGATGTTGGCCAGGTGGGAATTCCAAGAAGTCCTTGTGAAGATTCCTGTCATTCTAGGGTGGTAGTTGACGTCTTGTTGTGACCCGAATTCCTTCCATTGTCCAGAAAATTGCACCGCCTCATCGATCCACAACTTATACGCGGTGCTCACGTTATAAACGTGTCCTTCCGCCTCATCCTGGGCAAGGGCTATACGATGAAACATCTTGTCCCTTGGTTGACGAACGTACAGGAGGAGTCCGTCCTTCCTAGTCACCAGCTCATCAGTGAAGAGAAGTTGAGGCGAGCTCAAAATCAATTTCTTCAGAAAACTTGACACGTTTCTCTCGACAGTGTTCCAATCTCTCGCTCCTCTGGTCGCGTGCTGGAAGTCCTTCCAGTGCTTCTTGAAAATGTGGCGGGGAGTGCAATCATGAATGCGAATCTGAAAATTGGAGCATACGGTATGGATCAAAGTTTTTGTTATTGTGAAAAAGAATAGCTGATAAATTTTTTTGTAATATTCCCAAAAAATACCTATTTTAAAATTTTATAAATCAAAATTTAAAAAGTTTACAAAAATAGACATTTTTCAAAACGACTGGTTTTACAAAAAGATCATCAGAGTTTCTAAAAAAATTACAAAATATAAAATGATAAAACATTTTTGGAATATTGAACAAACGGATCATAGACCTTTAGATATATTTACTTATTACATTTCAAAAGATCCAAAAAATTTCATGATGCTAGATTCTCAATTTCCAGGGACACTAGGATGAGGACTCCCAAATTTGGCTCTTGGGAAGATTGATGAGCAGATGGAAGTGACCACCTGGATTAAACTTGATGATTACTTATGAAATTATATCTTGAATTAAAAAAATTGATTTTCAAAACTTTAAAGATGAAAATTAGGTTAAGAATTAAGGATTAAAAATTAAGGTTAAAAACTTATAGTAAAAATTTAAAGTTGAAAATTTGAGGTGAAAAAATAGAAAATTGAAATTTAAGGTTGGAAATTGAAGGTTGAAAATTTAACTCAAAATAAATAAGAATGTTATAAAAAGAAATTCAAAAAATGATGAGTTCCAAAAACAGAAGTTTTGCAAAAGTGTATAAAACTGTAATATTGGAAACGTTCAGTTGTTTTCTTGTTTCAAAAAAAATAAATTTCATGAAAAAAAGGTGATTGATGTATTCCTAAAAATTTCGAAACGAAAAATTCGTTTCAAAATAAAATAAAATTTAAATATTGAAATTTAATGAAAAGTCAAAAATTTGGAAAATAGAATTTTTATGAAAATTTTCGTAAATTATCTTCAAGCTTCTCTTTAAGACCTTCAGATGGTCTCTTCCGTCTTCTCATCGTTCTTCCCAGGGGCAGATTTGAAATCCTTGTTGTACTGTTCGCCTGTGGAAAAATGGATGCATTATATTTCCCAGTGTGATCAGGGATATGTGTGAGACGGGAAATTGGAACCTTGAGGCTTATTAAGAAAGTCTTCAGCTAAATACTGTTTTAATTTTTTTAATTTTTGGTGTCAGCTTTTCATGGTTTTAAAATTGCTGGTTTCAAAACGTTTTAGAGCCAAAATTTTGCAATAAAAAGTGCTAAGATTTTAGGTATCACATTTGTTCTTAACTTTTATTTTCCCGCTCCTTTTGAATGAAAAAAGTAACTGACCGTGATATTCCCCACGGAGAATTCGTCAAGAATCCGTGGTCCTTCATTGAATCCAGTGTGTTGAGCCACAGGCATTTCCACAGGTCCTGGAATTCCAAATGGCGTTGGGACGTTGACTGGCGCCCAGTAGACCATTCCAGACTGCTCTTGGGCAGATTGCTGGTTGTAGTTGTCAAAGTACATCATGTTTTTATTAGCTGTAAATACTTCAAAACATTTTTAGAAATTGTTGAAAAAAACGTAAAACCAATCGAAATGAGACAAGAAAAAAGTGGACAAAAAAGGAAGAATGGTCATTTCCCATCAAAAACCTCTGACTGTAACCAACCAGCTAAGGGAACCATCTGTCATCCTCACATCCGGTGAGTTCAAGGGTGGGACAGTGCATCTCCCTTCCCAATTGGTTGTAAATGTGTCTATCGATCTTAATTGTGTGAAAATTGGAAACAAATGTGTGGAAATGGATTATTGAAATGAGGAAACTTTTATTTTGATTCATTTATTTTAACTGGTATTAAAACTGGAAAACAAATGGTAATGATATCAATTTAAATGGTAAACAAATAATATACATATAAAGTTAGGATCTCAAAAAACAATTAAGTTTGTTATGATGTTGCTGCTTTGGGACTAATTTGCCGCAAGTCTGCAAAAAACCAGAAATTTTGAAAAAAGTTTAATATAAACCTACTAAATGTGATAAATTTAAATCCAAGTTAACTATAACCAAGCTTAAGGGAAAATGTCAGAAAATTTTATTGACAGATGGTCTACTCACCTACCGGTCATCTGAGGATGGGAATGCATGTGTCTCTTGTGTCTCACTTCTTATCAGATCATGTAAGGGTGTCTCACGAGAGCATTGCTAAAAGGTCGGTGAGTAACTGGAAGACTTGTTTTAATTTTTGATCAATTTATTTTCAAAAAAAATACAACAAGAAATAATGTACAGATAAAAAGTAATGTACATAGAGTAAAAAAATACAGGACAAAATTATTTAGCATATTATAGACAATAAAAAATATACAATTACAAGGTATTACCAGGCATGGACTGGTGGGGGATAAGGGAAATATTGGGTAGGTAGGGGATGAGGGACATATTCAATTAGGTGGACTGGGACAAGAATATAAGGGATTGGCTGGACAGGTACAAAATGGGCGCAATGGGTCTCAAGAGGTTCGGGATCCGGTCGGCGGTGGATGTTGGCCAGGTGAGGGTTGTCCGATGTCCTCGTGAAGATTCCATTCATTCCAGATTGATAAAATACCTCGTTTTGCGTCAAGAAATCCTTCCATATCCCGTAAAACTCCTGCTCCTCGATCCGCAGCTTGTAAGCGGTGCAAATGTTGTATACCTGCTTCTCCACGTGATCCTGAGCGATTGGAATCCGATGGAACATGACGTCTCCGGGTCGACGAAGGTACATGAGGAGCGCGTCCGTTCGAGTTGTGAGTTTGTCTGTGATGAAGAGCTGTGTCGAGTTTGAAATCATTGACATCAGATAATTCGCCACGTTTCTCTCGACATCATTCCAATCCCTTGCTCCTCCCGCCGCAAACACAAAATCCTTCCAGTGTTTCTTGAAAATGTGTCGAATGGTTCCGACTCGAATGCGGATCTGAAAATTGGAGCATACGGTATGGATTAAATGCGAGTTTTTGATTTAGTGAGAAAGAATAGCTGATAAATTTCTTTGCAATTTTCCGAAAACAACCGATTTTTAAATTTGATTAATTAAAATTTTTTAATTAGCACTGTTAAACAAAAACATTCAATACAAAAAAGCTTTTCAAAACTACAAATAACTTTCCGAAAACTCAAAATTACGGACACTTTTAAGTGGAAAAAAATTCTTCCGGAATTCCTGAAACTAAAAAAATCTGTTTAAAAACGATGGGTATTGAAAAAATCATCTCTTTTTTGTAAATTTCAAAAATACCGAAAAATTCGAAATATTCGGATTCTTAATATATAGGGCAATAAAATGAGGTCACCTAATTTTGGCTCTTGGGAAGAATGATGAGAAGACGGAAGTGACCATCTGGATTAAGCTTGACGATCATTTTAGAAGTTGTCCGATAAATAATGGTGACTCAGATTTCCGAACTTTTCTGATTTTTTCGAATTTTTTAAAATTTGAGCAAAACTTTTAAAAATTGAAAAATGTAAAAACAATTTTTTGGTCTAACCGGGTTTAGGCTTCAAAAAATTACAGAGGCTGGAAAAATAACAGAAACATTTAAAAAAATTGAAATTTTGCACTACCAACAAGAATTAAAAATTTAAGGCTTAAAATTTATGATTGAAAACTTAAGGTTGAAAATTTAAAGAGGAAAATTTATGGTTGAAAACTTAAGGTTGAAAATTTAAAGAGGAAAATTTGAAGATAAAAATTTAAGGTAAAAAATTTCAGACCTGTCAAAAATCGGGCCGGCCCGCCCCGGATTCAAAAATGGGTACTCTTTTTTTAACAAAATTTTCTGAATATTTTCGAAAATATTGAGTATAAGTGCTCAAATTACTAAACATATTTTGCTTTTGATTGAGTTTTAAATTTATATTTGAAACTATACTTTTTTCAAAAAAAATTCAAAAAATGTTTGAAAACGGGCCAAAAATATTTTTGATATCGTCTCGGCCCGACCCGTGACAATACTGAAAAGTTTAAGGTTGAAAATTTAAAGATGAAATATCGAAGATGAAAATTTGAAGATGAAAATTTAGCTCTAATTAAATTGGGAAGTTAAAAGAAAATATTCAGAAATTGATCGGTTTCAAAAACAGAAGTTTTGCGAAAGTATATAAAAGTTTAAGTTTTTTAGTGCTTCAAAAATTAGAATTTTTGATAGAAAAAAGTTCAGAAATGTTTTCCTAAAAATTTCGAAACAAAAATAGTTTTAGAATGAAATCAGTTTTAAATATAAAAATTTAACGCAAACTCAAAAGTTCAAAATAAATTTGAAAATGAACATTTTGGAAAATATTATAATTATTAAAATTTCAATAAGCTTCCTCCCAATGTCCCCTTCCGTCTTCTCCTCGCACTTCCCAAGAGCCAAATTTGGTGTCCTTGTCGAATTGGCCGCCTGTATAAAAATGGATGCATTATATTTCCCAGTGTGATCAAGGATATGTGTGAATTGGGAAATTGAGACCTCTAAGCGTATCAAAAGATAACTTCAGGAAATGGAAAGTTTCGATGAAAGTTTTCCGAACTTTCTAATCTATCAGTTATATTTTGGAATCAAGTATTTCAATTTAATAGATATTATTGCTTTTCCGTAATTTTTTGAATCTAAAAAAACTAACCGTGATTTGGCCGATTGGGAATTCGCACAGAATTCGTGGCGCTTCATTAAATCCAGTGTTTTGTGGCATCTCAATTTGTGACGGCATCGGCGCTCGAACTCCCATCGACGACTCCATCGGCATGGCTGGTTGGGCAAAATACATCTCGTTGGCATATCCAAATGGGTCCGGGGTTTGCTGGAAGTCGTAGGCGACGTCGTTGTAGAAATACTGCATGTTTTCCTTAAAAATTGTATTAAAATGATTAAAATTATAAAAAACGTAAAACCTATCAATATAAGAGAAAGAAAACCACAGCGCAAAAAAAATGAGAAGAATAGCCTTCTGACATCATAAACTTCTGACTGTAACCTACCAAGTATGAGAACCATCTGTCATCCTCACATCCGGTGAGTTCAAGGGTGGGACAGTGCATCTCCCTTCCCAATTGGTTGTAAATGTGTCTATCGAGCTTAATTGTGTGAAAATTGGAAACAAATGTGTGGAAATGGATTATTGAAATGAGGAAACTTTTATTTTGATTCATTTATTTTAACTGGTATTAAAACTGGAAAACAAATGGTAATGATATCAATTTAAATGGTAAACAAATAATACACATATAAAGTTAGAACCTCAAAAAACAATTAAGTTTAGTTATGATGCTGCTCTGGAAGTCTTTCGTCGCCAGTCTGTTCGAACCTGAAATTTTGGAAAAAAGTTTAATATAAAACTACTAAATGTGATAAGCTCAGAATCCAAGACAATTAAAATCCAAGATTTATGAAAAATGTCTGGAAATTTTCAATGACAGATGGTCTTCTCACCTACCGGTCACCTGAAGATGAGAATGAACGTGTCTTTTGTGTCTCTTCTCATCAGCTCATGCAAGGGAGTACTGTTAAAAAGTCGGTGAGTAACTAGAAGACTTGTTTTATTTTTGATCAATTTATTTTCAAAAAAAAATACAATAATGTACAATAAAATGAGAATTGTAAATAGAGTAAAAAAATACAAGACAATAATATTTAGAATATTATAGATAGGGACCGCAATGAACGTGGGCGGAGTTTTTCATTTTCTTCTCCTGGGGCGTCATGAGGAGGGTATTGAAATGTTTGGCGGTCTGCCCTGAGAGCCCAGAACGCTAAAACAGAATGAAAACTTTTGACCCCTATGTAATCGAGTACGTAGAATCCGATGAACACACTTTCGTTCCACCCAAATGTTTAGTTTTCTCAGAAAACTGAAAAAAACATTTTGCTTTTTTCAGTAAAATGTCACGTTTAGGTTGTTCTAGGTCAGACTCGCATTGTTTTTTTACTGTTTCTAGTAGTTCTTGACATACTCTAATAGGTTTTGAAAGAAAATTAAATTTTCGTGCTGTCGAATTTTTTTGGGAGCCAGCTGAACTTCGAGGCATCACTTCAAAAATTTACAGTGATAACCGATCTATTTTCTGACATATTCTTCTTAGACATCTCTTCAGGTACCTGGGGCCAAAATTTTGAAAGCCGTTGATTCGTAAAATGTGGTTTTTTCGGTGTCGGAAGACAACAGGCTCAAAAAGAAAAGTAGTTTTATCGACAGTTCAGGTTAATGCAAGTCAGACTCGCATCGTTTTTCGACGGAATCAGAATCTACGCAAAATTTCGATCTAGATCCACTTAGAAATTAAAAAATCCGTATTGTAGAACTTTAGATATTTGATGTTTTATCTCGAAATAAGCTGAAAATCCTTCAAATAATACTCTTCAATTTTTAAAAATCACGTCAAAAATATATTTTCCTATTATCAGCGTCACATTTGTACTCATTTAGTTCAGTGGATAAGACGCTGGGTTTTTAATCAAACGGTTTCTGGTTCGAACTTTCCCAAATTTTACAAAAATTCGACGGATTGAACGTGAAAACAGAAAATATTTTTTGCGTGGTCAGGAAAACAAAAGAATTCCCCAAGAGAAATTCAGTAGAAACCATGGCTGACTAAAAGGTCCTGTAACTTCGGAGAGAGTGAATATTTTCAGAAAAAAATTTGGAAATGTACTTCCATTTACCTGAAGAAAAGGTCAGGATGGAAATTTTAATGAAAAATTGAGTTTGAAAAAAATGTTGCGGTCTCTAATTATAGACAATAATAAAATATACAATTACAAGGCATTACCAGACATGGACTGGTGGGCGATAAGGGAAATATTGGATAGGTTGGACTGGGACAAGAATACAAGGAATTGGCTGGACAGGTACAAAATGGGCGAAATGGGTCTCAAGAGGTTCGGGATCCGGTCGGTGGTGAATGTTGGCCAGATGAGGGTTGTCCGATGTCCTCGTGAAGATTCCATTCATTCCAGATTGATAAAATACCTCATTTTGCGTCAAGAAATCCTTCCATATCTCGTAAAACTCCTGCTCCTCGATCCGCAGCTTGTAAGCGGTGCTAATATTGTACACATGTTCTTCCGCCTTATCTTGAGCGAGTGCTACTCGATGGTGCAATTTGTCTCCCAGCCTGCGGAAGTACAAAAGTACTCCGTCCTCCCGTGTGACAAGCTCATCTGTGAAGAACAAATAATTGGAACTCAAGATCATCTCTTGGAGATATCTTGATACGTTCCTCTCGACAGTGTTCCAATCCTTCGCTCCTCCGGTCGCGTGCTGGAAATCCTTCCAGTCTCTCTTGAAAATGTGTCGGTTAACAAGGTCAGGCATAGACTGGTGGGGGATAAGGGAAATATTCAATTGGTTGAACGGGGACAAGAATATACGGAGCTGGCATGACAGGTACAAAATGGACGACATGGTTCTCAACAACAGGTTGTGGCTCCGGACGGCGGTGAATGTTTTCCAAATGAGGGTTCCCGGATGTTTTTATGAAGATGCCTGTCATTTGAGGCTGGTAGCTAACTTCTTATTGAGATTCAAAATGTTTCCATTTTCCAGCGAATTGCACCCCCTCATTGATCCACAGCTTGTAGGCGGTGCTCACGTTGTACACATGTTCTTCCGCCTCATCCTGGGCAAGAGTTATACGGTGGTACATCTTGTCTCTTGGTTGGCGGACGTAGAGGAGCAGTTCGTCCTCCCTAGTCACCAGCTCATCCGTGAATAAGAGTTGAGTCGAGCTCAAAATCATCTCTTTCAGATAACTCGAGACGTTTTTCTCGATCATGTTCCAATCCTTCGCTCCTCCGGTCGCGTGCTGGAAGTCCTTCCAGTGCTTCTTGAAAATGTGGCGGGGAGTGCCATCACGAATGCAAATCTTCTCCACGTGATCCTGAGCAATTGGAATCCGATGGAACATGACGTCTCCGGGTCGACGAAGGTACATGAGGAGCGCGTCCGTTCGAGTTGTTAGTTTATCTGTGATGAAGAGGTGTGTCGAGTTTAAAATCATTGACTTCAGATAATTCGCCACGTTTCTCTGGACAGTGTTCCAATTATTTGCTCCTCCGGTCGCGTGCTGGAAGTCCTTCCTGTGACCCTTGAAGATGTGCCGGATTGTCCCTTCACGAATGCGAATCTGAAAATTATAGTGTATAGTTTAGAAATATATTGGAAACGGATACGAAAGAAAAAATTCCATGAGAATAAGAAACCGAGTCACCTTCTTTCAAGAGAGCAGTCTTTTTGAATGACAAGAACGAGAGTAGTGTATGTTTTATCAAAATGAGAAATCTTTACCTAGAATTTTCACCCAGTTTTTGACGGCTGCTCTTATTGGTAGATCCTAATTTTATCTTTATTAATTTACTGTTAGTACCTTGATAGGCGATGGACATAGAGGTGAAAACACAGATGACATCTATGAGAAGACATGATGAGAATACAGTGACACTGGTGATCTTCCCAGAATAATTTAGCACCAATTCTTGCAGGCTTTCAGAAAATCTCTGATTCGAAGTTCTAACATTTGAAAATCCATCAGAAAACTTGTCAGAAAAAGAAAAACTACTTCAAGTGTATGTTCCCAGAAAAAATCAAAATTGTGTTCAAAAATCCACAATCTGGAAAATAGTTTCAAGAAATTCCTTACTGCTCTTTCAGATAGTTTATAAACAATTTCAATCTCATAGTTTTTTTTCCCAGATTACTACTAAAAGGTATGAGTCGTCTCATGGAAAACGTGAAAAATGGAACGTGCAGCTCGCGGCAAATGACTGTGCTCATGAACTCTCAACTTGAGATTTTTCCCAGAGAACTCTGTTCAGATCACGGGCGGGATGGGTATCTTGGGACATGCATCTTCTCATTTCATTTTTCTCAGAAGTACCATACGCAGGTTCAAGTCGTCATTCTGCAAATTGTGTTTTCACTAATAGGTGACTTTCTTATTTTTACGTTTTATGGACTTTGAGACTCCTTCCTTTTCAATTTTTAGTCAAACTGTACTCTTTTCAAATCTTTTCTTGTTTTCAGCTTCAAGAAACTAAATATGGCATTCAACCTGGCCCATGCCACTGTCAACAATGGATTGGCTCCACCAGCACCACAACAAAAACGGCAGCCAAGGATTTTGTTTGAATTTTGGATCGCTGGGATTCTAGTAAGTTCAACTTTTAATTTATCATGTTCGTCTCGTGTTTTTTGTCGTAGTTTGCTAGATAATCGTTTTCAGTAAGAACTAATGCTATTTTATATTGTTTTTGAAGAAAAAAAATTACGGCGAAAAACTTTTCGGTCCAAACTTTTCGAAAAAAATTTGAACGCTACATTTTCTCTGTTAGCAACTTTTTGATATTTTTGAGAAAATATATATACTGAGTTAAATAGGCTTTGCGGGGGCACTTCTATTAAGGAAAACAAACAAAAAAGTCAATTTAAAAAATTCTGAAAATGCTTGTTTTTGCACTGGATCCTCAATAACATAAATAACTTTTCTCACAGACTTCCGCTGCAAAAACTGGAAAAAAAAATGCGGAATCAGTGTAAAATTTTTTTAATTCTGAAACTATAGTTAACTTAATTATGTTTTTTGCAGATCAGAATCCGTGAAGGTGCCGTTAGGCACATTTTCGAAAGCCACTCAAAGCCACAAAGGGAAACAAAGGACTGGCCGACGATCGAGCGTAATGTGTCCAAACACATTGCTGAGATGATCAGCAGCTCAGAACATATTTTTCTGTCAAATGTGCGGAGCACTCGCGACGATTCGATCATGGTCTACTTGAAGCGACCACAAGACAAAATGCACCATTGTTTTGTGGTTGCCCATGAAGGAGACAATTGTTACCGGTTGAACACCGGTTACAAGAAGCTGATTGAGGACGAGGCCTTCTCTGGAACTTGGATCAACAGTGGAACTGGCGTAGTGGAGGAATACTGGCAAGGGATGCAAGGAGTCTACACGAGAGGAGCACCGGAGGAAAACTTCCACTACTGGTGCATTCACGGACGTGTTCCCAGTGATTTTCTTAATTACCAGCCCCCTGTCCTTGTACCTGTACCCCCACCTGTCTATCTTATTCCCCTCATTCCCGTATACGTTGTTCCCCAACATGTTCCATACCAACAGGAACTCATTTATTAATACTTTTAATAATTATAATTAATAATATTGTACTATGATATTTCATGATTGGCATAATTTGTTTGTTTCTTTGTTTTTGTTTTCTAATTGTTAATAAATTTATATCAATGCAAGTTTTCAAAAGTATAATTAATTTCTCATCGGCCCGTCCAAGTGTATGACTGAATGGGAAGTCATCCCTGAGAAGACATAATGAGAATACGACAAGCGTCTCACTTAGATATCTTCCCAGAAGAACAATTCATCAGGTCAATCTGCAAAACTGAATGATTTGATGGAAAGTGATAGTCTGAAAACCGGAAAATTTTAAAACTTTTCTGAAAACTGTAAGCTAGGCTCCAAGATGATCTTAGTGCATTCTCCCAGGAGAATATTTTGAAATCAAGTAGTTGCTGGAAAACTTGTTTTTTTGTGATTTACGTTTTTCAAATTGAGAAATCTTTATCTGGAATCTTCACCCAGCCTTTGCCGGCTGCTCTTTCCGGTAGACCCTTATCTTTATCTTTATTAATTTAATATACTGATAAGCAGATGGACATAGAGGTGAGAACACGGATGACGGAATGGGAAGACATCCATCAGATGACAAGATGAGAATACGGTGAGACATCTTCCCAGAATACTTTAACACCAATTCTTGCAGCTGGCAGGCTTTCAGAGATTTTGGAACTCTGACATGTGAAAATCCATCAGAAAACATGCCAGAAGAAGATAAACCTCAAATCAAATGTTCCCAGAAGAAAAAAAGTTTAAAGCCGTGTTCAAAAGTCCGCAATCTGGAAAATAGTTTCAAGAAATTCCTTACTGCTCTTTCAGATAGTTTACAGACAATTTCAATCGCAAAGTTTTTTTTCCAGATTACTTCTAAAAGGTGTGAGTCGTCCCATGGGAAACGTGAAAATTGGAACGTGCAGCTCGGCGGCAAATGACTGTGCTCATGAACTCTCAACTTGAGATTTTTCCCAGAGAACTCTGTTCAGATCACGGGCGGGATGGGTATCTTGGGACATGCATCTTCTCATTTCATTTTTCTCAGATGTACCATACGGAGGTTCTAGTCGTCATTTTGCAAATTGTGTTCTCACTAATAGGTGACTATCTCATTTCTACGTTTTATCGACTTTGAGACTCCTTCCTCTTCAATTTTTTTAGTCAAACTCTACTCTTTTTGAATATTTCCTAATTTTCAGCATATCTCAGTCAACGATGGAATTCAACATGGTCCCAGCCCCTGTCAACTATGGAATGGCCCCACCACCTCCACAACAGAAGCGGCAGCCAAGGATTCTGCGCCAATTTCCGATTGGCGGGAGTCTAGTAAGTAAAATTTCTAATTTATCATGTTCCTCTCGTGTTTTTTTGGTGTAATCAAATTGAAAATAGGTTAGAGTAGGAACTAATACTATTTTATTAAAAATTTTGAGTTGATTTCTTGCAGGGCTGTGCAAAAAATTTTACGGCAAAAACTGTTTCTGTCCAAACTTTTAGAAAACATTTTTAGACCAAAATTTGGAAGTTTCTACAGATAGTTTCAACAATTAGGTAACAAAAATAGAGATTTTTCGATTTTTCCTGAAATTTTTCAAATTTTGTATTCTAAATGTTTTTTCCTGACTTTTTGGTTTTTTCGCTCAAAAATTTTCGAAATTTTTTTTTCTTTTTTCGGTACGAAAAATATAGCTTCACAATTTTTTTCGGAAAACTTTTTCACACAACCCTAATTCCTAGTCTGTAATCAGATTTCACAACGAAAGTCAATGAGAAAAGTTGTTCGCTTTTTTGCAAAACGAGTCTTCAAAATCGACATTCTACGTGTTTTTCTGGAATTTTTTTCTCCTATCACCGTAAAAACTCTAATTGAGGTGCATGCACCTTTTAAGAATCCTGAAAATGCTCATTTTTGCATCGAATTGTAACAAGAACGTGAATAACTTTTCTCACAGACTTCGGTTGCAAAATTGAAAAAACAAAGCGGAATCAGCATAAAATTTGCTAAAGTATTGTCTCCACTGAGGATTTCCAAATTTGAAGCAAAACTTAATTTTATGATCATAATGGGGCTATTCATGTTCGGAAAAAAGTGTTTTCCCTCAATTCATTTAAAAAAAAACCACGAAGTAAAAACACTGTTTTTTCGGAGGTGAATAGCCCCCATAACGTTATCTTGTCATTTTACTTATCATCCCATTTTTTGCAGATCAATATCTGTGAAGGTGCCGTGAGGCACATCTTTGAAAAGCACTCAAAGGACTTCACCATTGCCGCGAATGGAGCAAAGGACTGGCCAACGATCGAACACAATGTTTCCGGCCACATCGCAGAGATGATCTGCAGCTCCGCGCATCTCTTTCTGTCAAATGTGCGGAGCACTCGCGATGACTCCATAATGATCTACCTGAAGCGACCACAAGACAAACTCCATCACTGTTTTGTCGTTGCTCATGAAGGTGATAATTGTTATCGGTTGAACACCGGTTACAAGAAGATCATTGAGGAGGAATCGTTTTCTGGGACATGGATCAACTTTGGGACCCAAAGAGTGGAGGAATACTGGCAAGGGATGCAAGGAGTCTACACTAGAGGAGCACCGGAAGAAAACTTCCACTACTGGTGCATTCACGGACGTGATCCCAGAGATTTTCTTAATTACCAGCCCCCTGTCATTGTACCTGTACCCCCACCTGTCTATCTCATTCCCCTCATTCCCGTATATGTTGTTCCCCAATATGTCACATACCAACAGAAACTTATTTTTTAATAATTATTCTTTATAACATTTTGTTATTATATTTCTTGTTTTGCATCATTTTTTGGTTTTCTTGTTGTTGTTGTTTTTTTTTGGAATATAATTAATAAATTTATATAAAAGCAAGTTTTCGCACCTATTAGTCCACCTGTATGACCGAATGGGAAGACATCCCTGAGAATACACAGATGAGCGTCTCTCACTAGTGAGATATCTTCCCATAAGAGTAATTCAAGAAGTCAATCTGGTAAACTGAATGATTTGGTGGGAAGGAAAAAATCTTGAAATCAAGTAGTTACTGGGAGATTTGTGCGGAATGCTGAACTCACGAAGAGCCAAAGTTAGGAAGTCGAAAATCTGAAATTACCATATACTGTACTAACAATCCTAACTTTTCATCATAGTTATCACGGCAAGACCCGGCTTCAAAAAACCATTTTTTATTAAAAATCTGAACATTTTTATTGATTTTCAGAGTTATTTCAAGTTTTAAATCTTAGTATGATAGAAAATTTCACTGAAAAACCTAAATTTTGAACTTTAGAACCAAACGTTCATTCTATGCATGTTTTTTGTTATAATAAACTATGCTATTCTTTCCCTGAACGAAGTTAGAAAATTATTGTCACACATCCGTCACCTGATATTGGGAACATCCGCGTTGGCAACCTATCAGATGTACAGTAACCAACGCAACAATGACAATATCTATAACATTAGTCTATAACATTAGTCCCGATGGCACCTGGATAATTTACATATCGCTAGGATACATGGGTGCGTTTAATTAAATTTGACTAATTACATATATTTCTGTATCATTTCTTGTTTTTTGTTATCGCCTTTATAATTAATAACTATTTTCAAATAGTTCAGCTTTCATTTCATAAGATATGCTAGATGACTTTAAATAGACATTGGATTAGTAGAATTTGTGAAAGTAATTTCCCACGAGCAAATGTACGCTGATGGGAAGATAAACTTGGGACATAGACAGTCAGGTTATAGAACAGTGTTGTTGGGAATTCCGACTTCCGACTTCCGACTTCCGACTTCCGGGTGTTTTTTACTTCCGACTTCCGACTTCCGACTTCCGGATAAAAATTTTACTTCCGACTTCCGACTTCCGACTTCCTGATAAGAAAAATCACTTCCAACTTCCGACTTCCGACTTCCGGATAAGAAAATTTTCACTTCCCAACATCTCTGTTATAGAAGTCATCCTCACGTGCGTGGCCATCTGAGAAAAAAAAACAGTTTCCCATAATGGAACTAGCAGGATGTGACGCAGAGTATAGAGTCAGTCTTGAGCAGAATCCGTCTATAAGCTGGTGACTTCATATTTTACCTTATTGGTCGCTATACCTGTATTTTTGATTGTTTTTCTTAAAGCTTTTACTGTTTTTTCCCTCAAAAACTCCCATTCTGCGTAGATCTAGGCTTTCAATTGGTCTAAGCTAAATTCTTCCCAGAAAAATTCTTGTTGATCTGTTCATTAGTACTTTTAACCTATCGCAAATTAGTTCCGTATTTGAAATTTCAAGGTTTAAAAGCTGTGAAAATTTTGAACAGTCATATACGGTAACAAGACCATTTTCAAATTGTTTAATGTTTAAAAACCTCCCAAGAAGTTGTTAGCGTTAGTTTTCCCTTAATATTTTAGAATTCGCTTCTATTCTCCAGTGGATATCAACAGCCCGTTCTACAGTTAGCTGGTTTTGGTACTCGTTTAGTTTTACTAGGGAAGTCATGGACTCGGTCTGGAGTTATGGGTCGTGACCTATACCATTGGCAAGCTGCGAAAACGCTGATTCCAAATATATATTCAGTTTTTGCCCTCGATTCCTGGTATTCAAGAAAAAGAAGGTCTAAGTTTAGAAAATGACAAATTACTACCTTTTTAAAGCGCAAAAATCGAAAAAAAAAATTCAAAAAAATTTTCGTGTGTCAGAAAGGCAATAATTCGTCATTTTTCCAAATTTTGGTCTTGTTTTTCTTGAATACCACTCATCGAGGGCAAAAACTGAATATATATTTGGAATCAGCGTTTTCACAGCTTTCCAATGGTATAGGTCACGACTCATAACTCCAGACCGAGTCCAGGACCTTCCCTAGTTAGTAGATTGGTTTAAAATCTCCCAATTTTTTATTTCAGTGACGCATGGCGTATATTGAGTATTAACGCTATCCTTGTTTTCCCACTTGTGTATGTCGGTGAGAAGGTATACCTGGTACAAAAATGACCATCTGGAAAGTGTGTCTTATATTGGAACAAGTAGAATGTGACGATCGCTCTGCATATAGTCTCCCAGAGTCAGTCTAGAAGAGAATCCGACTTATTATTTCACTTTATTTTTATCTATTCTTGTACGTTTTGGTTTATTTTTCAAAAGCTGTCAGTGGTTTTTCCTTTAAAAACTCCCAATTTCAAGTTCTGCTTAAATTTTGTACCTTCTCCCTTCAAAACTTCAGTATTCAAGTTTGTCACTGAGTATACAGTCTCCCATCAGTTTTGGTGCAGTATTGACTGCTCAGTCGTTGAGCTATGCGTTCGCGGAGCCTGTGTCGAGAAGCCTTTTCCTCGTTTCGTCGTGGGGAATGGATGTATTACGAATAATGACTGCTCAGCCAATGAGGAATGCGATTTTGGAAAATGTATCAGTATGTCGCCTCGGAATCCTTTATCTCGTTTCGTCGCGCCAAAAGCGTGTAGCACCGGAGCGGATTGTGGATCTCAATCGGTTTGTGTCGATGGAAATTGTGTCGTTGACAATGGATACGGTGGAAAGTGTTCAGTTGGAGCTCACTGTCCAAATGGTTACAATTGTGTCAATGCTCGTTGTGTTCCAAGTAGCCGTCGTTTCGAGAGAACCTGTCGAGTCAATTGCCCAATTGGAACATGGTGCCAGAACACTTCGTGCCTTCCTTTTCCCGGAAAATAATTGTTCTTTTTCACTGGAATAAATCTTGAGCATTCAATTTTTTTTCACATTTTTCAGTAATCCTTATTGCTTGCGTTTTCACCTTTCTGGATATTGAAATCCTGATTAGTAGCGGGTTAAATGGTGCAGAATTCTTCGTTTCTGCTAACAATTAAATTTAGATAATCAGAGAGGTAATTAGAGATAATTATAGAAGTTTACACAATCGCTTCTTCTGATCTAACATCTGCTCCTAGGTGCCACGTGTGTACTCGCGGTAGTGTGATCTACACAAGGAGGGATGCATTATGTAAGAAGGGCAAGGGATCGACACTCCGACTTTGAAAGTATGTTACTGCATCAATAATAGTCCAACAACGTCGATATTTATAGGACATGTAGATCAAGTTTAGAGCTTCATTTTTGTAGTTGAAAACTGTTTTGTACGAACATTCCTTGAAGCGTTATAGATCATCAAAGGAAACCTCATATTGACTATCTATAACTTCTTATGGAGCGGATGTACGAAAATAATATGAGTGTTTTTTTTTTGTTTTACTGTATTTTTAAAAATTTACTAATTATTTCCGTCTCAATTTCAACAAATTTCCCTTCAAAACCCTCCTTTTTCAGCTATTTTTCACTATTTTTCTCTAATTTCAGCACAAAGTTACTGTAATTGTCGTGAAATCTTGCGCATTGTGTGCAAACACCATCACGGCCGAATGCAGAATCCACGTTTTCAGTTTTTTTTCTGACGAATTTTCAACCATTTTTCACTCATTTTTCACCCATTTTTCAGGGAAAAAACATCGAAAAATGTCGAAATTTCTGGAAATTAATAAGAGGGCGTTGGTCCCGGGATATCTGCACCGAAAATCAATGTCTTATATTCTTGAAGAGGTAAAAAAAACCGACGATTTTCATTTTTTTAATTAAAATTTTTTAGTTTCAAGGGAATCTCCAGACGTTTCGTGGCTATCCGTATGGTTGTGCTTACGGAAAAGAGGAGGAATGTGCTCAGTTATTGATGAATGCAGCCAAGAATAGACTTCGTAATTTTTTTCGAAAAAAACTTAATATTAAAAAATTTCTTTCAGGAATGTACGGATCGGCTCGCGAATTTGCGAAGAATCTGAAAATCTACGGAAGTTTCAGTGGAAATGATTTATTTTTCGATTTAGATGAATTTCCGTATCAAACGAATGCAATTGTCTATAGAAGTCTGAAAAACGATGAGGAATACATCTGCAATTTGGATCTTTTCGTGATTCTTCAGAATATTCTTCTTAAAATTTCGGAAAATCCTCCGATGCTACTTGCAGCGGGTCTTAAGACCGGTCTTGATTATTATTTGAAGAATTTGGACGAAGAAGTTAATGAGAATTCGCTCAAATTTGTGCGATTCGACGAGAAAATTTTTGAGGGAATCGAGAAGGATTTGAGGGAGATGATTGCGAAACGGCGACCGAATGTATGGCAATGCACTGTCTCCCACACTGCGAAAAAGAACATGAAACCGATTTTTCACGTTTTAATGCTATAAATTTGATAGTTTTTGGCTGGAAATCGCTAAAAAATGACGATCTTGGCCAAAATCGTGAAAAATGGTTAGAAAATCGCTAAAAATGACGATTTTTAGTCATAAACGCTGGAATGTGATTGAAAGTGGCATATATTCAGAGTTTTGGCTGAAAATTAGTCGAAACCCGTCAAAAATGACAATTTTCAGCCAAAAACTGTCATTTTCGAACCATTTTTTGCGTTTTTGATTGAAAATCCCTAAATTTCATAGTTTTTTAGTCAAAACCGCTGAAAAACGATTAGAAAATGACAGTTTTTGGCACAATCGTGAAGAATGGTTAGAAAATTACTGCTTCTGCGTGGAAATCGCTAGAAAATGGCGATTTTAAGTGATAAACGCTGGAAATTGATTGAAAATGGCATAAATTCAAAGTTTTCGCAACTTTCAGCCAAAAACTGTCATTTTCGAACCATTTTTTGCGTTTTTGATTGAAAATTCGCAAATTTTAGCCAAAATCACTGAAATACGATTAGAAAATGACAGTTTTAGGCAGAAAATTGTCAAATTTCAGGAAAATGATGAAAATTGACAATTTCAGTCAATTTTTCAGCGTTTTTGCACTGAAAATCCAGTATTTTCAGGTTCATAGACGGCGCTATTGATGAAAGAAGGTCAGCAAATTGTAGAAATATTGAAATTCTCTATCGAATGAGCCAAAAACGTGAATTTTGATGAGAAATTTACTTTTTTGATACAGAAAAACAGATTTCTGAAAAATGAGATTTTCAGCCATTTCAGCCAATATTTTTATCGCATTCTCAAGTACATGTGCAATTTTCACTTTTTCTGTATCAAAAACGTTATTTTTTGACCAAAATTTACGTTTTCTGGCTCATAAATAATTTCATTTTCCATAATTCTGATAGATGAGACCTTTTTTTTTCATAAATTGCGACCGACGTTTAAAAATCTGAAAATACTGGATTTTCAGTGCAAATTCCTAAAAATTGGGCAGTTTTTAGCCAAAACTGTCATTTCCTAATCGTTTTTCAGCGGTTTCGGCTAAAATTCGCTATTTTGGGGATTTTCAATCGAAAACTCAAAAAATTGTTCGAAAATGACAGGTTTTGGCTGAAAATTGCCATTTTTGACGGTTTTTGACAAATTTTCTGCCAAAACTTTGAATTTGTGCCTTTTTCAATAAATTTTCGGCGTTTATCGTCATTTTTTAGCGATTTCCACCCAGAAACAGTAGTTTGCTAACCATTTTTCACGATTGTGGCAAAAAACTGTCATTTTCTAATCGTTTTTCAGCGGTTTTGGCTGAAAATCCCTAAAATTTGAGGATTTTCAGACTAAAACGCAGAAAATTGTTCGAAAATGACAGTTTTTGGCTGAAAATTGCCACTTTTGACGGTTTTTGACCAATTTTCAGCCAAAACTCTGAGTTTATGTCATTTTGCTAGCGATTTCCACCCAGAAATAGTGACCATTTTTCACAATTTTGGCCAAAATCGTCATTTTTAGCGATTTCCAGCCAAAAACTATCAAATTTATCGCATTAAAACTGGAAAAATTGGATTCAAGTTGTTTTCCGCAGTGTGGGAGCCCGTGTTTTATAGATTTGTATTTAAAAAGCATGTTTCAGGGGCCCGATCACCAACTATTCTCTTCGGAATTTCCTGAGATCAAATCTCTAGTAGATGTTATCGAAAAAAGACAAGAATTGTTTCATCCGACAGTTAAAGTTGTTCGTCTTTTTGAGGATGGCGATCAGAAGTTTGTGATGAAAGCGGAAGTTGATTATATACTCAACAAGACGAAAGATGATACTGAAATTTGCTTTTTGCACACAATGGGGATGGAAGAAGCTGAACGGACACTTGGGAAAAACACTTTTGAGGTTTTAATCTTAATTTGGTCTCAAACGTCAAAAAAAAGCGGCTCCGGGACAGTTCGCAACGAGAAATTTCGCAGCCGGGCATTTCGCGGCTATACGCTTCACCGCCTCAATTTGCTCGTTTTTTCAGTGATAACTTTTCAGATAATTAATTGTTTGAGAAGTCAACTATAATCGTTTTTATGGTTTTCATAAAGGGAACCACAAGAAATTACCAGTTTTTGTCCTTTTTTGAAATAATCTATGCTTCTGGACACTGTTTTTTTATATTAAGTAGAAAAAACGACGAAATAACTTGAAAATTCTGGAAAAGACAAAAAAATCAGTTTTTGCATAAAAATCGCTAAATTAATACCAGAAATTGGGGATTTTTACCAATATTTTCGATTTTCAGGAAGAAATTGTTTTTGGAATTGAAAAGGGAAATGTGGCTTAAAATTTCAGTTTATTCGCTGTTTTCGCTCACTTTTTCAAGATTTTTTTGTCATTTTTTTTTTACTTTCTGTGAAAACTGTGTCCAGAAACACAGATTATTTTGAAAAAAAAAGACATAAAACTCGAAAAAACGGTTCTTTTTTATTCAAAAAGCTAAAAAAGTTAACTTTCTTTTTCCACAGTATCATAATAGCAATGCACGCTTCTTACAACCGCGCTCTACCGAAACCGAAGAAAATAGTGCGCGAAATGAAGAGACTCAGAGAAAAAGAGACGTTTCTCAAGGGGATTTCGGTGGAGCGCAGTTGTAAGAGCTGTGGTGAGCTAATATCAACTCTCAAAACCAATTCTCTCCTTATTTCAGGAGTATAAATTTTCTAATTTCAGTTCATCCGCTGCCCAATCCAACGAGCTAAACACCGAGCTGTTCCCATCAAAGGCTGTGGTGGTGGAAAACAAGAGTCCAATTTTTACATTCTCGCCGTCGACGCCCTATTCGAATATCTGCGAAGTGTCATTTTTGGTGCGAAATTTCTCCAAAAAATGTCGAATTTCGACGAGTTTTCGCGTATTTTATCCGATTTTCAGAACGTTTTTACGGTGGAATTTGTAAGGGAAACTGAAAATTGAATAGGTCAGAATTCCAGTTTATTTCCAGAACCGTCCATATTTCATCCGAATGAGTGTGATGAATGGATTATCAGCAAAGTTGCCATCCGAAGTAGAAAAACTTCCAGCGGATGAAGTGAGAATTTCTTTTTTTTTTCACACTGTGAGAAATGCGAAATGTGATGGATTCACTCTACAAAATCTGAAGAATGAGTTGAAGCATCTCGGGCTCACTAAGGCGTTGCCTGAAATTCAGGATTACGCAGAAGTGGTTTATGATCATGTGGATAGAGTGAAGGCCGAGGAATATCTGAGAACGTGTGACTTGTTTGATGCCATCGAACAATGTCAGCTCATTTGTATCTTCAATCGACTTCCAAATGTAGGAAATCGGGAAATATAGAAAAAATATAGGAATTCTATGATAACAGTCAAAAACCCCGAAAAAAATAACCCAATCAGCAAATTTTCAGCCCGAAAACGCAAGTGCTGGCCGAACTTTTTTGTGTTTCTAGGCCACGGAAACTCTTCCGATCCAAAATCCCTATTTTTCAGGCGAAAAAATTCAGGGCCTGAAAAATATTAGCACGACACACATCTTACAACCGCGCTCTACCGAAACCAAAGAAAATTGCGTGAGAAATTGAGAGACTCAGAGAAAAAGAGCAATTTCTCAAGGGGTTTTCGGTAGAGCGAGGTTGTAAGACGCTTGTCGTGCTAATGTGTAATTTTTCCTTGAAAATATGGAATATTTCAGCTCGGAACTCGATTTCAGACAACTTTTCAGTCGGAAATATCGATTTCGACCTGAAAATTCGGAATTTTGCGGGATTTTCAAGTGGAAATTTCGCTGCAGGATCATTTTCGGGGATTCTGACTGTTATTTTGACGGAATCCCTCAATCTTTTGTTTCAGCTCAAAAAGTTCCTCCACAATCAGAATGGATGTGGAAGAGTTGTCGGATTGAAGTGTGATGAGTGTGAGAAGGAAAAGAAGACTCCAGAAGTCCAAATTTCGTCTCAAAACGATTCACAAATGGAGTTGATTGAGATAAAGAAAGAATTGGAAGATCTGAAGAAGAACTACGAGAAAGCTGTAGAGTCTGAATCCAAATTGAAGGAAGAACTGGAAAAGGAGACTCTGGAAAAGGAGAAAAATCGAGAGACAATTCTCACGTTGAAGGCTGAAAATGCCGCTAATGAGAGAGTAATTCAACAGCTACTCGATAAATTGAAACCAATTCGTAGCAATGAAGACCGTCAAAATGCCGTTGAAGAAGCTCCGTTTTCCAATATGATGTAGTAAAGGAACCTTTTCGGAATTTAATTTTTGTTCTTTATTGTAATTTTTATTAATTCAGAGATAGCGATGAAAAATATTGTATGTTTTATTGTTTTTCATGATAATTGGTGGAATGTTTTTCGGAAAATTAATTGTGTTTTCAGGAACCATTGAGTAATGGAAATTCGAAGAAGAAGACAGACGGGCAGATGCTCGCCGAGCCCGTTGTCATGGAGGCAAGCGAAGGGTAGAAGCACGAAGATAGGAGAATGTAAATTTCTCCTGAAGTTTTCAAAAATTAAGTAAGTAAAATAGCGATTTTTCGATTTTGCCAGTATTTTTTCTAGCTTTGTACTCAAAAACAGGTTTCTGTAGGGTCTTTCCTTGAAATACTCAAATTTTCATACAAATTCAAGATTTTTTCCAAAAACTACTTTTTTTTCAGGATTTTTTTTCAAAATTTTCGGTTTTTTTCGGTCAAAAATGTTCGAAAAAAAGTTTTTTGAATTTTTCGGTACGGAATTTTCGAATATGTCATTTTTCGAGAGTTGACAAGGCCCCGCCCTTGTAAACAAAATTTACGAGCCGGAAAATTGGCGCCAAATTCAAAAATTCAAATTTTTTCGAATTTTTGAATTTTTTCGCGAAAAAGTCAAATTTTCGACTATCACTCAGAATTAGAAGAAATTCTGAAAAAGCATCAAAAATGGTCACATTTTTGATGAAAAATTGAGAAAATTTCAAAAAAAAAAATTGGGAAAAAAGGATCATTTTTTGAAGCCGGGCCGAGCCTTGAAAATTTTCTACCGGGCCTTGACAACTATGGTTTCCAGGAAAAAATCAACGGGTAACATTTATTGACGATAAATTAGAAATCATTTTTTACGAAAATATTTCAAGTATTGACACCACAATTGACAACCACAACAATTGAAAGACTCACAAGGGAATTGACTTTCGGTATGCGTTCAGAATTTTCTATAAACTTGCACACGGATAGTTTCAAATCTGCTTTAAACAATGATAATAGTGAAAAAGTGCAAAACTCCCGAAAAGTTGGATTTTTTTGCTCCGAAAGTTTGCTCATTTTTCATCATAGAAAACACGAGTGCCAATTCGAGAGGACTATCGGGTTCGTAAAGACAACTAGCTGCCCTCTCGAACAGCGGTTGGATGGCCACGTGGCAGTGAGGGGGGTTGGTAGGAGGAAGGTCTGGGGATCGACCCCATCCCCTTTTTTCTTTTTTTTGCATTTAGAAAACTGACTATAAAATGTCAACTACAGCGTTTTCGAACTATTCCATCAAGTTTTATTCCGTTTCGAACTGTTTTCTACATTTTCTGAACATTTGGTAAGAAACTTTTTTTGAGATAATATTCTGTTCTCATGGTCTCATTCATGATGGAGACTCCTCTTTGACAATTCTTCAATTAATCTTGTTTTTTCCGAGGACATGCCGGATAATCATACAGTGCCTTCTTCATTTTGAAGCAATGCCTGGTAGAGTAGATGAGATGAAACATTTGGTTTACAAGCTTTCAAAATGAGTAAGTAGACCATGGTGAGATGAATGAGACCATGAGAACAGAAAATTATCTCAAAAAAAGTTTCTTACCAAATGTTCAGAAAATGTAGAAAACAGTTCGAAACGGAATAAAACTTGATGGAATAGTTCGAAAACGCTGTAGTTGACATTTTATAGTCAGTTTTAAAAATGCAAAAAAAAGAAAAAAGGGGATGGGGTCGATCCCCAGACCTTCCTCCTACCAACCCCCCTCACTGCCACGTGGCCATCCAACCGCTGTTCGAGAGGGCAGCTAGTTGTCTTTACGAACCCGATAGTCCTCTCGAATTGGCACTCGTGTTTTCTATGATGAAAAATGAGCAAACTTTCGGAGCAAAAAAATCCAACTTTTCGGGAGTTTTGCACTTTTTCACTATTATCATTGTTTAAAGCAGATTTGAAACTATCCGTGTGCAAGTTTATAGAAAATTCTGAACGCATACCGAAAGTCAATTCCCTTGTCAGAGAGAAAGAGACATTTCTCAAGGGGATTTCGGTGGAGTGCAGTTGTAAGAACAGTGCCGTGCTAATACCCTCACTTCAATTATTCTTCATCTTCCAAACGATCCCCCAACGCATTCATCTCTCTCAGTTTCCTCGATATATCCCGTTCGATTCTCCGTTGTCGACGTCTTGCCTCTTGTACTCTCGGATCTTTGTCTCTGGCTAGCACCTGAATTTCGGTTGCCACTTCCAGAAGTTCCTCAATCATTGTGGCTTCTTGACGTTTCAGCTCTTCTAGTCGGGCCTTCACTTGCTCAATACTCAATTCCATCTGAAATTCGCATGAGCTTTTTAAAAATGTATAGAAAACGACAAACCAGTAAAGTTCTATTCATATTGACAGAGCTCGAGAAGAATGTGATGTGGTCGTGTCGTCAAAAAGATTTTCGTCAGAGAGTGAGAGAGTGAGAAGTAGAGAAACAGAGCTCGCGGAGCCCTGTGACTTGAGGTAACGAATGAGCAGAATCGACACGCCAAACTGGGTTTTATTTCAGAAGAGAAGAAGAAAAACATGAAAGTTAGAGGAAGATGACGGAAGAGAACGAAAGGACCTGGGAATAGATAGAGCAAATGGCGGAAGAAATCCTTAGATTGGCCGAGTAGCTTTTCTTTGGGACGGTAGCAAAAAGTGCTCAATAGATAAAATTTGCAGCATAAATTTGTCTATCGATTGGAAAAAACGGGACATTAAAATATTAAAAACAGTCAAGTTACAGTCAATTTAAGCCTGTATTCCGCCTTCCGCCCTGAGACCATTTGGCGATATTCTAAAACATAGTCGAAAATTCGACTCTTTTGCAAAAAAAATGCACAATTTTTTCAAAAATCTTCAAATTTCTACAGTAGCCGGGCTGGTCGGGCCGAGGAAAATTTTTCAGTCGGCCCGGCCCGGCCCGGAATTTCCCAACCCTGGTCGGAACAACCTGTGATCAAGTTACTGAAAACTTGCTAAGCCGGAACGGCATGTCCCCTGGGAGAAGGGATCGAAAGATTCAATAGATACAGTACTGACCATAAAGAATGCGACACTCTGCAGTTTTTAGTTGAAGGTTGTCAACTTTTTGAGTGTGAGACAGGCTCCCTGATAGTCTCACAATATCGATTGTTTATGGAGTGTATAGATCACAGAGAGAGCTTCATTTTTGTAGTTGACAACTTTTTTCTACAAGCACATCCTAAGAAGTTATCAATCGTTAAAGTATTACCTTGCTATTTTTGAACTTTTTCAGTGCTAAAAGAGGAGATTTTCGAGCAATTAACATTGACGATTGATAACTTCTTAGGATGTGCTCGTAGAAAAAAGTTGTCAACTACAAAATTAAAGCTATTTTTGTGATCTATGCACTTCATAAACAATAAATACTGTGAAACTATCAGAGAGGCCAACTCACACTCACAAAGTTGACCATTTTCAACTAAAAACTTCTAGTTTCGCATTCTTTATGACCAGAACTGTACATCATTGAATTTCAGCCCCCTAAAAAGGAAATGCCATGAAAGTTTATTTCAGAAATAATGAAAACAAGAAACATCAGAATGGAGATGAATGAGAAGTCAATATTATCAAAACAAAAAAGTAGCGACACTTTTATTTCGACAATAAGTATAAGGATTTAAATCAGAAAAGTTATTCTCCCGGTCTAGCAATTACTGTTCCACTTTTACGTAATAACTTTCGAATTTCACTGCAAAGTGCTCTTGCATTGTCTCTCGATAGAAATATTTCATCTTCTTATTCTTTTTCATATTCTCAACTTTTTCTATCATCTCCAAAGCCTGGCGGTGCAATTCCTTCTGCCGACGAGAAAATTTTTCTGGACATTCCTTTTCCTTTTCCAGTCGCCGTCGAAGCTTTTCATTCCTTCTTTTCAATTTCGCCAGTTCTTTATGTGTTTCTTCTTGTTTCATCCTCTGAATCGCCTTATCTTGTTCAACCTGTCGATTTTCCAGCAAAACCATTTTATTTTGTAAATTATGCCACTCAGACAGAGTCTAAAACAACAATATTGAATATTGTATTTTATAATAGATACTTACCTTCAACTTTCGATTCATTTCGGAATTCAGAAGAATAGATTTTCAGAGGAAAAAGAAGAGAATATGACTGTCAGCTGTTTTCAAAAAAGAAATGAAGAGAGGAGAGTGAGGAAAAGGAAACAAAGAAGAGGGATAAGGATTAGTCCGTTGTCATGGATACCTCCTTTTCTATACGTTGGGCTCCTCAAAGAGCAGATTGATAGCAATATGCCCTATCGGCAACTGAGACATTACATCATTGAAAGTCAGAAATATATTGGAAAATTCGGAAAAAAATTGATCTCTTAAAATTAAATAGTTTTCAAACGTCTAGGTTTGAAACCTCCCGGAGCCGAAATGTGCGAGACAATACAATTAATAGATTTACAAGATTTCTCTCAAAACAAGATAAACACTTCTCGCGGATTCTTACCAAATATGGTATTATAAATTCACAACACTGCACCGCATGGCTTTCCTGGCAAAAGGATATCATATTTTTTATTTTTCAATTGAAAATGCCAAACTTTGAGAGTATGTCATAGTGAAACTAACTGATTGGCCGGTACTGTACGTTCTACATAGGTCTACCGTCAGGAATAACCACACATGTAATAGTAAATGTTTATCTTATCGATCTCTACTCGTTGATCTATCTAATTATCTTATTCTGAAAAAATGTAACTTTTCTAACTTATTTTTTCTCATGCTTAACTTGTTTCGATTGTCATATAAAGTAAAGTTGTAACCGAGCCAGATCCTTGGACGCTCTTTGAGATAACTCGCTTCAAAAAAGACAATTAGGAGTCGATCAACCTGTTACATTGCCTTGGACAGCAGGGTCTTGAATCAAGGCGAGGTCACTGAATAGGTATTACAGCGGTTCTCACTGAACTCATATCAAAAATGAAATTATACTTGTGTAGAGCTCACCGAAATCTGCAATTTGATAGATCGACTCCTAATTGGTTATTTTGAAGCGAGTTATCTCAAGGCCCGCCCATGGCTCGGATCAGGCCCGGTTACAGCTATGATAGATGAGGCCTGTCCGTTCTCAATATACATATGAACCAATCAAAAATCGAGATCAATATAAATTTTAAATTTCTTATATTTTCCCCGGTTACCCAGGACACCCTAGATCAATAACAGGGTGACCTTTACCCTTCTAGAAGCGCATTTCCCTTCCTTCCAAACAGTTCGTTCAACAAAAACGAGAAAATGCCCGACGTGGATCTCAACCAAAAAGTATGGGGAGTCAAAGCGAAGGTGAGTTAGAATTAGCTCCGTATCCCAGTAGTCACCAAATTTCAGACCCACTTCTTGATATTCGCTGCCATTCACGTCTTGGGCGGCTGTATCTGTCTTATAGTGTTTATTGATTAGTAAGTTTTCTTCTTTTCGTTTTTGCTAGTTGATTCTGAATTTCTTCAGCATGTCAATGCCATCCAATGCCCCCGACAAAGCAAAGGGCCTACTCCATATTTATTTGTATCCACTCCTTGGGGCGGTAACCCAAAAACTCAGCCAGATCAGAAAAAAATTGTTTTCAGTGTTTCCAAGCGTGCGTCGGAGCGGCTTTACTCACCTGTCTACCCTACAAATTGTTCTATATAATCGTCATGATTTTTTTGGTAAAATTTTGAATCAGTACTGTAATTTTTAATATTTTTTATAGTGCATAATTGGTGTGTTTAATTTCTTCTCGAGTGCCATTCACTTGGTACTTGGCGTGCCCAATTTTTTATTTGATGAAAAGACAGCAAAACTTACGAAAAAATACTATAAATGCGGAAATGTCGGAATACATTTGTCTGGTCTTGCTGCATCCTTTGTATTCATTTACTTGGCAATTGTTCTCTACAAACTAGGGTAAGTTCCTTAAGTACCTCCAGGTGTCTCTCTCGATGTCCCATTACTTTTTTCCAGATTTGCCAAGCCCCCACCTCCTCCACCACCACCACGTGTTATTGTCCGGAGACATGACGAAGTCGACGACGAGGAGAGTGATAGAGAGGAGGAACGACCGAAAAGTGGTGGCCGCAGGCCAAGGACCCCGCAAAAATCAGGGAAAAGGGAGCAATCTGGAACAGCTGAGAGATCCGAGGCATCGGGGACCGGACGTCTTGATAAGACAGGGAGATCCGGGGAGAAATCTGGAAAACCTGGACCAGGGAAGACGACGGAGGAAGAAATATTGGCAATGTGAACTGGAACTTGGCTACTATTGGTTTTTTAATGATACTTGGTTTTTTGAAGGGGAATAAATTTAGTTAGAAGTTTTAAATCTTGGTAGTTTTCAGAATCAATTAAAAATCATATACTGAAGCAATTAGAGGTAGATTCGACAGTTCTGATCCTGGCGGTTCCAATGCGGGGGGTTCGGACTGTGCTGCATTAGAAACATGAATGAGGCTTGATTGTGTTTACAAAGTATCTCACTATCAGTTAAAGACGCATACCATATTTTCGTGCCAGGACCAAAATCTTGAAATGGTTCATACCCCCAAACATAACAAACAGATTAGCAAATTATATAATCTTTCTAGAAGTTTCCACGTCAACCTTCAACAAAATTTTCGCTCTTCCAGAACCTTCCATGACCTCTCTCTGCACGACACCCCGGTCGCCCATCGGGTCACCCTGCCAACTAACTCCGCCCCTTTTCTTGCCACATCTACACATCCGTTGCAGTTAGTTCCACTCTACACCACGGAGAAAACAGCATTAAAAATGTCTCAATCCGTCGATCTCAACTACAAAGTATTTGGATTCAAAGCGAGGGTGAGTCGCTACGCAGTGAATTTAGAGCACAATCTATTATTCAGAGCCACATTATTGCATACTTCATTTTGGAGTTTGCTACTGCTGCTCTCCTTTTCGCGGCAGTTATTGATTAGTGAGTTATCATGGTAACGTAATACAAACATTTTTCAAACATTTTCAGTTTGAATCTTCCATCCAAACCACCTCCGGGAGTGAAGAAAATGGTGTTAGATGAATTGTTTCCGTTACCGCTTAATGTATGTTTTAGCCGTGCGTAAAAGGACGGTATTTATGGTAATTATGTGTATTGTTTGAAACAGATTGCTGTACTTGGTTGCTTTGTGAGTATTATGTTCTGTTGCTCGAATCGAATTGCCTACGGAATCATCGGAGTTTTGATTGTAAGAAATAATATCATATGTATAAAAACTATATTGCTACTTTGAGTTACTTGTCGGTATTCTTCGTTTGATGATTTCAATTTTGGGTTTAGTCGGCTATGCGATACTTGGAGGGAGCACCAAAGGATATGCGGGTAATTTCAGAAAATATTACAAACGTAAGTAACTGCAGTTTCAACAAATATAATTTTTATTTCTGTTCAGTTACGTATCTTGTCCATTGGTTTAATATGTTTGCGGAGGCTATCATCAGAATTTACATTGGCGTCGTGTTGTTCAACCTGAGGTAAGTTTCCTATTTCAGATTCTTCTTATTCCTCATAACCATGAAATTTTCAGTTTCCTCTATCCAGTCGATCCAGTTATCGTTTATGTTGAGAAGAAGCCAAATTCGAGAGTTGAGAGAAGCTTGGAGGAGAGTAAACAGAAGACGGATAGTGGTCCAGGAAACTCGGGGAAGACCGGAGGGGAGTCGGGTGGTGAAGAGGAGTGAAAAGAAAAATGAGAACTTTTCGAAATTTTTACTCGGTTTTTTTGGTAGTTATTGAAATGCCAGACTGTTTGGGAATGAACTTATTTTTTAACCTTTATCATATTGGTCATGAAGATCAAATCTATACTTTCATTTTTGTAGTTGACAACTTTTTGTATCTCAAACAGCTAGAGAGATATGGATCTCTAAACTTTCAGTGCAGACAGAGAGACGCAGAGAAGCTAGAGTGTCTAACTCTCTGGGTCGTTCGAAGATAGCTAATAGTGAGCAGACATTCAGACACTCTAGCTTCTCTGCATCTCTCTGCACTGAAAGTTCAAAAAGCTGAAATCATGAGGATTCTGAATTTGCTGTCAGATCTAGTCCAGAATCAAAAGTGACTATTTTACAACCCCTTCCCCCTTGAAAGTGTGGTTCATATTGATGCTAGCTGAAATTTGATTGCAGATTTGAAATCCTTGCAATCTCAGTTTTCGAGAAATTTTAATTTCTCTCTCTCTAGCTATTTCAGCTACAAAAATGTAGAACTAGATTAGAAAAAATTTTCTATTGTGATATTCTGGCGCGCTCTAGAATTTTCTATTTTTCCAAAAACAGTTTTTTAAACCCCTCGACCGGACTACTACCATATTTTCCTGGCCTCATACTTCCTCTCATTTTTCCCAAAAAAACTCTTTATTCAATTATTCACTACGAAAAAAAGTAAAATGTCGGAAACCATCGATCTAACTTGGATAGTATGGAAACGGACCATCAAAGTGAGTTAAAGTTACAATTTCACCTGGAAAATGGGGGCGTGACCTATTTTCAGAAACACCTCTACCAATTCTGTTCATCTCAAATTGTGACTTCTCTATTGTTGTTGATAGCTATCTATGATCAGTGAGTTATTGTTTTTTTGTTTCTTACAACCGCGCTCTACCGAATCCGAAAAAAATTGCGTGCGGAATTGAGAGACTCAGAGAAAAGGAGACATTTTTGAGGGCATTTTGGTGGAGCGCAGTTGTATGAACTGTGCCGAGCTAATAATGATTCTTGCAGCTCAAAACTATCTGCCAAAGTGGATAAGGAGATCAAAGGAATGCTTTATTGGGATTTTTTGCTGCAGATTCCGTTTCTGGTAGCTTGGATTACTGTAGTTTGGCCTAATTTCTATTCTTTAGCTAATCTACACCTTCATCATCTTCTTTCTCGCCTTCAACTTCCCAAATCGAAGCTTTTATAAAATTTATTCAATCGTTTTGATGTGCCTAGCAGTGCTTCAATTATTTTCATTCATTCTTGTCGACTCAAGTCCGAAATTGCTTGGCAAGCATTTTGCAAAGAAAGCGGAGTGGAAGAAGAAATATTATAAATGTAAGTTCTTTGCATTTATCAATGTATTTTTCCGTCTTAGGGGGCCGGATTGGTCAGCAGGCTACTATGATCATGTATGCCGTCACATTAGGAGTACTTGGTTTTATTCTGTACAAGGCTAGGTGAGTCCAGATGTCCTAATGTATAAAAGCTTTAATTTTTTCAGTTCGATGGTCCCTGTCCGGGCGATTCCACCTCCACAAAATGTTCGAGTGGTCAGAAGACAGTCACGGTCGCCTAAACCACCACCACCACAACCATCGACAGGGGATGATGAGGACACGGAATGATGGAGGAACTTGACTTTTTGTTTCAGTATTTACTTTACTCGTTCATTTTTTGAATGATTAATAAGAGATTAGTAATAAATGTCTTTTTTGTGATGATTTCAAAGCTTACAAGAGAAGTATAGTTTGACGGGTCATAACTCGGTTCATAGAAGAATTCAGCAGAATTTTTATTAGATTCGGAATTTATGGTCTCAAAAGTATCAGGTGCCAAATTCTTGACAAGAAAAGTTTTTGAAAATTGTGACGTTCAGAGCGTCGTTTTATCATTTGAGTCAATAATAAAAGTTTCTTGGAATTTTCTGAAGTACACCGAGATTTAACATTTCTGTCTGTTTCAGGTACATTCAATGCAGATTGCAATCATATATTTAGTTGTTTACGCTCCGCTGAGCCAAGAACAATAAATCTTCTCAGTCAAGAGATAGAAACCGAGGAAAAGAGAGAAGAAACAGGACAAAAACTGGCATGTGACAATTGAGTCTCACTGACTACTCGTTTATTAAGAAGGAGAGAGAATTTGAAAAAAAAGGGGGATAGTTCATGGAAGAAATGAGATCAGAAGACCAGTGAGCCATATTTCAAGAAACTTCCATCATTGGCGCAAAATCTTTTTTTTAAACCCCCTCTAACGTTTTCCTGACTCAAAATGAGCTTTAGTGGAAGAGATTTTTCGCGGAGTCCTATCTAACAAGATTTTTGCACAACTTCTCGTTTCCTCACTTTTCCAACACATTTTTGTGGTTTTTCCGATTTTTCAAGGCAACAAGAGAAATACTTAGTGGGGGTGATACGGAGAATATTTTGCAACTATTTTAGTATTAGCCATTTCCTTAGATCACGACTTTCGCTAAATTGTGTTTACAGCGGTTTTCTTCAATAAATTGTGATCTCGATGGTGTAACGATTGCTAAGTGTTACTATTAGTATTAGCAATGTGTTCATATCACAACTATTCCTCATCCGCCGGTGGCTGACCACTCGCTCAAAGTTCAGAAGACATTGTTGTAATCTTAGGAAATTGCAAATACTAAAATAAATCTAGTTGCAAAACATTCCGACGACTTCCGTATCTTAGACACGCCCATCACGTATTCCTCATGTGACCTTCTCATTCTTTATTGCTAAGTATAAATTTCCTCAGAATTATCCTAGTATAAAAAACACAGCATGAAAAGTGTTGGCATCAGTTCACTTTTCTGTTTTTTTTTCTTATTACTTACTTACTTACTGAGTTACTTAGTAAGTAAGTAAGTATTAAAAAAACAACATTCTTTACATTAGTGAATTTATTTTCATTTTTCAGATTCAAATATGCCGACCTGTTGTGGACAAGAGATGAAGTTCGTGGGAATAAACCAGTTTGGTGATGAGCGTAAGTTTTGTCAACTATAAAAAAAGACTCTTCTTTCAATTTCAGGTCAAAAAGAATACAAGTGCGACAAGTGCAATCAAAACGTATTTGTAAGAATTCTTCAGGTAATTGTTATTATTTTTTTAGAAAGAGAATTTAAAATTTTGAAACTTACAGGCAGTTATCGATATCCTCACATTAAAATGGTAATGGCATTGGTATTGGCATCGGACACCTCAAAGAGAAACGAAGAGAAACAACTTTTAAATATTTTGCTAATTTTTAAAAAATTCATTGATTTTTCCAATTACATTGGTTTTTTTCAATTGAATTGTAAAATTTTCGTAATTTTCGTAGTTTTCTTAAATTTCCTGAATAAATGTTTAATATAATTTTCTTGCAATAAAATTTGACATTTTTGTGGGAAGTGAAGCTGTTTTGTGGCAAAACGTTTGGTGACCAAGTAGTTTTTACAAACAAATTAAGAGAAAATTGCAATTAACAAAGAAACTTACTTAATACATTTTTCTATACTTGTCAAGGTCCGGGTTCAAAAAAATAACCGAAAAAAAGAAAAACAATTTTTTTATTTTTCATCGAAAATTTGAAATTTTTAAATGATTACTTAGAATTTCTTTCATTTCTGAATAATATTCGAAAGTTTTACTTTTTGCGAAAAAAACTGCACACTGGTTGCTCACAAAAACGTGTATAACTATTTTCCTAGACTTCTGCTGCAAAAACTGAATTCAGATTCAAAATCAGCATAAAATATGCTATATACCGACATAAAGTCCACAGCCTAATTATGCAATTAAATATCAATTTATTATATTTTCAAAAAACACATTACATTGTACAAATAATCAGACATGGGGACGCATTAAAAAAAACAAAAAAAATTCCCCTCCCCTCTCAAACCCATTTAGGCTTTGGTCCTTCGCCACTCGGCTTGCGGATCCCGCTGACTCTCGACGTGGCAGGTGGCTGGGGGATTACTGTAGGTCGTGTGATCCGGAGGGGCTTCGGTTTCTCCAGAACACTCATTTTGGGTAGTGGGGAACGGACCATCGGGTGGGAGCTGGTGTTGATGAGGCTGGGACGCGCGGATGTGGAGACTGATGGCTTCATTGTGATCTGGAATTCGAAAAATTGAAAGTTTACTAAATTTTTACAGTATTCCTCACCTCCCGCTTTTTCTCCGCCGTCATCATTGGCTTCCTTACAACAGGTGCGCTCATCCGTCGACTCAACGGCGCCTGTATTCCACTTGCCGCCCTCACCGTACCTACAGTAACCTTGGGTACTGTAACCACCGGTGTCGTCCGTGCTCCCGGTGGACTCCGTGTTCCGGGTTTTCGAAGCTCAGCGAGTTTGGATTGACTGGAGGGGTTGGAAGTGGTCACACTGACTATCCGCACTTTTTCCACTTTTTCAGGTGTGGTGGATGAGGGGGTGGAGATTTTAGGACGGATTATGGAGGACGGTGTTTTTAGGGATTTGGGGAGTTTTGGGGTCCCTGAGACAACTTTTTCCACAGGCTTCTCAATTTTCTGAGCAGTTTTCATGGGTACCGCTGGTTTTTCTATCACAAGCTTTTTGATTTCAGGGGATTTCAGTTCTGGAGCTGCTGCTGTCTCCTTTTGTTGCTCTTTTTGTAGGTGGCTGGCTCGCTGAAAAATTATTTTAATTTTAAAATAAAATTCGAGCAAAGAAGACAGTTTTAAACCAAAAATCAAGTGATTTGATTGAAAACTAGTAAAGTTACGGATTTTTGATATTTTTCGAAATTTACTGAAATTGCTGTAACTGGGCCAGTTTAGCTTCAAAATTTATGAAAATTTTAGCACTGGATTCAACTCGTCAAGACGCTTTGAATGAGTATAATCATGTCATGCTTTAGAGCGAGATGCGTCCCGCCACGAAAGGTGTAATTCTGGGTTACGGTAGTTTTTGTGGTGAGACCCAACTTCCACCAATAGGGGCATGACTATACTTTTCTGAACCGCCTGGACGAGCTGATTCTGAAAATACCTATTTCAGTGAGTTAAAGTCAAAAATGACAAAGTTACGGTAGTCATAGCCCTCACCTTCTTCGTCAAACTCGATATATAGCTCTCCAAATCGTTACACATATCATAATTGGTCGATGTCTTTGCAGGCTTTGGACTCTTCTCCTCATTCTCCTTACTGCTACCGGTACTGTCAGTGGGACTTTCCAATGGAGGGGGTGGTGGGGCCGTGAAACTGAAAAAAATCGGTTAGGGGGTACTGTAGTTGACACAACTCACGTCTCCGCAGTGGTCACATCCCGGAGTTTTCGGATTCGCACGTTTCCTAGCTTGTGGCGGACGTCGAGAATGTCGCTGACACGTTTTCGGGTGCTAAAATATCGCCAGGAATTAATTTTCAAAAAAAGTTGTCAACTACAAAAATGTAGCCCTTAAAATTTTACACATTTTGCTAATTAAAACTGTTTTGATAGCTCTTATCCCTAAAGAGATACAGCGCTTTAAAGATTATCAGTGGAGTGAGAGAGAGCGCAGACGGTTAGCGTGTCTGGTCGTCTGCACTCTAACCTCAAAACTTTAAAGCGTTGTATCTATTTATAGATTACAGCTACCAAAAATTTTTCAATTGTTAAAATGTGTAGAATTTTAAGGGCTATTTTTTGGCATTAAATTTACAATTTTCAGCAAAATTTTAAAAAATTTCTATACGAAAAACTAGAAGACTCACACTTCACTGGCATCACTAGACGTCCCATTTAATGCTTCAAACAGATCAGGATTATTGATTGATTTTTTCTCCTTTTTCTCCTCTATCTGCGTCTCCACTCTCTTCTCCTCTTTCCTCTGCTTCCGATTCTCTCTGGAGACATGTTCCTTTAAAGTCTGATGCAGTCTATTCAACAAAAATGTGAATATTTTCAGACATTCGTCCAGCTGAAAAGTGTGGCGATTCTCGCAGAAATAGTTGGCCAGTTGGTGTTGTAGATCACACAGCAAATCGTATTTCGCCTCGAATTCTTTCAATTCGAAACTGCAATCGATTTTTATCAACTCGAGGAATTGTTGAAATTGATCGTCTTCTGACACTTTTTCCAACTGCTTTTCAAGTTTTGATCTGCTATCTTTGAGGGTTTTCAGTGAATTCTTGATCTCGTCGAAACTGATTTGGGAGGCGTCTTTTAGGGAGGACAGTTCCGATTGGAGACTCGAGACGAGATCCGGTTCACACTGCAAAAATATATACATTTTGGGAGAAATAGCTAAATTTGATTCAAACTTTAAAAAAACCGGATTATTTCAAGCTAAAAACCATGTGGTTTACGAATTTTCGAAACTTTTCGCAGAACAAACCATCGGAGTAAACCCTGTCAATGTGAGATACTTTTTTCAACTTAAACATTTGCAATTTTAGCAGTTTTTATTGCAATCGGACGGTATTTTTTTCACAAAAATAAACGCATGCCTAGGTTTGACTCATTTTATCTCGAAAAACTCATTTTTTGAGTCATTTTTCACTAATTTTTGCAGTTTTTGGCTCAAAATCCTTCTAAACTGATTTCTTGCACACGAGAACTATAAAAATCGGCTCAAATTGGCAAAAATTGTATTAAAGTCTTGTTTTCCATTAAAAACAATCATTTTGCTTAAAAAACTCAAATTTCGAGGCATTTTTTACGGATTACCGTGATTTTTTGTCTTACAATCATTTTAAATTTGTATTTTCCATCTGGAAATCTTAAAAATCCACTCCAATTGAAGAAATCAGATTCAAAATTCAGTTTTTCAATAAAATCCATCAAACTCCCATTTCCAGATTCTATGTAGCTTACTTGAGTTCACAAGTTCAAACCGGCTTAAATCTAGTTTAGTTTTGAACTTCTTATCAAAATCGAATTATAAAGTCCTCTCGCTATACAAATTCCTCATTTTCAAAATTCGAAAATGTTTTGCTAACCTAGCAATTCATTTATCAACGTTCTTCTTTCTCCCAATTCAAAAGATTACCACTATACGAATTTCTAAAGTTGTAAACATGCACATTAGCCCTAATTATATCTGAAGGTTGCCACTATACGATTTTACAGAGTCCGAAAATGTGCAAACTTATATCACAACAACAACCTTCAATTAATCCGTTTCCCCTTTTGGCTCCGCGACAATTCACAACTGCGACATTTCGCAACTGCGACATTCCGCAACTAACGTAGGTTTCGCAACTGCGACACTTCGCAACTAGTCATTTCGCAACTAGTCATTTCGCAACTGCGACGTTTCGCAACTACGACATTTCGCAACCACGACGTTTCGCAACCATTAAACTAGCAATAGTTTAACCTAGTTTTGTCTAAAAGTGGGTCAGATAACTTTTTCTTCTATCTAATTATTTTCAAATAAGTTCCCAAGCACTTTGGTACACTCAAAATTTTTAGCTGACCCAAATATGCAAAAGCCCAGTGGTTGCGAAACGTCATAGTTGCGAAATGTCGTAGTTGCGAAACGTCGCAGTTGCGAAATGACTAGTTGCGAAATGTCGCTGTTGCGAAGTGTCGCGGTTGCGAAACCTACGTGAGTTGCGGAATGTCGCAGTTGCGAAATGTCGCAGTTGCGAATTGTCGCGGAGCCCCCCTTTTTCTATTCAAGCTCCGCCCCCTTCTCCTCTACTACTTAAGCCGCCAGAAAGAGAAAGGGACATACTAACCTGAGACGTCTTACCCGGAACAAGATGTCGACAAAAATATATATAATGATTTTTATTGAGTTCTAATAATATTTATTTCTTTATTTCTTTATTTATTGTGTAAGGAAAAAAATCTTGAGGTGAGTTAATCGTTTTGGGGGAATTTAATGACTGGCCTAGCGTTCATAGCCGTGATTTATCCAACTGGGCTGATGAAGAAGTAGATCTCCAAATTTCTTATGAAACTGGGTGCCGGTCTATTAGAGTAAATTCCTTATTCTCAGATTATCTCTACCATCAACTCTATACCATACCCAAGTCTGAGAATCAAACACAATGATCGTCCCGGTGCCTCCTACTGGATACCCAAGTATGAGTATGTACCGTCAAAGTTGAGGTGAGGAAATGAGTAGTTTCATAAAAATTCCGAGCTTGAATTTTGCAGAGGTTTTTGGAAGGACAGCGAAAAAAAATGGATAAGGAATGAAGAAGTCAACTCAAGAGAGAAGGGGAAGTGAGTCGGGGTTCTTGGGGTGTCTATAATCTAACTAGATAAGGTTATTGAGTCCGTTTGGAGTTATGGAACGTGACCTATATCATTGGAAAGCTGAGAAAGCGCTGATTCCAAGAATATTTTCAGTTTTTGGCCTCGAGGCCGGGTATTCGAGAAAAATGAGGTCAAAATTCCCAACTTGACTTGAGGCCTAAGACCCCAAGTACCTTAAAACGTAGATTATATGAAAAACCAAGTCAAGACCTACAAAATTATATAATTACCGTAAGATTTGGTTGAGTTTTCAAAGAATTTGAAGGATTTTAAAAAAATACGAAAAATGTGTTTTTGTTCAAAAAATTTATTTTGACTTTTGAGGTTAAGGATTCACCAAAAACATAAAATGCGTGCCTATCTAACTCTTCAAAAACTAGACCAGAACTAAAAGTATTTATATAATTTTGAAGGTCCTGATTTGGTTTTTCATATTAACTACGTTTTAAGGTACTTAGCGCCTTAGGCTTCAAGACTAGTCGGGGCTAAAAAGGAATAATTCGAACTTTGACCCCAATACCAGACACAGAGGGTAAAAACTGAATATATATTTGGAATCAGCATTTTTTCAGCTTTCTCCTCCAAAAATTGAATGTTTCAGACGGTTTCCATCTGCCAAAAAGAACATCTTCGGATGCCTGAAAATCCGTCAAATATTAAGATGGTAAGTCAGTTGAATCCTTAGAAGTAGCTATGACAACATTTTTCAGGGGAATTTGTTGATGAAGATACCTAGTTTGAGGCTCCACATTGTACCATCGCCAATGGTAAGTGCGCTCAATAGTTGGCTTAGAAAAAAAAATATTGTAGGACGGAGAGAGACGCAGGTTTTCTAGTAGAGCGCAATTTAGTTTTACATGAATGCTACTCAACTAAATTGAATATTTCCAGGCAATCATGGAACAGCGTAGAGTTGAGGATGATCGACCCGATTGCAGGAAAAATCGAGAAAGAATGATAGGTAAAATATTAAAAAAGTATCTTATCCTTTTCAACAAGTATCAATTTCACAGAGGTTGTTGATGTTCTCCGGCAAAGTGGAAAGGGCCGTAATATTTTGAAGGAAAAGGAAAGATTATCGGTAAGTACTGTCAGAATAGGTCTAGCTAGGACTTTTGAGCTTAGAAATTACTATTGGGGGTTTGTCAGAAAATAGGAATTTGATAAGTGCGCACTATTAGAAGAAATAACATGGTAAACCTATTGTCAATACAAAATGTTTTCAGAATACCTTTCGTTGATACACACCGATACGTCTATCTACCGGATAAAAACATCAAGAAGATAGATTTTAAAAAGTAAGACTTTTATTTTTTTATTTCTTTGGAACCAGTAATTTGTGTTTTTTTTTCAGAGAACGACATCATCAAGAGACTGCGGCCAATCCGGAAAAAATCGGGTGAAAAATGTGTTATTTTTTAAACGGGTTTTATTAATAAAATATATTTGTAAAGTGACATAATGCCTCACAATATTATGTTACCCTAACGTGTTAATTATGCTATGGTTTCAATTTATTTTCACGACTCACTAAGTTGTAATAAACAATTAACAATTAAGTGTGTGTACTGTTGTGTGATGACTATAAAGACTAGGAGAAGAGGGGATATATTCAGATTTAGTGCTTTCAGAGCTACCAGAAAAATATAGTTATATGTAGTAATTAAGTTCTGGTTTTTCTATGACAGGTGCAGTAGTCTAGTTCAAAGGCGCACATGGCAAATTTATGCTTATCCGAACCGTCTCACCCAGTGGATCCCATAATTATTAGCTTTAGATAAATACAGTAAGAACTGATAAAAAGATTCTGAGCTCGTAAAACTACAGTAGCCCAACTTCCACCGGATTATGTGTACCTTGCTCTTTGAATATAGTTTGGATTCGAATTTCTTATCATTACCTAATTATAAATTCCCTTCGCTATACGAATTCCCCAATTTTAAATTCCAAAATGTTTGCAAAACTAGCAATTATGTCACTTTACGATTTCACAAAGTCCGAAAATGTGCAAACTTATATAACAACAACAACCTTCAATTAACCCCTTCCCTCCTAATTCTATTCAGGCTCCGCCCCTTTTTCCTCTACTATTTAAGCCGCCCGAAAGAGAGAGTGAAATACAAACTACACTATGACGTCTTACCCGGATCATGTTCTGAAACCTGTTTTGTTGGATTCACCTTGTCAAGTCATTCAAAATAAGTATACTTATGACTGGTTTGGGTCCACCACGAAAACTACAGTAGCCCAGTCCAACTTACCGTCACCAACAAGTTCAACAACGAGAACTCCTGCTTGTTGCCCTTCAAATCGATCAATTTCCACATTGAATTCAACGTGAAACCGAATGCATTTCCTTGAGCATTGTTACTATTCAAATAGTTTCCCATATTCACCAGAATCAGCAAGAGACGTGGAAGAGTTGGAGACGAGAGGATTTCTGGAAATAAAAAAGTATTTGGAAATGACGTTACTGGGGTACTGTACCTTTGCTAGCACTGATTAGCACTTCCACATTTGGAGCTAGCTCACGCATTAACCGGGAGAAATCACCGAGGAAGATTTGGGTTTCTATTCTGGAAAATTGGAAAATTGGGCTACTGTAGTTTTCGTGGTGAGACCAAAAGTTAGATTTTCCAAATCAGGAGCTTTCAAATAAGTATAATCATGTCTATGTTCTGCAAATATCGATAATCCTATTTTTATTTTAAAAAATTTTGAAATTAGCTCGTCAAAACCTTTTAAATGAGTATAATCATGGCCACATTCTGAAATTTTTTTATTTTTGACAATTTTTGAAATTTTCAAAATATAATCATGGTTATACTTGTTTAAAAGGTTTCGACGAGCTAATTTCAAAAATATAATTTTTTTTAATTGGATCAAATCTAAACAGGTCACATCAGTTTTAGTCCAGAGATACCAGACACTCTGCGTCTCTCGCCCCCAAAATCGATATTCTCAGAATATAGGCATGATTATACTTTTCTGAAAGCTGGGAACGAGATGAGTATGGTTGTTATATTTGTTTTACCCAAAACGCTAAAATTTCAAAATTTCAGAAATTTTATATTTTTTTAAGAAAGTCTGAAATGTTCAAAAATTTCAGAATCTAGGTATGATTATTCTTTTCTGAAAGCTCTTTGCAAGCTGAATCCAGATTTAACTATTAAAACGCAAAAATTTTCAAACTGACCGATTTCTAACGATGTTTTCCGAAAAATCCAAAATTTTCTTATTTTCGAAAATGTTCAAAACTCTATAACTTTATCAGTTTTTAATATTTTAAACCGATTTTTCGCTGAAAAAACTGCAAATTTTTTATTCTTTTTTTCTTAAGAATTTTTCTTCAATTAAAAAAAATAAAACCCACCGTAATCGATAGAATGGGATTTGCACCAGTCGATAGACAAATGAAGAAGGAGGTGAGAGTAAGGAGATGTCTCCAGTGTAACGTTTCAGCGCTTCTTCCTGAAAATTATACAGAATTGCACTAAATTTTGAAGATAATTAACTCGAAAATTAAATATTCGAAGGCGCACCCCTAATCAGGCTAATTAGGCCACACCCACTCTTACAAAACTAAATGACTCACCTCCTCACTTGGCGGCAAGATTCCGAATAAATTCTGCAGAGCATCGATTTCAGCGACCGGTTTATTCGAGTAAATATTTTCTATGAATTCATCAACATTCTTGAATTGTTTCAACATAATTGCCACGTTCTGACTACGTTTTGGGGTAAGTAGCTCGACAGTTGCATCTTTCCGCGAGGACTTCTGAAATTTTGAGTTTTTTCTATTTTAACTGAACTCAGCTAGTTGAGAGCTTTCAGAAAAGTATAATCATGCCCATATTCGTTTAAAGTTGGGTCCCGCTACAAAAACTACGTAACCCAGGTAGTCTTCGTGATGAGACCCAATTTCCAACAAACCTTGGCACGATTATACTCATTCAAAGCGTCTCGACGTGCTGAATTGGAAAATTATAAATTCAAGCACATTGGTGTTGTTCTTAGCGAACTATTAGGGTTTCAAGTTTTTCCTTTAAACCGGGGTACTGTATATTTCGTGGTGAGACCCAACTTCCACCAAACTTAACCATGATTATACTTTTTTGAAAGCCCTTAACATGCTGGTTTCGAAAATCTTATTTTTGCAAAATGAGTATAAAAACTAACAGAGTTACGGTAGATTTAGTGAAAGGTTAGAGACCAGACACACCAAACACCCTGCGTCTCTAGCCGAAACCTTGAAAGTAACAAAAATATGTCATGATGATACTTTTCTGAAAGCCCTGGTTCTGAAAATATATATTTTTCAAGTTTTGCATTAAAAACAACTGAGTTACAGCAGTTTCAGTCTAGAGGAAACCAGACACTCTGGTTCTCTAACCCCCATTCTTGAATTTTTTGGAATCTAGGCATGATTATACTTTTCTGAAAGCTGAGAACACGCTGAATATTATTTTAACATTGGTTTCACTTAAAATCGCAGAAATTACAGATTTTCAGAAATTTCTGGCGTTTTATAAGAAAATTGAAAATCTTAAAATTTTTGAATTTTTTTTGAAACCGGCATGATTATTCTTTTCTGAAAGCTCTAAATCAGCTGAATCTAGCTGGGTCACTCTTACTTTTCAAAAATTTTAAAGTCCCCTATTTCCCTCCCGAATCACCCACCTTCTTCACAATCTCCGACGCTCCTTGTGCGACCAGCGACTCGATTCCAAAGAAGTTATCAAGTAGATCAAAATCAATGTCAACATCTGACGCTTTGGCTAGTTTCCCCCACACACTGTCATCCTGTACCGTATTCGCATTGATTTTCGACCACTGCACCGTCCGAGTCTTCGTTTTTTTCTCTTTCTTCGGGATGAACGATGTCGGACATTCGGCTCTCGATTTCGGTGCTGGAAGCGCCGACGGCACGCCAGATTTTGCAACTTTCTTTAGTAATGGTGGTGGCGGTGGGATCATCCCAAGTGGTGGTGGTGGTGGGGGTGGGGCTTTCATTTGCATAATTGGAGGGGGCGGAGGCGGTGGGGGCGGAGTGGGCGGAGCTTGATGGACCAGATTGTCGTTGGAGTCGAGCAGTTGAAGTTTCTTGAGTTGGCGTTCTGCATCGGTCTGGAATAAGAATAATCCTGCCTAGAAACCCAAAATTAGATTTTCAAACATTTAATGTAAATACTGTAGCTTTAAAGGAAAGGCACGTGTTCAAATGATTTATTGCTTTCTCTCGAAAAAGAAAAATAAATTTGCAGTTTTTGAGCTTAAAGTTTTGAAAAATCCTACCTGCGAACTAATCAACTTCAACTGATCAATAATCTGTGAGAGGAAGAATGCTCTCGCCTCATTCTCACTTCCACTACCGCCATCCTTGTCGAGTAGTAACTTGTCGAGGGTTCGTCGAATCGTATCGCTCGTCATGATTTTTGCATAACTGCAAGTTAGAAAATAGTGTGGAAAAAACAGAGATTGAGAGAAAATGAGATAATATAGTTAGGAGGGGAAAGAGCAGCGACGTGTACAACTTATGAAGGAGAAGAGATAGAGAAAAAGTGTGAACTAAAAAAATGAAGCAAATTTCAGGGAGATTATTTTTGTAATTAATAACATTTGCTATTTGCATAAGGAAAAAAGATATGAAGCGTTTTCATAAAATTTGTCAGAAGTGGTGAAGGGAAACTAAAGAATACAGAGGCAAGAAGGAAAAACGATAGAAGTAAGTTGTAAATTGGTAAAAAAAATTTGTGTAAAGAAAATTTGTGTAAATTATGTTTGCAATTTATAAAAATTAAGAACATTTAATTTAAACCGGTGTACAACGCTTGGGAGTCTAAATGTTTGAAAAATGGTTTTTTCGAGAATAGAGGGGTAATGTAAACTGGAAAAATAAATGAGGCTATCTGCAACAAAAAACCGGAAAAATAAAGAGGCTATCTGCAACACAATCCGAGTTACAATGTGAGGTGTTGAGGTCAAAACAGAATCTTTCAAGAAAAAAAGTTTGATACTGTAGTTACAGTAGCCCTCCGGTTACGGTAGCTGATATAGGTTGGGTACATCACCTAGAACCGTAGACAGGATTACGAACCGATACGATAGTTTGCTAGAGCGATATTACTGTATTTGTGATTTAGTTACGGTAGCTGGAGATAGAAAATGTAAAAAGCAAGAAAATGTAAATCAGTAAACTCTAGCAAAATTAACTCTATCCCAATGGATTCAATTGACAATAAGAAATGAACCATTAAATTTACTATTAGAAACTCTTTTAAAAACTTATAACTAGGAATTGTGATTCTGAAGAAGGGCGAAGGCTGAGGCTGAAGATAGGAAAAAAAAACTGTCAAGTAATAAAATATAGCAAATTTTAAGCAAATCATTTCGGTAGTTTACAGTTTTTGATTAAATTTAATAAATAAAAAGATACAGCGCTTTAAAGTCAGCAACTTTTAAAAAAACATTGAAATTTTTGAAATCGGAATTACTCACTTAGAACAGAAGGTAGAAAGAAAGTAGAAATTAGAAAAATCTAGCAAATTTCACGAAAATCAAGTTCGAGGTTGGCAAAACTTTGAAAGATTTTATAAACGGTGAGAAATAACGCTTTGAAACCAAGTGTACCCGAAAAATGGTAGCCTGATGAAGTTAACTCACATTTTCATATAAAAATCATTTCTCCCAGCTGATAAGCCTACTCCGACCTTTTAACCTATCAAAAAGTGTCACTTTCCTTCCGAATCCTAATGCAGGAACCAGTCAACGTGCCAACAATCACACCTAGACTCTACACTGATACTAATAAAAAGTGTCTCCTCCTCAGAGTACCCGCCAAACCAGAAACCCGAAAAAAGCGGTGGCGCAATACTACTGGTTGTCTTGGCTTGACGGAGGGGGGCTGCCTGAAGACAGTGTTTTGTTTGTTTTGTTTTCTTATATAGGGATACGTGTCGGTCGTCGCCCGTATTTGATTTGATATGTCATATATTTATATGATTTCATATTTTTGTATTATTTGACAATAGTTCTCCCAACAAATTTTTATTTGAAAAAGGAATAGAAGAAAACGAAAAATGGTTGGAACCGGTATGAACTAGAGATTGGTAGTAGAAAGCTGTGAAATAGGAAAAACGCGACAAAGGCACGCCAGACATTTACTGTGAAGTAGAACAATGACATCCAAGGAGCTTTGAAAATTAAAGGTTTTCAATTTTGAAAGGCGTCAAAGGCACGCCAAGTTTTTCGGCAAGTTTTTACTTTTTTAAGCGTTGAAAAATGGTAAACTTGAAATTGGCGAAAATCTGCTCAAATTATGAAAAAAAAAACTAAAAATCCCGAGTAATCAATCTAAATCTGATGAAAATCGGCTTATCATGATTTTTCATGAGTAGAGATGGAAAATAGGAGAAAAATGACGAAATTTCAGTCAAAATCGCTTCAAAACCTCATTTTCAACCTAAAATCCTTAAAAATCGTCTCAAATTGGCAAAAATTGACTCAAAATCGCTTTAAAACCTTATTTTCAACATAAAATCCATTTAAAATTAGCAAAAATTGACCCAAAATCACCAATGCAAAAAAATGTCTTAATTTGAAATGCGTGCTTCAGCTATCTCAAGGCAACATATTTTAAACAATACCTAATTATTTCTAATTATCCCTAATTACCTAAAGATAACTAACAACGACTAACTTCGCCCCAGCTACCTTAAAATAACCGATTTTAAACAAATAATGTATAGAACGCGCCAACGACGCGCCAGCCTCCAATACTAGTACAAAGGTATCATCTCCGCGTACAACTATAGGTACAACCATTGAATGAAAAGAAAAGAGAGGCTCTCGAGTGAAGAGGGGGTGGCTCATTAGCATATTCATATTCACACACAATGGAAAAAGGGAAAAGGGATACTGATCAGAGGTAAATAGAGAGGCGATACTGATATGAGTGATACGCGCCCGAGGTGCACCAGACTCTGGGGTGGGTAAATAGAGATTGCGCTGATCTCACACTCACTTATTGAGCTGAATGAGTGGATATGATGATGATTTTCCGAATATTAACTGGATTGGGAAGATACGGAAGGGGAGTGGGCTGGGAGATGGTTCAGTGGTTTTGATAAAATAATAATCATGGCGGGAAGAGATAAGAGGTATGACGTATTGTGAAAAAAAATGGGCCCAGATTTCTGTAAGAGCTGTATGCTACAGTTAAAACTTTTTATGGGGTAGGTCTCCATATTTCACTGTGAGGAGCCGGTAAGCAGTAAGAAGCCAAAACTTATATGACTGGTAAGTTAAAAGACTACAAGAATAATTGGGCAAAGTAAAAGTTCTTGTGACTTTTGGTACTTACATGGAAAAGTTAGGGTTTATATTAGAAACCTTGGATATTTTAGTTTTTCAGTCATATAAGGCATACTTGCAAACCAGGCTGAAACAGGGCGACAAACTTTTATCGGTTTAATATGAGCTGAAATATTTACAAAAATGTAGATCTCGGCGATTTTTTTGTCTTGCAAAAAGAAAAAATTATCAAAAATTCCATTCTATCCCAGCCCGCGGCACATTAACAAATAGCCATCCGGCCCGTGGTATGTCATGGATATAGAACTCGCTGAGATCTACATTTTGGTATATTTTTCAGTTGATAAGATTGCGTTTGGAGGGAGTTACGCGCTCAGGAGTTCGGAGACAGGAGGTCAAAACGATTTCAAGCAATCTAGAATCAGAAAAAAACGAACGAACTTTGAAACTTTGTCCGGAACAATTTTCAAAACTCCGAAATCCAAAAATTCAAAAATTTCTGAGAACATTTTCGCATACGCCAAAAAAGAATACATATAATGGAATACTTGGTTCAATTATTCATGAAAAACTACAGGACATTTTAAAACTGTGACGTTTCAAAACCAAACGATTGAAATCTGAGCGGGAGCGACTAATATTAAAAATCAGACGATCATAACTATATTAACACATTTTTCTCAAAAAAATTCCTTTGACCACTCTAGATTTTTTGAAAAATCTCCACGTGCAACTACTGAGTACAACTTTCTGGTCAGTCGCGTTCCCTTCCTCTCTTCTCGATCGGAAACTGAAACAGGTGGTATGCAGCTGTGTGTGAAGAAGGGAGGGTCAGTGAGTATATACTTTTATTGCTACAAATTTCTTTTTCTCCTCTTTTTTGAAATGAAACTCATAAAATAACAAATCGGAGCTGTGGGAGATGAATAAAAGAAAATAGATGGCTTGTGAGAATCCAAGATCTGGGGCATCATTGACGCGTTCTAGAGCCATTTTAGGATATCAAAAATGATAAGCCTAAGACAATCTTCTAATGTGTTTTCAGAAACTGGGGTGCCGTTGACGCATTTTTTTGTGTTCAGAGCTGAAAATAGAACGCCGTCATTCCATGAATCATATTGTCACAACAAATCTAAACATAACCATACAATATGATATTATACATATTTAAAATGATATATGTATGTATATTGAAGAAGTGAAGCACCTTCCCTCTGTATGTACCAAAAGAAGGTTTATGATGCGCATCGGGAGACAGAGAAATATGGAAAAAGGGTATTGTATAATAATAATAGCGAATGACTAACACAAGTGGTAGGCAGGTACCCCCAAGGAGGTCCGATGTACTACCAAAAAGGGAGCGATGATATTGAAAAAAACTAAAATGGACGGAGCTTGAGAAATTATGAGATTAAAAGAAGATTTCTTATACGTACTCCTTACAGACCGCCAGTACAAAAAAGTGGTAAACTCCAAAAATGCAAATCTAGGAACTCTTGGATATAACATTTTTAATAGTGATGCATGTACCCGACAGGCTTGTCGATTTTCTACAACCTATTAATGAAGCTATCTATTTTTGAAACATCGCTAGCTGACTTCCTGATTTTCAGAACTCCGTTCTCTTATCACATGCTCTTATCTAATCTATACCATCTTTCTTATCACTAAAACTAGCTCAACCTAAGATTTTTTATCAGTGATTCTAGCCAACTCAATGATAAGCAAGACGTAGAGAAAAAGGAAAAATGACCGCTCGTCTCCCCTCTTGGCACCACTGGTGCGGAACTATAAAAGGGGGGAATGAAGCAGAATGGGTGTGTGCACTATTGAAAAACAATAAAACTGAAAGAATCGGTCATCATCATCTATGAAAGAAGGAGAAGAAGAGAGCAAATAGAATGGTTGGTGAGTCATAAGAGAGGGACGACGAACAGGTAAAGAAATGAAATTTGTGCAAAATTTATATGAAATTGTACATTTATGAATGAAGAGGTGTGTTGTTAAAACAATAGATAAGGGAATTTCGAAAATTGAAACGAGGAGGAACCACCATCTCCATGACTGTCCCACACAATCAACTTTTAAGAGTAAGTGCGTGGGGAGAACACGTCGAAGGCACGCCAGCAAGTTTTTCCAATTTCAAAACTTTTCCCGACTTTGAGGGTCCGTCACGACTTCCCTAATAGCCTCAATTATCTCAAATCTATATAGATTAAATCTAGACCTCCATTTTCATAGTTGACAACTTTTTTACACAGACTTTTTCTAAGGAGTTATAGGCGCCCAAAAACTTATAGCGATCATAAGGACAGCCAGTTCAAAAAAGTAGTGGTCAACTACAAAACTGGAGGTCTAGATTGGTGAAATACAATTATATTAAATTAAAAATCCCGAAAATAGATTTTAGTACCGTAAGACACTGGTATATAATGCTTTTACTAAAAATTCCGCCGTTCAAAATGTCTCTGGCGCACTTTTGCCGCGTTTTGAAAATAGGCAAAGCTGCTCAAATTCGACCAATTTTGATGATTTCTTCTCAAAAAATTGTCGATTTTCTCAAATTTTTAAACTGGATCCCCTAAAAATAAAGTTTTTACTGAAACATTCTGTGAAAAATGTTGCTTTTAAGACATTTTCCTTATACTGATGCACCGTTTTTAAAGCAAGGCAAAGCTGAAAAACCGATTTCCAACCGGGAAGTAGTTAGGCAGAAAACGCGTCAAAGGTGCACCAGCAGTATTTTTAACTAGCTATGCCTAACAGTTTCTTCACCCGACGCGTCAAAGACGAGCCAGGGTTATAAAACGTGTCAAAAATTCGCGAATTCTGGCGCGCCGTTGACGCGACCTATCTGGAGTGATGATAGCGAAGACCACTAAATAATGGACTGGCGCACCTCTGACGCATTCCAATCACGCTTGATCAAAGGCTCTTAAAATTTATATCTACCTGGCGCGCCTTTGACGCGTCACTCAGAATTCTAACGGCCTAAACTGTTTAGGCTAAACACGTGTAAACCAACATTCTTTGAGTGATGAGAGACAAGAGGATGGAAGAGGTTACTGACCTCTCCTCCTCCGAGATTTTCTCATATCCATATATCTATACCTACACACAGTTTAATGTATATCTAATCCCTTCCTCCTCCTCCTCCTAAACTAATGATTTATTTGAATCCTCGGCGCGATGTCCGTTGTGGGAGGTGGGAGAGAGAGAGAGAACACGGGCGGTCTATCTCTCTCTAGTTGGTGTGATGATGATGGTTGAAATCTTTGGGGGAACGGTGAGAAGAGGGAAAGTGAATGTTTTGTTTTGGGATTGGTGGGAAAATGAGTAGAAATCGCGTCTAATGGCGCGCCAGGGAACACTTGAATGAATGCGACACGTCGATAAGGCGCCAGATAATGTTCAAGACGTAGACAAAAAATTATCGTAACTTTCTTAAAACCTAATATTATGGCTTCTGAAAAATATACCAAAATGTAGATCTCGGCGAGTTCTATGGCTGTGACTTACTACGGGCCGGATGGCGGGCTAGAATGGATTTTTTGGCACTATTTCCAAGTATGCTAACAATGGCTTCCAGAAATTCGCTTTACCAACGAAAGCGAGTCAAAGGTGCACCAGATTCATTTCATCTAGTCTTAGGAATGCCTGATCAATGAGGATTCCAGATTTTTAGCTGATAGATCCTAGCAGGTATGTGACCGGGTGGCGTTGAGCGCCTCGCATTTTCAGCCAAAATTTGAAAATGCGACGAGAAAGAGTGTGCGAAATGGAGAGACGCAGACACACTCTCTCGATTTTAAACACTCTCTCTCGTCGCATTTTCGCCCACTTTGAAATCTTTCAGCGCGCAAAGCGCCTCCATAGGCACATCCCTGGATCCTAGCCTCATAAGATTTTGATAATTGGTGTTTTCCCGTAATTTTAGCAATTGCCGTTCGGCGGTAGTTTCTTAACGGGGTTCGGCACTCCCATTTCCATAAAAAACGCTCATATGAGCTGGAAGTAAACAAAAATGTAGATCTCAGCGAGTTCTATATCCGTGACCTACTACGGACCAAATGGCTAGTCGTTAATGTGCCGCGGGCCTGGAAAAAAAGTGTCAAAAACGCGAAAATGACCTAAAAGCTATTCTAGTCCGGGCCGGGGGACATTACCAAATTGCCATCCGGCCCGTAGTAGGTCAGTAGTAGGTCAGACACAGAACTCGCCGAAATCTACATTTTGGTATATTTTTCATCGCATAATATTGCGTATCAAGCGAGTTATGTGTCGGCCCGGTTTGCAAGTATTACTTTTAATGCTTTTTGTATCTATTCAAAACAACGACAAAAATCGTCAAAATACGACTAAAGTCCTCAGAAACTCGAAATTTTCAGACTGCTGGGGAGAACATAATAAGTCTGTGCCTACTAAGCTTAACTACTGCCCTAACCCTGTTAAACAAATCCTTAACCACTCAAAAAATAGGGCCTAAGCCTAGTGAAAGAATTGAATTTCCAAAATTTTCAACAACAACAGCAGCAGCAGCAGTAGATTCCAAAAGAAGAAGCGAACAGTATTAAACGAGAGAGAGAGATACGGATCTTCTCTCCATCGTCGCCCCGGATTCCGTTGTGCAATCATTTTTGGAAATCTCTCCGAATCCCTTCCCCAATGCGAATGACAATGAATCGCACTTTCACCTCTTCTTCTCTTTTCAACGGTTTAATAAATAGCTGACTGTTAGTGTGTTGAAATACAGTGAGGGGCGTAGAAGGCGCGCCCCTTTAATTAGATAAGAAAAAAGAGGAAGGATTATATGAGCGGTGAGCCTAGAAAACATCTGTGGGTTATTTTTGAAATTTGTATAAAAAGGAGTCCTAGTTATTTACCGTAATGTATGAAAACGAGCTTCACTAGACTTGGAGACAAACTCAAAATAATTAAATTGTTTCGCCCTAAAATTTTGGCTAATTTCAGCGAAGCGCCTTTGAGAAGTTTTTCTTGTTTTAATAGTTTCTGTAAAAAAAACATAAATTGTGTTCCCATAATCAAAATATTTATTAATCAAAACTAAAAAGTGTAAATGCATGAACAAAAAACATAACAATTAAATCGGCTCTCCTTCCGCAGCAAAAGTATAGTTGAATCAAAATGTGAATATGTATGATAATTTATTTTTGAATCCGGGCTGACCGGGCCGGGCCGGGAGAAATTTCGGCCCGGCCCGATTTTTGACAAGTCTGACTTAATCATCCTAATTTCTTTTTCCTTCCCGAATCTAGACTATACACCCAATAACTCACCGTATATTGTCCCGTTCCTCGCATTCCTCCTATCGATGATGCATTGCGGGAGACCTGGAAATAGAAGAAATTAATATTTCGGGAAGTACTAGTCTCGGAAATTTTAAATTTTAATCATTTTTACTAGAAATTATTTCGAACAGATGCGCGACGATCGAAAAAAATGACCAAAAATGCGGGAAACTGACAAAAGTCGGCTTAAAAAAGAGGTCGATTAAGCTGTGTATCAAAAAGCCACAACGAAACAGCCAATTAGAAAGATAACATTTTGAATTTGCCTCCAAGTCTACTGGAGCTCGTTTAACTTCAGTGCTCACCCCCCCCCCCCCCCAGACTCCGTGCTTAATAGTGTACTCACGATGAATACTGGCACCATCCAGAACTTTATCAACAGAGTTTGCTTATTTTGTGTCACATATTCATATAAGAAATGTGGGAAACTTCTGGTGAATCGTAAAATAACCTGGTTTATTTGAAACATTTATTAAAAAGAATCAAAAACAAAACAATAAAGAGAAATTTCTTGGGACTGATTGATGGTATGAACGAAGTGAAAAAATTGGACAATAATCTGTCACGATCACTTCTTCGCGTATCTTTCGCCCATCATTCGGAAGAATTCTTCAACATTGGTGCAGGTCGGAGAGCTCTCAAATGCAAACACCGTTGCGAACAACAGTTGTCTGAAACAGTCTTGACGATCTTTCGTTGAGTTGGCAGCGACTCGCATAATTTGATGGGAGATCTGACGAGAGTCCTCTTCGAAACTCTGGAATTATTGATTTTATTGATGGGAAATACAATGAAAATCTCACAAATTGCGGTGTATTGATCAATGAACTATTCGAAACATTTCCAATTTCAGAATCCATATCCATGTCGAAAACTCCCGGTTGTGAAGCTAATGGAGGGAATGCAGATGTCGATAGATCCATAAAAGGCATCAAATCACCGACTTCTTGAACGATTGGATTCTCAATTTTGATGGGGAAAGGCGTCGATTTAATCAGAGGAGTATTGAATTTACTGCTTTTGGACTGCGCAGCAATCCTGAGACGAGGCTTTTCTTCAGTTTCATCTTCATTCGATTCAAATAGATCGATTGCTTCATCGCCATTTCCGTGATTTCCAATATCTCGATTAGAACAGATCACCGATTCCGAATCGATTTCTTGTTGTTGCTCGGACCGTTCGTTGCCATCATCCATCGCTTCTAAATCCTCTTCTTCTTGCCGATATCTCTTTGGCGCTTCTTTCGGTTGTTTTTTGTTTGTTTTTGGTGTTGAAACAGTGCGACTCTCATCCAGAACAGCTTTCGTCGACTTTCTGGCTTGGCGACCCCTGAAAAAACAATTCGGTTGTAAATATACAGTATAAAAAGTACGAATCTTACAAATTTCTTGGCGTGTTGTGACTGCTTTTCGGTTTTTCATAGGCATGAATCGTTCGAAGATGTGCGTTTAAATTTGAACTTTGACTGAATCTGGAGCCACAGACGTCACATTCGAACGGTCTTTCTCCAGTGTGAACCACTTTATGCACTTTGAGATCTGGAAAAACAGTCAATATTAAATTTTCTCAAAACTATTCTGAAATTATACTCGCGTTCCATTCGAACTTTTTGTGACAAATATTGCATTTGTGTCGTTTAGATGGCTTTGCCATTTGTGTAGGAGTCGAGCTATTGCTGAAAATTTCACAAATTTTTCAAATTGGAGGTAAAAATTCATAACGTTTGGAAAAATTGGAGAAAACTGGGAAAAAACAAAGAAGAATAGATATCAATAAATTAAAAATGACGGAAATTGAGATATTAATCATATATTGAAGTAGAATCGAAAGAAATAATGTTTTTTTTCAATGGAAAAGCGAAATTTCAGTTGTTTTTTTGTAAATTTTTAACATTTTAATTCAATTTTTGATTTTATATTAAAAAAAACTAAATTATTGAAACAAAGTTAAACAAATTTCAGTCACGATCAATAAGTTCTCATTTTTGCGAAATTTTATACATTATTTTATATAAAAATCTATATTTTCTAATTTAACTGGTCCACGTTGTTATAAAAATTGAGCGAAATGAAGCGAAATGAGTCCTATTCCAGTTCGCTCGATATTTTAGAAAAAAATTAAATAAAGACAATTGTCCACGAGGACTACACGATTGTCGGAAACTCGGCCGCGCAGTTCGGCCACGGTTCAAAAACGCGCAAGTTAAAATTTGACAATGAAATTCGTTTTTTTAGCTGAACACAGGTTCTCGGGATAAATAGTGAAAATAAACGCGCTTCGCTGAAATCAGCTAAAATTTTAGCGCGAAATTCAAAATAAATTTTTATTTATTTATAGAATTGATCTTGAAAAGATGCGAGACAGTCGAAAAACTGGCCAAAAATGCGGAAAAACGGACATAAATCGGCTCAGAAAGTGGTCGATTAAGCTGCGTATCAAAACGTAATGCTTCAAGTCGAATTGAAAAAAATTTAATTTGCCGCCAATGTCTAGTGGAGCGCGTTCGATTTCACTACTCATCCCGAGACCCTGTGCCCACGGCGCGGCCGCACAGACCTATGGCCTAGAAAACTCCAACTCGGCCATTTCAATTATTTAATACATTACGTGAATAAGTATCTTCGATTTTCAGGCATTTTGCTATAATTTCTTTGTTTTTTTTTGTAAATAATAAAGAATACCTTTATTTAGGTGTATTTTTTGCAATAGAACTTCAAACAATTCATTCCACCGCCGACAAAATCGATATAAGGAAATTAGTTACAGAGGGCTAGTATTTTGATTTGAACATGCCCAGATGAAAATCTCGTTAGTTGGAAACATTTCGGAATGATAGATGAATATATAGTGGTGATACCAGAAAACAAGCTCCTTTCGCGCTTTTCTTTTCTTTAAGAGACGGTCAAAACTTTCTTGAAAATGAGTGAAAAAACGATACATTTTCATATATCTCGAAAACGAATACTAGCAATTTTCTGAACGTTTAACAGATTCTGTAACAGGTAATTATCTATCTTTTAAGAAGAAAAAAATCGGGGGTTTCCGTGCGTATTTTTGAGAAACTTTTGAACATAAGTCACTGTTGGCTTAGAGATTATTATTTTTTCATATATCTCGAAAACGAATACTAGCAATTTTCTCTAGGTTTAACAAAAGTTGAAACAAGTCACTCTGATTCTTTTGAGAAAAAAAAATTCGGGGGTTACCGATCTTGTTTTCGAGAAACTTTTGACAGAAAATCGCAAATTTGACTGAGAAAATGACATTTTCTAATATATCTCAAAAACGTGAAACACCACCTTTCTAAACGTTTACCAGAAGATGGAACAAGTCATTCTCATTATTGTAGAAAAAAGAAACCAAAAGCCACCGATCGTTTTTTTGAGAAATTTTTGATAGAACATCAAATTTGGCTGAAAAATTGACATTTTCTAATATATCTCAAAAACGAGAAACATCTTCTTTCTGAACGTTTTCCAGAAGATGTAACAAGTCAATATCAATAACATGGAAAAAAGAAATCAAAAGCCACTGATCGTATTTTTGAGAAACGTTTGATAGAAAATCGCATTTGGCTGATAAAAAATTATTTTTTCCCGGGTTACGGTACGCAACTCTGCAAACACCAATGACAATACCACGGAAATTTACAGACACATTTCGCTGCGTACACTGAGTACTCAACGTTCAAAAAGTTCGACCGCGTGTCGCGATTGCCAGGCCGTGTGCCGTGTACTCCTCTCGGAGGAGCGCCTCACCGATTTTTAGTTCAAATTAGGTATTTTCAGCGAAAAAATATCAAAATCCGGTAAAAACACGGCATTCAAAGATAAAAAAGGAAGAAAAAGCCAATTTTAAACCAAAAATTCTCATTTTTCACATTAAAAAATTGAATTGAAGACCGATTTAGTGATGGGAAATGAAATTGCGGTGAACATTTACAAAGGCAAGAAATGGGGGAGGGGCGGGGCTTAAGACAATTCTAATAATAAAACAAAAACAAAACAAATCAATAAAAAGAGAAGACGAAATAGTAGAGATCAATAAATAGAATATATAAAAACTGAAATATTCCCTTGAAATAGTTCGAATAATAAAATTAAAGCGAGGGGGCGGAGCTTAGAGAAAGGGGGCGTGGCTTCTAGACTTGAGTTATCGTTGGTGATGACGTGGCGGATGACGTGATGGGAATTGTGGATTTACGGGCGGTCGAAACGCGTTCACACATTGAGAGAAGCATCTGGAAATGAGAGGATTTTCGAGAAAAAGTGGGGATCTGGGGCGCCTTGGACGCGTTTTACGTTTAACAAATGTCAAAAATCAAAAATCTGGGGCGCTATAGCGTGATTGAGCGAAAAATGTCAGAAATTCAAAATCTGGTGCGTCGTGGACGCGTTTCAGAGCCTAAACGTGTCGAAAATCCAAAAAACTGGGGCGCCTTGGACGCGTTTTTGAGCGAAAAATGTCAAAAATACAAAAGCTGGGGCGCCCGAGACTCATTTTTCGTCTATAAATGTCAAAAATCCAAAAACTGGGGTGCCTCGGACGCGTTTTTGAGCGAAAAATGTCAAAAGGCCGAAATCTGAGGTGCCTTGGACGCGGTTTTGAGCCGAAAACGGCGAAAAATGTCATTTTTAAGGGAATCTGGGGCGCCTTGGACGCGTTTTTGAGCCCAAAAACGCGAAAAAATACAATTTTTGAGCCATTCACCTGCTCAACACCACTCTTATCCAACTCATTCACACACAACTCTCGAATCGGTGCCGATTTCTTCAACATGATGATTTCCATATCGTCTGATGAGACGACACGTGGCTGACCGCACGATTCCGACGGAATATTCATCAATATCTCGCATTGCGTCTGGAAAATTTGCATTTTTGAGTGTCTGGGGCGCCTGGTACGCTTTTTTTCATCCTAAACTGAAAATCTCAAATTTGGGGCGCCTGGGACGTGTTTTTCGTTTAAAATTTTTAAAAATCGAAAATCTGTGGCGCCTGGGACGCATTTTTCAGTTAGAAATGGCTAAAAATCCTCAATTTTCCCCGAATCTGGCGCTCCTTTGACGCGTACTCACATGTCTCGCACTCTTCATATTTCGAAGAATCTGGCGGGTCGACAGATGACTAGCGCTGTTTCGTGTGTCGATAAGAAGGTAGGCGGCGTCGCATGCGTCCATATAGGCTTGTGGCAGGTTTGAGTTCTGGAATAGGGGGCGTGGTTTAGAGTAAAAGTGGGCGGAGCTACTCACATCATATTCCGGATCGATGATATCCAGCACGTACTCGACGTCGTCGTTGTTGATGACCTGGAAGGGGGCGTGGTTTAGGCTTACCAGCGATACCAAAATCTGGGGCGCCTTGGACGCGTTTTTCGTCTTCAAAAAGTCAAAAATCCTAAATTTGGGTGGCTTAAACGCGTTTTTAGCCAAAAAAACGTAAAAGTCCAAAATCTGGGGCGCCTTGGACGCGTTTTTCGTCTTCAAAAAGTCAAAAATCCTAAATTTGGGTGGCTTAAACGCGTTTTTTAGCCAAAAAAACGTAAAAGTCCAAAATCTGGGGCGCCTTGGACGCGTTTTTGAGCCAAAATTGTCAAGAACCTAAATCTGGGGTGCCTGAGACGCGTTTTTTGTCTCAAATGCGAAAAATCCGGAACTTGAAGCGTTAAAAAAGTCATTTTAAGGTAATCTGGCGCGCTTTGGACGCGTTGTTAAGGCTTACCAGCGAGACGACGTGTGGCAGTCGATTATCGCCAACTGGATACGGCATCATTCCGATTCCGGCGAGACGATAGCGTTCGGCGAGCGGAATGACACGAATACGGTCGGTGCCGACGAGAAAGAGTTGACGAATCGAGCGGACCTGGAATAGAGAAACGATATAGCTGGAAATGAGTGGAAAATGGATTCAAATTTGACATTATTTGATAGAAAACTGAGCGCGCCGAAAGGAGCGCCAGATTCGGGGAAATTTTGAGCATTTTTTTGCCATTTTTACGCAAAAAACGCGTCTCAGGCGCTCCAGATTTGAAAACCACTAACAAACCCAGCCATGTCACCAAAATTTCAGCGTTTTTAACCACAAAAATGGTTAAAAAACAGTGATTTTTTCAGTTTTTTCAAAATATTTTTTGTCTGGCGTTCCTTCGGCGCATACTACTGAAATTACAGCGTCTAGATGAATAGCTGGTGCTCGTTTGGCGCTTTCAGGTCTTCTCCCATTGGTTTTCGACGTAAAAATGGTCAAAAAAACCGTCATTTTCACGAGTTTCCAGCTTTTTCTTCACAACTGTCGTGCCTTTGGCGCTTTTTCAGGGAATATCAGCGTTTTGCAACTTAAAAATGGCCTAAAAACGTTATTTACAGCGATTTTTCACGGAAAATGCTTATCTGGCGCTCCTTTGGCGCTTTTGAGTCTTTTCTGCTCGAATTTCAGAGTTATTCAACATAAAAATGGTCAACAAACACATTTTTCGACTCAAAAACTAACAAAAGTCGTTTTTCCCGCCATCGCATGTCCAAAAACGACGAGAGTAATCTCCGATCCACCAGCAACTCGTTCAAATTTCCTCCCAATTCCCATATAGTATCCGAATGCGAAATGCGCCGAGTTTTTCACATGTTCCTCGTATCTCGGATCGTCGTGTTGATTCTCGAGTCGAATAAATGTCGTCGAGAAACTTGTCTCGTCTTTGAGGAGCTCGTGACGGAGCAGTTGGATGGGCGGAGCTTCGCATTTTTCGGATTTCTGGGAAGATTTTTCCGATTTTTCCGACTTTTTCGACAAAAAAAGACGACGCCAAATGGATTTCATGTTGGATTTTTTGGCATTTTTGGAGTCCTCCGGCTCCTCGCCTTCAGAATCCCCTAACAGCGCTTCTGAATCCTCAGGAATCGTTGAAATATCTGAAATTTTCGTTCCTCTGACACCTCGGACGCCGGTTTTCGATCGAAACGCGTTTAGAGATCTTCTAAAAAACGAATTTCTCTTCAATTTCTGAGTCCCGTCAGCGTCATCTGAATCCTTTTTCTTAGAAGACGTCAGCTTCAGAATCATGGACGAGTTCTCCTCAATCTCCTCTTCCAAATCGCTCATCTCCATCATCATCATCTGAATCCCAGAAGACGTTGACGATGTGAATCTCTCGGAACGTCGTCCGAATCCGTTCCTTCTGAATTGTAACGACGCGGCGCCGGCGATTATCGAATCGTCGTGACGTTGACGTCTACAGTAATCCCCACCGGATGTGTTGGATTCTGGGGACGACGTCGATTGGAAGAAGTTCGATGCGTCTGGAGGGATTTTCAGAGAGCTCTTCGTGGGGCGAGCACTCGGTGGAAGTGGACGACGACGGTGTGGGTTGATTGGGCTGCAAAATTTTGGAATTTCGAGATTTTTATGTGGAAAAATGTGTTAAAAATTGTATTTTTTGGCTATTTTCAAATGTCTGGCGTGCCTTTGACGCGTTTTCACAGAAAGTTTGCAAAAATAGAGTTTTTTCGACGCTTTTCGACCTGACAGTCAAAAATATTATATTTTCAGTTTTAGTGTTGCTTGGCGTGACTTTGACGCGTTTTTAACTGAAAATGTTTGAATTTTTACGAAAAAAAAATGGCTAAAATTGTATTTTTGAGCTAGTAAATCCAATTTTTGACTGAAAAACCAGAATTTTCATAGTTTTTAAGCGAGGAATATGTCATTCTTGCTATTTTCAAATGTCTGGCGTGCCTTTGACGCGTTTTTAAGATGAAAAATCGATATTTTCAGACTTTTTTTCCGTCAAAAATTCAAACTTTTACATTTTTCGGTTTCTGTGTTATCTGGAGTGCCTTTAACGCGTTTTTTTTCCGTTGGAAAATCACAATTTTCAGCGTATGAACAAGTTTTTACATTTTTCGGTTGTCTGGCGCGCCATTGACGCGGATTGATTGAAAATTTTGGGATTTTTATGGGGAAAATATGTTAAAAATCCCATTTTTTGACTGAAAATTCGAGATTTTTCAGTACTTTTGAGTAATTATGTTGTCTGGCGTGCCTTTGTCGCATTTTTCAGTTGGAAAATCCGAATTTTCAGCGGTTTTAAGTGAAAAAATGACATTTTTGCTATTTTTAAATGTTTGGCTCGCCTTTGCCGCGTTTTCTCTTTTTCTGCAGATTCATTTAATCGTTTCTGCTCTCATGGCCTCGTCTATCGTCTACATAGTATATATAATAATTTTCTACACATGTAGTGTAGAAAGAGACGCAGATAGGTAGAGAGTAAGAGAGTGAATACATTATGTGGAGACGCAGAAAGTCACAGACAGACAGACAGAATAACGACGAGAAGGCGGCGGTTGCGCGCCATTTGAATGCGCCCTCCCGCGCTTTTTTTGTTTTTTTTTGTTGATTTTTCGCACCTTTTTTGAACTTTTTTCTAGTTTTTCATGGAGAAAATGAGATTTTCAGAAGATTTTAATAGGAAAAATGAGATTTTTTAGAGAGAAATGTGGTTTTTAGCATGGATTTAGTGGTGAAGGCTGGAAATTTGATATATTGGAGGTAGTACTGTAGAAGGCTGTTTCTGTGTTGTCTGGCGTGTCTTTGACGCGTTTTTCAGTTGAGAAATGACAATTTTCAGCGTATGTAACTAGTTTTTACATTTTTCGGTTGTCTGGCGTGCCTTTGACGCGGATTGATTGGACTGAAAATTTTGGGGTTTTTATGGGGAAAATATGTCAAAAATCACATTTTTTAAGCTCGAAAATCACATTTTTTTACTGAAAATTCGAGATTTTTCAGTGCTATTTGAGTAAACGCTTTTTGAGTAAAAGTTTGATTTATTGGAGGTGGTACTGTAGAAGGCTGAAAATAACCTGAAAAATCAAACTTCAATCGAAAATTTGTCTAGATTTCTATAAAATTCATGGAAAATCACATTTTTCGAATAATAAAACGGTATTTTCGAGTTTTTTGTGAAAAAAATCAAGTGTTTAGGCGCTTTTCATTAGAAAAATGCGATTTTTGACATGTTTTCCTGGTCTACTGATGATCTATTTAGTTTTTCTGATCATTACTGTAGCAATGTACTTTTAGGCATTTAATTTTTCTGAAAATAGACTGAAAATTCAAGTTTCAGCTGAAAAATGTCCCGGATCTCTCAAAAAATGAGAAAAATTGTCTTGGATGCTTCAGATAGCGAAAAATCTGCCGTTCTCCTCTTTTTTCAGCTTGAAAATGTCAAAAATTGATGTTTTTCGACTTTTCTCACCGAAAACTATTTCTCCGCGGAAAACGCGCCCTAGGCACGCCAGACATCATTTTTCTGCAATTTTTCATCAAAAATCTTCAGTTTTCAGGGGTTTTCACATTATTTTCGATGGAAAAACTCAATTTTCAGTCTATTTTCAGTCTATTTTCTGGAAAATTGAATGCTTAAAACTATCGAATTTTCGTCTAAAAATCAATTGAATTTCCTTTTTAAAAAAACCATCCGTATGGCGCGCCTTTGACGCGTTTCTGTGAATCTTCCGATCTGAACCGTCGTTTTCCGTCAATTACCGTACTCTTTCCCCTCCAATTCCAAATTCTGGAATTTCCAGCGCAAATGGCACGCCAAGTCCACCGAATCTACACAATCGCCGAGGTGCAAGAAGTGCAAAACTGTTACAATATGGAACGATACCTTCCATTGCGTCGAAGTGACCGTGAAACCGATCGATACTTTGAGGAGATGCTCACCGCCCAGAATCAGCTCGTCTTCCAATCGATACGATATGCAAAGTCAGCGGATTCTAGAACCAAACGACAGAAGGAAGAAGTTGTGTTTCAGGAGGCCGCGTTCTTTCAAAGAATAGAAACTCAGTGTAAATACGCGTTGGAAGAGTATAAGGAGAGGAATCGAGAGATCGAATGGAGGAAAAAATTGGAAAGAGCGGAAAAAAAGCGAATGATTAAGTTGGGACTCCGGAAACCGTCACCGTCGACGTACAAAGAGTCATCGTCTGAACCTGAAGATGCCAATTTTGAGGATTCAGATGAAATTGATGAGCGGCCGGCGGCGGTCAACGGGCGGTCCGCCGCGGTCGAAGTGGAAAAAGATAAAAATGGAGTGCCGATTAAGAAGCGAAAGCTTGTGAAACCCAAAAGGAAAGGGATCCATCTTATACAGAAGAGAGTGATGGAGAGGGACCCAGTAATCGATATGGGTGATTAGGAATCCTAATTTAGGATTTGATAATTATTACTAACTAATTATTTATTAATTGGCTTTATCTCAAACAAAGCAATTGTGATGGATGATACTCAATAAATTATTTGGAAATTTCCCGATTTTTCAGCTGAAATAAAGATGCTTAGCTCAAATATCGCGTCACAGACACGCCAGACAACAATTCGACACTTTCTTACGAACATAAAGATAGTTTTTGAGCTGAAATTTTTAGATTTTTAGCTCAATTTTACAGAATTTTTAAGCTTGAAACTAATTTTCCGCGAAAAACGCGCCAAAGGTACGCCAGGAATGCAATTTTCGCGGTTTCCAGTCAATTTTCACTCAAAAATCACGATTTTCCATCATTTTCTAGCTGAAAATTTCAATTTTACACGATTTTTCGCCGAATTACCTCGAACAAATGATCGGTGCGGCGACCGAGAACGAGAGTCGTCGCTTCTGGAGCATTGAGCTACGAATCAGTCGTGGAGCGGCTATTAGTTGTGTTGGTGGTGACTGAGTTGAGTCTTTTTGAATCTGAAAATTCGAAAATTTTGTCAGAAAACGCTGAAAAAGAGCGCCAGAAGCTTCAAAAAGCGAATTTCTGCACAGAAAAGCGCGCCAAATGTGCGCCAGAAGCTATAAGTTCGAATTTTTGCACAGAGAAGCGCGTCAAAGGTGCGCCAGAAGCCAGAAATTTGATTTTCTGCACAGAAAAACGCGTCAAAGGTGCGCCAGAAATCCGATTTCCTGCCTCCAGAAGCAGAATCTGATTTCCGAGCGATCTGGTGTGCTTTTGACGCGTTTTTGAACGAAAAATGCTTCAAACCCGTACTTTTTCCTCAGAAATGAACGAATCCTCGTAGGACGTCGTCGTTTCGATGTGATCCTCGTTTTTCAGCTTTCGGACCATCTGAAAATGGGAAAATCGGGGGAAAAGTGAATTTTTCCATTAAAAATTGGATAAAAGAGCGTCTGAGAAATTGGTTTTTGACAGAAAATCGGGATTTTGAAAGATTTCCCTCAGAAAACTCTAATTTGAAGGAAAACTTGGCCAAATCATGATTTAACAGAGTAAAAACGTCTCAGAAATCGCAAAAAACGTAGAAAATGTCATTTTTATCGGCAATTTTCAGTCCAAAGCGGAATTTTCAACCAAAACGCGTCACAAGTGCGCCAGATGCCATGAAAACTGTCCTGGACCTCTCAAAAAATCTGTCGTTCTCCTCTTTTTCCAGCTTGAAAATGTCAAAAATTGACGATTTTCGACTTTTCTCACCGAAAACTATTTCTCCGCGGAAAAACGCGCCCTAGGCACGCCAGACATAATTTTTTCTGCAATTTTCCATCAAAAACCTCAATTTTCAGGGGTTTTCAAACTATTTTCAATGAAAAAACTCATTTTGAAAACATTTTCTCTGTAATTTCGCGATTTTCTGCAAATTTTCCTGAAAAACTGTGCGCAGACCAACTTTTTTTTTCGTGTTGGTCTGCTAAAAATGAGAAAAAAATTCTTAAAATCATAAAAAAACACGAAAAATCAAGTACATTATCAAGTGTAATACTGCGAATCATCGCCTCCAGCGGTCCGACATCGTGTTTACAAATCACACAGATCCGTGTATTCCGGGTGTATCGTTCGATGCACGATTCGCAGTACGAGTGTCCACATGTCACCATTACGGGCTGAAAATTTGAAAATTTGAGAGAAAACAGGGGAAAATCGCTGAAATTTGACCCAAAACGATCGAAAAAAGGTTTTAAAAAATGACTTAAAATTGTGTAAATCGGTCAAAAACGCATAAAAATTCCCGATTTTTCCATCATTTTAGCTGAAAATTGCTGATTTTTCACGATTTTTTTGCTAAAAATTGCCGAAAAAACGAATTTTCGCTTAGAAACAACCTTCTTACCCGATAGAAGAGCTGATCGCACAGCGGACACAACAGATCCGAGCTGAGATCACGACGCAGTGGTTGGCCATCGTTGATGCACTGAAATGTGGGATTTTAGGCGGTTTTCAACACTTTTAGGTGGGAAAATCGGGTTAAAACCGGCCATTTTACGCTAGAAACGCTACAATCTCTTTTTTTTTTTTTGAAAAACGCGGCAAACGCGCGCCAGTTGATAGAAATTGCAAAAATTTGCAGGTTTTTATGGAATTTTCAGATTTCAGAATCGAAAAATGCTGAAATATCGGTTATTTTAGGCTAGAAACACGAGCAATGGATAACGAGCTCAAGGCGCGCCAGACAATGGAACTTTGTGCTTTCTGACTCAAAATTCTTCGTTTTTGACGGAATTTTTAGTTTCAGAGCCTAAAATTGCTTGTTTCTCACAATTTTTTCAATAAGAATCTCTATTTTTCGCTTAAAATGGTTTAAAATCAAACATTTTACGCTAGGAACGCGGCAAAGGCGCGCCAGTCGATGAAAATTGCGAAAATTTGCTTGTTTCTGACTCATAACTTATCATTTTTGATGTAATTTTCAGCATCAGATCCTAAAAACGCTGAAAAATCGGTTGTTTTAGCCTGGAAATACCAAAAATGGATAATGCGCCCAAGGTGCGCCAGACCACGGAAATCAGTGTTTTCTGAGTCAAAATTCTCCGTTTTTGACAGAATTTTCAGTTTCAAAGCTTTAAAATGCTTGTTTTTCACCATTTTTTCGACAAAAATCTCCATTTTTCGCTTGAAAATGGTCCAAAATCCACTATTACCGCTGTCGACGTCGTCGCATTCGAATCGAGCCCTGGAGACGAGTGCGCAATGGACAAATCGCTCTTCGACGCACGAATTTGCGCGGATCCGACGTCCGACGTGTCCACTATCGTGGAATCGGTCATTTCCTGAAGAGATTTGGTAGGAAACAGGCTGAAATAGGCTGAAAATTGAGAAATAGCATGCCTGGAAGTGACAAAAACAGCGGAAATTAGTGGAGGATAAAGATTGGAAGGATTTATACATGAAATATTGAAGAAAAACGGGAAAAATGGAAAAAAATTGATAAAAATCAGTGAAAAATTTAGGATTTAAGCAGCTCGGTCAGCTTTTTCAGCTCGTTTCTTGTCTCTTCGAGAAGATTCAGATCACCCTCTTCTCTATCGATTTCCTTGCTGATTTTCGTGTTTTCTGAAAGAAAAATCGATATTTTCCAAGAAAATTTTATAAAAATCCTCACTTTTTTCCAAATTTTCGCGCTCTTTGACGACAACGTCCAAATTGTTTTTGACAGTGTCATAATCCTTCTCCATTTTATCGAAAACCTCTGTTACAAGCTGTACGAGACTCGGAGAATCCGTCGTGTCGCGTCGGAACGACTGGATTTTGGTGTTGCTCACCTCGTCGATGATCGCCTGCATTTCTCGCTTGGTTCTCTCGAATTCGTCGTCCATATCCATTTTTTGGGCTGGAAAATATGAAAATTTCAAGAAAAAATCAGAAATTTTGAGGAAAAATCAAAAAAAATCCGCGAAAAACAAGAAAAAATAGGCAAAAACAAATAAAAATAAAAATATTCCATTCAAACGCGGTAAACTTTCCCGCCGTCGGGTCTCGCCACGCCTCAATGTTGGCAAATTGCCAACAATGCAAGCGCGCTCCACCGCGCATATTTCGAAACAGCGCCTCGTGCCTTCTGACGTCATTTCACATGATTTTCTGCTGATTTTTCGTGTTTTCCGTGATTTTTGATGTCTGAAATTGAAAAAATAAGTTATTTTTGAGGTATAATCAGTGAAAAATGTTGACAGAACTTGCTAGAAAGCTTGGAAATTGGATTTCTGAGAGAGTGATTTTTTTTTCTTTTTTTTGTTGATTTTCCATATTTCAGGTCTTTTTTCGTTAGTTTTATCTCTCAAAATGAAATTTTCTGCTAATTTTTATGCTAAATTAATCAAAAATGTTGAAAATTCTCCAAGAATCCCTTAAAATAGTGCGAAAATCGATATTCCGATTTTCATTTGCATTTTTCGTATTTCTGCACTTTTAAGCTATATTTTGCTGTTAAAAACAAGATTTTCAGCTGATTTTTATACTAAATTCATCAAAAATCTCGAAAATCCATCCAGAAAACCCTAAAATAGTACAAAAGTCGATTTTCAGTTGGATTTTTCATTATGCTGCACTGTTAACCTTGATTTTGGGGTTAAAAACGAGATTCTCAGCTCATTTTCATACTAAATTCATTCGCATTTGGTAAAAATCGCTGTTTTCGTCCCCTTTTCTCAAATTTTCGCCCCTTTTTCTTAAAATTTCGTCATTTTTTCTCAAAATTTCGCTATTTTTCTACAATTTCTCTCCCAGTAAGCATTCAAATTCACTCCCTTTTCCAGATGAGCGACGACACTTCAAGCCCGCTGACAACCCTCAAAATCCTCATTATCGGGGAGAGTGGCGTAGGGAAATCGAGGTGAGTATAGTGAAAATTGCTTAAAATTCCTTTAAATTGGCATTTCTAAGCATTTCCGACCGACTTTAGTCGAATTTTCGTGATTTGCACCAATTTTCCCCCCATAAACCTCACAATTTTCAGTCTAATGCTCCGATTCGTCGACGACGTCTTCGATCCTGAGCAAGCTGCCACTATAGGCGTCGATTTCCGTGTAACCTCGATGGCGATCGACGGGAATCGTGTGAAACTCGCCATTTGGGACACCGCTGGTCAGGAACGCTTCCGTACTCTCACTCCCAGCTATTATCGTGGCGCACAGGGCGTTATTTGTGTTTACGATGTGACGAGTCGGAGTTCGTTCGAGAAATTGAATCATTGGATGACGGAAGTCGACACGTACTGCACAAATGATAATATTATTAAGATGATGGTCGCTAATAAGATTGATATGGTAAGGAAGCGCTTTGAGATAGATTTTAGAGAATTTTCCAAGCGAAACAGGAGATTTCATTGGAAAAATCGTGTATAACGATCGTTTTTAAGCTGAAGACCTGAAAATTCGGTCGAAAACGAACAATTTTGAGACAGAAAGCACTAATTTCCACTGTCAGGCGCGCCTTGGACGCGGCTTCCAAGAATGAGTTGTCGGTGTTCCATGCTCAATTTTCCACCATTTTTGAGCTTAAAAGCTGAAAATTCCTCAATTTTCATCGTCTGGCGTGTCTTGGACGCGTTTCCAGACTCTGGGATCTCGGTTTTTTTTTTAGTTTTTTACCTCCAGAATCATAAAAATCGCTATTTTATCTCAGTTTCGAGCAATTTGAGTGATTTCTATGGTTGAAATTTTGATTTTGAGCACTTTTCAACCTCAAAAATAACTTTTCCTATGAATTTTCCACTATTATGATCGAAAATTCACATTCCCACCCCTCGAAATCCTTAATTTCACAATTTTCCAGCCGAATCGAGTGGTATCCCGCGAGGAAGGTCTAAAATTCGCGAAACGTCACCGAACGCTGTTCATCGAGGCGAGTGCGAAGACCCGAGAGGGCGTTCAGTGTACATTCGAGGAGCTCATCGAGAAGATTATTCAAACACCGGACCTCTGGGATAACGACCGGCCGACATTCCGTCTCGGACAGCCAACGGACACATCTGGCGGCGCGTTGTGCGGTTGTTAATCGATTTTTTATTGATTTTGGCTAAAAATTGTCATTTTTGAGTGTATTTTACCTGTTTTCACCCCATTTTTACCCTTTTATCCCCGCTAGACTGTACAAATCGCCCCTTTTATCAATTTTACCCCACCCGTGCCTTATGAATATTGCCAAATTATTGATTTTCCGTACTCGATTCTCTTTTTGCATTTCTCTCAAATTTTCAGCATCGTTTCAGCGATTTTCAGCCTATTTTCAGCCTTTCTCTCAGATTTTTCAGATCTCTTATCTCTTTTCTACCCCTACTTTTTCAGATGGAGCAACAGGGAACGCTCGAAGAAATTGAACGACAATTCCTGGACGTTGCTCAACGAGACGGTCTTGATGGTCTCGTTGAGGAGGTGCCGGCGAGTATCGATGTGAAGGATTTGAATGGAAATGGAGAAGCACCGGCGGTGCCACCGACACGTGGAGGTGGAGGATCCGGCGACGATGAGGATAGGAAGAAGAGGAAGAGATCCAGAAGTCGTGATCGAGGAGGGGATAGGGATAGGAAGCGATCTCGATCGTAAGTTTCACGGACTTCCGCGCGGTTTGTGTGGAAATTCGGTGGAGAACGCGTTTTTTCAGGTTTTTTAGTCGAAAATTCGGTAAAAATCTCAATTTTTGACCCAAAATAGCTTATTTTCAGCCAAAATTAGGATAAAATGCCAGTTTTCGGCCGATTTTCAATCGAAAGCGCTTCTGACTCCATCTGGCAACGATTTGTAGTCAGAAACTCAAATTTTGGCTCCGAAATCGCGTTTTTTAGCTTAAGGACTACAAAATTCCTCGAAAAACACAATTTATTGTGTATTTTTGACTTTCTCAGCAATTCTGACTGGATTTTTGGTCAGAAACTCTAAAAAGCCGAAGTTTTTGGGCCAAATTTCAAAATATTCCCCGATTTTTACCACCTGGCGCACCTTTGACGCGTTTTTCCACAAATTCACCTCTCTGGCGTGCCTTTGACGCGTTTTAGTCCGATATTCGGAGTGTTTGAGCCAAATGCCACGATTTCACCTACCTGACGCACCTTTGACGAGTTTTTCCACCAAAATTTCCATAATTTCCCCCAATTTTCCCCTAAAATCAACGAATTTCTTCCAATTTTCTCATTTTTTTCAGCCGTGACCGTGACCGTCGCGACCGCTCTCGCTCCCGCGATCGTCGTCGTGATCGCTCCAGAGATCGTGGCGGCGCCCGTGACGATCGCCGTGCACCACGCGATGACGACCGTCGTCGTGATCCGGAGCCCCAGAAGCCCCGCGAGCCAAAGAAATACCGATTCTGGGATGTGCCACCAAACGGCTTCGAGAACATCACTCCGATGGAATACAAGAATATGCAAGCGTCCGGAGCGGTTCCACGTGGCAGTGTCCAATCGGCGGTGCCCGTCGTCGGACCGTCCGTCACGTGTCAATCGAGACGTCTCTACGTTGGAAACATTCCATTTGGGTGTAATGAGGAGGCGATGTTGGATTTCTTCAATCAACAAATGCATCTTTGTGGTCTCGCACAGGCGCCCGGCAACCCGATTCTCTTGTGTCAAATTAATTTGGACAAGAATTTCGCGTTCATCGAGTTCAGATCGATAGACGAAACGACCGCCGGAATGGCTTTTGATGGAATCAATTTCATGGGACAACAGTTGAAAGTTAGACGTCCCCGAGACTATCAGCCTTCGCAGAATACGTTCGATATGAACGCGAGAATGCCCGTCTCGTCGATTGTTGTCGACTCGCCCAATAAGATTTTCATTGGTGGACTTCCGAATTATTTGACCGAGGATCAGGTGATTAGATGGAAAATTTTCAGAAAAATGGAGATTTTTAGCCGAAATTTAGAGTTTTTAGAGGTCTAAGATCGCTTAAAATTGTTTGAGATCGGCAAAGATCGCTTCAGATAGCAAAAATGCGAATTTTCGACTCCAAATAGGGCATTTTCTAGTTTTTGAGCTGAAAATTAGAGATTCAGAGGCTTGAGATTGCTCCAGATAGCTAAAAATGCAAATTTTTGGCTCCAAATCACTTTTTTCAGTTTATGAGCTGACACTTTGAGATTTAGAGGCTTGAGATAGCAAAAATGTTGATTTTTGACTCCAAATAGAACTTTTTCAAGTTTTTGAGCTGAAAATCAGGAGTTTAGAGGCAAAAAATGCGGATTTTTGCTGAAAATATGCTTAAAACGTCATATTTTTAGTCCTTAAAGCTGAAAATCTCATAGTTTCAGAGTAGGTATCTGAAACTCAAAGTGACTGAAACTAGAGGTAAAAACTCGAATAATCTATGGATTATAGCCTAGAAAAGTTGAAAAAAGAGCAAAATATGCAGAAAAATGGGTTTTTTAGGCAAAAATCGGTTTAAAAATTAGAGTTTGTAGTCTGAAACTGAATAAAAACAAGTTTTTAGGACCAAAAAACTGGTTTTCTATGCACAAATCGGTTTAAAAATCCGATTTTTGGTGTAAAATGGTGTAAAAACAGATTTTTAGCCCTAAAACCCCCCGATTCCCATCTAATTCCGAGTGTTTCAGCGCTCCCGCTGCCCTCTCTCCCTGTGGATGAATACACACACACGACGCCTGTTATTTCAGACATTTCAGACACTTTTTTACAGAGAAAATTACAGATTTTATGATTTTCTGTGGTCATTTTTACAAGGTTTTCCAGATTTTTGGGCAGAATTTAGGTCATTTAGGTCCTCCACACACAGTTCTATGTCTTTGTGGCTGAAAATTAGAGGTTGATTACCATTTAGGACTCAATTTCGCTGAAATTCCAGAATAAACTCATATCGATTTTTCAGGTGAAAGAGCTGCTCTGCTCATTCGGACCGCTGAAGGCGTTCTCGTTGAATATGGACTCGCAGGGAAATAGCAAAGGATACGCGTTCGCCGAGTACTTGGATCCAACTCTTACTGATCAGGTGAGTATCGGAGAGAAAACTGCCGAAAAACGGCGGTTTTTGAGCTGAAAATGATGGAAATTTGGCCATTTTTCATTATTTTTGATGGAAATTGCTTAAAAATGATGCTTTGAAGCATAAAGCAGTCTTTTTTGAACATTTTTTCGAGTATCAAACGCGCCCACGACACGCCAGCGGTCTCATTGCTTTTGGGCTGAAAATAGCTCAAATATGCGATTTGGGCTCAAAATCTTTTGAAACTCGCCTACGACACGCCAGTTATTTCAGACAAAGCCCAAGTTCTTGAGCTTTTCGGGCTGAAAATGGCTAAAAATTACGATTTTAAGCTAAAAATAAACAATTTTTGCTCGAAAAAACTATCAAAACGCGCCAACGGCACGCCAGTCCAACTCTCAATTTTCAGGCGATCGCAGGACTGAACGGAATGCAACTCGGCGACAAACAACTCGTCGTTCAACTCGCTTGTGCCAATCAAACTCGTCACAACACTCATCTTCCAAACTCCGCCTCCGCAATCGCCGGTATCGATTTGTCTCAAGGAGCCGGACGTGCGACGGAGATCTTGTGTCTGATGAATATGGTGACTGAAGATGAGTTGAGAAGCGACGAAGACTATGAGGAGATTCTGGAGGATGTACGAGAGGAGTGCTCGAAGTATGGAATTGTCCGCTCTCTGGAGATACCCAGACCGTATGATGAACAGCCGGTGCCAGGTGTTGGAAAGGTGAGGAAATAGCAAATTTTAGTCTGAAATCGCTCAAAATCGGCTAAAAATCATCGAATTTCAGTCTGAAATTGCTTGAAATCGGCTAAAAATCATCGAATTTTAGTCTGAATAGTTTAAAATCGGCTAAAAATAGTTAAATTTTAGTCTGAAATCGCTTAAAATCTGCTGAAAATCGTCGAAATTTAGTCTGAAATCTCTTAAAATCGGCTGAAAATTGAAGAAAAATCGACTCAGATCGGTTTTCGACAATTTTTAGGCAATTTTAAGCAATTTCAGACTAAAATTCGATGATTTTCAGCCCATTTTAGGCGATTTCAGACTAAAATTCGATGATTTTAGCCGATTTTAGGCGATTTCAGACTGAAATTCGATGATTTTTATCCGATTTTGAGCGATTTCAGACAGAAATTCAATGTTTTTTGTAGTTTCTGGACCATTATCCGTTCCCTAAATCCAATTTTCCAGGTGTTCGTCGAGTTCGCCACCACATCCGATTGTCAACGTGCGCAGGCGGCGCTCACCGGACGCAAATTCGCCAATCGCACCGTCGTCACCTCCTACTACGACGTCGACAAATACCATAACCGTCAATTTTAATTATTTCATTTTCATGATAATTCCACTTTTATTTTAAACTTTTGAATTGATCCTCTTACATTTTAACCCTCTGACTGGCGCACCTTTCGGCGCATTTTCGTATTTATTTATTCCTTCATTCATTCTATATATATATAACCCATTTTTCGCCTCTTCTCCCTTAAAAATTTCCCAAATTATTTGTGCTTTTTGTTTTCGAAAAATTTTCTTTAAACTTCTGAACTTTTTTGTAAACTATATTATAAATTTAGAAAAGAGGTGTTCAATTTTTGAAAATTATTTGAATTCCCCCGCGTGACCCCCCCCTGCCACTCAATTTTCAAATTTTTTCCTTTTTTTTCCCCGCCAAATTTAAATTTTATTTCAAAATTTCCCAAAAAAATGTCCGTTCCCTCAAAAACTCTAAAAACCACCGAAGAAAGTGTGCAACCGAAGAAACAAAGTCGTGAGGAGGAGAAATCGGCGCCGTACTTCATGTCGAATGACTCGTATTTGTGGTGTGAAATCAATCCGGATTTGGTGTTAATTGAGCCGCAAATCAACGTTTCCGTTAATTATAATTATTTGGGATTCTCGAGAAAGGTAAAAATATGGTTTTGAAGGATTTAGAGTGGTTTTTGAGAGTTGAGAGGTGGTTTAATAAGTTTGGAATGGTCGAATTAGTATAGAATAATGAAAAATAAAAAAGATTGCTGTGCGTGGGGTTCGAACCCTGGTCGTTTGATTACCAGTCTACCTTGTCTACCTTAACCACTCGGGCACCGCTGAAAATTTAAATCGCTCAAAAATCACGCAAAAATATTGCAAAAACGCCCCCAGAGGTAATTTTTGACGATGAATTCGATTTTTTGACGTATTTTTGTCCTAAAGGACATATTCAGCATCCGTCAATCCACATCATAATCGATCTTTTTCAGATTAAAGAAAAAACCATGGGTTTGATGGATTTTGAGTGGTTTTTGAGAGTCCGGAAGTGGTTTTTTGGGTTCAGCGGGTTGAAATTAGTATAGAATAATGAAAAACAAAAAAGATTGCTGCGGGTGGGGTTCGAACCTTGATCGTTTGATTATCAGTCTACCTTGTCTACCTTAACCTCTCGGCCACCACTGAAAATTTGAAATCACTCAAAAATTGCGCAAAATCTCGTAAAAACGGCCCTAAGGGTAGTTTTAGACGATGAATTCGGGTTTTTGATTTATCTTTGTCCTAAAGGACATATTCAACGTCAGTCAATCCACATCATCAAAAATCGAAATTCTTCAATTTCGAAAAAACACGATTTAATGGGGTTTAGAGTGATTTTTGAGAGTCCGAAAGTTGCTGAATAGATTAAGCGGGTTGAAATTAGTATAGAATAGAAAAAACCAAAAAGATTGCTGTGGGTGGGCTTCGAACCTTGGTCGTTTGATTATCAGTCTACCTTGTCTACCTTAACCACTCGGCCACCACTGAAAATTTGAAATCGCTCAAAATTGCTCAAAATTACGCCCAAGGATAGTTTTTGACGCAGAATTCGAATGTCCACCTAATTTTAACTCATATTCCCTCAGAAATACTTTTTTGATGAATTTCCCATCAAAAGTCAAAATCTTCCAGCCGACACGTCCGCCAGAGTCGCGAAAAATCACTCTAATCAATCATGGCGACTATCCGATTGCGTTCAAAGTGGAGACCACCGACAATTTCTCCTATTTTGTGGATCGTCGGAATGGAGTGCTCCCGCCACGACAGACGGTGGCGAACATGTTGATTCGTATGCCAAATACCACTGAGATACAGGTTGGGGGGGATTTTTGAGTGTTTTGGAGGAAATATGGTTGGAAATTAAGATTTTTGGAATCAACGGGGGGAGAGCTTTCAGAAAAGTATAATCATGCCTAGTTTTCGAAAAAAATATATTTCGCTTGTAATACAGCAAACTCCCTATAATATAATATTGTACTTTCTTGACATTATATGGCATTTCATATTTTTACAGCAAGTTTAAATAATTTAAAGTATTTTGAGGAAAAAATAATTTAAAGATGTTAAAAATTAAGAAAGTTACAGAATTTCGAAAATTTTCGAAAATCTTCGAAAATTCCCAAATGTCATAATTGTTACATCTACCCTGTTGGTATCTGTCTTCCAGTCTGTGGGGACCAGGGCCTAGACCTCTGGTGGGGTCTAGGCGCCGGCTTCATATACATATTCATAACAGAACACAGGTTAACGATGATTGACTTTATTTAGAAACAGTGTTAGTAAGATTTACATAAAACGAATACATAAGAGAGTAGCTAAAATGCAATAGATATAATAAAAGGATATTAGTGTTACAGAAAGGATAATAGAATAAAAGGAGGGTGACCGAGGAGGTGTTCTCTCGATCACCTCTCATGATCGGCGCCCCGTGCCCGACTGGCGTCTCGGCTCCCGCTCTTATCTGTTTCTCTGCGCACTCTCTTTCTCTTCTGATGACACCTGGTGCTGAGCGGGGATCTTGCCCTTCTCTTTTGTGTTCTCTGGCTCTTCAAGTGACTCATCCGTGAGGACATGTGTGATCTTTGGATCTTCCGTCTGGTCACACCATGACATCCCACCCCCTCGAAGTATGCACCGTCCCGGTGCTTGATCTAGACGGTTTGTGAATGATGCTTCTGGGTTTTTCTCCTTCGCATGCTTTTCTTTGCTTGCTTGTTGTTGCCGTTCTTCACTTTCTTCTTTTCTTCCAGTGCTGTCTTCTTGTTTTTCCTCGATGCTCTTCTTTTCTTCCTGAGTGCTCAGCATGATTTCAATATCTTCGACTCGTTCTTCCCCTTCTTCCTTGATCTTGATTCCTTCGGTTCTGTCTTTTTCTTCATTCATCTTCTTTTCTTCCTGAGTGCTCGGCGTGCTTTCAGTTTCGAATTGTTCTTCTCTCTTCTCTTCGTTGATATTGATACGGCAATTTCCGATGATCAGTTCTTTCTTGAATAAGTTGAGTCTGACGTCGTGACCCAATTTATTTATCTTCTCCATTACATCGGTTCCAAGCAAAACAGAAGTGGGACAGTCTGTGTCTTGTGACACGAAGAATGTATGCAAGATGAGACAGTCTCCGATTTTCACTGTGCTGATGCATTCTCCGATAAACTGGATTAGAGAGCCATTTGCAGCAGTTCCTTCTGGTTCGCAATCGTTGAAGATGGCGTGCTTTGTTGAAGAGATTCGGATATAGCTGGCGGCTGCTCCGGTGTCCCACAGTGCTTCCAATTTTCGTCCATCAATCTCGACATCAATGATTGGCAATCTCGCCGTCGAATTCTTCATCTGCACTGAATTGATTGCATGTATTGGGTATTCTTCTTCATATGTCCGAGTCATTGGTCGGAAGTGGTTTACATCTTGCATTTGGACATTGTTGATTAGATGGTGGTGTGCATATTCGACCAGAGCTTCTGTTGCTTTCTTCGCTGATTTCTTTGCTACTCTTCCGGCGCTCCTGTATGCTCTATATTTGCAATATCCATACAGTATGAACAGGGCTAGTGCGATCACTGCAAGTGGGATGACGATCCATGCGACGAGCATCAGTACAGAGAATACGACATCTTTTACTCCTTCCTTCATTGAATCCATTGTTGACTTGTACAAATTCTTGGCTGATTTTCCAGCTGCAGCAGTGGTTTCTTTCACTTTATCAATTGTATCTTTCAGGATTCCTTCGGTTATCAATCTTTTTCTCAATTTCTTGGAGTTTTCGTCGTTGATGTTCTGCATTTCTCTGTCTGTTCCTGTAGAGACTCCGGTTTCTTCGTCCAAATTGGTGTGGAATGTCTCTGGTGCCGGCAAAATGAATTGTTCCTGTAGCTTCCCATTTGGTCTTGCTAGGAACTGTGGTAGCGGGTAGTTGGAACCATAGTTTTCCTTTGACTGTTACCGGTATCAGGTTGTAGCATGTTGAGTTGACTTTCCGTCCATAGTGTATCACATCCGGGGTGACTTGTCTACACTTCGAGATTATCAGACTTTCTCCAATTATTTTTGCTGAAATGTCGTTCCTTCTCAGCAGTTGTCTGATGGCGGCGGTTGGGTCAATTCTCACTAGGGAAGGATCCCGAGTCGAGATGGAGTTAGGGGTCGAGACCTATATGGTTGGAAAGCTTGAGCTCTGAAACTTCCAAAACTGTTTTCCAATTTTGCAGAACGCTTCTAGGAATTGAGAAAAATGAGCTCAAAGTTCAAGCTCTGACCTCCATTCTTAACCATACAAATCGTTCGAATGGGAGGTGAGGGGGAACTACTTTCTTCACTCCCCTGATAATCAACGTTTTTCAACGGTTGGATGGTCGAGTGGGTAAGAGGTTCGGTTGGGGTGCAAGAGGTCTGGGTTCGGTTCCTATGGACGCTATAGTTTTTTTTCTTTTTTCTTTTTTGGATTTTCTTTTTTCTGGTAACAGATTTTATCTATTTTTGATACTTCGGGAAAAATTATGTTTGATCCTCCGTTTTTGATCAATGAAAATACACGAAAAAGCAATTTTCGCTGTCGAACCGCGATTTTTTTGGGTATTTAAGCCAGATTTCTCTTATTTGTTATCATTATTCTTGCTTTTTTTTCAATTTTTTCCTACTATTCTCATGGACTTTCACGTTGTCAATGTTCTCCATCTTCTGCTGAAGAAATTCGAGGGATATGGGGACATTCCTGCAAATCCAGAAATATCACGAAAAGAAGCGATGTTTGCCAATAGATTAGCTGGTGTCATTCTGGAAGCCGAAAATGGATCAATGGATATCGAAGAAGAGGATGTGGTCGAGATAGAAGAAGATGTTGATTGGGAAGCACCAGAGTTTGATGTAAGTTAATATGAATTTTCAATTAATTATCATCTTCACTATGTGTTTTCCAGGCGTTAGATAGTGATGATGTTTCTCCGAACCAAACCTTCCGATTCGGGGACAGATGGGTCAGCAAAGAAGATGTTGAGAAAGCCTTATCCTACTACAGGGACACTTCAAAAGGACATCGCACTGCGCAAGCAATGTTCACTCGCTTCCGTTGGCTTTCTACCAACTACCATCTCCAGAAGCTACGAGATATTGAGAACGAAGGCGCTTCATACAAAGGAGACAGATGTCGACTTCTTGCAATTCTTGCTGATCGTCTTTTTGAAGAAGTGAAGAATCGGCTAGATGAAGGCCTCACTCTTCACGACAGAGACTTGCGGTCATTGGCTCTTGATTTGAACAGAAAAGAGTTCAACATCGTCGGATTTCTTGCTAGTCATAAATGGATAACTCGTTGGAAATCGAGTAGGAGGTAAGTTCAGATTTGTTATCATCATTTCTATTGGTATATTTTCAGAATTGTTTCTCGGCGGATCACAAAGTTTGTCACAAAGAGATGCTTGTTAAACCAGGATCAACTTGAGAAACAATCGAAGGAGTTTGTGAAGATTTCTCGACAAGAAATGTCCCAGTTCTCACCATCGATGATCCTAAATTGTGATCAGACAGGGATTCAAAAGGAACTCCACGGAGCCAGAAGCCTAGCTTTTGGAGGTGAAAAGGTAAGTCACAGTTAGAATATAAACTCCAAATAAAAAATGAACTTTTTCAGACTGTCGTACGTTCCGTTCAAGCCAAGTCTTCCCTCACTCACTCCTTCACATTCATGCCGGTTCTTTTCGCAGATGGAACGATGGGACCAAAGGCGTACATGGTTATATCAGAGCCTACTGGTCAATTCCCAAAATCCAAGCCTATTCCCCACACCCCAAACTTGGAAGTTCGAGCTGCTAAATCTCACATCATGACGAAGGAGTTGATGTGTGATTTCTTGACTACCTGTGTCTTCATCCCATCTCTTCCGAAGAAATTGTACATGCTTCTCGATTCTTGGCCACCATTCAAGGATCATGCAAAGATCAGAAGCTGCTTACCACCGGGAACTGATGTAACAATCAGGAACATACCACCACATTGTACGTCGATGATTCAACCACTAGACGTCTATTGGAATGGACCATGGAAGGTATGAAAAAGCAGAAATTCAGATTAAATCAATTTATCATATTTTTCCAGGCCCTCCTGAAGAGATTCAATTCACACGCGGTTGCTTTCTACCCTGACTACGTCATCGCACAAAGAAACAACCAGATAACGATGGTCTCGGTGCTTTTCCACCAAATTAGTTCAAAGAGATTCACAGATTTCACCCAATATTCTTGGAATAGAAGCGGTTACACAGACGTCTACACTCCATTCCAAAGCCCACTCGAATACTTGTGTAATGGAGTAGAGCTCGAAAACTGCGCAATCAATGGATGCGATAATGTATGTTTTCTTCACTGTGGGAGATGTGACGATTATCTCTGTTTCTCTCACTTGGCCATCATAAACCCCCATTTGTGTCTGAATAGTTGAATATGCTTGATTGTTTTATGATGTTTCATTTAATAAAGTAGACTTTTTCCATAGACTCTTCTGTTAAAAAACCATTACAAATCAAAAAATAGATAAAATCTGTTACCAGAAAAAAGAAAATCCAAAAAAGAAAAAAGAAAAAAAACTATAGCGTCCATAGGAACCGAACCCAGACCTCTTGCACCCCAACCGAACCTCTTACCCACTCGACCATCCAACCGTTGAAAAACGTTGATTATCAGGGGAGTGAAGAAAGTAGTTCCCCCTCACCTCCCATTCGAACGATTTGTATGGTTAAGAATGGAGGTCAGAGCTTGAACTTTGAGCTCATTTTTCTCAATTCCTAGAAGCGTTCTGCAAAATTGGAAAACAGTTTTGGAAGTTTCAGAGCTCAAGCTTTCCAACCATATAGGTCTCGACCCGTAACTCCATCTCGACTCGGGATCCTTCCCTAGTCAGTAGAGTTTGAAAGAGCGTTGTGGATTTCCATTGTTCCTGGCAGCTTGCTTCAAATCTTTCGAACATTGGGCGTTCTCTTTCCTCACTTGGTCGGTACTCCGATTCTTCGAAGGTTTGTTGGTCGATGGGTTCATATACCACATTCCTGTTGGCTTCGGGGATGTGTGGTGTTTCTCTTTCTTCACTCTGCTGCATGTCCTCGTATTCCCATCTGTCCGCGGTGGTAGTTGGTCTTCTCGACATGGTTGTAGTCCTTGGTGGCGATCTTGTTGTTGTTGGCCTCGGTTTTGATCTTGGTTTCGGGGTGGTTTCTGGTGGTGGAGTGTTTGGTGGCGTTGTCCTTGGTGGTTTGGTGATTTCTGTTGTCGTCATTGGTGCTTGGGTATTTCTCGGAGTGGTCGTCGGTGGTTGGGTGCTTCTTGGAATAGTCGTCGTTGGCTGGGTAGTTGTTGGGACTGGAGTAGTTGTCCAAGATGCCTCTTCCTCCACTGGCAGATTTCTGTATGGAGCGAGCTTGTCTTCATCAAATCTTGGCGGCTCAAATTTGTCGTCGATGTTTCTTACATCGGGATCACTTCTTCCAAATTCTTTCTCCAACAACTTATCGAATGTGACTGCGACTTTCCGTTCGATTTCCAATTTCAACTGTTCCTCTCCTCGGGTGAGTGGTCTTTTCAGCTGTTCCATGGCCTTCTTTTGTCTTGCACCATATTGTGCTACTCGGATTGCTTTCAACGCAATTATCAGCATTGGGTTCAGGTGTTTCCTGTCCTTTGGGTAGAATCGTGCTCGGTCGGCGAGTAGTTTGTTGGTGACGTTGTACTTTCCAAATTCTTGAAGGATTTCTGGGTCGGTGATTGGAGATTTCAGGTCGGTTAGCTCTTCGATGTTTGCGGTTCCGTATACTCTCCTGATGAGAGGTGTGATGAATGGTTCTCCGATGTAAGCTCGGAATTCTGTTCCGGCTGGTCCGAGACTCGTCACTGTTTCTCTTGTCCGACGAAACCATGGATTATGGTATCCTCCAAAGGTCTGGGCGTCAATGTGCATGTCTGGGACCCATCCCTTGGAGTGTACTTCTGGAAACTCGATGAGATAACCATCATCAGTTCGGTATCCTTGGTGGATGAAACATCCTTCCAGAGCATCCTGCAACCTTCTGAGATCCGTGTCAAATTTTGAGAAGATGGCCATTTCTTCTATCGCAATGAACTGTTGGCTGATGATAGCCGTAGAGCTCTGAATCAGTTCAAATTGACATTCTCGACGTGTCTCTTGGGGTTGCCACACGATTGTTGAACTGTCGTCCTGGCAGCTTCCTGATCCGAAAGTGCATTTTTCTAAGCTTCCGAGAGTAGATAGGGCATGGATTCCATCCAGTGATGCAACTTGTCCGGCTTCCATGGTGAATTCGAATGTTTTGAATGTCGTCGTTCCCAGGATTCTGGTGGCATTTTCCGCAGCTTCACTGATTTTCTCCGATCTGTAGATTCCTGGAGCAATTTCTTTGAGTTCCATATCATTGAACTTCTTTGTGATCGCGGTTTTCCGACATTCCTCAACTGAGATTGGTACTCTTTTCCCGATCTTTGCTTCTGTGGTCTTGTATATTTTCAGAAATGAATATACTTCTCCTTCAACTTCATGCTTGAAGCATTTGTGTGCTTCCATCTGGATTGCTTTGATCCGTTGTCGATAGACGTTGACGGCATATGTTTGAAGTGGGAGAGACCTGTCGAAGTTGCATGGAGTGGCTGTTGGAGAAATGAAAATGTTTCCGGCTTCTCCAAATCCGCAGATTTGTTTCGTTGCTTCTGTGCTTCCGATGAGGAGCAGACACATCATGATTCCCAGGCATGCTTTGGTGATGCTGTTAATGATGAATGGGCGTCCAGTGGTGGTGTCCCATCCGATTCGACGGTTTTCCTGGGTGTTTTGTGGTGCTTGATTCGACGATTCTTGTCCGTTTTCTTGATTTCCATCCTCTTGGCCCCAGTTTTCTTGGTTTCCATTTCTTTCATTGTAGCTCCTTTGATTCCAACTTCCTCTGTCACGTCCTCGGTAGCCTCCTCTTGGTGGACGGCTTCTTCTTGATTGGTCTTCATTCTGGTTGAATCCACCTCGATAGCCTCCTCTTGGGCTATTTCCTTGGAACTCTCCTCCTGATTGGAACCATCTTCCACCATTTCTATTTCCCCAGTTTTGTTGTCCCATGTTCATCTGTTGAACGGCGGCTATCACTGCATCGGTTTCTTCTTCTGCTTCTTCCAATTCCAGCAGTCTTTGAATTTTCTCTGCCTCCGCTGTCATCGCCCTCAAAGTCTTCGGCGTACTTTGGAGTTGGCGGAGTCTGGCTTTGATTTTCCTGTTGCAGCCGGTTAAAAAATGGGAGGCTAGGAGAAGATCTCTGTTTCTCTCGGGGAGTGACTGATAGACGTACTCCCCTAACTCCCGTATGTGGGCGGCGAACTCGGTGACCGTCTTTTTCCCTTGCTGTGCGGACGTCAGCTCTTGGAGGGAGATTTCCCTGTCCGTGGGGCAATCATGCGCGAGCATGAGTTGCTTCGTCATCTTTTCCCAGTCTTTGAGAACTTTGTTGTCGAGCGCGTTGTACTTCTGTAGCGCTGTACCGGCTAGGAAGAACGGCAACAGTTCCGTTCCAGTCTCACGTGGTATGTCCATTCGGAACAGTAGCTTGGCATACTCCTTTAACCACTTATGCAGGTCCGAAGACCTTCCTTCGGCAAACTTTTTTATTCTTGGATCCAGCATCTTGGTCAATTCGCCTTTTCTTTTCCAGGTCGGTAGCTCGTTCCGGGTGGGAGCTTGTTCCGTTGTTGGTGGTCCCGCGAGTTCTCCATTTTGCAGTGACATGTTTGGCGTGTAGAACTGGGGGGCTATCAGTGTATCCTCTTCCTCTGTTTCCTTTTCACCGAAGATCTTCAGGTCCGGAAATGCTTGCTCCAATCTCGGTGATTGGTGGCCCGGAGTAGGAGTACTGGAACGCGGTGTTCTGGCGGGGATCGATTGATCGAGTATATCTGAGAGGAAGTTCCAAAATCCTCTGGGAGTTCGTACTGTGGTCGGTGTCTTAGTGGTGGTGGGAGTTTGAGTGGCGGTGAGTGTCTTGTCGGAAGCTGAGGTTTGTTCGGGGGTGGATGTCCTGACGATAGTCGGAGTTTGAACTCCGTTTTCTGTCCGGGTGTCTTCTTCTTGGTTTCTCCTGTGGCTTCGGAGGACACGATCGGATGCAGCCGTTGGTAGTCTAGGGTTCGGTTTTGGTGGCAGTTTTTTTTTTGGCCTTTCCTAGTTACCTTGGTAACTGCTTCTTCTTCTCAATCTTCTTCTTCCTCTTCTCAATCTTCTTCTTCTTAACTCTTCTTCTTCTTCTTCTTAACTCTTCTTCTTCTTCTTAACTCTTCTTCTTCTTCTTAACTCTTCTTCCTCTTCTTAACTCTTCTTTTCTTCTTAACTCTTCTTCTTCTTCTTAACTCTTCTTTTCTTCTTAACTCTTCTTCTTCTTAACTCCTTCTTCTTAACTTCTTCTTCTTAACTTCTTCTTAACTTCTTCTTCTTCTTCTTCTTCTTAACTCACCTTCTTTTTCCCCAAGACAGAAAAAAAAACCTCCCACTTTTCAAGTTATCTATTAGATCCTCGCCGTTCTTGTACGGGGGTTCTCTTTGGATCGCTCACTTCCGGTTTCCTAAAACCGGAGGGGTTCCGCTCAGGAGACTAAGAATAGTTTGATTTATAATAATAAGATTTTTCTTTTAAAATTGGCTCCTTTTTTTTTTCAAAATGATCGTGGAGCAGAAACAATAAAAATCAAACTAACTTTCGCTTTCGTGAGTCCTTCCGGTAGGTGTTGTCCTGGAGTGATGGTGGGGGGTGGTGGCGCAAGTTGTGGTGACAATGGTGGAACGATGGTGGCAACGAGAGTGGTGGCAAGACGCAAGTGATGTTGGCAACGGTGGTGGCACGATAGTGGCAACGAAGGTTGGCACTTTGGTTGGCACGGGTGGTGGCTATGATGTTTGTCTCAAGCTGAAGTTATACTTTACTGGTAGTAAAAGATTATATGTGTTAATTTTGATAAAGCAACTCGGTGTAAGAAAAAAAAAAGGAGAACAAATCCCAGAAAAATAGGCGACACTGCTGTCGGTGTGTATCAAATCTTCCACTGACTCCTATCCGTTTGATATCGGTGGGCGTGGCTTCCTATCTTCTTTTCAATCTTCGGGATTCTTCCATTCTGTTGTTTTCCTGCTCCGTGTTTTTGGAGGAGCCCAATTCTTCGTATTACACACTGGAGGTATTTGCCGATTTCTTGTCGGTTCCATCTGCGTCTCTTCGATTTTCGTTCTGCTCCTGGTGTCGTGTGGGCGCTGTTTTTTCACTTTACACTTTTCTACTGATGTTATTTTCCCTAGAGTCGTGTCACTTGTTGGGTCAGTTGCTTTGTAGCACATGTTATCTTGGTTATTTTTATCCTACCGTAGTATCTCAGCTTTTGTAGCTCCGCCTACTTTGATCTAGTGGTTATTTTCTAATTGGTTAGTGTTAGTGAAGAGTTAATATTTCACAACACGCCAATACTACAATACAGGACCAGTCTAATACTTTCTCTGCTGCCATTGCGGAACAATATTAGCCCGGTGGCGAGGTGTTCGCAAAACGGATACCTGACAAAGTCATACAAAACATTTACACGTATACTTTACACGACGAGCACATTTTCATCATTTTTCATTTTCAATTTCCCGGAGGCTAGCCCTCTTCTAGCCGCGGGTACGTCCTTCCCGGATGGTTCAAGGAGACCAGGCCCATTTCCAGCGGGGGTGTCGTCAATTCATAAATACGTCTCCGATCCAAATTTTCCTTCCATAGTTGCAACTTCCACGTTTTCCTTTTTCCTTTCTGCAGTATCCAGCCTGCCTACGTCGGAGATCTTCTTTTCCTTCTCGTGGATCCTTAATATCTTCTTTGGCTCAATTCCTGGATCGAATATGAAACTACTATATTCGCTGGATACAGGTATCTTATTTGGTCCGGAATAAGATCCTGCCAGGTGTCGTATCAAAACAATTACTAACTTCTCTTGCTAAAAGTGTGAGGGGTGGCAAGAGTGTTAAATGTCAAACAGGCAATGAAAAAAAATTTACATAAAGAGGGGTATACAGTAATACATGGTTCCAGGTGTAGCGGTGAATTTAATACAAACACAACATGCCTGTACTTACCCTCTTGAAAAAATGGACTTGTCGAATTGGTTCCGGCGAAACTTACCCTATACAGTACACTCTGGCATGCTCAAATCCGAGTGTTTGGATTGAGGAGAACGGTGGTGAAAACCTCGGTTAGCTATTCCGATATTTTCTGGCGGAAAGTACCTCTGAACCACTTTCCTCCACTAGTTCTACCGCTCAGAGGCGATTTCTTAGAACTGGACCTTGAGAGAAAAACATGGTGCATGCAAGTTACAAAACAAAATTTGGGTTAGTGGTTTTTTCTCTCTCTAATATGAACTGCTATGGATGTATATAGACTGGGGTGGATATATAGCCCATCGAACTCTGGATCCTTTGACCCTTTGGATGAGTTCGGTGTGGGACCTCCATGTTACATCTACCCTGTTGGTATCTGTCTTCCAGTCTGTGGGGACCAGGGCCTAGACCTCTGGTGGGGTCTAGGCGCCGGCTTCATATACATATTCATAACAGAACACAGGTTAACGATGATTGACTTTATTTAGAAACAGTGTTAGTAAGATTTACATAAAACGAATACATAAGAGAGTAGCTAAAATGCAATAGATATAATAAAAGGATATTAGTGTTACAGAAAGGATAATAGAATAAAAGGAGGGTGACCGAGGAGGTGTTCTCTCGATCACCTCTCATGATCGGCGCCCCGTGCCCGACTGGCGTCTCGGCTCCCGCTCTTATCTGTTTCTCTGCGCACTCTCTTTCTCTTCTGATGACACCTGGTGCTGAGCGGGGATCTTGCCCTTCTCTTTTGTGTTCTCTGGCTCTTCAAGTGACTCATCCGTGAGGACATGTGTGATCTTTGGATCTTCCGTCTGGTCACACCATGACATAATTTGGTAATTTAGAGTCTATTTGCTGTAAATTATATATTTTTGAATTCAGCGCGATGAGAGCTTTCAGAAAAGTATAATCTTGCCTAGGTTTGGAGAAAGTTGGGTCTCGACGCGAAAGGTACGGTAATCCGGGGTTCGGTAGTTTTCCAGTTTTCGTGGTAGGACCCGATTTACACCAAACTAATGCATGATTATTCTTTTCTGAAAGGTCTCGTCTAGCTGAATTCAGATTTCAAATTTTTATTGAGATTGAGTCAAACCTCACATAGTTACATTTGTTTTAATGGGAGGTTAGGGGTCAGAAGGGGTGAAATTTGAATTTTGTAGAATATAGGCATGATTATACTTTTCTGAAACCTCTAAGTCTGTAAAACCCAATTTCAGCACAATTCATGCTTGATAGAAGAAAAAATCACATTTTCGTGAAAAAATGAAAAAAGTGATAAAAGTTTTTTTTTCGATTTTTCTCAAATTTTTATTTCTATTGAAGTTTTAACTGTTTTGAAAGTCAAAAATCATGAACGTCTTATTTTTCCGGTCTACCGCCGCCCTCACAACGAATACGAGGAGAACGACAAGGAGAAGGACCAATTCTATAACAGGTACCCTTTTTTTAAACTTTCGGCTACCTACCGTAACCCATTACAGACCCCACAAAGACAAACTATTCATTCTGTTGGCGCCTCAAATGTGTCAAACGTTCGCCCCAGAAGCCATATTCCACAATGAGCGGAGTTATGAGAAGTTGAGAGTCCTACTGCACTATTCGGGCATCGAGGAGATTCCAGAGGAGAAACGGAGTGGGTTTTGAGGATTTTTTGGATTTTAGATAGAATTTTTGGAATCAGCGCATTCGGAGCTTTCAGAAAAGTATGATCATGCCTAGTTTTCAGAAAAGTATTTTTTGGTTTTTTGCAATCCAGCATGCGCAAAAAACCAACAAAAAAAATTCTGAAAAATAAGCATGATCATACTTTTCTGAAAGCTCTCAGCGCGCTGTACTCAAAAATGTACAATTTACAGCGCATAGACTCTAGATTACCAAAATTTCGGAAATTCTGTAACTTTTTCAATTTTCAACATTTTTCAACGATTTTTGGCTCAAAATACTTCAAATAACTTGAACTTGCAGAAAATTTCCGTCACAGCCAATTACCCTTCAAAAATCATTATTTTCTATGTTGTTTCCAGAAAAACAAATGCTTCTAAAAGGAGTCGCCGGCTGGTCGACATGGAAAGAGGACGATGAGGATCGGAAACAGAAGAATGAGCAAGAGATTGCAGAGTTTCGAAAGATCGAGAGGACCATCATACAGGTAGGCGGCACGGCTACTAAGCTGAAGACGTGAGGATTCTGAATCTGTTAACAAAATCCGTCTAGGGCTGAAACTCGCCGAGTAACATCAGTTTTTCTCTAAAATTGTCAAAATTTCATCGTTTTTTTTTCAATTTTTTAAAACGTTTTTGCAGAACGCCTCTCGTGAAGTGGCAGTGGAAGAGCAGCTGGTCAAAAACCCGAGCATCCCCATATTCCCCGGAATTGCTCCACTTCCGAATCGTCCACCGACACCAACCATCACCATAATGCCTGGTAGAAGACGTCAAGGAGTGCGAATGGTCAGGAATATGAGTCCATTCAATCGGACACAGAAGACGCAGTCGGAAACTGTGAGATTGGAAAATTGGGAATTTTTGAAAAAAAAAAATTGAAAATTTTCAGCCAAAACAACTTCCGACACCTAATACAACTCCTCGAATTCCCGTCATTACACCATTCAACAAGTCCGGAGAGAATCAGAAGACGCCGGGAGGCAAGAAGTCGAATGAGACAGTACGTACTGAAAATTCTAGCTGAAAATCGGAAATTTGAAAAAAGAAAGAAATTTTTTTGAAATTTTTTTTTGGCGTAACTTGATCGCTTTTGACTCAATTTGTTTAAAATCAAACTTTTTGAAATCAGCTCGTCGAGACGCTTCAAATGAGTATAATCATGCCGGAATTCGAAGCAAGTTGGGTCTCGCCACGAAAACTACAGTATCGTTTTCCCCGGTCGTTTTCGTGGCGGGACCCAACTTTGTTTCGAATCTGGGCATGATTATACTCATTCGACGCGTCTCAACGAGCTGAATCTGATTATGACAATAAAAAACGAAGTAATTAATTTTGAGCGGAAAAAAGTCAAAAAATTCTTGTAACATCTGGGAATGCACTTTTAAAATGGGGGCTACTGTAGTTCCGATAGAATTTGGAGTGTTGTATTTTTTAAAATGAATTTATGAGAAAGTTGGAGTTTTTTCTGCTAAAAATCAGTGAAATACGGTGGAAATTGATAAAGTTATGGAGTTTCGAAAATTTTCGAAAATCTGAAAATTTTGAATTTTTCATAAAATTTCAAAAATTTTCAAACCCACCCATGATTATACTCATTTTGAAGCCCTCGCCACGAGGAACTCAAAAAATTAAGTTAAAATTATATACCATATCAAATATCTCAATTTCAGCCCAAAAAACCGTCTACCGAGACACCTGTGACCACTCCACACGTCATCACTCCGGTCCTCACGATGTTGGAGAATCCAAAGGCGCCGATTATGAAGAGAGGCTCGAATGAGGCGGTTAGTATAGTCTGAATCGGAAAAATCTGAAAATTTCAGGAATACTGATGAAAAATAAGAAAATTTTTAAAAAAAATTGAATTTTTTTTCCTTAAAAACTTGCCTTATCTCTTCAAATTTTAAATATATCCCAACTATTCCTAAAATTTCGAATTCAGCGCGTCGAGACCTTTCAAATGAGTATAATCATTACCTGATTTGAATAATTTCAGTTTTCGAGCAAGTCTATGCGTCTTTAAATTCGATTTTCAAAAATTTTCCTAACATAGGCATGATTATACTTTTCTGAGAGCCATTGGCACGCTGACTCTAAAAATGTGATCAAAATTCAAAACGGGTCAAAACTGTCCAAGTTACAGCGTTTGGAAAAATGCGTTTTTTTTCCGAAAAATTTCGAAATTCTGTAACTTTCTTAATTTTCAACATTTCAAAAAGATTTTTAGCTCAAAATACTTGAAATAACTTGCTGCAAATAATACTTAATGCTGAGTTACTACAGTATCCTAGGGAGTTTGCTGGATTTCCAGCGAAAACTATTTTTTTTTCAAAACTAGGCATAATTATACTTTTCTGAAAGCTCTCGACACGCTGAACTCAAAAATTCTATCTTAAACTCAAGATTTCATAAGTTTCAGCCAAGAAAGAAGTCGAACGAACATGCGCGTTCTCCAATCAAAAAATCGCATGAAGATGGAAAGGCGCCACCGAAAGCGATCTCTCCAAAAGCGAAATCCCCAAAAGCGAAATCGCCGATTGCAAAGTCCCCGAGAGGAAAATCACCGAAAGAGGTATTTCATGTAAAAAAATTATTTGAAATATCTGAAAAATTTAATTCCAGAAAGTTCCGGAACAACACGAAATGCCGCACTCACCAACACAACCGAAAAATGGACAAATGGTAGGCTCCACTTTGACAAGGCGTATCTCTGCATGGTCATGAGCTACTAAAAAGTTGTCAACTACAAAATTGTGCAGAATTTCAATTAAATCATTTTTGTAGTTGACAACTTTTTAGTAGCTAACAAGGGTTTTGAGATACCGACGGTTAAAGATAGGCATCAAAAATCGCAGAGACGCAGAGAAAACAGACACTCTCGTTTCTCTGCGTCTCTCTCATTCTCTCGCTTTGCGTTTTAGACTACAAAAAGTGATGAAAATAAATATTAATCAGTGAACAAAAAGAAACGAGACGCAGAGAAACGAGAGCGTCGAACCTCTCTGCCCCTCTCTGATCTCTACGCTGGTCATCTTTAACCGCCTATATCTCCTGATGGATCATAGATAGAAAAAATTTATCAACTACAAAATTATTCTACGTAAAATCCTGCATATTTTTGTTGTTGACAACTTTTTGATAGCGCTTCTAGATTTTTAGATATACCGTTTCAAAGTCTGTGAACAATTTTGAGAGACGCAGACAACTAGACACTCTAGCTTCCTTGCGTCTCTCTCTCTCACCACCGCTTTTAAATCTTTTCAATTTCTATCCGATTTTCAGGAAAAAGAGCAACAACAAGAAGCTTTATCGCCCAAACCAAAAAAGAAGGGATCTGGAGAAGTAAGTTTTGAAAAAATGAAAAAATAAAAAATTTTGAATTTCCAGGCCACCTCGCCAAAACCGACCGCCCATTCACCTTCGTAGATTTTTCAACAATTTTATTGATTTTTTTCTTGTAAATTATTAATTTTTTGTAAAATAAAAAAGGATACTGAAAGACCACTTGAAATATGTATAGGGGGTATACCGTAAAGTTTTTTTGTGAGGAGGAGGGGAATTGAGGGATGTGTGAAATTGAAATTGCATAACCTAATACCAATGACTAACAAGTTTACAGAAAATGGGCGGGGATTACAGAAAAATTGGATCCGAAAAAAAATTATTAAGTTAAGACTGTCGGAGGCAGCAGGAGCGTTCCAGATGATCGGCGCCGCAGTCGCAGTAGAATCTGGAAAAACTACGGGAGTGGGGTGGATTTACGGGATCCTAGGTGTGGATTTACAGGAGTCTAGGTGTGGGTTTACTGGAGCCTAGGTGTGGATTTGCGAGAGTATAGGTGTAGATTTACAAAAGAGCTAGTGTAGATTTACGGGATTCCGAATGACGATTTATGAAAGGTTGGGTAGATTTACGGACGCTTGGGTGTGGGTTTACGATGCTTAATTTCGATTTATGAAAAATTGTGTAGATTTACGAAATAGCTAGTGTAGATTTACGGGAACCTAGGTGTAGGTTTAAGCAGGTTTCGGTACTATTTACGTGAGTCTAGGTGTGGATTTACAGGAGCTTAGGTGTGGATTTATGAGATAGCTAGTGTAGATTCACGGGAATCTCGCTGTAGTCTCACGAAAGCTTCTTGTCGATTTACGAATCGCTAAGTGTGGATTTACGGGATCCTAGATTCAGATTTCCAACATTTTGAGTTGATTTACGGGAGTCTAGGTGTGGCTTTATGCTGCCTAATTTCAATTTACGAAGCGTGATGTCGATTTACGCGTTCTAATGTCGATTTACTCACCTGTCACACCGCAAGAACATTACCGTATGCCCCTTGTGACACACTTTAATACAACTTTGACAAATGCCGTTTCGGTCCGACGAGTTGCATGTTATACACCTGAAAAAAAAACTCATTTTGTAAAAATTTATATAATTATATATAATTTACCGATAAAAATTGTGCATTGGGTAAAACTCTTTGCCACTGACACTGAATAGGCAATGGCCGCGGTCGATAGCTTTTGAGACACGGTCCAGATTGTCGTAGACTTGATTGAGACTGCTGTCGGCGACGTTCGAGCCACTTGCTATCATGATGCCTGAAAAGTAGAGGAAATTTTGGTAAAAAATTTATAAAAAATGAGCGGGAAATAAGAAAGTTATAGATTTTCGAAAAATTTCGGAAAATTTTTTTTCCACATTTTGTTAAAACCGATATAACTCTGCGAGTTTTGACTTCGCCTATATGAAGATTAGAAATCTGAATTCAACTCGTTGAGACCTTTCAGAAAAGTATAATCATGACATATTTATCATGATGTCGAAATTTGACAAAAATTTGACCATGCACCTTTAAACTCGATTTTCGAAAATTTTCCTAACTTAGGCATGATTATACTTTTCTGAAAGTTCTTGACGAGCTGATTCTAAAAATTTTATAAAAATTTAGAACGGGTCAAATTTCACCAAGTTACAGCGTTTGGAAAAAATGGTGAAATTTCGAAAAATTTCGAAATTCTGTAACTTTCTTAATTTTCAATATTCTTTAATGATTTTTGGCTCAAAATACTTTAAATAAATTGGATTTCGCTGTGAAAATACTAAATGCTGAGTTAGCCAAGAAAGTACAGTATTCTAATAATTTTAAGCCACAAGCTGAATTGCAAGTTAAAAATGTTTCATTGAAAACCCCCATATCTTGCTAATTTTTTAACAAATACTTTAAAAAGCCATATTTTCAAATTCAGCTCGTCTAGACCTTTCAAAAGAGTATAATCATGCCTTAGTTTGGTGTAAATTGGGTCCCACCACGAAAACTACAGTACCCCAGGGTACGGTAGTTTTCGTGTCGAGACCCCAATAGATGCAAACCACGGCATGATTATACTTTTCGAAAAGCTCTTGACGCGCTGATTTCAAAAATTTAAGTTTTATAAAAGCTACACTAACCTCCAAACCGATTCCTGAACACGCGATTCTCCCTAACCACACACTCTCCTTTCGACGACACCTCAATTCCAGCCGACCGATTTCCATGTACTCGATTGAGTTGGATGACCGGAGTGGCTTCAGATAAAATCATGACTCCCGCCTGACCATTGTCAAATATTTCGTTATCCTCAATAGTGCCCTTTCCACCGTCAGTTATCAATATTCCAGTCTCCCGAGATCCAAATATTTTATTCTTCCGGACAGTGGGCGTGGCCTCGGTTTGAATGAACACGTTGGTTGTGGTGTTGTCAAATACCGTATTCTCTTCTAGGCATCCCTGACCGCCTTCGTGAATTAGCACTCCATTATCGTTATTCCATATCCGATTCTTGAGAATTCGAGGGTTGGCGCCGGTTCGGATTTGGACACCGGTTAGGGTGTTGCCATTGATTTCGTTGCCTTCGAGAATGCCGGAGCCGTTGTCGTAGAAGTAGACACCCGCCTGGAAAAATGTGAGAAATTAACTACAAAAATGTTCTACAAAAAATTCTGTACATTTTAGTAGTTGACAACTTTTTGATAACGCTTGTGGTTTTTGAGATAGAACGTTTTCAAGTTTGCACTCAACCAAGAGAGATTGTTTGTCAGCAAACTTTGAAGTGTTGTATCTCAAAAACTACAAACGCTATCAAAATGTTGTTAACTACGAAAATAATCTCCAGAAAAATCTGCACATTTTTGTAGTTGACAACTTTTTAGTAGCTATCAAGGGTTTTGAGATATGAGCGGTTAAAGATAGGCATCAAAAATAGCGGGTGAGGGGGAGACTCAGAGAAAACAGACACTCTCGTTTCTCCGCGTCTCTCTATTCTTTTGTGTTTACAATACAAAAAGTGATAAAAATAGGTTTGAATCAGTAAAAAAGAGAAACGAGAAGCAGAGAAACGAGAGCGTCGAGCCTCTCTGCGCCTCTCCGATCTCTACAATAGGCATCTTCAACCGCCTATATCTCCTGATGGCTCATAGATAGAAAAATTTGTCAGATACACAAATAATCTACTTAAAATTCTGCATATTTTTGTAGTTGACATTTTTTTTCTAGCTCATCACCCTGCAGAGATACGCCCTGTCAAAGCCGGTGGTATAAGAGAAAGAGAGACGCAGACAGCTAGACGCTCTAACCTCTCTGCACTCTCCTTAGTTTCTTATGCCGCCCGCTTTGACAAGTTGTATCTCTGCAGGGTAAAGCGCTACAAAAAAGTTGTCTACTACAAAAATGTGCAGAATTTTACGTAGATTATTTTTGTAGTTGACAACTTTTTGATAGCTTTTGTAAATTTTGAGATATAACGCTTCAAAGTCAAACCACCAACCTGTTTCCCCGAATGAATATGATTATTCCTTATCCACGGCTGTGCTCCAGTCTCCACAAATATCCCGGCTAGCACGTTCCCATAAATCTCATTATCCTCAATCAACCCTTTCCCATATCGATGCACCAGAATCCCTCCATGTCTCCCGTCGAATATCTCATTTTGACGAAGAATCGGATTCGCTCCCCCGCATATCCAGACGGCGAGGAACGCGTTGTTGTGCACTCGATTTTTCAGAAATTGTCCGGTCGCCTCTTCGTGTACACATATACCGCCCAGCTCGCCGTGATGGATTTCACATTCGGTGATTGTGGGGTTCGCGTTGGGCGATGTGAGTTCCACGCCGAATTTCGCGTTGGAGAAGATGTCGCAGTTTTGGAAATGGCCAAGACCGTCGCTGGAAAAAAAATAGTGAAATTGGGAAAAATCAGGACCATATCACAAAAAAGTGGGTTAAAAAAGAAAGTAAAATCTAAAAATCAAATATGTTTTAGAAAAATCATTATATCTCAAAACCCTTCAAAGCTAGTTAAAAGTTGTCAATTACATAAATGGTCTACATGAAATTCTGCGTATTTTCATAGTTGACAACTTTTTTCTAGCTTTTTACCCTGCAGAGATACGTCTTGTCAAAGTGGGCGGCATGAGAAGCTAGAGCGACAGTCGGTGTCTCCTAAGGCTTTACTTTCTTCTCTGCGTCTCGGTGTCTCTTTTTCTACCTTTGACAGGACATATCTCTGCAGGGTGATGTGCTACCAAAAAGTTGTCAACTACAAAAATGACCACCTTAAAATTCTGCACATTTTGCTTGTTGACAACGTTTTTCTAGCTGTTCACCCTGCAGAGATACGCCTTGTCAGAGCGGAGAGATACGCAGAGAAGCTAGAGCGTCTAGTTGTCTGCGTATCTCCGAAGGGTGATAAGCCACCAAAAAGTTGTCAACTAGCAAAATGTGTAGAATTTGAAGAAGATTGTTTTTAAAGTTGACAACTTTTTTCCAGCTATCATACTTTTCGAGAAAAAAGCAAAAACTCACTCCAATATAAAAACTCCAACCTCTCCCTGATGATGCACCGCACATTTATAGAAGTACGGGTTGGCTTGGAATTGCACACGAATTCCGGACCGTAAATTTTGTGCAAATTCACAGGTATCGTAGTAACCAGCCGCCTGATGGGTAATGATGATACCACCACCAGAGCCACCGATGAATTTCGAATTTTTGATTTTCGGCGCGGCATGATCTTTGACAACTACAGTATGATGATCCGCGTTGCCCGACTGGAAATGACACGACTCGATGATAGGCTCCACCCCTCTTCCTGTCACAACCATCGCGCAATTTGTAGTTTGATCCGATTCGATTTCATTCACCTTCTCCAAGTCGTCATCGTCATCATTATCCGCCACGGCTCCAGATGAATTTGGATCCGGAGGAGGCGGAGCATCCACCTCCATAATCAGTGCCACTTCCGCCTCATGTTCCGTATCCACCTCATATTTTACAGTAATCCATCCGAGATACGGTGAACGGGCGCCCTCTTGAATCTCGAGAATTGTGGCGTGCCGTCCGGTGAGGATGACTGATGCGGCGATGTCTTCTGACGAGGAGGCGCCAATGATTTGGACGTCTGAAGCGATTCGGATGGTGTGGTTGACGTTGTGAGTGCCCTCATGGAGGAATATTAGTTTTTCGTGATGGCCTTCAGGATTTTCGTCGAGGAATCTGGAAGAAAACATTTTTTGTAGCAGTAATAGTTGGTCATTGTAATTTTGTCAGTGTTACCGCGTATACTGTCCATCGGAAAATAAATAAGTTTACGGGTGTCAAAATGTCCGAAAATACCAGAAACTTCAAATTTTTGGGTTTTCGAACTTTCAGCTGGAAATGTGTCTGTCTGAATGTCTACAGCGTCCGGATGCCGAAAATATCTAATTTTTTTTAAATATACAATTTTTCTCAACTGTCTGGATGTCCAATTATGAGATTTTTAGACAAAAATTGTCTTCAAATGTGTGTCTGTGTTTCTAAAGCGTTCGGTTATCTAAATCTTTGATTTTTAGACAAAAATGTGTCTGTGAAGTCTCAAATCTAGAAATTTCCGATCATCTGGATGTTTGGCTGTACATCAGGCATGTCCGGATGTCCAAAATAAACGAAAAATGTAATACCAGAAAACTCAAAATTTATCTTAACTAGAGGTTTTTCACGGCTTTCAGAATGTTGGCTCGGCTTCAAAAAAATTGTTTCTCTCATTAGAGCACTTTTGCTCACAAAAAAAAGTTGGTCACTGTAACTTTGTCATTGTAACTTTTTGGTCAGTGTAACTGACCAGTTATCTGGCGCGTCTTTGACTTGTTTCTCAATTGAAAACTCACTTCAACGCCTCATCAATATGATCAAAGCACTGTATATCGGCGGCTCCGACGAATTGCTCGAAACTATTCATGACGTGAACACCACGACTCAACTGCTCATACGACTCTTTCCACGGATTCCATTCCTCAACGTCTTCTTCTTCATCCACATCGTTTTCCTCTCTTCTTTCTCTATTATTATTCCTCTGATGACCCGGAAATTTCGGGTCCGGCTGGAATTGAAAAACCGCATGTTCGGGATGAAAGAGGGGCCGACGATAGCCGAATGTCTCCTGGTACAGGACACGCCACTCTTCCACATCGTCCTCTTCTTGTGAAGGCGATGTCATCTGGAAATGCAAGAATATTTTTTATAAATTTGTGCAAAACGGTACGAAAAACGGTACTGGGAAGCTAAAAATCAAGTATAAGCGTTATAACCACTGACGCCATCAAAAAGTTGTCAACTACAAAAATGATCTCCAGAAAATTCTGCACGTTTTCTTAGTTGACAACTTTTTTCTAGCTCTTTACCCTGCAGAGATACGCCTTGCCAAAGCAGAGAGAGGCGCAGAGAAGCTAGAGCGTCTAGCTTCTCTGCACCCACCTCGCTTTCTTAGTGCCGCCCGCTTTGACAAAGGGTATCTCTGCAGGGTAAATAGCTATCAAACAGTTGTCAATTAGTAAAATGTGCAAAATTTTGTGTAGACTATTTTTGTAGTTGACAACTTTTTTCTAGTGGATTTTGTGATACTGTCAAAAAAATAAAGTTTCGACAAGGATTTTCAAAAAAAATTTCGCGCGCTGAAACGCGCAAGCGCATAAAGTTCTGGGCGGAGCTTAAACTGCAAGTGGCGCGGTTCTTAATTTGGAAAAAACAACTGGAATTAGAACCGCGCCGCTTATTTAAGCTTGCAGTTTAAGCTCCGCCCAGAACTTTATGCGCTTGAGCGTTTCAGCGCGCGAAATTTTTTTTGAAAATCCTTGTCGAAACTTTATTTTTTCGACAGTATAAAGAATTTTTTTTGTGAACTTTTTTATGAGAGAGAAAAGAGAAAAGGTAACGGAAACGATAGGAATATTTAAAAATTGAAAAGCATTTGGACACCCGGGTAAAACAACACACAGACAGACAGTCAAGTTTGTTGAAAATAGAGGAATTTAGGCATAATGACGAAAACTGTCTCAAATTGGAACTAAATCAGACATCCGGACAAACTTACATTCAGACAGACATGAAAAATAAAAAAATGGGGGGGGGGTTTCCAAAATTTTCCATTAAAAATGATGTTTCAACAGTTAAATAAGAAAATGGAGTCGACTCAATTGAAAAAAATTAAAAGTGTGGAAATCCGGACAAACCGAGACACAGAGATTTCCTCAATTTTGTTAAAAATCGGGCTTTTGGACACAATGGTATAAACTGCCTTAAATCCGGAAATCCGGACAAACCGACACACAGACACAGACGAAATTACTCTTTGATGGTCAGTGTACGCGGTTACACTGACCAAAACTATTTAGAGCAAAGGTGCTCTATTGAGAGAAAAATAAATTTGAGAGAGACAAAATGTCTCAAAAACTTGGTAACACAACTATTTCGCGGATTGATTCTTTTTTCGTGTCGTGTGTATTTCGGAATAAAGCGAGAGAGTGTAGAAAGACGCAGACACTAGGAGACCATAGTTTTTGGAGGTCGGAGATGGTCGGAGGAGGAGAATACGAAATATGTACACCGTCGATCATGGAATAAGAGGAGGGTGGTCGGAGACCATGGCTATTGTTGTTATTGTTATTATTATGCGAGGAGGGGATTGAGGAGATGTGGATATGAGAGAGGCAGAAAGGGGGAACTTGTTTTGGCGGAAAGGAGGGGGGTGGATTAATATAATTCTGTGATGAATATTGAAAGGTTGAAGTAGTAGACATGAGGAGAGATGAACTTTAAAGGTGCAGAAATCAAAACAGGTCTGTCGGTGTCTCCATTTGTCCAGATGCTTTTTCCAAAGTTACACTGCCAAAAACTATTTGGAGCAAGGGTGCTCTAATGAATCAAAACAAAAAATCATTTGCTAAAAATCTGTGTGTCTGTAAATGTGGATGGCCATATATACTTGAATCAGATGGGGGAGCTCACTAGGGAAGGATCCCGAGTCGAGATGGAGTTACAGGTTGAGATATATATCATTAGAACCGAAATTATGTGCTGATTTCAAATCTGTATTCCGTTTTTGCTAAACAATCTCGTGAAGAAAGTTATACGCGGTTTTGTGGCTTCTCAGTGCGAAAATGAGCATAGTCAGTAACACAGACATCTGGACAAATGGATACACAGACAGACAGACAGAGAAGAAGTTGGAAACTGTGGACAGGACAAACTTATACACAAGCAGACACCCGAATTTTTTTAGTTGGAAAAAATCAAAAAATGAAACATTCGTAATATAAATTCGATCAAAACTAAAGATTAACAAACCTAGACAAAGCATGATTTTCCTGCCTACCAAACATTCGGACAGACAGAAACACTCACCGAAAAGAAAATCTCTAAAATGTTAATATATTGAAGAAACTAGGAATATTCAATTGATAATTTACAAAAAAATATGGAAAAAAGACAAGACTTTTGGACATCTGGACACACAGAAGTCTGACATGCTTGTATATATAAGAAAAATGTGAAAATTTGAGTTTTTTTAAATACCAAAGCCTAAAAAATGGCAATCAAACGAATTTATGTCTAAAAACAGGAAAAACTGAAAAAGTTGTCTTACATAATTTAGCCAGCTTTGATGCGTTTTGAAATGAGCTAAACCGAGCCAGCATTGTGAATACCAAGAAAAGTTATTTTTGATAGTCACTGTACGCGGTTACACTGACCAAAGTTATACTGACAAACTATTTGCTACAAAAATGAGGCGCTATGTATTATAGGGATTTTTTTGAATCCTGTAAAAAACAAGCAACTAGACATCCCAGAGAAACGTACAAAATGTTTTATTGGTATATAGCCAAGTTCACATATGCTTAAATTGCTGTGTCAGCAATATTGTGTAAGCCAAAAATCGTTTTTAATCTCAAGAATTTCTTTAGAAAATGACTAAAATGAAAACTGAAAAAGTGATGAATTTTGCCAGGAAATCTGTAAAAGATTAATTTTGAGTGCTTTCTGGATATGGATACACTGACCAAAAGTGGCAAAGTTACACTGACCAACTATCTGGAGCTATATTAATTTTGACTCAAAAACACTAACTTTTCAAAATTTTCTATTAGAAACTAAATTGTTGTAATAGAATAACCAAAGATCCCCAAGGACTTTACTTTTCACAACAAAAATATTATGGCAGTACCATATGGTACCATCCCCCCTCCTCACGTCACTAATATTCTCAAAAACATATGGAAGCTTCTAGAGAAGGATACATACAAAACACCAGGGGAGGTATGATGTTGCGCGGGCGGTAGTAGCCGAGCGGATAGGAAATAGGTCATCCCACTTCTTCTCTCCGTCCTCTCCACCTCCTCCAACGATATCTCTTCTCTCCAACAATTGGTGGCGTAACGAGGACACACAGAAGTGTCGTCGTCCTCCTCTTCTCCTCCACATCGCCGCCGTCGGAGACGTGTCATCTCAGCCGCGCCTGGTTGTAGCAACGCGCGCGCGGTACTAGCCTTTGTACCGTCCGTCCGTCCGTGCGGCGTCTCCGGTCTTCTTTCGGAATCTCTGGTGAGAAGAAGGAGGAGAAGAAGCAACCACCAAATTGCGTAATAGTTTTGAAAATCGTCGCCGCGCGCGGATTCATTCACACCTGACTGGACACACACAGGGATTATGAATTTTCGAAGAATGAATCCTCCGTAAATCTACATAAGCCTTCGTAAATCGGAACTGTAAAAACTGTAAAGAGCTATAAAGAAGAACGCGTCAAAGGCGCACCAGATTTTTACAGAATTGCATGTAGGTCCTAATTTCACGCTACCATTTAACATACTTGCAACGGGCCGGGCCGGGCCATACCGAAAATTTTCACGTACAGGCTAAAAAAAATTTAACTTAATTTTGAGCAAAATTTTAATTTTTTCAGAAACCTTCGAGTTTTTGACTATACTTCAGAATTCAATCGAAAGCTAGTTTTTATCAAAAAATTGAGCTTTTTAATGTAAAATTTCTGAAAAAAAATCCAAAAATTAGATTTCTTTCAAAATCTGGCGTGCATTTGACGCGTTTTGAGAGCTAAACCATCCTGAAAACCAAGAAAAACCTCTGGAAAATATTGATTTTGAAATTTCTGGAATATTTTTCGTATATTTTGGACACCCAGACTAGATGTGATAATTTCCGGACACATTTAGACAATTTTGTCTGAAAATCTCATATTGGACTTCCGGACGCTCTAGACACACAGACAGACACACTTCCTGCTGAAAGTTCAAAAACCGGACATCTGGGCACACAGACAGACATTGGGAACCGAAAAATTCGAAATTTCTGGTATTTTCAGATTTCTGTACACCCGGAAACCTAGTGACTTGTAGATGGACAGTGTACGGGATTACACTGACCAAAAGTGACAAAGTTACTCTGACAAAATATTTGCTACAAAGACATCTGGATATCTGGATACACAGAATAATTTACAATCAGCGAATTAGAGTATACCAGGTATCTGCTTAAATACTATCTATAAAGCAAAAATCCGGTCTTCTTATGTAATTTTCGAAAATAGGTCGACTGGAGTATTTAGGTCAGAATTATTACACAACCGGCTTGTGTTGCCATTTCCATTCATGGCAGCCCCATATTTAGGTCACCAGCTTCTCCGAAATCCAGTCTCCCTGCTTGACCTGAAAAATTTTGATGATTTGAAAAATGTTGCAACAATTACGCAACGGAGATGACGGCTATTGTCATTCACACCTGAATGACTAGACGCGTAAATCTACATAAGCTTGCGTAAATCGAAAATAGGTCAAGTGGATTTTCCTAAAAACGCGTCGATAACGCGCCAGGTATCGTGAAAATGACAATTATAGCAAAAGCCCGTTTTATATGAACCTCCTCAATCTCATTTTGATCGAATTGAAATCTCTACGAACGCGCCAAAGGCACGCCAGTTTTCACAGAATTTTGATCGTTTGGACGCCCAATTAGGGGTCGGGACTATTATTCTTGAAAATTCTGAAATTTGCGGACATTTTCCACCTAAAACTAGCTAGACATCTCAAAAATAGAGATGGTTAGAGAGCTTCGGAAATTTTCAAAAATCCAAATTTCACTAAATGTGGTATAACTCAGTCTGTGTTAAGAATTAGGAGCTGAAACTTATATTTTCAAAATCAGCGTGTCAAAATGCTTCGAACAAATATAATCATGCCTTGTTTTAGAATATTTTGAAATTTTCGACATCTATGCGCCTTTAAATTTGGCATTTTCAATTGTTTTCGCTTCGAGACTCGGTTTTCGCGACTTCTGCTTAGTATTAATAGTGCATGTGAGTCGACATTCCCAGAACCCCTTTAACTTCCCACTGACCAACTATTCAAATGCGCTCTAGTGCACCATAATAATTTGAACGGTCCACGTATTGATTCTGTACCATTCTCTTGTTTAAATGGCTACCCGAAACGGATTCAAACTTCTAAAACTCCCGTTTCTAGCTATAGAACAAGTGTTTTTATTTTTGGACATTCTGGAGATGTAAGTTTTTTTTCATTTTTATACGAATCCCAACCTGTTTTCTCTAGAATCGACATCTCATTATGCTCCAAGAGGTGCAAAAACGTAGTAAAACGAAATCGAGCGACACCGGCGACCTATATAAACATAGAATTCTGTCGTGAACATGGCGTTGATGTATGCTCTGTGGATAATAAGAAAGTTGTGGCCACGTGGAATTTTTCGAATACAAATATGGGAAATAGGAAGAAAATATGGTGGAGTATCGATGGAACCGAGGGTTATACATTGTGAGTTGTTAAACACTAAAATTTTTAAAAAAATTAAAAAAAATTACAGACCTTAGCATTCACTAAGCTTTTTATAACTCGGCCTGTTTTCACAGTTCACGAAAAATTCCTTGAGTCAGACTCGGCTTGTCAAGAAAAACCAGAAAGTCATTTTAAATGTCTGTTCTATCACAAAACCCTGAATAACTTTTGTCAAAAACTTCCGTTTTTAAATCTGATTACAATTTCGGAACCAGCATACAATTTTCAATAAGATAACATTAGTTTTTACTCAAAATGTCAACATTATATTTTTCTGAAAGCTCTTGACAAGTCAAGCATTTTTAATCTAATAAATCGAGAAATATTTCACAAACCATAAAAACTCGTTGAGTTTTAACAAGTTTAGTGAGAATTAAAGTTTCGAAAGTCCGAAATTTTTCCAAGATTAGTCGATTTTGGATCTTAAAACGCAAAAAAATATAAATTTGTTTGTCTTTACTCTTTTTTTAACCTTATAAATCGCATTTTTAATCTAAATTTTATTAAATTAGGTCTGAGGAAAAAAACAAACCATCTAACTAATTTCGTAATTTTATAGAAAAAACATAAACAGTCAAAACATACGCAACGGATTCTACCAATGCTGCACTCCTCCTCGAAAAATCGCCGCCTCCATGAACACAGTCATCTCTCATCTTCTAGAAGTTCTCCGTAACTGTTATGTGAAACATGTTAACATCAATATGCATTACGAAAGAGTCGCCTACAAAACCTTATTAGACTCGCTTCAAACCTGTGAGAGCCTAGAAATGATTAGTGATGGGTCTAGTGACCATACTAAGCATGTCCTATCAAGTATCAAGATCACGAAAAGCTTCAATGACAAGAGTTATTTGTACTCCAGTGCCAACCCATTCTTGGGAGCCTTGGAGTGCACTGATCATATAAATTGCGAGAACGCTTCGTGGATGAGAGCGGAAACTTTACTTACACTCAATTGTGAGTATGTGGAGTTGAAGAAAGCGAGACTGACGGCGGACGATATTATGGAGTACTTGAAGAAATGGAAGAATTCGACAGGGATGGAGAGAGTTAGGAAACTGAATATTATGCATACAGCTGTTGGAATCGGGCCGTTGGATTTCGAGGAGTTGGAAGCAAGGAGATGGGATCCAGTGAAGAGAGCAGCGATGTATAGGTGAGTCATAATATATTGAGAATGGCCTGAGTTGTGTTCAAAAGGTCTAACAAAGGAAGTCTTTGGAGACGCCACTTTCAAACAATCTATAAACTAGGTTATTGGTATTTTCGACCACGGAGAGTTTATTTCTGCAGTCAAAGCCTGCTAAATGTCTCTGCGAGCCGAGTTATGAGTTCTCAAACTTTTAATATGGGTAATCTTTTTCATATGGAATTCCAAATCGACAAGTAGTATACACAAGATCTCATTTTTGTTACGTAAAAGCGCAGGTAAACCGCTGGGGAACACAAATTAAAACGCGCGGTGGCGTATATACGGCCGATTTGGAATTCCATGTGAAAAAGCTTATCTATGTATATGAAATATTTGAGAGCTCATAACTCGGCTTGCAGACGCATTTAGAAGGTTCTGACTGCAGAAATGAACTCGCCGTGATCGAAAAAAAACCAAATTTATAGGCCGTTTGAAAGTGGTGTCTCCAAAGACTTTCCTTGGAAGTTAGAAAAGTAGCAAGAACAGATAACCCTTGGGTAGAAAAAGACATACTTTCACTGACAGAGTGATACAATAACAAAAGTACACTGACATAAGTACACTGACAAAAATGCACACTTTTTATCCACGTAACTCGCTTTAAAATGAATATTATGAACTGAGAAATATATCAAAATGTAGATCTCGGAGAGTTCTATGTCTCTGAACTACTACAGACCGAATGGATCGTTAATCTGCCACAGGTCGCACAAAAAAAGCAAAAAAACTCAAAAATTGTCGAAAAAGTAATTTGAGCATAGGCCGTGGCACATTACGGTATGCGATTTTAAATTTTTACATAATTCTGCATACTTTACGCTGAAAAAAACTATCCAAATAGCTAAAAGTCTAAAAAAGTTGCAGATTTTCGAATAATTTCAATCGTTCTCTTTTATGCACCTCGCTTTAAGTTCCAGCTGAAAATATACCAAGATGCAGACCACAGACATAGAACTCGCTGAGATCTACATGTTGGCATACTTTTCAGATCATAAAACTTAGTTTGAAGCGAATTACGTGTCAAAAATGAAAAAATCGCATAAAAAACAGGAAAGCGTTTTGTTTTGGAGGCGGAGCCTAATCCACTGCCAAAATATTCAATTTCAACTTTCAGATTGCAAGACGAATTGTACATAATGTGTAATAACGGTATGGACATTGAACGAGCCGACGGACTCCTGGGTACCATCTTGCAACACGAGACTCGCGGATTTTTCTTCCTCGTTTGGGCGGATCGATTCCCCGATCAAACTTTTCCATATGGTGCAATTCTGCTTTGATTCTAATATTTTGGTATGAAGTGTGTCTTACTGTAATTTTGCTTGAATCTGTATTTCTGGTTAAAATTTTTTTATAAAACATGTTTCCCTCATTTTTCTCCAATTTTTCAGATAACCCCAATCAAAATTGTTTTTAAAAAATGTGATTCACCTATACAATGTTGAATTTTAAAAAAGGATCATGTCCTGGCTGGCGCGTCTTCGACGCCCATTCTTTAGCTTTCGGCATCTGCTTGAAAATAACGAGTTTTGAGAGGGTAGAACAATACTGATCCTATTATAACAATTTCTATAGTTGTCTTCTTTTTTGTGTGGGCGGTTCTTAGAGACCTATAGCTTACTGAATACCTTAAAACTAGAGCAATCAATGGATTCCGAAATGAGCAAGTGCGTTCTAGGATATCGCTACGTATTGATAGTGCCGCCATTATATGTAGTCGATATTCCCAGAACCCCTTGCTGCCTTCCTAACTTCCCACCGACGAAAATTGAAATCTCTACGAACACGTCAAAGGCACGCCAGTTTTCACAGGTTTTTGATCGTTTGGACGCCCAATTAGGGGTCGGGACTATTATTCCTGAAAATTCTAAATTTTGCGGACATTTTCCACCTAAAACTAGCTAGATATCTCAAAAATAGAGATGGTTAGAGAGTTTCGAAAATTTTCAAAAATCCAAATTTCACTAAATGTGGTATAACTCAGTCTGTGTTAAGAATTAGGAGCTGAAACTTATATTTTCAAAATCAGCGTGTTAAAATGCTTCGAACAAATATAATCATGCCTTGTTTTAGAATATTTTAAAAAATTCGACATCTATGCGTCTTTAAATTTGACGTTTTCTGCAATTTTCGATTGTTTTCGCGATTTCTGCTTAGTATTAATAGTGCATGTGAGTCGACATTCTCAGAACCCATATTCCCTCTGACCAACTATGCAAATGCGCTCTAGTGTATCATAATAATTTGAACGGTCCACGTATTGATTCTTCACCATCCACGACCCATCGTGTCTTTGGATTCGTACTCGTTCGTATTCGAATTTCTTCTCTCATAGCGTAAAACCAATCGTTTTCTATTTTTTCAATATATTTCTTATCTCAAAGAGAAATATATGGGCATTCCTATAATAATAGAAGATGCTCATTTTGAAGCGAGTTATGCGATAGTCCCGGATGACAAGTATGCATGTATTTATGTATGTCAGTGTGTTACCTTGTCAGTGTATAACCTTAATATCTGCATTGTGCAAAATCCCGTGTCTCCAACTTCCGAGTTCCGGGGTTTTTCAGTTCCGGCTTCCTTCTTCCTTTTTCGAAAATTTTACTTCCGCACAGCTCAGGAACTTCCCTTTAATTTTCAGCTCTCAATGACTTCGTTGCTGCAACGTCCGCCGCATAAATTCCCATTATTGAAACTTCCATTTCTGGCAATGGAAAACGTTTTTTTATGTATGACTCATTTGGAACTGTGAGTTTTTTTTCGTCTATTTCACCCATCATTTAACTTTTAGAGTCGACATCTCTCTGTGCTCGAAAAAGTGCAAAAATTTGGTGAAGTCCGGACGAAAACGACCATCGACCTATTTGGACATCGAACTCAATTGGATTCAGCTGCAGATTTATTTGTATGATGCGAATGACGAGGATATTGTGTCTGTCTGGGATTTCAGCAAACGAGTAGTAAGGAATAGGAAAAGCGTGCAGTGGTGGAAGTTGAATGGGCTGGAAGGATACACAAAGTGAGAAATACATACATATTAGACAGTTCTGACAACTGCGCTCCACCGAAATTACCTAGAAAAATGTTTTTTTTCTGAGTGTCTCACATAATTCTCGTTAGATTCAGTAGAGCGCGGTTGTAAGAAGCCTGCCACGCTATTACATAAATAAATGAGGTTTTCAGAAAACAAAGAGGCAATGAACGTCACTACCAATGCACTACAAAACAACCACTGGAAACCTCAATGGCCACCGTCATTTCCTATTTTTTCGAATTATTTCCAGACTGTTATGTGAAAAACATGACGCTCCAATTTATGTACAATGATTCACAGTGTCTACTACCAGTGTTAGCCGCGGTGAAAACTGTAGAAAACTTGAAAACGCACAACTACGATCGCATAGATCACATTAAGAACATCTTGCCGCACGTCACGATCACCAAAGCTTTTCAGACAAACTATAATGTGTGTAAGAATCCTTTGGTTTTGGAGAGCCTAGCATGTACAGAAATTATCTACTGTGACAACGCTAGATGGTTGTCCCCTGAGACATTTATGACATTAAACTGTAAACTTGTGGGATTGATGAAAGCAAGATTAACGGTAGAGGACATTATGAGCTACTTCAAGAAATGGAAGAATTCGACGGGAGACGAAATGAACAGACTGCAACACATGTTCATTATCTCAGAAGATATTGAAATCGGTCAAGGAGTGTTCAATGTTCTGGAGGAGCTTGGTGCTACTGCTTGGGATCCAGTAAAGAGAGCACGGTATTTTAAGTAAGTTTAAATTCTGGAAACGCAGAGAGTTTCTTTTCAATGTCAAGACGCTTTCATCCACTTTCAGATATCCAGAAGGTGACTTCATAGACTGTCAAACCGGTATGGACATCGAAAGAACTGATGGTCTCCTGGCCTCAATTATGCTACCCACTAAAAAAAAAGTTAGCATTATTGTTTGGAAGGATCGATTTCCGGAGCAACCTATTCGCCAATGATTCGACCTCCATTCATTGATTTTATGTTGTTATCAGCCTGTATGGACCTTTCCTGGGCTTGTTCTCCGTAATATCTCGAAAATCATGGGTTTTTTATATAAGATTGTTTTTTGTTTTCCATTTTGAATAATTCGAAACGTTCAATAAAAATTTCACATTTATATACATAAACTACTCAAAAGTTGTAGGTGTCGACCGGGGTCAACTTCTTTTCAGCTTATTGACATGAACAGACCTTATCAGCTGTAACAACGCTGTATGGTTGTCACCGAAGACGTTTATGGCGTTCGGGTAGTACCCATTTTCATAGATTTTCCATAAACGGGGTGAGAATTTTGGTATACAGTACCGCTCAAAAGTATATTAAGTTCTGCCTTTTTCAGTTGAAAACGCCAAACTTTACGATTGTGTCATGGTGATACTTATTGTCCTATCAAGTAGATTTTTAATGGATCGTACTGATCAAAAGTAGAGCTCCATTTTTGTAGTTGACAACTTTTTTGTACGGACACTCCCTAACAAGTTACGTATCGACAAAGTAATTTCTCCCTCAAAACGACCTATTTCAGTGCAAATTAGTGCGATTTTTGAGCTGTCCACTTAAAATGACTATAACTCTCTAGGGAGGTATACCCGCTGAATGCTACACACGATCAATGTCTGAATAACGGATTCCTTGCTGCAAACTGTTAACGCCAGACGGACGAAAAACGCTAAGGTCTTGCATAAAATTGCTAAATCTCTTCTCTTGAATACTTTTCAGTGTTCAGGTAATAAGCTATTTTCCTTAAAATTCACGATTTTTTTCATGTCCTATCTAAAAATTCTGTTCCAAAAGACGCTCCACTAAATCCTTCCTTCCCCCAAACCAAAAAATAAACGGTATCTTCCTTCGAATCTGTTCTGAAATGTTCCGAATCGTATATCCGATGAAAAGTCGCGATAAAAGTCGAACAGGCACCAATTGTTCCGTTTTGTTTTTTAAAATCGTTTTTTCGATCCCCCTCTAGATCAAATCTTGTCCAGACGGTGCGAAATGAAGGTATATAAGGGGACAGTGTTTTCTGGAAACATCGTTCCTAGTCCCGCCCTTTCCAACAAAATGCGTTACGACAAGCTGGATCATCAAAATTCTGGGACTTTCTTCGCGAAAAGTGCCTTGAAACGATATCTTCCTCTGGCTATTCTTACTGTACTAGGCGTCACATTGTACTGGTTGTACACAGGTGTGCCTGAAGGAATTCGTGGCGGATCCAGAGCATCGAGAAGGTCGGAAAGTGTGGGTGGAGCCGAGTCATGGGATACAATTGATGGAGAAGGATATCAGTTTAAGGAGGAGGTGAGTACTCTAGTCAGAAAAGATCCCAAATTTAGGATCGGATGGGTACTGTAGTCTGAAAAGATCCAGGGTGCTATAGGATCGGGAGATAGAGGTACTGTAGGTTGAAAAGATCCTAAACTTAGGATTTGGGGGTACAGTAATTCGAAAAGATCCTGAATTTAGGATGCGGAGTACTGTAGGTTGAAAAAATCCTGAATTTAGGATTTGGGGTACTGTAATTTGAAAAGGTCCTAAATTTAAGATCCGGGGATTCCGCATTTTGAAAGGATCCAGGGTGCTATAGGATCGGGAGAGAGGGATACTGTAGGTTGAATCGTGGGGTACAGTAATTTGAAAAGATCCTAAATTTTGGATCGGAGGGGTACTGTAGTTCGAAAAAATTCTAAATTTAGGATCGTGGGGTACTGTAGGATCGGGAGAGAGCTCGAAGTGCTATTTTTCTCCTTTTGATGCAGATAACACTCAATTTTTTTCTCAATTTTTGGCCGAGTTTTTCAACACGTGGCCTAGAAAACCAAATTTTGGGAAAACCAGTCCCCGAGGACAAAAAAAGGTTGCTTTACGGCTTATTTTGATAGTTTTGAGTAAAAAATTTTTTTAACTAGTCCCTGGGCTGAGAAAGCTCTGCCACTGTCAGTTTTTTACATTTTTGGCGTTTCTATACTCTGAAAAAAATCCAAATTTTGAAAAAACTCGGCCACACTCAAATTTTGATGTTTTCCAGCAATTTTTGAGTTATTGTATGCCATTTTTTAACATTTACAAATTAAGAAAAGATACTAAATTTAGGATCCGGGGTACTGTAGTTTTAACCCATTTCCCCCCCCCTATTCCAGACCAACCAACTCCGTCTGGATCCCCGTTATGACCAACTCAACCGCCTTCCTCCATGTGGAGACCTCTCCTCCACCGGTGTCCAACAAGACGTCACAAATCTGATGGAAAGTGTCAAAAAGCAGTTTTCCGATTGTATCACACCAATTGTGAATCAGTGGAAGGGGCGCGCTAAGGAGGTAGGCTTACAGAATTTGTAAATAAAAAATTTACCAAAGTTTCAAAATTTTTAGATGAACATCGAATGGGTGTCCAAGGCAGCAATTTGTGATAAGCTTCCAATTTTTGAGGATTTGAAAGTGATACCATTCAACAATCAGCATGAGACGAAATGGGCGGTTCTTCCAAAATGTGTAAGTTATGGGCGGTACCATATGGTTTTTCAAAAATAATTTTTCAGAAAGAAGAAAATATTCTTGTCACCCTGGGCGTCGGGCATGACACCACAGCCGAAGAACGGCTCAACCGCACGATTCCAAACACAAAATTCTATGGAGCCGACCCGATAATCGAGCCGAATCGTCAAATGTACTCTGCCTTTGGGAAGTTCTTCCCATTTGCCATTGGAAAACAGCCAGGATTCACCAAGTTTAGAGTTTTGCCAAATCAGAATCAAAAGACAAGGAAGTATATCTATCAGGATGTGACGACGATTCCATTTTTGTACTTTTTGCACGATATTTTGAAGTTGCAGGTGAGTACCATATTGTCAAAACCAATATACCATTGATCCATACTTGCGGTACCATATGTTTTCTAGCTGGAAGTACGAAGTACCATTTTAATAGATTTACAGTTATGGTACTATCACACCGATCTTTTGGTACCATCAGTACCATGATTTTGGTCTGAACAGGAAAAACGCGCCGAAGGCACGCCAGAACGCCACAAATTGCTTTTAAAGCAACGATTTTTGGTTTGTAAAACTGTCTTGAACCCTAGAGAAACTGAAGTCTAGAGAAACTGAGTAACGCGCCAAAGGCACGCCAGACAAGTCTAAACCAACTGTCTATGAATGGAAAATATGGGAAAACCACAATTTTTATGTAAAAGACGCAAAAATTTCGGTATTTTCGATCGAAATTCGCCAAAAAATGAGCTACTTTGATTGGGTTTTGGTTTTAAAACTGAAAAAAAATTCTAGGCGATTTCGGAGCCAAAAAATGATATAAAATTTGAATTTCTTACCCATGATACCATAATTCCGATTTTATAACTGTAGAACCAAGACTTGGGTGTTATGGTACAATATGGTTAAATGGTTCTGCAATTTTGGTACTATTAATGGTAATACAGTTCTGATAGCTAGGTACGACGTTATAAAGTTAAAATCCAGGGCATGGCACTGTAAAGTATGGCGCCTTTGCAGTAACTTTTTACTCTAGATTACTGTAGTACCATTTCCAGAAAATCGACTTCGCCTGGATCGACATCGAGGGCGGTGAATTCGAGTTCCTCGACCAAATCCACCATGAAGTGAAATTCTGTCAATTCAACCTGGAAGTTCACTCGCGTTTCGCTCCAGCCGGCGCACAAGTGTTCCATGATTTCATTTTCAAAGTTTTGGAGCAGCAGAAGTATGTATTCCTTCAATCAATCAATACGGGGACCGGAGTTCATCGAATGTTCTTCTTGAATGTAGAGGATAGAGAGTGTTTGGCGAAGTATTTCAATAACTATTGAGTTTATTAGGCTTAATTGAAATTTATGTTAATTATAAATAAATTAATTGGTTATTAAACGGACTAATGATCTGAATGGGGTTTTTAGTACATCCAAATGTCATCTTATAGCAAATTTCACGCTGATTCCGAATCTGCAATCAAATCTTGCATTGAGACAAAATAGCTAGACCCCGCCTCCCATAAAATTTTAGTATTAGCAATACTCAATTTTTTTCTGTGAATCTCTTCACACATTTGTTGTTTGTTGGTGAAACTAGTTTAATAAAATTTCTCTCGTTTTCACAATTTCCTTTTATTTCACCATTCAAACCGATCATAATACAACTATTTCCAGAAATGAAGTTACTCATCGTCGTGCTCTTTGTCTTCAGTGCTCTCCAATTAATCTCTGCTGTCATTTACTGTGATGATCGTGGAATCTGTGCAGGAAGTCTGAAAGCAGACGAGGATACTCATCCAAGTGTTATAAATGTTTTAGTGCAAAAATTACTCATGCTAATTTCAACAAATAGTTTGCTATACATGCTCTCTCACTTATTTCTGTAATCTGTTTAAACCCAGCTGAACAATGATTTCTTGTTTCTGTTGATTGTCTGATCGTAACTTTTTAAATTTTAACATTCCGGCTAAAAACTGAACTGAGATACTGTTTCATTATGAATTTCATTTACTTTCTCATAAAGATCTCTACATTTCGATACCAAAGCGACTAAAACCCAATTTACTTTCCAAAATAGGCATTTGATTCTCTTCCACCAAATCTTCTTTTGAGTGAGGAAAACGAGAATTGTGGCGTTTAGAGCAATTATTAGCATTGAGCGTTAATAATAAATGTTTCTTAGAATCTTCTGAAGTATGGAAATCTCAAATATGACTTCAGTCTTTTTTTAATGAATTCTATTAGCTCAACCCAGATCTTACAACTGCGCTCCATCGAAATCCCCTTGAAAAATGTCTCTTTTTCTCTGATTGTGAGTCCCTCCATTTTGCACACAATTTTCATTGGTTTCGGTAGAGCGCGGTTGTAAAACGTGTGTCGTGCTAATAAGCCGAATCGTATTATATCATACACCTAGAACTAGTGAGATCTATATTTTTGGACCCTTAAAATTTTGCTATCGTCATTGCCAGTTTCCTCAGACCCCCACCAACCCAGATTCCGCCATAAATCACCCCTTCCTCACATTAAAATTTAGTCTTAACAATAGTTACACCATTTCAATTCTTGTTTTCTCTGATTCTCTCTCTTCTATGTGTCACAGATATAAAAGAGAGAAGGGGCAACACATCGGTTGTTTGTTGGTTCAATTTCTCACTTCTTCTTTTTATGAGAGAAATAGTGAGAAATAAACATTTTCTAACTTTCTTTTTCACAAGTTCCATAAATTTTACCATTCAAATCGAGCGAAATAATTTTTTTTTTCCATTTCTTATAATTTTTTTGTTTGAAATGTAGTATTCGATGTAGTTTCCATAGTCTTATAGAACATTGCTCATCTTTGAATTCATCGATTTTTCAATTTTATTTTCAGATTGTCAAACCGAGCATCATTGACGCTCGTCAATAATGGGAGTAAGATACATTTTTTTTTAACTAAAAAAGTTTTTTTTTGGGAATCCCTTCTTTTTTTGCTATTTCTGATACAAAAATGTTCAAAGTTGTTTGCGATCTTGGAGGTTTCATTCAAATATTTGGCTCCGCCCCCATAACAAATAGTCCGACGCACCTATAAAAGCGATGTGAGCAAAAAATACTGCTCCGGCTCCTGTTTTGTAGGCGGAGCTTAACATTTGAATAAAATCTTCGAGTCCCCAAACACCCTTGTCCTAAATAAGCTCTGTGTGTCCCAGGTTGGTCATTCAACGTTTCGTGATCGTGCAGAAGCAGAAAGTCATCTTGCCTCTCGGTCAAAACGTTCAAATGAGAGTAAAACAAAACCCGGCGGAATTCGTTTGAAGGAAGGAGACGTTCACCCACAGTCTGGTATCCTTCCCGACGATCCGGTTGGTATGAAATGGGGCCCGATTCCGGCGGTATGGAGCGGGGTTTCTGCCGGTTTATACTCCTCAGTAAGTTGTTTCTTGAGACACTCCCTGAATTTGGTAGAGTTATTAACACAGCACGCATCTTACAACTGCGCCTTACCGAATCCGAAGAAAATTGTGTGCGAAATTGAGAGACTCAGAGAAAAAGCCTAGTACGTGATTGATTAGAGTGTGATAAGCATAAGCACTAAATTGAAATGTATGAGCTGTCCCCTTAAAATGACCATAACTTTGTAAATATAAAAAAGCGCCTTATTTATTAACTTTTCAGAATCCCCCTCTCGACAAAGCTAAACTGGCTGCCGAAACTATTATAAAAATAATAACGAGAAAATTGAGAGATTGTGAAGATATTTCCTATCAAGAAGTGAGTTTCCGAAAATGTTTTAATATTGCAAAGCTGCTTTTGTTTCAGAGAGCTCTTGAACGGATTTCGGTTGAATTATCAACAATACGAGAAGCGGTAAACAGTATATGCGACAACAACATCGTTGATCAAGACTACCATGAAAGATATAATGAAGTGATAGAGCAAGTCAAAAAGACCAAGAAATATATTGAGAAATTGGAAGAACTTCAACTCTCTGACTCTAGTCGAGACTATGAAGATTTTGATCGTCAATATCAGGATGATGCATACAACCTCAAGGAACAGTTGAACGATTTGTCAATGGAATGTAAAAGAGCTTTAGAAAGCAACGAAGATTTCGAAATGTTAATGAAGCCTATGAAAACTTCTACTCCAGTCATGCATAGGTATGCTGAGCCTAAAATTGTTTTAAAAAACGCATCGCGTTCCTCAGTTCTCATAAAAATGACAAATTTGTGAGGTTGCCTGAGTGACAACCACACTTTTTTCAAATATTGCAAATCTAAAAAATCCGATTTCCTTATATTTGTTGAAAACCTTATTTTACAGCTCTCCATCCTCACCTCTCCAAAATCTCTCCCACCTTCAAGAAGTTCTCGGAAAGTCAATTGCGCCTACCACAACTTCTACCCCAGCCGTGTATGTTGAAATTGTAAAAAAGCGTTAGTACCGTCCAGTGTGTGGTTTCGCGACCGCATTAAGAAATTTCCTGAGAATTGTGCGCTGACCCGTTTCAGAAAATATTTGCAAATATAAAGAAAAAAGGAAACTGGCATATGTTCTCCTTTTTCAGATATACTTCATTTATTTCCCAAAATCCATCTCAACTTCAAGAAGTCCTCGAAGAATTTTGCAAAGACGTCATTCAGTTTAGCAAGCAACAGTTCAAAACTCTAAAACTTTCAAATACTGATGGATCGAAAGCCTACGCTCTCAGTCGTTTTCTGAAAATTGAATCAGATATTCTCAATTTTCAAATGAAACTAGCTCTGGAGAGCTTGAAAAGTCCTGATAGTGAGCTGGAGAAACCCATTTTTGGTCAAATTATTTCAGAAGTATCCCATAGCAATCAGAAGATAATTGAGGCTCACTTAGACAGCATGAAACGAGGAATTGAAAAAATGACTTTATTGAAGTCAATTGGCACTTCGGTGAGTTTTCCCTTTAGTACTAAAAAAAACCAACTAATTTTTGTAGACCGCGTCGAATTTTATCCCTGAATTGGCATTTTGGGTGTTGTCATTTCAAAATATTAATGAGAAGCTGTTGTCGATGGGGATCGAACCAATTGTTGGAGAAGTAAGTATAGAAGCTTCAGTTAGCGTGGACACGGACCTACGCGCTGAGAACAAGCGGCGAAACAGTTTGGGCATTTCAGTGGCCGTGGAACATTCTAGAAATGTCACTTCGAAAATATTGATTTTTCAGGGTTCCGTCGTTTTTTTCTACCATTTTTGTAGTGTTCCTATCAATTTTTGTCGTTTTCTATCAAATTCATTGAAAAAACCGAAAAAAAATGAGCGAAAATAGCGACAAAACTCGAAAAAGTCAACATGGCCGAAGTCGAGAATTTCTAAGCTACCGAAATGCCCAAACTCACCGGCGATCGCTTTCAGCGGGTTTCAGACCGATTTTCAAAATTCTTTCGATATGAAAATATGAACTCACACGTTCTCATACATTATTGTATAAAACTATCAGAGTTTACCTTAGTCCACCTTTAAGCGCGTAGAAAAACTCTTACCCTCGTTTCAAGTAGCCAAAGATCCCTATTTTGCACTGAAAACAACTATGTATTATTGATTTTTAATAGCACCTACTGTAGTTGAACTCTAGATCGATCTGACTGATTCGTGGTAGCTCCAAAAATATGGATATAACGACACACTGATAGACAGTAATTTAACTTTTGCAGGATGACAACTCATTCGATCACCAGAAAGCTGATGAGATTTTACGTCTTCTGTTTGGAATTCGGGTATACTTACTTTTTTAATTTAGTGCAATCATAACATTACAAATTCCAGATGTACCAGTCAAAAAATGAAACTATACCGAGTTGCCCTTACGAAATTTCAAGGCTATTGAAAAACATCGACCAGTTGAGAGTTATCGATTACAATGAATGTATTGAGAAGAAAGAGGCGAGGAAGCAATTGCATGAACTTTTCAAACTTTAACTGTATAAATGATAATATTTTCTTATTTATCGTTTTATAATTTGCCAGTTGTTTTTTTCAACTTGCTATATCTCAATCAATTATTGTCTTTTTTGAATGTTTAATACCAGATTTTAGAAACAATGGCTGACGATAATGCTGGGATTCATATTAATGCTGAGAGGGTAATTCTAGAAATGTTTGTTTATAATAGTATAGTTTTTTTTATTTCAGGAAAACGCAGCCGTGAAACTAAGGAATGCCATGGCAGCTTACTTAGAACATGAACAAACTCTTTTGCAACTCAATGCGTTTTTAGCAAGAATGCACGGTATCAATCTGGACCGTCAGGTAACTTATTATAAACGAAATGAGAAAAGCAATTAAAATGAGTGAATTTTTTAGGAAAGAGAAGTGAGGAACCTCTATCTTCAGGAGATTCATCCGAAGATGTTGGAGATTCGAGAAATTAGAGAAAATCATACGGAGGAGGACCCGCTGGGTGCTCCGTTTGTCGAGTTGATTGAGCAACTGACGAACTCTGAGTTAAATGCCGATGAGGATGAACTTAACGCCAGGAAAGAGAGATTGTGAGTTTTCTTACTTTAGGACTGGATGTTTGGAATCGGCACTATTTGAAACATCTAGATGTTAGGGTAATTGGGAGTCGTGATTAAATGGCGTTGGCTTTACAATTATACCAAAACATTTGTGATAGCCCCATTAAATAGAATCTGGAGCTTCATTTCTTGCCTGGTCACACTGCTATAAAGATATATTTTCAATTTTAATATTTCGTCTGTTGGCAACATTGTCTTACGGTATTTGGTTTTGTTTTAGACCAATTCTAATACGGGTGGTTTTGATTTTACGAATATTATATACACGAAAATTATTTTCTCCTGAGCTTTGCTCTCAAAATGCTACCTTTTTAGACTCGCCTTAGCAGCCGAGGTCTGCGAGAAACTAGGGGGGATCCAATTCCGTCTTCACTCTGTCATTGGCCCTTACACCGAGAGAATTCACCTCGAAATCTTCCAAAACTTACTCACAGCTTATGGAGACCTCCTGCAGGTTCAAGAAGGGGTTTTGAATTGGGTAAGTGATCTATTTTTAATTAGCTTTATTTAAATTAGTAATTTGTAGTACCACGGAATAGAGCATGGTAACAATGAGACGACTGTCCATGAGAAAATGAACTGCGGGGCGAAGATAACTGGGACAATTATCTTCTTTTTGACCGAAGTGACATTGAAACTGCCAGGATTTGATATTGAGCCTAATCGACGGGATGATATCAATGTAAGTTAGTAATTAACATTATTAAACCAATGTTTCATCTTCCAGGACATAATCAATCGCTCTATCCGCCTATACATCCCTGAACAGTTCTTCGAGTTTGTTCGAGCTCTTGCCAATAACCAACGTCTGCCGAATTTGGAGAATTCTCTTGAGGAAAGTCGTGTCACGATTAATTCGCTAGTAGACGATATCGAGGGACTAACTAATTATTGATTTTTGAAAATGTCCTTATTTTTGTTAGATGCTTGTTGAAACGGGTAACTTTGATGCACTATATTTTTCGAGTTCAGTAATTGTTTCTTTTTCACTTTTAAGTCATTTCAAAGCAATGACTAAACCCCAAATGAATATACTTATAATAACATTTTTGAGGTCTTGACTTACTTACTTAGTCGATCCGTTCTTCGCTAATTTGGTGTGGGCGGGAAAGTGAAGTTGCAGATTTTGATAAACTATAATTTTTGAATTAAAGTTTCTTTATATTACTCTAAGTCTACAAAAAATTGTCAACTATCATCTTATATCTAATCTATTCTAAAACAGTCGAAAGAATACAACAAAAATCCAAAACTGAAAATATAACAAGGAAAATGAGGAGATTGAGCAGAATTTCAGCGGTAAAATCTAGAAATAGACCCGTCAGACACAAAAATAACAAAAAACCTGAAAAACTCAAATTTAACAACAAAAATCAAAAAATTCAAAAATTATTTCTTCGGTTTCTGAGCAGTTGCCGGATGCGCCGCGCCTGTCAACGTCCTCCGGGATAATCGAATATTTCCAGTATGTTCGTCACGTCCGAACCACGTCGTGCTCATTTTATCACCAATTTTCAGTCCGAGTACTTCGGGATGTCGGATTGGGTTGAGACTCAGATGGTTGTTATTCATAAAGATACGTTGGGAGCTGCCAGGCAGGGTGACAAACACTCCGCGGTCCACGATCTGAAAAATGCTTCATAATTTTCAGATTCAGTGCATTTCCCGCTTTCAAATAAGTATAATCATGCCTATATTCCAAAAATTTGAATTATTGGGTCTCGTAGCGACTTTAAAGGCGCATAAGATGAAAAATCTCAAATCCGGCGAAAATTGGGCATGATTATACTTTTCTGGAAGCTGAAAACGTGCTGAATATGGAAATGGCAATGAAAATTGATTTGAGGAACAATTTCTTTTAAATTCAAAAAATTCAAAAAAATTTTTTTTTCGAAATTTTCAAATCATTCCAACTTTAACAATTTCCACTCAATTTCCACGATATTTAGCTCAAAATGATCCTCCTCTCTTTCAATTTCAGATTTTCAGCCAATTTTCCCCATACCTCCACAATCTCCGCCTGCACAATAGATCCAAACGCAAAGTCCAAATTTCCATGAGTCTCCAGCACCTCTCCCATCATATCCATCGCTTTTTGCAGTTTTTGCTTGTTTTGTGCCAACAGGGAAATGTTATTCTCGTCTTCAGCGGAAATCTGGAACAAAATGTTTTTTTTGAAAAAACAAATTTTTCAGCCAAAAAAAAATTTCAGACAAAAAAAATTTCAGACAAAAATGTTTTTTGTTTAAAAACCGCATATATGCATTCCAAACACGCTGAAATCGAATTTCTCATTCATTTTCCGCCTCACCTTCACGCCGGTCTCCGCCTCGATCAATTTACAATTATATCCATTATTTCGGAACAAAGTGACACGTTTATGCGGTTCAATTCGTATCGATTGGATGATGGGTACTGTAGTTTTGAACTCTTCACGCGGTCGATCTCTCATTATATTCATTTTCGATAAGACGTGATCGATTCCAGAACGGGCGGCCTGGAGACTCTCTTTCAGCTGTTGACGTGTGAGTCCATCGTTTTTCACGTCGAGTTGGGCGGCGGTGAAGCCATTTTTCGTTCCGGCGATCTGAAATATAGTTATACTTCAGTGTGCATTGAAAAATACAAAAAAAAATGAAAAAATTGACAAAAATCGGAAAAATTTGAAATTATAGACTAAATTTGACAAGATGGCCTAGAAATCTCAACCTGGTGGCCTAGAAATCCAAATTTCTGTTTTCATCTTGCTATTTTTGAATTCTGCATGTCAAGAGCTTTCAAATAAGTATAATCATGCCTAGATTCATAAAAATTCAGAAACTTGGGCTCGGTGACCTAGAAATTTGCATTCGGTGGCCTAGAAAACCGATTTTTTTCGTCATGAAATTAATACTACCAGATTCTGCTCGCCGAGAGCTTTCAAATAAGTATAATCATGCCTATATTTGAAAATTTCGAGAAAATTGAAAAATTTTGTGTCAGGAGGAGTCAAAATCTGAAAAATCTGAAATTGGTCATGATTATACTCATTTTGAAGGTCTCGTCAGGCTGAGTTCAAATTTTCAGTTTTTGGAGAATTCGGACGAGAACTGTTCGAGTTACAGTGGGAAAGGTTAGAGCGCAGAGAAATCAGACACTCTGTTTCTCTGCGTCTCTCTCACCTTAAATTTTCAAAAAGCTAAATTTTGTTGTTTTCATCGTGTTTAGCTCGCAGTGAGGTTTCAGAAAAGTACAATCACGCCAAATTTTGCTTTCAGTTGAGTCCCACCACGAAAACTACAGTACCCCGAATGGATTACTGTAGTTTTCGCGGCGAGACCCAACTTGTTCCAAACCATATCTTGATTATACTTTTCTGAGAGCTCTCGACGCGCTGAATTCACTTATTCATATTTCGAGACCTTAAAATCCATATCCCCAGCGTAATCTTCGATTCCCAGAATATCGGTGAGCACTTTATACTTCGAATCGGGCTCATTTTGATCTGTAATCAATCCGATCGCCACACCGGCCGCCGCACTTTTCATCGGGACACCCGCATCGAAAAGAGCCAATGAGCCACCGCAGACAGAGGCCATCGACGATGAGCCATTGGATTCAAGTACTTGGCAAGCAAGACGTGTCGCATATGGAAAATCTTTGGGGAACAGATTTTTGAGAGCTTTTTCAGCCAATGCACCATGTCCGATTTCACGACGATTCGAGGAACGCGAGATCTGGAAAAGTTTTGTGTGAATAATAGCTGAAAATTGAGTGTTTTCTGCAAAAAATGGGAAAAATAGCGATGGAATCGATCCTATGGATCCTATAGCTACATACAGTAACCCGATCCTAGCCAGGTAATCCTAGGAAGTCGATCCTGCAGCTACAGTACTCCCGGATCCTACAATTTCGATTTTTGATCCTATAGCTACAGTAACCCGACCATGAAAAGGTGATCCTAGGAAGTCGATCCTATAGCTACAGTACTCCCGATCCTAAATTTAGGATCTGTTCAAACCACAGTACTCCCCCATCCTAAATTGAGGATCTTTTCGAAATTTCCATTTCGAAAAGTCAAAAAATGACTTAAAACAACCCAAAATTGCTGAAAAACATTAAAATTTGAGTGTGGCCGAGTTTTCCCAAAATTTGGATTTCTAGGCCATGGGTCGGAAAACTCGGCAACGTGCTTTTTGGGTGGTTTTTTGTTGTCTGGGGACTAGTTTTCCCAAAATTTGGTTTCCTAGGCCATGAGTAAAACTCGGCTACGGTGAAAATTGAGTGTTTTCAGCATAAAAATGGGAAAAATTGGGCTGGAATCGAATTCTCCCAATCCTACAGTACCCCGGATCCTAAATTTAGGATCTAGGGTCACTTTTTGATGTAAAATTTGAATTTTAGTCTCATTTTTCAGCATTTTCAGCATTTCCTCACCCCAACTTCATTAATCGCAAAACTCGGGAACTCATAGTGCAACATGAACGACTTCTTCCTCTGTGATCCTAACAACTGAGCCACCGAATCCGGATGGAATGCGGCGGTGGGTGAATCGAAGGTTACTGTAGACATGACTTGTGTCTGTCCTCTCTGAAACATGGAGCATCCATGGAGCTTCTTATACATGTCCACTTGAATGGTAATTGGTCGAAAATCTGTGATCTTTCGGCCATCACAACGGATGCCTGTGTTGAGAACGGTCTCTCGGAGAATCTGTTTGACGAGGGCAGAGTAGCATGGGTAGATGTCCTGAGGGCTGTGGGATTGGAGTTCTGGAAAATTTTCAGTAGAAAATAAGCCAGAAATTCGTCTTAAGCAGCCAAAACTACCCCTAGACACGATTTTTAGACGTTTTCAAAAATTGTGAAATTATAAAATATCCTAAATTTAGGATCCGGATTACTGTAGTTTCATAAGATATTAAATTTAGGATCCGGATTACTGTAGGATCAATTTTGTTCGATTGCAGCGCTATTGTTCCCATTTTTATGCCGAAAACACTAAATTTTCATCATGGCCGAGTTTTTCAACGCGTGGCCTAGAAATCCAAATTTTTGGAAAACTAGTCCCCGGGCTCAGAAAGCTCTACCACTGTCAGTTTTTGACATTTTTGGCGTTTCTAAAACCTAAAAACAACTAAAAAAAACACCAAAAAAGCACATGGCCGAGTTTTCCGACTCATGGCCTAGAAAACCAAAATTTGAAAAAAAACTAGTCCTCGAGCTCAAAAAACTTCAAAAATGACCGAAAATCACTTCGATAATGTTGGCAACATCTCCGCTATGCCAGAAATGACGAAAAAGTACTAAAAATTAGTCTAAGGAGTAGTTTTGGGTGTTAAAAACGGATTTCCAGCTTATTTTCTACCTAAAACCCACTCAACTTTGAAATTCTCTATTTCGGGATTTCAAAGAACGGGAGATTGGATGAAAATTGGGTATTTTCAGCACAAAAACGGCAAAAATAGCGCTGAAACCCAATTTCAAGCTCTCTCCCGATCCTACAGTACCCCGGATCCTAAATTTGGGATCTTTTCAAACTTTCAGCAAAAAATGGGGAAAAAAAGCGCTGGAATCGATCCTATAGATCCTATAACTACAGTAACCCAATCCTAGTCAGGTGATCCTAGGAAGTCGATCCTGTAGCTACAGTAACCCAATCCTACAATTTCGATTTTGGATCCTATAGCTACAGTAACCCGATCCTAGAAAAGTAATCATACAAAGTCAATCCTATAGCTACAGTAACCCGATCCTAGAAAGATGTTCATATGAAGCCGTTCCTATAGCTACAGTAACCCGATCCTGTACCTACAATGGTGGATCCTATAGCTACAGTACCCCCGATCCTAAATTTAGGATTTTTAGTCCCAATTTTCTCGTAGAATTCGATTTTCCCCTCCTTTCTACCTTTACTCTCCACCACATCTCGATAAATCTTCTGAATCTCTTGATCCCTCGAAATCTTATCATGCGTCGAATCAGTCATCACATAATATACTCTCTCCGTGACCAATTCTCTCAGAATTTTCTCAATTTTTTCCAAATTTTTCGTCGGCAACACATCTTTCTCCACTCCCACCGCCATCTTTTCCATTGCCACGTGGAGTTTCTCCACATTCTCAAAAGCCACGTGGCACGCCTGCTCCAAGTGCTCCGCGGACACCTCTTTCCCGTCTAACTCAATCATAATCGTCTTCTGATTCTTTTTCATTGCAATTATCACGTCGAGAGAAGCTTCTCGAATCTCCTCTTGTGTCGGATTGATTTGAAATGTGCCACGTGACGACATTGTGACACGGAGAGCCGCCAGGGGGCCTGAGAATGGGGCGGAGGAGATGTGAAGCGCCGTGGAGGCGGCGTTGATTCCCAACATTATTTGATCGGCGTTCTCATCGAGTGCCAGCGGTTTGCAGATTACCTGGAATTGGAAAAAAAAATTTTTTTTTGAAACTTTTTTTTTGAATTTTTCCTATAACAACTCAATTTTTCAGCGTTCTTAATGCGAAAATTGAGCTCAGCACCTATTTTTCAGTCTAGTCGCAAATTGTCGTAAGATATGGTGCATTGCTCGGTGTTTGCGTACTTTTAGCGGTACAGTAATCCAGAAATTCAAATTTTTGGCTTGAAATTCAGGGAAAAAACGTCTAGAATCAAAATTTTATGATGAATCCGATTTTGAGCATAATTTCAGCTAATTTTCAGTTTTTTCTTCAATTTTTACCTGAGTCTCATAGGAATTCGTTGGCAAAAGTGGCCTAATCGACCTGTCAATAGCTCTGGAGATCAGAATTTCAGTATCCGATTGACTCAGTTCTTTTCGCAAAAAATTGGTGGGAATTCGGCCGATTGCTGATGCAGATGGGCTGAAATTACGAGGGTTTGACTGAAAATTTTCAGATTTTTTCAAAAAATTTTCAAAATTTTCCCCAAAACTCACCGATATTCGACTTGTAGAGGTACTCCATTACCGTCTCCTTGTTTCTCTTTTTTCTGAACTACTGTAGCCATGACGGCATTGTCTCCAGATGAGGCGACGACGGCGGATGACGCAAATCTGGCGATGTGACCTGGAAAATCGGGGTTTCGAGGTTTCTAGTAGGGATTTTAAATAAAATTCAAATCCCATGGAACTGGAAATGAGAAATTGAGTATTTTGGTATAAAATTTGAATTTGAAGTGCAAATTTTGAAGATTTCTAAAATTTCAAGAGAAAAGTGGCTCTAAAAACTTTTTGATGATAGGTTTGTCGTTTCTGAGTCAGTTTATTGCGTAGAATTCAAAAATCTGCATCTTTTCAGCTAAAAATCATAGTTTCTTGGTGAAAACTGACTTTTTTACATTTAATTTTGTAAAAATTCAAAAAAAGTTATTTGTTGTGTATTTTTTCAAAATGTTCAAATATTTCTCACCACTCTTCAACTCCAACGCATTCTTCCCATCAAAATCTACAGATACTGATTGTTCTCGACCGGCTAGACGATATTCTCGGCTGAAAATCTTAAATTTTTAAGTTTCAACTTCAAAACGGTACTTACGAGTGGAATCGCTTGGAAATTCGAAGTGGCAGTTGTGGAATTCGCATTTTTTGGTCTGAAATTTGTATTTTTAGTGAATTTTTAATGAAAAACGATTGAAAATTGAAAGAAAATTGGTTTTAAAAAATGCAACACGAAAATTTTTTTGAAATCGAGAATCACGCCAACAAATTTGCTGGCGCATTTCTCGCGAGTTAGCGCGATTCTCGTGAAGAAAAATTTATTTATTTATTTTAAAACAGATTGATTTCCACTCAAATCTCATCGATTTTCTTGGAATTTTTTTCTAAAATAGTGAAAAAATACTTGAATTTTATATTTTTACAGCTATGGAAGACGATGGGCCTCCGGGGAGTTCAGGTAAGCCCTTGGAAAACATTTTCTTCCAAAAAAAAAAAATTAAATCCAAATTTTTCCTGTTCCAGGCGGGTCTCGAGGCTACTGGAAGCAAAATTTGTATCTTTTACAAGAAAAAGCGCCGAAACCGAACGCCGTTCAGTGCCGTCGCGCGGTTCAACACAAACCACGACATTTCGGTGCGGAATTTCATGGATTAATTGATAGAAATGAGGTTTTTAAAGTAATTTCGGGCTGAAAATCATGATTCTGATGGTTTCAGGCGGAGAAAATGCTTCTGGAAGCCGGAGAAGGCTCATATTTGGTGAGGGAGTCGAATCGTTCAAGGGATGCGTGTACACTGTGTATGGTGTTCGATGGGAAGGTTATGAATTATAAAGTAAGAGTTTTGGAGAGGAAAATGGAGGAGAAAGCGTAAAAATCCGGAATTTTCATGCGAAAATTCGAAAAATTGAGTCATTTTCGATAAAAATTGATTTTTTTGTCGAAAAATTTCAATTTTTCAATGAAAAACTCGAATTTTCCCCTAAAAATCTAAATTCCAGCTCTACTACGACGGTCAATTCTATGTCGGCGAGAAGCGTTTCGATACGATGGATCTATTAGTGGCCGATGGGCTGATTTCGATGTTTGTCGATTTACACGCGGCAGATTATATCAAACGAATGGCTGATGAGGCGATTTATGAGGATAGGTGAGGGAAATGTGGATTTTGGAGTGAAAAATTGCTGAAAATAGTCGGAAAATCGTAAAAATGGCAAATTTTACACTAAAATAGTTAAAAATAGCCGATTTTTCTTCTAAAATCGTCAAAAATCACCCATTTTCCATCAAAATCTCAAATTTTCAGCCCGTATTCCCGATATACGAACGCGGCGACTACATCTGATAACATCGTCCGCCGTCCAGTGACTCGAGCCCACAATTTCTCGTCGTATACCTTCAAAGCGCCACATTATTGTGATTATTGTCGCAATTTCTTGTGGGGATTGGTTCATCAGGTAATTAACTATAATTACCGTAATTTTTCAGTCAAATTTTAAATTTCAACAGAAAAATTCAATTTTCCAGCAAAAATTCCTCTTCAAATCCAATTTTCTAGCGAAATTTGACCAAAAACTTCAATTTTTGCTGCTCAAAACCGACTTTTCACCTTAAAAATCGTCTCGAAACCCTCAATTTCACTTTTCCATCAAAACCAATAAAATCGGGCCTAAAACTCAATTTTAGCTTGAAAAAGCTCGATTTTTCAAGTTTTTGACACCAAAATCTTCATTTTTAGCCCATTTTATTGATTTTAAGCTGCAAAAACCGCCCAAACTTTTCTAAACGCGTCAAAGGCGCCCCAGAACTTGACTACTTCTAATAATGAGGTGACCAGAAACGCGTCAAAGGCGCGCCAGACCACTTCTTCTATGAATCCAAATGTCCCAGAGTATGGCGCGCCTTTGACGCAATCTGGTCATGAAAAATTGCAATTTTTGCTTGAAAAAACCTCAATTTTTAAGTTTTTATGCCAAAAATTCCTCAAAAATTGCTTTTTTTAACTCTATTTGACCTAAAAACTTCATTTTTCCCCCCAAAATTTCGATTTTAAGCTGTAAAAACCGCCCGAATTTTCCATTTTTCCAGGGAATGCGTTGCGAGGACTGTGGATTCGCCGCTCACAAAAAGTGCTCCGAGAAGACGCTTCAAGACTGTGTACCCGATTGTAAATACGTGAAACGAATGTTCGGAGTAGACATAACGACACTCTGTATGGCTCACGGAGCAGATATTCCACCGATTGTCTCCGTTTGTATTAATGAGGTGGAGACACGTGGATTGACTGTTGAAGGCATCTATCGAGTGTCTGGATCATATGATCATATGGAAAAGTTGAGACAACAATTCGATTCGAATCAGAATGTCGATTTGGCACAGGTAATGAGCCGAAAAATCGAGAGAATAGGAAAATCGAGAAGTCAAAAGTGCGCTGAAAATGATGAAAATCGGTCAAAAATTAGTTAAAATCAGCTAAAATCGCGTCAAAGGCGCGCCAAATCCAGCGAAAATTGACTGGAAATTGACATTAAAAAAGGGTTTTTTCGACTAAAATCTCACAAAAATCACGTCAAAGGCACCCCAGACACCCGATTTTCAGTAAATTTCCAGAAAAATCATCAAAGCACCTCCATTAGGGATCATTTTAGCACAAAATTTAAATTTAAATCTGAATTATCTTTACGACTCAAATTTCGACAACAATTTTCACGAAATCATATCAAAATCTGTCAAAAAATAAAGAAAATTGGCTGAAAACGGTCTAAAAACGTTCGAAATTGATTCAAATCGGTCAAATACAGATTTCAATGTTTGAAATTCGCTGAAAATAGTAGAAAATGCGATTTTCAAACTTTGAAATTTGAATTTGACCGATTTGAATCGATTTCAGACGTTTTTAGACCATTTCCTTCCAATTTTCTCGATTTTCTGACAGATTCCTAGATGAATTTGTGAAATTAAGCTTGAAAAATTTGTTTTTTTTTCTCATTTTTGCGGTAAGTCGAGTCGTAAAGATAAATTCAGAAATACATTTAAATTTTGTGCTGAAAAACCGCCAAATGGTGGTTTTTTAAAATGATTTTTCTGAAAATTGACTGAAAATCGCCGGATCTGGGGTGCCTTTGGAGAGATTTTTGAAAAAATTTTGATTGCCTATTTTTTTGATTTAAAAAAGTAGAAAAAAATCTCTGAAAATTGACTAAAATTAATGGGTTTTTCCAACAAAATCGCGTCAACGTCACCCCAGCCCCCGCAAAAGATTTTCAACCGAATTTGCAGGTAGCGGACATCCATACAGTATGCGGACTGCTGAAACTCTACTTCCGACTTCTCCCCCAACAATTGATCCCATTCAGTGTTCACAAACAACTTCTCGTCGCCTATCAAGAGACGAATCAACGGGCGACACACGAAAGAGAACGAGGATTGAGGAAGGTGATGATGGAATTGTCCGATGCGAATATCATCACACTTGGAGCCGTTTTGGCGCATTTGAAAAAGGTTTGGAGAGGTTTTTAGACGGGAAATTGATGGAAAATCGTGTTTTTAGACTGAAATTCAGTCGAAAAATTGAGAAAATTGGCTGAAAATGGTCTAAAATGAACGTTTTTCCTAATCTTTCAAAAATCGCGTCAAAGGTGCCCCAGACTGCACGATTTTCAATCAATTTCCAGAAAAATCGCTTTTCTGGTTGAAAATCATTTTTTTTAATGGTTTTCATAAAATTTTGAAGTAAACAAACTCGATTTTCGGCCCAAAAATACTGATTTTCGATACTTTCTAGCACGAAAATCTTGGTTTTACAGATATTATCAAAAAACTGCGAATTTCCATTTTACAGATCAATTTTCAAGTCGAAAACTTTTTTGACTGAAAAACTCATTTTTCACTCTAAAAATCCAATTTTTCACTCAAAAAATTCAATCTTTTATTCAAAAAATCCAAATTTTGACCGGAAAACATCAAATTTTCAGCTGTAAAAACAAGTTTTCTCTTGAAAATTTTATTTTATTTTTTCAGAATTTCAAATGAAAATCCTATTTTCATCTAAAAGGCCAATTTTTGCCTGAAAAATCCAATTTCGTAAATTTGCTCAAAAAAACAGGTTTTTGACACCAAAACCCAATTCAAGACTCATTTTTCTGCTAAAAAACCATTTTTCAGCTGAAAAACTCAGTTTTCCACCCAAAAAACTCAAAAACCCCCTAAATTTCCTAAATTTCCTCTCTATTTCAGGTAGCGGATCACAGTTCAAAAAACAAGATGACCGTCGAGAATCTCGCAACAATCTTCTCTCCGACACTCTTCTGTTCGGGTAGTATTCCAGCAATGCCCAATCATCAACTCCTCCATTTTCTTATCAATAATCCACGTGTCGTACCGAAACATCGTTAAACCACGCCCCCCTCCCATTTTCAGCACGATTTTTTGAGTTTTTGAGTGAAAAAACTGGAAATTTCGGCTGAAAATGAGCGATTTTTTTTTAATTTTCACTCTATTTTTCGGGTCGTTTTTGTGCATTTTTTCGCATAATTTTTGCATTTTTCGCATTTTTACCTCTCCCGGCTTCTCTTTCACATTTTCCCATTGTTTATACTCACTGCTCTCTCGGTTTTATGCTGCATATTTTCATTTCCTCCCCACCGCCAGAATATCTCAATTTGTTCATATATATATATTTATTACTACTTATTTATTATATTTTGATTCTCGTTTTATTTGCAATTTCTTGTTTTTAGTGATATCATGAAAAAAGGTGCTTTAAAATAGGCAAAATTTCATGTTCTTCGTGTAAAAACGAACTTTTCTTGAGAAAACGCGTCAATGGCGCGCCAGACTAGATGGATAGCGGCAAACGAGATGGGAATGTCTATTTGTGTGTCTGTGAGGTCCAGATATCCAAAAATTCAAAAAAAATGCGTCAAATTCGCGCCAGACCATATAAATCCAGATCTTCCAGAGTCTGGTGCACCTTTGACGCGATCTGGTCATGAAGAAAACGCGTCAGAGGCGCGCCAGACTTTAAAATTCACCGTAAATGATAATCTGGCGCGCCTTTGACGTGTTCCAATTTCTTTGAGAAAACGCGTCCAAGGCGCGCCAGCCTTGAAATTCTATCCGTTGTTTGATATCATTCCTCTTCTTCAATCTATTTAGTGATTTCACATAAACATTGGAATTTCTTTCCGTCTCTTTCTCTGCGTCTCCCCCTCTCTCTCGTTGTCTAATCCTCTCTCTTTTTCTCTGCGTCTCTCACCACAGCGTACTCTCTCACAGGAGGAGACGAGGCCGGTTGCATATTGATTTTTGGTTTCGCGTTTTTTTTTTCGCTTTTAGCCATTTTTTAATGATGGGTATTGTTAATTGGGGTATGGACTAATTGGGGGTAATTAGTGGGATGTTGTAATAGAATTCCTTTTGGTTTTGTCACATTTAAGTTATTTAAGAGAAAAAGTACTAAAATAGAGAAAAATAGTTTTCAGACGGTTTTTGTATAGTTTTTATGGGTTTTCAGTAGATTTTTTGTCTATTTTACACAATTATAGTTTTCAATACGTTTACTAACACTAACTTCATATATATACCTGTTTTCTATCAGTATAAAGAAAAAGTATTAAAATAGTGAAAAATAGTTTTTAGACGGTTTTTGCCTAGTTTTTCAGTAAATTTTAATATTTTTTGACTATTTTTTGCCTATTTTACCTAATTATAGTTTTCAATACTTTTACTAACACTAACCTCATATATACCTGTTTTTATAAGTATAAGTTCATATTATACCAAAATTTAAAAAAAAATTATTTCGGTATGATAAGAAGCACTATCCGATTGCAAATTTTACGCTGATTCTGAATTTGTAATCAGTTTTTGAAAAATCCAGCAACGAAAAAAGTTATGGAAGTTTTTGTATAGAATTTCAGCACTAAGGAATGATCCTGGGTCGAGATGGAGTTACAGGTCCAGATTTATATCACTAGAACGGAAATTTTGCGCTGATTTCAAATCTGTATTTAGTTTTATCAAAACGATTCTGTGTAAAAAAGTTATTTGCGTTTTTATGGCTTAACAAGTGCAAAAATGAGAATTTTATCCGATTTTGACCATTTTTCACTCGTTTCTATCTGTATTCTCCATTTTCCAGATGCATGTCTCAAACAACTCCTCCATCGGTGCATATGCGAACATATCGGACCTCCGTATGACAGTCTCCTGTCCACCGGAGACGTTCGAGGATACTGTACCGGTGAAACAAATCAAAAAGGAGATTTCATTTCGGATAGAGAGGCCTGAGAGGCCTGGTGAGGTAAGTGTCATACTGTTTTTGAGGAGAAGGGGAAAAATGCGGATCTTTTGAGCTAAAAATGGTGAAAATCGGCTGAAATTTAAAAACATTGTGGACTTTCGAAAAATTTCGTGTTTTTTAAACATTTTAAAACACAATAGCTACCGTAATTTTGCCAATTTTTGTCAGAGTTTCATGAAATTTGTTTTGTTTGAATCAGCGCATAATGAGCTTTCAGAAAAGTATAATCATGCCTATGTTTGGTGGAAGTTGGGTCTCGCAGCGAAAAACGGGTTACTGTAGTTTTCGCGGCGAGACCCAACTTTCACCGAATTGGGTCATGATTATACTCATTCGACGCGTCTTGACTTGCTGAATTCAAAAATCTAAGTTTCATACGTTTTGCATCAAAACTGGGAAAGTTATGACATTCTTTTTTCCAGACCTCTTCCCACCACGGCTCAAAACGAAGTTCCGTCTCCTACTCCGGTGATGAAGAGTACGATGACTTTCCGGAAGACGACATTGCCACCAGAAACCAACGGATATCTGAAAATTTGGAAAGATTCGAGCAACGACCCGCCTCCACGTCGAAATCTCAGAATACTGTACAATTCTCGTTTGACAATTTGGAGAAGAAGAAGCCGAAAGTGGTGGAACAACACCCGCATCCGGAGACTGATCGATTCGGATTTTTTGTTGTGGAAAGAGGAAGGTTAGTGGATTCTGGATATCAAAATTTGAAAAAAAAATTAAAAATTGAGAAAGTTTGGAGGATTTGAAAAATCAAAAAAAAATTAGTTTGAAAAATTATGTCATAAGTTTGTCAGGATTGCTACACCTTATTCAAAACAAAGATTTTTGATTTAGCGAGTCAAGACGCATCGAATGAGTACAATCATGCCTCTATTCGGTGAAAGTTGGGACCCACCACGAAAACTGCAGCCCCTGGGTTACTGTAGTTTTCGTGGCGGGACCCAACTCTTACCAAACCTAGTCATGATTATACTTTTCCGAAAGCTTTTTATATGCTGATTCAAAGAAAACAATTTTCATAAAACTCTGACAAAAATTGGCAAAATTACGTCAACTTTTGTGTTTAAAAACACAAAACTTTTTTTTAACTCGCGAAACTTGCCAAGATGAACACCAATGTGTTTGAAATTAAAATTTTCCAATTCAGCACGTCAAGAGGTTTTAGAAAAGTATAATCATGCCTAGATTTGGTGGAAATTGGGTCTTGCAGCGAACAACGGATTACTGTAGTTTTCGTGGCGGGACCCAACTTTCACCGAATATGGGCATGATTATACTTTTCTGAAATGTCTCGACGCGCTGATTCAAACAAAACAATTTTTATGGAACTCTTATCAAACAGGAAAAAAATACAAGCCTATTTCCAGCGCCACGCCGCCCCTAGATCCGAAGGTTCTCCGACGCCGTGAGAAGAAATGGATACAAATGTTGGATAATTGGAGATATTTCATGGACGAGAAGTTCGAGTTGGTCAAGACACGGTGTCGAAAGGGAATCCCGCCGAGTCTACGCGGCAGAGCGTGGAAGTACTTGAGTGGAGCCACGTATCAAATGGAGGTCTCCTCGAATCGTTTTGTGTTTGATGTATGTGAGAGGTTTTCAGGGTTTTTGAGGGCGAGGAGGAGGAAAATGAGTAGCAGAATCGGAATCTACGATAAAAACTGGTCTAGATTGAATTTTCGGGTTACAATAGCTCCAGAAGGCTTGAAATTCAAAAGCTCACAACTCGGCTCAATTTGATGCTACCTGAAAACGGCTTATAGATTCTAAATTCTCACGTCTTCAAATTTCGAAAGTACATACTTTGTTTATATATCTACAAAGCTGAAGACGTGAGGATTCTGAATCTGTTCTCAGAATCCGTCCAGGGCTAAAAGTAGCCGAGTTACACCGGTTTTTCTCTAAAAATTTCGAGTTTCGCGACTTCCGGATAAGATATTTTACACATTCATGCAACCCTGTCTAGCCGCCTGTTTCTAACACGTTTAAATCAATTGTTTCTCTTTCCAGTACTGCGTGAAACAAGCTGGCGATCCGAAATGGAATGAGGACATTCAAAAAGATCTGAGTCGACAATTTCCGGAACACGAGATGTTTGCGAGAGTGGGAAAGTATGGGAATAATGGGTAAGAGGGTCTCAACAAATAAAAAATATTTACCTTCAATTTTCATTTTTTCCAGCAAAAACGACCTATTCGACCTTCTGAAAGCGTGGACCGTCCTACACCCAGAGGAGGGTTACTGTCAGGGACAGGCGCCCATTGCGGCGGTTCTACTGATGCATATGCCGGTCCGAGATGCATTTTATTGTTTCGTCCAGATCTGTCATAAATATCTGCCCGGTTACTACAGTAGTGGACTGGAAGCCGTGCAAGTGGACGGCGATATTTTGCAAAAGTTGTTGAGGGATAAGTCCAAGTTGACGTATCGACATTTTGTGAGTTTTTAAAAGTTTGTTTTGGGTTACTGTAGCAGCGTCAAAAGTACGCAAACACCTCTTTAAGCCTGAACCTTGGTGTATAATACTTTTGGGTTACTGTAGCTGCGTCAAAAAAGGTGTTAAACAAAAAATCAACACTGAAAACCTTCTTGGAAATGCAGTTTTTGAGTTGGGTACTAGCGAAATTTGAGTTCAGGAAAAAAATTACAAAAAATCTCAAATTTCACTTCAAAAACTAGTTGAAAACAGTCTGAAATCGGTCAGATGCACCATATTTTTGAAAACGCGTCCAAGGTGCGCCAGACAAAGTATATAATGTCGTTTTTGGTGGAAATCATTGCGTAAAACGGATAAAAAATGTGCCAGGGGTTAAAAATTTTAAAAAATCTCAATTTTCACTTGAAAACAGTCTGAATTTGATAAGATGCATTATATTTTCGACAACGCGTCCAAGGTGCGCCAGCCTAAGTTTATGTTGTCGTTTTTGGTGGAAATCATTGAAAAAACATGTCAAAAATGTGCCAGGTATTGAAAATTCAAAAAATAACAATTTTCGATTTCAAAATTTTACTAAAACTTTTCTTTCTTCCAGAAAATGAACGGTGTCGACCCGGCGCTCTACATGATCGAATGGTTCATGTGTGTCTTCTGTCGAACTCTACCCTGGCCTACCGTACTCCGTGTCTGGGACATGTTCCTCTGTGAGGGTGTCAAAATTCTGTTCAAAGTGGCGTTGGTCCTACTGAAATACGGCCTGGGATCACCGTCACAACTCAAACAATTTCCTGATATGCCGGCGATTGTGACGAGGCTAAAGAATCTGCCAGCAGAAATCACAGAGGAGGAGTTTATAGTGCAGAAGGTGAGAAATGATCATGAAATTTGAAATCTACGCAGAATTCTGGTCTGGAAAGTTTTTTGATGGCCTCAGGGGTACTGTAGCGCCAAAACACCATATTTTCGACATTCTGCAGAATTGGACCTTCTGAATCCGAATTTCAAACTAAAAAACCTAAAAAATTCATTCCAGATCGCCGAATTCAACCTAAACGACGCTGACATGGAGAAACTTCATTTCGGAGCGATGAAGACTCGACAAATGCGTTTTGACTGAAATTTTTGAAAAAAAAAAACTTTTTTCTTTGATTTTTGTTTTTTGTCTCTTGCCCTGTTACCTCATAACACAAAAACGCCATAAAATTTTGATTCCAAATGTTCCTTTTTCACTGTGACTCATTCTTTATATATAAATTTGTTATTATTTTCGAATTGAAATCGTAAAGGAAACCATATGACTAGTAGTAAAAGTCAAAAATCAAGGGGAAGTCTTATGAGATGTTATGAAATGACGATAGTAAAATGGATATAGGATTTCGAAATTTTGGAAGTCACATATTTTTTGTTATTATGGTTGAAGATCTACATCTTTAACTGATTTGAATATTGAGTCTCTAGACGAGAACTACAGGATGCTCCCGAATTTTTATAAGCTGCTTCGTCACATTTTATTGCCTGAATATCTCCTAAAAAGTACAAAAAACCATCGAATTTGCAAAAAATTTGACAAATCTTACTAATGAAGGTCATGGAGTCGGTTTGGAGATATGGGGCGTGACTTTTAAAATTAGAAAGCTCCGAATATTCTGATTCCAAATATATACTCAGTTTTTGCCCTAAAGGCCTGGTATTCGAGAAAAACGAGGTCAAAGTTCTGAAAATAACAATAACTGGATATTTTCAGAACTTTGACCTCATTTTTCTCAAATACCAAGCATCGAGGGTAAAAACTAAGTACATATTTGGAATCAGCGTTTTCTCAGCTTTTCAATGGTATAGGTCACATCCCATAACTCTAAACGGACTCCATGACCTTCCCTAGTTAGAGAGTACTCAATGGAATCCTATGTCGAAAGATTTGTGTGTTACTAGAATAATATAAACGAGGAATGAATAAAAATGAATATAATGAAGATAAATGAATATAAATGAATATACGCCTTGTTTTTTTTTGCAAAGAACTATTGGACTTTGTGATTATGAGATGAACTAATGGAATATTTTTGATCAATTTTCTATTTATTTAAAAACGAAGTACCATGCCCAATTTTATTTTGAGTTAAGAATTTCTGACTTTTTTGTGACTTTGAATCTGTCCTGTGATAACTTTAACAAAACGTTAGGGTAACACATGCGGTTTCATGACGAGAACTTTTTAAAGGTATGTATTGTATTTATTTATTGTAGGAGGGATATGCCACTTATGCTACACACAGAGCTTCACTTTAGTAGTTGTTCATACTGCCTTTAGTAGAGACATTGACTAACGGTAAAACGTATTAAATTCAGCGTATTCTAATCTCTCTTTCTGGCAATTTTCAAAGAAATTGATAACAAATTAGTGGAAATTGACATATCGAAAACACCACCCCGAGACAGCCAGGCTCAAAATCAAAAAACAATTCATAAAAAATTTTCAGGTAGAGATATTGCCAAACAGTAAAACGCATCAGATTTAGCGTATTTTAATCTATTATTCTGCCAATTTTCAGAAAAGTTGATAACAAATTGACTGAGATACCGGGCGTTACTGAGTGCTCTTGCAAAAAAGTTGTCAACTACAAAAATGAAGCTCTATGTTTGTTCTGCATACCCCACTAAAATTGAGTGTATAGGGTAATTGAATGCATAGGTACCTCGTGAAACTGAAAATTTGAAAAGTTATACCTTTTAGCTGGTCAGTAAAATCCTTAGAACGTCCTTGGTTCCAGAAAATCTATTTTCAGAATGATCTTTTTGACCAATCCGTGAGCTTTCTTACCGTTCTCTTTAGGGTTCTAAATTTTCTCAATAGACAATCTCAACCAATCTCAGCCGATCTCAGCCGATCTTAACCGATTTCAACCAATTTAAATCCCTGATTCTTTCTTATTTTCTCGAGCCAAGGTCCCCTTTATCCATAGATTCCCAGATACCCCAGTTCCCCCTTCTCATCACTCATTTCCAGCTGCCGAGAAATAATTGTAAAACCGAACAATTTGTCACCTCCTCCCCACTCCCAACTAAGTTAGCCCTCCCCAAATACTCTTCATCTTCGATTGAATTCTGTCCCCCCCCCCCCCCCCACCTACTTTGTGCCCCAACACTCTTCTTTTTTATTTGAAATTCAATTTATTTCGTGTCTCCTCCTTCTTCTTCTCCGTCGCCTTCCCTTCCATAAGCTTTGTGAGAAAAAAACTAGAAGATGTGCGAAATTCTGTTATCTCTTCTTCTTCGTTTTCCAATTTTTGCTCTCTCTCTCTCTCTCTCTTGTGCTCCAGAAGAAGCATTCTTCCCTTTTTCTGCCTTCTGGAGCACCCCCAAATCATGATGGAGGACGGGGAAGGAGGGCACACCCATCATTTGCCCTAATGAAACATTTTTCATTATTTCTTTTTGTTTTTCCAGGACAGAGGGGAGATGACATTTGATGACACTCTTTCTGTGATTCTGTGATTTCACATTTTGAGGTTTTTATTGAGGTTTGAGGTTTGAGCAGTTTATTGAGGTGTCTGGGAGATATTTTGGAATGGGAGCTGGTATTTTTGTAGTTCGAAAGTTAGGAGCACCGTCAAAATGAGTATAAAACTGAAAGTTATCAGATTTTTAGCAAATTCAATTGGTAAGACGGATCTCTCTGAGATCGGCTGAGATCGTTTACGATTGTCTAACTAAGTTTGATCAGTTGAGATCGGCTAACTAGAGAAGGTCATGGAATCAGTTTGGAGATATGGGACGTGACTTATATCATTGGAAAGCTGAGAACTCGCTGATTCCAAAATGTATTTAATTTTTGCCCTTGAGGCCTGGTTTTCGAGAAAAACGAGTTCAAAAATCGGGATACGAGAAAAATGTTTTTGCAATTTTTTCCATTATTCTTCAAACTTTAACCGCACTTTTTTTGAATACCAGTCATCCTGAGCAAAAATTGAATAAATATTTGGAATAAGCGTTTCTTCAACTTTCCAATGATATAGGCCACGCCCTATAACTGACTCCATGACCTTCCCTAGTAAGATTTGTCAGATTTCTACCAAATTCTGTTGGTAAAACGGATTTCAATGAACTCTTTAGGAGATATTTAGGTCTGACTCGTCAAGTTTGTCATGTTTTTGAACAATTTTTTATGCCTCTGTCTCTTTTTCTGAAACTTCTTGACTTACTGTAGCCGTTTCTTAAATTATTCAAAACTGTGCTAGTTTTACGTCATCATCTTTTCTTAAGATACATAGTTCTTTCATTTCTCCTCCCCTCGACCACCGGCGTCCACCAAAAATCTACCGGAAATTTGAAAACCCAACAAGGTTAGAGTTTTTTGGAAAGTTTTAGAAACTAGTATATTTGTAAAATGGGATAGTTTTATTGTGAGAAAGTTTTATTACTAAATTTTCCTATTAGGCATGACTCGATCTTTCGAATGAGTATAAACATGACCTATTTAATATCAATAGAAACTGATTAGGTATTTTCTGAGAACCTGGTTTGGAGTTATTTTCCTCAAATTGTGCCTAAGCTGACTGAAATAACTGAGATGACTCAAACTGAAATGACTGAAATAATCCAGAATGACTGAAAGTTGGTATTTCAACACGAAAAATTGGATTATGAGAATGTGATTGTGAGTAATTATTTCCAATTAACCTTATTTTTCGGGATCCGGATAAATCAGATTTTATGCAAAAACCATCCAAGAACATAGCCATGAGTCATGACTATACTTTTTTGAAAGCGAGTTTAAAATTTGGTTTTTTTCATAATTAAAGTTCATATACGTTACTAATAAAATTAATTAAACTTGACTAGATCTTCCCAATTATTTTTCTATCTCTTCTTCTTTTTTGTCCCCTCTCACCACTAAGTGTCATATAATCGTCGAAAACTTGTTGGAGTAGACGGCGACGAAAAATTATGAGCCATCACAAGAGAGAGAGAGAGAGATAGAATCGAAAAATGTGTGTTTTAAAACGCATAATGTGCCGGCTGGCAAGTCTTTGTGCTCTTTAGTAGATCCCTGATGCAGAAATAAAAAAAATTCTGAAAAAATTTCTTTTTTTGGTCAAAAATTGATACATATATATCATATTTCTGTTTGTTACTTGCTCTTCTTTCCTTTTTCCTCGGATATTTATTTTTTTTGATATATTTTCATCATTTTCAGCCTTTCCCCTTTATATATACATATGTCATCATCAGTGTCAGTATCAGAATTCAGAATGATAGAGGACGATGGAGAGAAGGATGGTGGGAGCACGTCGTGGATGGATTCAGATAGTTCACGTCTTCGAGAGAAGCAGTTTCTGTTGTCTTGCGAGCGGGGAGATATTGGAAGTGTCCGCAAGTTGTTGGCCGGCATTTCGACGGAAAATTTTAATATTAATTGTTTGGATCCGTTGGGAAGGTGAGTGTAAGGAGGCTGTAAGGAGAAAACTTGGAAGGCTGGGAACTTTTCGAAAACCTTAATTATACCTTGAAAAATTTAGGCTAACTAGGGAAAGTCACAAACTCGGTTTGGAAATATATAATAGTTTGTGACCTATACCATTGTAAAGCTGAAAATACGCTGATTTATAAATATATATTCAGTTTTTGCTCTAGAAATCTGGCTTTCGAGAAAAACAAGGTCAACGTTTGGAAAATTTTGATTTTTTTGTTTTCATGTGTTAAAAAGGTAATAATTCTCTATTTTTTCAAACTTTGACCTTTTTCTTCGAATACTATTGTCGCAACAAAAAAGTTCCGACATTTTTTCCCCCTCGGTGTTTGCGGACTCAAGCCAAAATTTGATAATTTTGGCTTGAGTCCGCAAACACCGACGAGGAAAAAATGTCGGAACTTTTTTATTTCGATAATAGGTATCGAGGGCAAAAACTGAATATATATTTGAAATATTCCAAATCTCCAAACTGCATGACGTTTCTTAGGTATCTGAAAACGTGGCAAAGTTATTTAAGTTTTTTCGATTAAAAATAAAAAATTGAATTTTTCAGATAATTTGAGTATTTTTTGGACTGAAAACTATCTTGATTACTTCGAATTCAATCAAGTTACAGATTTTCGAAGAAATGTTGAAAATCCGGCATTTAAAGGCGCATATAGGTTAGTCAGAAATCGAAAATTTCAAAAGTATATCATGATTATACTTTTCTGAAAGCTCTTGTTCTACTGAGTTCCAAATTTCAATTTTTTCTGAATTTGGTAGAAATCTGAATTCTTCTCGAAAACCAAATTTTTAGAGCATAGATTTGATTATACATTTCTGAAAGCTCCCGATCTCCTGATTTCAATAAATAAGTATATATCTGCTTTGCTCAAATTGGTTGTACTAAATGTCTAAAACTGCACAAAAAACTTTGCAAAAAAAATTTGCAGAAATTCTCGTTTTTTTTTCGCATTCCTTTTCTCGCCTTTCCCCATTTCTTTTTTCTTTCCAGAAACGCTCTCCTCATCGCCATCGAAAACGAGAACATTGAGATGATCGAGTTACTGCTGGACCACAATATTGAGGTTTCGTTTTCTTCTCGTATTTTTTCATTTTTTATTTCATTTTATTATATTTTTTTGAAAAATATCATATTTACACATACATGAAGCCCAAATAAGCAGGGAGGGAAGCCTTTTTCTCGAAATTTTGTTTTGAATTTTAAAAAATTTGAAGATTTTGACGCATATGCAGCAGTGGTGGTTATAAAAATTTAATTTCCGATCCGCCGTTCGCTCTTTCGAAATTTTTCGGGATTTTTGATTTATATATTGATAGTATTGATTTCCAGACAGGTGACGCGATATTATACGCGATTGGAGAGGAGAACGTGGAAGCTGTTGAGATTATTGTGGAGCATTTGGAGAAAATGGACAAGTTCGATGCCGAGGTGAGTTGGGCTTCTTACAACCGCGCTCTACCGAAACCGAAAAAAATTGTGGGTGAAATTAAGAGACTCAGAGAAATAGAGACAAGGGTATTTCGGTGGAGCGCAGTAGTAAGAACTGTTCCGAGGTGGTGACCTTTAAGCTTTGGGTCTTACCGCGAAAAACTACAGCAGACTAGGTTACGGTAGTTTTGTAGGGAAAATAACACAGTGAGCATGATTATATTTTTCTGGAAGCTCTACGTCGAAAAATTTTGGTAAAATTGAAGTTTAGTCATAATTAATGAAGATATGAGGGATTCGGTGAAATTGATTAATTTCTGATTTCCTTCTGCGAGGTTTCGTAAAATTGCGGGTTTTTTAGGGTTAAAAACATATTTAGCGGAAATTGATATATTGGTTGAATGCAAGGTTTTGAATTTTCGAAAATCTATAATTTTGTTAAATTAAATTTCTAGTTAGGAAATTGAGAAATAGTGCTCCATTTTTGCAGTAGACAACTTTTTTTGTACGAACACTTTCTAACAAGATACATACATATCGACAAAGTAATTTCTCCCTCAAATCGTCCAGTGCAAAATAGAGTGATTTTTGAGCTTTCCCCTTAAAATGACCATAACTCTCTAGGGAGTGTCGGCACAAAAAAGTTATTAACTACAAAAATGAAGGTCTACCTTTGTTCTGTATGGTTTATGCATAATTTACTTTGTGGGACCATCACTCTGGTGATCATTTTCAACTGAAAAATGCTAAATTGTATATCTTCCTGCACGGAACTGTTCATAAAACATTAAATTTCCAGCGGCAAGGAGTAGAAATCACCGAGCACTCCGCCTTTACCCCAGACATCACGCCTATCGTCCTAGCCGCCCATAAAGACAACTACGAATGCATCAAACTATTCCTCGACAAGAAGGGTACAGTACCCCACCCCCACGACGTCCGATGCAGTTGCCCCGAGTGTTATGTGGCAAGAGAAGAGGATTCATTGAGGTTGTCCAGGTCTCGGATAAATGCCTATAGGGCTTTGACAAGTCCCTCCTTGATCTGTTTGTCTGCCAGGGATCCTATTTTGTATGCATTCGAATTGAGTTGGGAGTTGAAGAGGTTGTCGTTCATTGAGAATGAATTCAGAACGGATTATGAGGTAACACTGACTAGGAAAGATCATGGAGTCAGTTTGGAGATATGGCACGTGACTTATTTCATTGGAAAGCTGAGAAAACGCTGATTCCAAATAAATAATCAATTTTCGCCCTCGAGGCCTGGTATTCAAGAAAAATAAGATCAAACCTTACCGACCTGTGCCAACTTGCACCCCTTTTTTCTAGAATACCAGAGTTCGATTGCAAATAATGAATATATACTTGGAATTAGCGTTTTCGCAGCATTCCAATGATATAAGTCGCGTACTATAACTCCAAACAGACTCCATTACCTTCTCTAGTGAGCAAAATCTCAAAAAGTAACTGTTTCTTCCCAGGAACTCTCCCAAAAGTGCCAAAAATTTTGTGTACACATGCTCGACCAAGTCCGTGGCTCCAAAGAACTCGAAGTCGTCCTGAATCACACCACCAATGCGTGGCATGATGTCACCTCTGCGAACGGAGGGAATCCGGAGAAGTTGGCAAGACTGAAATTGGCGATTCAGTTGTCGCAGAAAAGGGTGAGTTGATTAAGGATTTAGAATCTGGGATATGATTAAAAAGAACCTAGGCATAGTTACAGTGACATCTGTCTTATGTCAGTTGAATTTTCAATAAGATTTTCGAAAAGTTTCGAAAATCCATAACTTTACTAATTTACAAAATTTTCACTGTTTTTTACCTTAAACTAACCACAATTTTCCATATTTCCCATAAAAAATACCTAAAATATTCCAATTTTCAGTTCGTCGCCCATCCCAACTGCCAGCAACTCCTCCTCGACATCTGGTATGAGGGCGTGGAGTCAGTGAGGTGCACGAATTTCATTTACAAGGTTGGTAGCTATACAGTACCCCCAACCAACATTCTCATATTCCAGCTAATCTTCTATTTGCTCGGAATGATGAGTTTCCCGCTATTCTCATTGGTCTACCTCCTGGCCCCACATTCGTCAATGGGACAGTTTGCCAAGAAGCCGTTCATCAAGTTTTTGTCGCATTCTGGGAGTTATATTTTCTTTTTGAGTGAGTTTTTGATATCTACACACACACTGACCATCTTACACTGACCAAATTACTAAAGTATCCGAGTCACATAGTTTAACAGGTTATAACTAGTCTCACAGAAGGATTTTTCAAAATTTTATTTCAAATTCGGAATCTACGGACTAGAATGTGTTAGGGTCCAAATTCTAGAATAGGAGACTTGGAGGACTCCTATTGTTAGCCAATCATAATCAATCTTAACCGATCTCAGCCAATGTTCACCGATCTCAGACGATGTTAACCCAAAAATTGTTACATATTCTGTTGTTTTTCTAAAAATATAAACATGGCTTATCTTGCCAGATTAGGCTCCTCCCATCCACCTTTAAACTCTTCAAACACCATTCTTTCCAGTCCTCCTAATCATGGCTAGCCAACGTATGAACGTCATCGACAACCTCCTCCGAACAGATGACGTGGATCGAAAAGAGACACGTGGACCACCACCGACAGTTATAGAATGTGCAATATTTTTATGGGTACTAGGTAAGCCACATGTTGTTGGAATATCTAAAAATTGAAAATAATTGCAGGACTAATATGGGTTGAAATTAAACAATTATGGGAGTGCGGACTTTACAATTATTGCCGCAATTTGTGGAATATTTTGGATTTTATCACAAATTCGTTGTATTTGTGCACGACGGCGTTGAGAGTGGTTTCTTATGTGCAGGTTAGTGTTTTTTGTTTGCATTTCAAAATTTTTAATGAATTTTGCTATTAACGAAAATTGTTCATCAAAATGTTTAAATTTGGTGCAATTTTTATAGTAAAACCACAATTTTCAGCTTGTTTTCATGCTGAAAAACGGACTTTCTGATTTTTAAAGGTTTTTTGAGACAGAAATGGCTGAAAGTCGAGTTGTTGTCATTTCTGATTGGAAATTAGTGCCGAGAGCAATTTTAGACGTTTCTGAGCTCGACAATGCAATTTTCAAAGTTATTTCAGTTTAAAAACATTTAAAAATTATTTATTTAACATATTTTAAACTGAAAGCCATATTTAGCGATTTCCAGCAGATTTTTTTGTATTCTGTCGATTTTGGGTCAAATTCTGTTATTTTTCAGTGTTTTAAATGGTTTGTGAAATCGGAAAAGCGCGAGAAGGCTTAGATTTTCAAACTTAATGTGATTAGACCATTTCATGAGCTGGTTTTGGAAAAACTAAATATTTTAGGTCTCACCGCAAAAACTTTTGAAGAAAAAATTCAAAATATAAAAATGGTCTTATCTCTCTATTCATAGGTCTATCTGTACCTGTTATTTTTGAAACCTGTATTTTAGGACCTTTCAAATACCTATAATCATGACTACCCTCTAAAACATTTCAGCAATTTCGAGTCCTGCCACGAAAAACATTTCATGACTATGATTTTCTGAAAGTCTTCAAAGTGTCCTTTTTCAAACGACTGAAGAATTTGGCCTCTGATACTTTCGAGTTCGTAGAATCCGAATATGTAATAAAATTCTGCTAAATCCTTCTGCGAGTCGAGTTTTGAGCCGTTAAACTTTTCTTATGGTAAAGCAGGTTTACTTTTCCAATGTTTGACGGGTCATAACTCGGCTCACAGAAAGATTTAGCAGAGTTTTAACACAGATTCGAATCTACGGACTTGAAAGTGTCAGGGACCAAAATCTTGAGTTATTTGAAAGAAGACCTTTCAAATGAGTTTTTTTGGGTAACACCACAAAAATCGCAATAAAAAATGAATCCGCCATGATTATACTTTTCTGAAAACTCTCAGCTAGCCCAATCCAAATATCTCCCTCTCTCAACCAAAAAATTTATTCCAGGTCGAAATAGAAGCCCTACAACCAAACTCCGTGCACATCGCCCGTCACCTGCCACGTAGAGATTGGGACGCGTGGGATCCAACACTACTAAGCGAGTGTTTTTTTGCCACGGCAAACATTTTCTCATCATTGAAACTGGTCCATATTTTTACAGTTAGTCCCCATCTTGGACCGCTCAAGATTTCTTTAGGTTGGTGTCAGAATTATGAAAATAATACAACATTTAACTTTTCAGGAAGAATGGTAATCGATATTGTCAAATTTTTTATGGTCTACGCACTGGTCCTATTTGCATTTGCATGTGGACTTAATCAGTTGTTATGGTAAGAAAAATAATCTGGTATTCCCTGGAAAACCCTAAAAATTTAGGTATTACGCCTCTATGCGGCAAAATGAGTGTAATCTGTATGAACAATATAAGAATGAAAAGTCGTTGAGCTACAAGTATGAACATTTGAAAGAGTCGTGTGATGATAAGTATAAGTCGTGCTCAAGGTGAGGAATTGGGGGGAAATTATCTGGAAATATCTGTGTTAACAATAGGTAAGAATTTTTGGGATAAGATCGCTTATGATTGGCCGAGATCGGCTGATATTGTTTAAAATTAGTTAAGATCGGCTAAGATTGGTTAAGATCGGTCAAGAACAGTTAGGATCGGCTAACCAAGGAATTCCTCGAAGTGCCTTTTTCCAAACAACTCAAGAATTTGAACTCTGACACTTTTGAGTTCGTGGATTCCGAATCTGAAATGTTTTATAATAGATTTTCTCTAAAATACCTTTTTCAGCATCTACCACACCGCGGAAACCCTATTCTGGGCGCTCTTTGGCCTGGTAGACCTTACCCATTTCCGTCTGAAAGAGGATCACTTCCTATCCGAGTGGACTGGCAAAACAATATTCGGAAGTTACTGCTGTTGCTCCATAATTGTTCTATTAAACATGTTAATTGCTATGATGAGTAACTCATATCAATACATCTCTGATCAAGCGGATATCGAGTGGAAGTTTGCAAGGAGTCGACTGTTTTTGGGTGAGTTTTACAGTTTCTTTTGCTCCATCGAAATTCTCTTTGGTTTCGATTGAGCGCGGTTGTGAAAAGTGTGCCTTTGTCCTGAAAATATAATTTTTGAAATTTCAGAATACTTCGATGATACCGCTACATTACCACCTCCCTTTAATATAGTACCGTCACCAAAATCTATATATTATTGCCTTAATTACCTCACCAAGAAGTTATGCAACTGCACGAAACTTCAACAGCCTGGGAAGCAGAAAAGTATGAGGGTAGGTGTCTCCGTAAATCAACATAGCGTAATTCGATTTTCAGAACCAAAAAATCCTGAGATCAGTGAACGACCGGGAGAACAACTATCGGGTATGTTACTTAGAAATTGAAAATAATCGAAACATTTCAGAAAACTGTGCGAAAACTTGCCACAGCGGAACACAATTTTATAGTAACTTTTTGAAACATTTGTGAATTTTGTGAGAACGTCGTTTTTTAAATCTGAATGAGGAATGATTTGCTGTGGGGTTTAGCTAGTTTTGTATCAGAATTTCGAATTCAGAAGTCGTTTCATGGAAATGGAGTTTTTGTCGTATGACATAGTTGATGTTTGCGTACTTTCTAAGCTACAGTAACCTAAAATCAAAATCATTTTAGTAAAAAACGTGCTAAACAAGAGTCTAGACCAGTTTTTATGCCTGGTTTTAAAATTGTGATTGTAATTTAGACAAAATAATTTTTTGGACCTGTAAACTGCATTTTTTACAACTTTTTATGCTGGAACTGTATTAACTGTATTCAAAAAATGCCTGATTTACTCCATGGATAAGTTATCACTAATAGTAAGGGCAAGAATTAAAGCTCAAAATATCAAAATTTTTGCTAGAAAACCACTCTGTAATCACTTTTGACACAATTTCCAAATTCGTTATCAATTTTTATCCCTGTTACCTATTTTCTGTCCAACTAACTGAATTTTAGACAGTTTTTGAAATCGAACTCGTACTGAAAATCCTGGAAGTACTGTTTCGTTACATTTTCACTAAAACCGCCCAAAAATATCAAAATTTGCCAGAAAACCACTCTATAATAAGTTTCGACACAAAACTCAAATTTCTCATCAATTATTAGCTCTGACACCTATTCCCTGTAGGAAAAACTGAATTTTGGACAGTTTTTGGCGGTGAACCCGCATTGAAAATCGTGGAAATGCTCTTTAGGCCAAAAAATCAACATTTCTGTCAGAAACCCACTCTTCAACAAGATTTTGGCACAAAATTCAAATTTCTTATCAACTTTTATATTTGTCTGTCCAAAAACCCTACTTGTTGCAGTTTGTCACCCGGAACCTTGTCCAACGCTACATTGCCCAAATGCAACGAATGAAACAACAGAGCGAAGGTGTCTCGGAAGATGATGTCAATGAGATCAAGCAGGTAAGTCCATTCTAAATGACCAATTAAGTAATTAAATCTAATTAAGGACATCAGTGCATTCCGCTACGAACTGCTTGGAATTCTTAGGAATGCTGGCTATCAGACAGGTCATACAGATATAAATCAGAAGACGTCTTGTAAGATTTTCCCTCTGAAATCGAATCATCTGAAATTTTCTGAGTTTTTAGCGCGAAACAAGAAAAAGACAGCTATGGCAGAGAGGCGGCTGAAAAATTCGGCACTGCTACACCAGGAATTTCCGGTACCGCAAATGTTTCAGTCGGGGCAGCGGAACATGAGTATATCGTCTATTCATTCGAATGGCAGGTTGTAAGTTTTGAGGGATTACTGTAGTCTTCGTGGTGGGACCCATTTCATAAATTTTGTTTCCAGAAAACCCTCTTTCCTTCCAAGTACCTCAAAACTCAGCTGGAACAATCTGAAAGTCAAAGCGTCCCGCCTATCCAAATCCAAATCAATCGATACTACACATCTCGACGTGACCCGGTTACAAGCTTTAAGGTAATCTTAGAAATTTGAATTTCCTGAATTTTGAATCCAATGTTCCTCAATTTCAGCAAAAAGTCTCCACTTCAAAAACAAGCACATACCAGTTTTGACACCTCCAGTTTGAATGATGATACTGATGAGTTGTTGTGATAAATTATAATTATTTTGGAATTTTAAATGAAGTTATTTTTGGAAGAACGGTATGCAAACTTTTTTGTTATGCGCTTTTAAGCTACAGTATCAATTTGCACTCTGTATTACTAAACATCCTGAGAAGAGACGCAAAGAAACGAGACAGTCTAACTGTCTGCACTCTCTCACATTATACCTTTAGACCCTGATCTAATAAGCGCTGTATCTCCTTGGGGAATAGTGCTATCAAAAGATTGTCAACTACAAAAATGTAGGCCGTGAAATGTGCTACCACTGTTTATAAACAACTTTTTGATATCTATTCACCACGAAGAGATACGGTAGCCACAGAGCGCAGACAGTTAGAATGCTTCGTTTCTCTGCGTCTCTCACAGGGAAACTTGATTGTTGAATGGTTTTGGACGGTTTTGACGTTAAAACATAAAAAATCTGTTATCGTTATCATTGTTATAAATTTTTACTTTTTAAAAAAATCTTAATAGTTCATAAACCAAAAAAGTAATTCAAATCATTCCTCTTCCTTCGTTTTCGATTTCTCCAGCTTTCCCGACTTTCCAGATTTATCAACCTTTTCCGTCACCTCCTTCTTATTACTACTTTTCTTCACTTTTTCATCGGAATCGCTATCCTCTTCTCCCTCTTCTTCTCTACGCCTAGACGGTCTTGGTGGGGGTCTCGGAGGTTCATCGAGTAGCTTGGCCATACAAATACCAAGGTAGAGAGTTATAAGTTGACCAAGGAAGAATGAGATGTAGGCACCGATTACGCCGTCTGGAATTATATATACTCCTTCGTGCCGAGACCCAAAACTGAAACGCACACTTATAAGCCGGCCATTTTTCCCTCACATGATCCATCATAATCCCTAAAACTTTCGAGGGCCAAATTATATCTGTGATTTCTATGCATATAAGAATAATTGGACCGAGTACGTGAATTTTGCAGAAAAATTTGAACCAGAATCTTCCAAGACAGCAATTGAAGACAAGAAGGGAGTAGCACACAAGGATAATCTGAGAAAAAATATTTTTGATAAATGTTAAATAAAAAATATTCAAAAGTTTTGCTTACCGCCCCAAAAATATCCGTGGAGAATGCACCCAGACCACCTTTTTTGTCCTTAGACGAGAGTTTTGAGCTGAAAATGAAAAAATGTCTATCTGTTTGTCCGGATGTCCCACTCACTGATCAATAAATGCACCCAATAAGCCGATTGGAGAGACAAGTAGTCTTAAAGCACAGAATATTAGGAGATGGTGCTGGAAATTTTAGATTCCAGAATTTGGGAGACACCCGACTATAAATACCTTTGCTTTGTACTTCCAGACTCGTTGGTTTAAATCCACGGATGCCATTTTTTTGATAGGGAAAGCGGAAAAGGAGTTGGGGAATGAATTTTTTTCTAGCCTCTAGATGACATGTCTCCTAAGTAAGGTGCAGGGTCAGGTTCAGAAAGTTTTGAGTTTTTTCTCGAAAAATAGTTTTTTTAAATGAATTTGTTGCTCCGTAATGTCAAGTTTTGTAGGAATTGTAAATTAAACAATCACTTTTGTAGTTGGAAATTTTTTTGTTTTTTTGTACGAGATTTCTAAAAACTGATATAACTGTACTTAAAGCTCATGAATATGATTATCAGGGTGTTTTTTGGCTCTAATTAGAATCATTGTAATTAATAACCTTAGATTAACGAATAGAACGTCTTATTCTTATGAGTTTCTGAAATCTCGAAATTTCTCTGGAAGACAGTTGAAAAATGTCGTTATAATACATATACAGTTTTTAAGGTCATTAAAGTCCATCAATTTTAACATAAAAACATTTATTAAAAATGAAAAAGTGAAAAATTAAATAAGAAAACAAACAACTAATATATGCGGTAGAGTTGATGTGACATGAGTGCCTAATTTTTCGGCTACTCCGTTTCCGGAACCAAATTAGGTTCGTTTGTGATTCTTTTGGCTGTAGAATCTTCTTTCTTATCATTGACACGAGCATTTCGGGAACTTTTAGTACTTTTGATACTTTTACTTGTTGTTGAGCCTTCCCCGATGGGAGGACCTGTAAGAATAGTTTCTTTGTTTTTAAATATGTATTATGAATTCAAATTTTTAAGTGCAAGCAAGGAACGCTCGCTCCGTCCCGCGTTGAAAAGGGAGTGGGCGTGGCCGCCACGTGGGTGCGGCGAGCTTCCTTGCACAGAAAAAAATAATTAATAACAAATTCCTTACAGTCGTGTTCTTTTTTCTCTTCTTTGATATGGTTTCTGTAATAAAGCTTTCTTTGATTTCTCGATTTATTCTTCGTAGATGACGCTTGTGAGCATAGTGACAGTTGAGATGCTCTTATAACGCTATTTTTGCGACACGATTGATATTCGGTGAGTGGAATCGGTTCCGGTGCTATTTGCTCTTGATAGAGAGAATCTGAAAGTTTTTGTTGTATTATTGATAAACTTACTAGGGAAAGCCGTCGAGTGACCGTGGAGTTATAGGACATGACCCATATCATTGGAAATCAGAGAAAACGCTGATTCCAAATATCTATTCAATTTTTGACCTCGAGACCTGGTATTCGAGAAAAACTAGATCGAAGTTTGATAAAATAGAGAATTATTACCTTTTTAACAGGCAAAACGAAATTGCAAGAAAATTTTTAAAAAAACATTTGTGTGTCACAAAGGTAATAATTTGACACTTTTCCGAACTTTAACCTTATTTTTCTCCTATACCAGATCTCAAGGGCAAAATTGAAATATATATTTGGAATTTGCGTTTTCTCAGTTTTTCCATAATATAGGTCACGTCCCATATCTTCAAACTGACTCCATGACTCGTCCCTAGTAAGAATTCAGTTTGTCAAACTACCATTTTCTTTGGCAGGTTGGTGACTCTTTTTCTTGTTTCGTCGATGAAACCACATTCTTTTCTGGTCGCTACCCTTTCCATCAAGAGTTTTTCGTGCGTTGTTATTCAAATCTGATGGTAAAACCGATTCATCAATCGACTTTTGTGGCGGCACTCCTGGATTTTTGATTATTTTTTTACGGGCTTCAAGGGGACCATTGGGTGTGAAGGGTCTGGAATACAATATAATTTTTAAAAAAAACTGTATTTGAGGTACATGCAACTCTATTGTTCAACGGGTCCGTCGGAGTGCAACTCTATTAGAAGGGCAATTCAAATAGAGGGTGCACCTCTATTTTTCGTCGACGAATTCGCCCGTCCTCGATACCCAACTATCTTTTAAATTTGTTTGATTTCATTAGTTTTTTATGCCGAATTTTTCGAACTTTTACGTAAAAACTGAAAAAAATCCTGAATTTCATAGCAAACTACGTTTTTAACAACAAAAATGCTGAAATAGCAATGAGAGAGAACAGTTCGAAGTCAGTTAATGATGATATTAGAGAAAAGTGGAAATCGCTGGAGGGCAACTGTATTAGAGGGGCACCTCAATTAGAGGGTGCACCTCTATTGTTCAAATGGTCCGTCGGGGGGCACCACTATTAGAGGGGCACTTCAAATAGAGGGGCACCTCAAATAGAGTTTTTACGGTAATTTGAAAGTTTCATAATATTAGATAATTATAGTACCGGCCAAAAATATATCATATTTTGACTTTTTCATTTTCAGTTGGAAATTCCCAACTTTGAAAGTGTGTCATAGTAAAATAAATTGTTACACAAAATAATTATCTATGTGATCAAACAGAACAAGATTAGAACATCATTTTTATACAAAATTCCTTACCTTTGTTATCAGGTTCCTTTGTACCATCTTGTTTTTTGTTATTTTTGTTTGACCTGAGCACCTTTGGGTTTCCTTTCTTAACACTTCCAGTTTCAAGTGGCTGAGAAGTTTTCTTTTCCATTTCGATATCATTAAAAGAGGTCAGTAGGTCTGGAATCCATTCTTTTAAATTAAAACAGAAAAGTGAATACTCTTACTTCTTAAAATGGTCTTCAACTTTTCGTCGTTTTCATTTTTCCAGCGAGGGTTATCATCTCGGAATAATTTCAAGAAAATTCCATTCTGACTTTCAATGACATCTTCAGTAAACTCAATAAATATCCCTTCTTGATTTCCAACTGCTTTATCCATCATTGTCTGGTTTCCAAAAACGTACCACTGACGATCTTCTGTACTCAATTTTCTGGAGTCCTCTTTACATAATTTATGAAGAGAAATGAGCTTGACATCTCCATTAAATTCATATTTATTCCGTCTTGTTCCGTCAGAGCACACCATTTGCCAGTATTTTACAACATTTTGGTCGAGATAACGGCGGAAGTTTAATATGATTGAATCGCGGGAAAAGGTGATGAGTGTTTGTTTGATGTCAGTGATGATTTTTTTCAAAAGGTTCAAAAAAGGTGTCTTTGTCGCATTGAAAGTTTCTGTTTAAAAAAGTTATACATGTTTAATACTCTACCATAGTCAGTACCGTGCAAAAATACGAACACCTTTTTCATTTATATATAAAACATGCAGAACAAAGGAGAGCTTTATTTTTGTAGTTGACAACTTTTCTGTACGAAAAGGGACAACTAAAAATCACTATTTTGCATACTTGCAAACCGGGCCGAAACGGGACGAGACGGGCCGAAACGGGACGAGACGGGCCGGCGCATAACTCGCTTCAAACTCAATATTATGAGCTCAAAAATATATCAAAATGTAGATCTCAGCGAGTTCTATGTCCGTGACCTCCTACGGGCCGGGTGGCTATTCGTTAATGTGCTGCGGGCCGGGAAAAGGTTCCCAAAAACGCGAAAATGGCCAAAATAGTCTTTCTAGCCCGGCCCGCGGCACATTAACGAATATCCATCCGGCCCGTAGTAGGACACGGACATAGAACTCGCTGTTTTCAACTACAAAAATGAAGTATCATCTTTATTCTGTATTATTTATTCATAATTTACGACAATTAGTGATACCGTAATATCCTCTCAAAGTTGGACGATTTCAACCAAAAAAAAAGGGACAAAGTTCGTATTTTTTGCACGGTACTCTAACTCACTTCTATATTGATCAACCAATCCTTGTTTATATTCTGGAGACTTCTCAGAATCCTCATAGTTTTTGTTGATGTCTTTCATTATGATTCTCTGCTCCTTTTTGAGGAAGAAAAAATCACCTTGGTGTCTTAAAAGACAATGGGATGAACCGAATTTGAGTTCGTTGTGGAACACTTTGATCTGAAGTTATTTCATTTCATAGATAATTCAAATAGTCTTACGTTGAAAAGTTTCCATGATATATCGTCAGAAGAAGGTTTAACTTCGACTAGTGGTAGTTGATCTTCTGTTGATGGATGCTTTGGAGGTGGATTTGTTATCGGTGGATTTTCTGAATTCAAAAAATAAAAAGTAGGAAAAAAAAGAAAGTTATACTCACCTTTGATACTCTCCATCGCTTTCAAGAGTGTAAAAGTGATGTTTCAACCTTATCATTCGTAAAAGTTTCAAATTTATTGCCGGATGATTCGGTTGAAGTTTTATTGAAATGCAAACAATAAGTACGTCTTATCATTCAATTCTATTAGAGTACAAAAAAGAGCAATATGAGCTGATTGCTTTCAGAAAGTTTTGAATTTTTCTTGAAAAAAAGATGGAAGGTTATTTGTTTGTCAATAAAATGTTTTACAGTTTTGTATACTCTCTTTCTCTTCTTCTTTGTGAAGCATACTTTATATGTAGTTTGAAAATGCTGAATGATAATGTGGAAATATATTTAGAGGGTCAATACTTTTATCGCACAAAAAGGTTTGACATTAAAATGTAAATTGTACGATCCCAGAAATTTCACAAGAGTTCCGAACAGCCTCTGTTTTCTTGTGTCTGTGTGGCCCTGATAACGAACGCGTCATTTTTTGTAGACTCTTTTCTTTATCCCCTCCTGGAAGCCTGGAGCACGATCACTAGAATCAAAGTTCAAATTTTTTGCCAAAAGCTGGTCACAACGTTGTACAACCTAGATTTTGTTTTTCTATCCAGGAAAACGCGTGTCTCAATATTTAATAGCCACTCTGTACTCCCAAATTCCCGCGAAATCTTCTTTAAAACACATTTTCGGAAAAAAATTGTTATCCCGTTTTACGCAAAACATTCTGTTGGCGCTTCTCCCGATTAATAAGATTTGTATGAAAATGGAGAGAGTACATGTGAGATTATACTTGAGAATTCTAATCTCCGTTTTTCACTCTGCGTCCCCCATCACGCTGGCTGAGCACACGGAGCCTTTAGTAAAACAGAAGATGGCTCATTCACCATAGCAACCAGGTATCTACATAGTTCTTCTGAAATAACAAAAGCAGAACATGATATTTATAATTATTTCGGATTTATTGACGGGAAATCAAAAAATTGAACAAAATGGGCTCAGAAGGCCGGAAACAGTGACAAAAAATGACAAAATGTGAGAAGTAAGGAAAATTTGGTTCAAAAACGCGTCAAAGGTACGCCAGACTCTTCAAAAATTGGTGGTTTTGAGAAATGATAACTTTCTAGGAATTGGCATAAAAAAATCATAAAAATTGATAAGGGGTTTTTTAACTTATAAAGATGGGAGGGTTTTGGTGAATCTTCTTACAACTGCGCTCCACCGAAATGCAAAGTTTTCTTCGGTTTCGGTAGAGCGCAATTGTAAGAACGTGCAATAAGATTTAGAAAAAAGTTATTTCCTGGTCGGTTTCTCCTCCTCTTCACAAGAGACCTTCATGGGGATTTTCAAAAGGAGAATACCATCCTCATAGTCGCACTGAGGGCGTTTGGCAAGTCCTCTCGGAGCGTACCTATCATACCAATACATGATAGGGTGTAGGACAGTATGAAGTGTGAGTGACCGGTACTGGCTGTGACTTTGTGAAGAATGTGTGTGGTAAAATCGGATGCACAAGTCATCCTTCAGACTTCTCCCATTCCAGAGACTACTGAGAATACTGACCAGTTCCTGGTAATTTTTCAATACCGGCGTGTTGACGTCTATGACTTTATAACGATCAGTCAACAAGTGCCCCAGCCTAACGGGAATATCTCCTTCATATATTTTCTGTTTTTCCACGATGTCTGTATCAGATGGGAATGGAAGGGTGGAGTCGGCTGGTGGGTAGACTTGCAATCCGATTTCCATAATTGGTGGAACATATAGAAGAAGGAGTTGCTCCAGTTGAGCAAAAGTCTCAGTATTAATTGAATATATCTCAAAGTTTGAGAACATCTCCTTGACGGCATCTCCGGAGACTCCGTCTTCCAGAAACATCTTTACTTGACGGCAATGCAGGACTTCAAAGCAGTGAGTAACAAATTCGACCTCAGAAGTGATATTCGGCGTCTCCTTATAGATTTCTTGTCCTTCAAAGTTGAATACCACGCAGTCAGCGATCCACTTGAAGTCTGTCATATCTTGGAGGTTTGAGGAGACGATGACGGTATTGTGGGGAGCAATATGGACTTCAAGGTACTCGGTTATGCGGCCAACGGTTTTGGCCTCCTCGGTTTTGATATCATCGCCGAATAAGGTATAGAGCAACCTGAAATTAGTTCATTTTTATTAGAAACTTAGGATGTGTAAATCTTGCCCGAGAGGACTACACGGCCAAAATTGATAACACAAAAAGGTAATTTTTAAGCTCAAAAGTTGAGTTTTCACACGGAAAATTCAATTTTCAGCTGGAAATTTCTCGATTTCGGTGAAAACGGATGTTTAGTTCAAAAGACGTTATTGTTTCACTCAAAACTCATTTATAATGCAGTTTAAGGCAATTTTGAGCAAAAATAAGAAAATCTTGGCTCCAAATGCGAATTTTCAGCTCAAAATGTGAAAATCTAGCTCAAAATGTGAATTTTCAGTTTAAAATGTAAATTTTTTCAGCTGAAAAGCGTGATTTTTCTGCACAAAAAGGTGCTCTTTAAGCTCTAAATGTGAAGTTTCAGCTCCAAAATAGAATTTTCAAACGGAAAACGCTGTTTTTAGCTGGAAATTGGTCGATCTCGGGAAAAAGAATGATTCTTAGCTGAAAAAAAACGTCATTTTCGACTCAACACTCAAATTTAATGTAGTTCAAGACGATTGTGGTGGATTTTTGAGCAAAATTAAGAAAATCTTGTCTCTAAATGAGATTTTTAAGATTAAAAAAAAACGGAAAAACTCTCACAGACACTAGTAGCTGATTAAACATTGAAAAAATTAACTGCCTGTAACTACGCCCCCTCAACTTCAAAATCCCAAAAATTATATTCACCCCAAATATATATCTCCATTTTTGTAATTGACCACTTTTTTAAATCTCGGCATGGCTCTGAGCTATGCGCCTTTAAAATATAATACTCAATAAAAATGCACTTACAATTCGGTGGTTGTCATGGTCTCTACAGGTTTGTTGAGCATCAAGTTACCAACTACAGCTTCAGCGAAATTCGGCTCCTCGTGGTCAGCCATGATTCAGATTGTGATGCACAATCAGATATTGATTATAGTCAGATGAGATGGTTCTGAAAAATTTAACATAACAGTTTTTTGTACAAAGTGCATCAAGAATAAACAGGCAGAAAAGTCAAGAAAATGGGTTAAAAACAGTCGTAGCGAAGTATTCATGGTACAGAAAAATAATGGGATCACTCAATACACTCTATGCGGCCGATTGACCGCGACGCGACCGCTCGCCGGCAATAGAGCGTTAACAGGTATGAGGACAGGTGGTAGACGAGGGGTGAGTGCAGAGGAGCGCGTTTTGGAGTATTTTAGCAGGAAAACGGAAAAGAACGGATAATAATAAAACAGTGCTGGCCTAGGATCCGACAACCCGGTCATCGTGATTAAAAAATATATTGCAAAACGTCATTCGGAATAGCTGTGGGATTTAATCGAGTTTTTCAATTTTCGATACTTTTTATTATTATTATTTATTTACGCATGCTCGATACGTGAAGGTTAATCAATTAAAAAATAGAGTACAATAAATAAATACAATAAAAAGAGAAAGGGAGGTCGAGTTAAGAAATGTCAGAATCAGTGTTCTTTCTAGAGCTTTGGTTTACTACTTTATTCAGCACTCTGTTTGTAAAAAATAGTCTGCTTATTTTAGTTTTTGATTTTTTCCATCGGTAGGAGTGGCCACGCCGGGTTTTCGTGGGAGAGTAGCTAAAGTAATTGTTGTGGTCGATTGCAATTTTACCTAGTAGTAGTTTATGGAAGAACTTTAAGTCAAAATGTTCCCTCCGATCTTTAAGAGTTTGTAGGTTGTAGTCTATAAGACGGTCCGAAGCACTCCTGTATTCCGGGTCTGTGTTTAGAATCCGTCTACCAGCCACTCTAAACATTACTCTTCTTGTGAAAGTATTTTGCACCGCCTCTATGGATTTCACTGTTTTCATATCAGTTGGGTTGGAAACAACCGTCCCGTATTCTAAAAATGGTCTAGCAAAGGTTTTATAAAGCAGTAAGAGTAATCTGACGTTGGAGCTACAGAATGATTTAAATATAGAATAAATCGCGAAATTCGCTTTTTTGATTGCAGTGCGCCAGTGAAGTTTAAAGTCAAGTTTTTCGTTGAGTATGAATCCGAGATCTCTAACTGTTAATTCCCGTTTTATAGGCTCGTTTTGAAGCCGATATTCTACTTTGGTCGGGTTTTTCCCCAGGCTCAGCACATACGTTTTAGATTTATTTAATTCTAACTTGGCGTTCTCGGACCATTCGGTGATGGAGTCGATCGCTTTTTGGAGATCTTTAGTTTTATCGGTTTGGGATTTACTAAATGAAGTGAAAATTTTTAGGTCATCGGCGAACTGCATCGCCCGTACTGTTTTGGGGAGAGTGGTGGCGATTTCGTTCACAAAAATACAGAAAAGTAGTGGTGATAAAACTGCCCCTTGAGGTACTCCGCAGCTTATACTTTTTATTGAAGAGAAGTCGTCCTTAATTTTTACTCGGAAGGTACGGTTTGTTAGGTAAGCATTAATCCAATTTAGCAGGTGGGCATTTAGCTGGATATCTATTAGTCTTTTCAGCAAAATATCTATGCTCACTCTGTCAAATGCCTTGCTATAATCGAAAAATATCATATCAATTTGTTCGCCCTTGTCAATTCTAGAAGTGCAAAAGTTTAGGGATTCGAGTACGCATGTGGTTGTGGACCGCCCTGGACGAAATCCATGTTGACTATTACTGAAGAAGTTGACCGAGCTTAAGTGCTCGGTAATTCTCCTCAGAAGACATCTTTCGTAGATTCGACAAAGAACAGACGTTATGCTTATGGGACGGTATTGGGACACTAATGTTGGTGACTCAGCTTTTTTAAGAGGGGTTACTATTGATTCGGTCCACTTTTTTGGGACATTACCGGTCATCATCGTTAAATTGAACAACTGACATACCGGGCTTGCTATAAATGCTGAGACTATTTTGAGAAACCTAGCAGGTATGCCGTCGGGAGTTAAAGTGTTATTTCCTTTTAATTTTGATAGATGTTTAAAGACTTCCTCTTCATGAACCCATATGAAATTCTGTGCCGATTTATAGTCTTTGGGGATGTTAAATTTAGAGAATCTACTATTAATGTATTGCTTTTCAAAATGAACTGCGAGAGCTTCACATTTTTCGGATGTCCGCGTGACCTTTAGGTTCAAATTATTCAAAAAATCTGGAACGTCCACGTATTTCTTTTTTGTTTTTTTTTAAAATAAAGATCTAATAACCGTTTACAATTGATAAAACTGGGTGAAAGAACTGCTCGAAAATCGAAAAAATTCCCAAAACTTTGAGCCAAAACAGTTTTGTCCCTTCACAAGGTGGTTGCGGACGAATGTATACAGTAACCCGAAAAAGATATAAAAATATTTTTAGAGCGTAGAAAATCACAAAAGATGAGTGAAAATTTGATTTGATTTTTAGTGGAAAAAGAAAGAAGCAAAATAAGCAAAAAAAATTGTTTGAAAAAATAAAAGAACAATTAGAAGGTTTGATCGTGCTGAGGGGAGAAATAAACTGAAAAAAAGCCTTCAAATTGTTCCAATAGACTAAAACTGATGTCTTTTTTGAATGTTATGGCCAAAAAATGTATTTTTTCCAGAAAAAATACGATTTTTCGCGAAAAAATGAAATAATAGTCGAGGTTTTTAGTAATTTCACTATTTCCAGCAATGATGAATAGTTTGTTTCAGATAATATGTGTTAGAAATAGCTAATACTTGTCAGAAAAAAAGTGTAAAAACCTGTCGGCGCTGAGTGAGAAAAATTGACGTTAGAATTTCGCGCGCCGCGGCACTGGGGGCCGAGGAATTTGGCTACGGAGTCCGCCGCAGCTCCGCCGTGTGTAGAGAATGACGACACTGCTAAAACGAGTGAGATTTTATTGAATCGTTCGAATTTTAAGCACTTTTTGTTTTTTTTTCGAGATATGGGACTAATAACCGTTGACAATCGATAAAAAGGGATTCGAGAAATTCAATAAAATCCTAATAGTCCAAGTGTCGATGTTTCAAAATTTGTAGAAATATTTCGAAATTCTTATAGTAATACTTAATTACTCCAAAACAATTCCCAAGCCGCGAATTTTGATCTCAAAAACGCTCAAAATTTTCAGTGTTAGCCGAACACAGGGTCTAGGTGTGAGTAGTGAAATCGTATGCGCTCCACTAGACATTGGCGGTAAATTCAAATTTTAATTTTTTCAATTCGCTGTTTCACTGTGGCACTTTGATACGCAGCTTAATCGACCACTTTTTGAGCCGATTTATGTCTGTTTTCCCGCATTTTCAGTCAGTTTTTCGACCGTCGCGCGTCTTTTCGAGATCAATTCTATTGAAAAAATAGATAAAATTTTTAAATATAAAAATTATTTTGAATTTCGCGCTAAAATTTCAGCTGATTTCAGCGGAGCGCGTTTATTTTCATTACTCATCCTGAGACCCTGTGGCCGAACATTTCGTTTTTTTTGTGTTTCCAAGTAATGAAAAAAGTTTTTTTTCATAATTTTTTTTTGAATCGCATTGTTTTATCAGTATTGAAAGACTGACAACACTGAAAACAATCTGAAATTGAAGAATATTCATGAAACGCTCTTGAAATGGCCTAGAAACGCAGAAACAGAAAATTCTAGGTTTTTGTCTATTATCGCCCCCTCTCTTTAAATCACGTTGGTATGAGGATGCCGATTTCGGTAGGCGGAGCTTCGCCAAAAGTGTCGATAATTTTGTTCCGCAGTCATTTTTTGAATAACTTTTTTCGTTGTAAAGATTTTCGAAAAGTTCTTTTTTGAATTTACTTCAAAAGTTAATACGGATGTGGCGACTCGGAGGGGGTGTCTTCGGAGTATTCAGACCAAAGTTATGGGCACAAAACCTAGAGCAACTTTTTCCTCTAAAATAAATGGCTTGAAAAATTCACAATTTTCGCCGTTTTCTATTTCGTACCGCGCCAGCTTTGAATATTTCTGTGGGATTTTCTGGACTTAAAATCTCTGAAAATCTGGCTATCGAGACATGTAAAAATTATTTGGATATCTGGAAAAATTAGATTTACAGCCATAAAAGTGTGAGCTCAACTTTTTTTCTCGAATTTTTCATTTTCCTCTCAATATCTCGAGTTGTATTGAGCCGAGAGCTTTGAAATTTGGTACAGTTATGTAACTTGGCATGGGAAAGATGGCTAAAAAATCAGATTTCAAATCCGATCTAATGGCTTCGAGTTACACTCAAATAACCTCAAAAAATGAGCAAACGTAAAAATTACGTAAAAATCACGTGACGTAATGGATAATGGAATTTTAAATCCCAGTTTTTTTTTTCATTTCTTAAATTATTTATGCAGAATGGTCCGTGAAGCTAAAGCGGATGCAGATAATCGAGAGGAAAGTTGAAAAAATCGAGAACAAAGTTGAGCTTACACGGCAAAGCTCCGCCCACCGAAATCGCTTACGTCATACAGTGCCGAACAAAAAGGTATCAATTTTGGCTGTTTTCAGTGGAAAATGACCAACATTGACAGTGTATTTCGGTGTCACCTGATTGTCAAACTTAAGTTTATATGGGTTAGACAAAGCAAATAGGACATCATTTTTGTAGTTGACCATTTTTTGTACGAGACCTACCTGAAAAGTTACAGGTCATCAAAGTAATTTCTCCCTGAAATCGACTACTTTCAGTAAAAATTAGCGAAATTTTGGAGATTTTCACTTTGACAATCTATAACTTGCAAGATAGTGTTCCTACAAAAAATATCCTCGAGTCGAAGAAAAAAGCCGGGTTTTTCGATCGAACACATGAAAAATTGCGGAACTAACGGGTATTTATTGTTTCGAACTCAGAGGCTTAAATTCTTGGTAATAAATTCAGCTTTCACTTGCCACTTATTAAAAACCAACTTTTGAATATAAAACTTGCTAAGCACTGGGCTCGAGGCGCAGCCGAGTCTGGCGGAGCGAGCCGTTAGGCTCGGGACGCTAGTCTAATTATCTTAAATTCATTTAAATGTCTTGGAAAAACATCTCAAAAATTCTGTAAATCTATCAGTTTTTGAAAATCAATATTGTTTCTATTAAAAAAACTATCAAAAACGCTGTTAAACTGACCGATTCAGCACAAAAGAATGTTGTCTGGCGTATATTTGACGCGTTTCGTGTTAAAGTTGCTGATTTTGAGTGTCTGGTGCGCCTGGAACGCGCTTTGAACAAAATTTTCTTATTAATAGCATTCAGGTAAATTAATGAAACCGGATTCTTCTGGACATTCAGCTTTGCAAGTCGAGTGCGCCTTTGGCGCGTTTTCTACCCATTTTGAGACATACTTCCAAATTCCCGAAAATCCCCTTCAAAGGCGCATAGCACAAAAATTTTAACTAATACATATCTCTCCATGTTTTTTTTTCTATATAATTCCCATTCTCCGCGTTTGTCATTTTTAGTAAAAGGAAAAAAAGGACATGTGAGAAGCAGGTGAGAGGGCTAATCCCGCCCTCCGCCTCTCGTCTCCATGGGAAACATGAGCCGTCCGTATTAAAAAGAAGAAGAAGAAGAAGTGCGTCATGGCTGAGGCATCTGAAAGATTTTGAAATGACCAAGTGGAGTTATTACAGATTTATTGGGGAAATTAAGCGATATATTTGGTTTTTTTTCGGTGTATTGATATATTTTTATATTTGAAATACGACAACCGAGTATAGTTCAGATACCGTATATACTGTATTATAACGGCACCTGTAATAGAACGGCACCTGTATTATAACGGCACCCCATCTATACTCAGAATTCATGAATATGATTATCCCGTTGTTTTTTCTTGGTTTGTGATTAGAAGCAGCGTGATTAGTAACGTCTTGATCAGCAAATAGAATGTCCAAAAACGTTTTTTCGTTTAATTTCAATGAGTTTCTGAAACCACAAAATTTCTCTCGGAGGCAGTTGAAAAATATAACGGCATGCCCTTATAATACAGTATTTACGGTATATGCACATAGTGGAAATGTGAGTCAAAAGATATTAAAGAATCAAAACTGAACAGTGAATTTAACAATCATATAAAGCCTCTCCGGAAAGAAGTCCATCAACGCATCCTGAAATCCTCTTCGAACTGTGAACGGACCGTCCAGAGATTTCATGGGCTCGTAATCCCAGGCCTTTGAGGAGCAGGGATAATTGCAAATGAAGTTTTGACCAACTAAGAATTGAATTTGATGAAACACGAATCGTCGATAGTCCCTTGCGAATGTCTCCGCTGGAAATCTGATTTGGAGATCCACCAGGTTTCTGTTAGATTCTGAACTCGACCAACTTCTAAGCCACGCGTTCAGCTCTCGAAGTCCCATGGATGGACAAAGGATTGTGATGGTCTCGTTCCTGACCTCCTTCAAATTCTCGAGGGTCATTGGGAACTCCTTTCCGAACATGATCTCATCAATACCTCGAATTGCATTTGCGAGAGGTTGGAAGTCCGCAGTGAGATCCGCGTCTGGTGTCATATCCAACTTAATGGTTTGAAGAGGTAGGAATTGTGTAAGAAGTTGTTCCAGAAGTTCGAAGGAGGTCCCGATGAAACCAACGATTTTGTAGTTTACAAACAACATCTTGATCTCATCAATTCCGAAGATGGACTCCGCGGACGTCAGGGAAAGCCTTATTTCCTTACTGTGCAGGATTTCCGAGAAGTGATCCACCCAATGCAGCATGTTTTTGTACTCTGGCTTCACAAAAGCCACTTTTGGATTCTCATTGATAGCGGTTTCCACTATCGGGGGCTCCGACAATAGGTTTTCAGGATTTGGAGAGGTCCAGAAGAACTTGATAGGCGCCATGTCGTCTCGAATGGTGCGGAGGGTTAAGCTGTCTTGGCCAATGTAGAAGTTGAGAGAGGGACAGACTTGCCATGTCCTTCTGGCGTTGTTTTTGGTGACCGGGGAGATCAAGGAGTATTGGAGTCTAGAAAAAGGGGAATTTGAGAACTTGGCATAAAGAACCGTTTTATAGCTCTAAAATTAGCTTAGTTACACAAAAATTCTAAATTTTTGATAAGACTTGACATTCTAACTATATAATTTAATACCCAACACTAAACGCGTGTTATGACGTGACTAATTATCTCACGGCCATGATTTTTCGCATATATGCAGACCAAACCTAGATTTTTATTTTTGTAGTTGATCACTTTTCTGTACGGGCGGTCCCATGACGTTTTTTTCCTCCAAATCAGTTCTCACGTTTTCCGCAGCGTTCTAACAATATATAGTGTTGACTAACTTTAAACGCGTGTCACGGTATGACTAAGTACCCCACAACTCTAATTTTATTCATGTATACTAATCGAACCCAGATCTTCATTTTTGTAGTTGACCATTTTTTGTACGTGCGGTCCTTAGAGCTCGCAGACGGCATTTGAAATATTTTAGCCAAGTTTTTATAGAAAACGCGTCAATGGCGCCCCACTTAGACTAAATCAATTACCTCTAAAGATCTTTACGCGTCGACGGTACGCCAGAGAGATTTCTAGAATGCTCAAGGAAGCTTGGCTGTCGTACCTTTAACGCGTTTGCATTTAAGTAAGCTTATCAAGATTTCTTGGCTATACAATGGAAAATTCTTAAGCTGGGGTGACGTGGACGCGTTTTTTTAAAGCTGAAATCCTTATTTTCCTACTTCTAACTCTAAAAACTATGAAATTTTTCAACCAAAAAATAAAAATAATAAACTCACAACTCAGAAGTGTTGAACTTTTTGTAGAATTCGGGATCCGTTTGTGCTGGAACAGCTTCCATGCCTTCAGGGATGTCAGACATTGCTCAGGACAAGATGAGGTAGATCTGAAAATGTTATGATGTCAAACGGATTAAAAAAAAGGGAGAATGAAGCACGGAGGTAAAAAAAGAGGAAACGGAGAAAAAAGTGTAAGTACGGAAATGGGGTGAGAGAAGAAGAAGCCGTCTGCGTCTCTCTAATTTGCTCCTGGAGCGGTGGGGTGGCAACGGAGCCGAGGCGTGATATATATGTATATGAATTGATTTTTAGGACACACCCCCTTATTGATATCTTTGAAGAGGGAGAGAGGGGGGAGGAGGGCTCTAAGCAACAAATGAGGAGGCACACACGCTCATACGCACTCACGCAAAGGGGGCTCCATGTCAAATCTAAAACATAAGATAATCCAAAAAGGGCAGAGAGACTAATCTCCGCTTTTTGAGAACCGCCTGCGTCTCTTGATACCGGGAGAGGAGAGCCGTGAAGAGGAGGGGACTCAGGCAAAAGAAAAAAGGGGGCTTGGAAAATGAAATCTCCATGGAGACCAGGTCGAGCATGGGTGGTCGGCAAGAAAAAAGTGCGCGGAGGAAATGAAAGAGAGGGGCGAAATAATAATAGGGAGGTATAAAGGTATATTATTGGTTCATTAACCAAATTAGAAAAATTAAAAAGATAAAAAGATAAATATTGTTATCAGTGAAAGAGTTTATTGATAGAAGAAAAATGAAAATGTAAAAAAAAGAGGAGTTTAGAAAGTTCGGGCAAAAAAAATGAGATAAAAGTTGGAAGGTTTAGAGTGTAAAATGACAATAAAACAAAATATTTAATGATAAAGTAATTATTATTATTATTATTATTATTTATTTACGCATGCTCGATACGTGAAAGCTAATCAATCAAAAAATGGAATACAATAAATAAATACAATAAAAAGAGAAAGGGAGGTCGAGTTAAGAAATGTCAGAATCAGTGTTCTTTCTAGAGCTTTGGTTTACTACTTTATTCAGCACTCTGTTTGTAAAAAATAATCTGCCTATTTTAGGTTTTGATTTCTTCCATCGGTAGGAGTGGCCACGCCTGGTTTTTGTGGGAGAGTAACTAAAGTAATTGTTGTGGTCAATTGCAATTTTACCCAGTAGAAGTTTTTGGAAAAACTTAACGTCAAAGTGTTCCCGCCGATCTTTAAGAGTTTGAAGGTTGTAGTCAATAAGGCGGTCAGCAGCACTTCGGTACTCTGGGTCCGTGTTAAGAATTCTTTTACGTACCACTCTAAACATTACTCTTCTAGTGAAATTATTTTGCACAGCCTCTATGGATTTCACTGTTTTCATATCCGTTGGGTTGGAAACGACTGTCCCATACTCCAAGAATGGTCTAGCAAAAGTTTTATAAAGCAATAAAAGTAACCTGACGTTGTTGCTTCAGTTTAATTTTCCCAAAAGATCATGTAAAAGTTGTGATTTTTAATGCTGAAGCACACATTATACAGGGAAAAATCAACTTTTCTGGATAATAAAGACAAATCCTGGTGTAGACGTAGTTTTTCTACTTAAAAGAGCTTTACTTGCTTTCAACTCACTTTTATACGCTGGAAAATATATCAAAATGTAGATTTTTGCAAGATCTATGTCTACCACTTACTTTTGGCTAATTAACTAAGTGTTAATGTACTGAAAACCAGGATAAAGTTTCAAAAATGCAAAAATAATACAAATTATTCATTTGGCCCGGAGTATGTAGTGCTCACCGAGATCTACCATTTTGTATATTTTTTAAGCCTTAAAAATGAGTTTGAAGCGAGTTATGTCAGGAAATAATGAAAACGACGGTTGGAAGCTGGTGATGCTGAACCAAACATTGAGTCACCATACCTTGGTACATTTTAAAACAAATCTAAAACTGTAGCCACAATAAGAATCCTCATGACACCAGCTTTTTAACCATATAAGTCACGACTAAATCTTAGTATCCAATAGAACTTTATCCGAGTTCGGTAACTTCAAATCCGTCGAGGAACTCATCAAAGCCATCAAAGAAGTGGCAAAATACACCGCGGCCGAAATATAGCTTAATCGATTTGCAGTTAAAAACTTCTGAGATGTGACAGATATAGTCCTTCCACGAGTAATCCTCTTTCTCCAAATTGCAAACTACTTGATATTCATTGGTGGAAAGCACAGTAAATGACATGCGTGGTGGGACATAATAATCGAGACTTGGAAACTCAAAGTTAAGCCTAATTTCGTTCTTGTCAATTAAGTCTGGCGGGAAGTTGAGGTGGTGACAATATACGGCAAATGAAATGAATGTCGCCTCACGTTTCAAATTTTTCGCGAAGTTTTTAGTGGACTCGGATATCAATGAATATTGTAGTCTGCAAGACAACATGATATTAGAGGAGGAGATTTCCGTGAACTTTAATGGTTTTTAAAGAGTTTTCGCTAAGTAGAGTATGGTTAGAACTTTACAGTACCGTGCAGTAAGATATAAAATGTTGCCTTTTCAGTTGTAAATGACTAGAGCGTGTTACGGTATGACTCATTTCCCCACAAAGTAAGTTATGTATAAACCATACAGAACATAGGTAGACCTTCATTTATGTGGTTGACAACTTTTTGTAGGGACACTCCCTAAAGAGTTACATATCGACAAAGTAATTTCACTTTTAAATCTTTCCGTTTCAGTGCAAAATAGTAGTGCTGTCTTAAAATGACCATAACTCTTTATTCGGTGTCGGTACAAAAAAGTTGTCAACTACAAAAATGAAGGTCGGCTTTTGTTCTGTATGGTTTATAAATAATTTACTTTGTGGGACAATCAGGTAATACCGTAACACCCTCTGGTAATTTTCAACTGAAAAAGGCCAAATAAACTAGAAAACTTAAATCCCAACAATTTTGAATCCGGTGGGACTTTCAGACCAAAAACTGTTCAAAAAACTCACAACTGACTATTTGTCATCGCTCCAATAATGTATCTTTGACCTGAGAAAGACAACAGGTGAAACGGGAATTCATCATCGACAACGGTAGGAGTAGGAGCAGCCATTATTCTAAGATGAAATAGAGTTCTGAAGAATCACGACTTGTATTAGGTCTAATCGAATTAAACAATAATAAAAATAGAAAGAGAATAATAACAAATAACAAATTATAAAAAGAAGAATGGAGAGAGAGAGAGAGAAAGAGATGACTAGACAATTAGTCTGTCTGGGTGACAGCAAGGTTGAGAAGAGGAGAACTGTAGAATTGAGGGAAATGGATAAAAAATTGATTAAAACATTCAAAATTAAGTATTCATACCCATTTGATAAGGGATTTTCAAATATGACACTGAAAACTGGGGTAATTATTTTAAATACACACTTTATTTATAATAAATTACATATAGGAAATGGGAGGTATGCATATAAAACAAAGTTTAGAGTTTTCTGATTGCAAATTTTACGCTAATTCCGAATATGCAATTAGTTTCTGAAGAGAACATCTGTGAAATGAGCTATGCAGATTTTTAGGAGCTTTGGTGCTAAATTATATGTTTTCGTGAGTCCGTATAGCACGACTCGCTTCTTACAACCGCGCTCTACGGTAACAATAGAAAATTGCATTTCTCAAGAAGATTTTTCCGGTGGAACACAGATGAAAGAACTGGGCCAAGCTAATTGAGACAATCTAGAAAAATAATTAATTACAGCTGTAAGAAGCAAGGAAATTAAAGCATAAAAATATCATTTTTTTAATAGATGATATTGAGAATACGCCTAGTGCGGAAAATGCGTCAAAAGACCGGGAAAAAGTAACAAAAAAAGGAGATAACAAGAATTTTAAGAATTTGAAAACAATTGGGGAAATTAAAAAGTTGACAGGAAATGGGCTCAAAATGTGCTCAAAAGATAGGAAAAAAGTGACAAAAAGTGACAAAAAGTGAGGAAACAGAGTGAAAGAGAGTGAGGGAAATTGTATTACAATGTTTTGATTGGAAAACGCGTCAAAGTTACGCCAGAATTTTATGAAATTAGGAACAATCGAAAAATTGACAGAAAATGCGCTCAAAAAACCGGAAAAAAGTTACAAAAAGTGATTAAAAGTGAGAAAACAAGGTAAAGTAGGGCGCGCTTTATATATTATATTTTCCCAGGAATTGGTATGAAAAATTTATGAAAATTGGTAGGGACTTTAAATACGTTTTCAAATAATTTGTGACATAAAAATTTATAGAGATGGGAATGTTTTGGTGAATCAGATGGAAGAAAATCGGCGGTTTTGAAAAGTTTAAGCGTTCAGTTTCCTAAATATATGGGTAGAAAAGGAGATACCTAATGATTCTGACAGATTCAGCGTAAAATTTGCTATAAGATCCCTATTGATGAACATAAAATTTGATCCACCTGACATCCGACTCCTGCTCGAAAACCACCGTAGCCATTTTCCCATCCACTCTCTTCAATTCATATGCTCCACTAACATATGCCCATGTAGATTCAGGCACCACAGCTCGAAACCTCTTACCTTCCTTTGACAACACTCTCCGTGGGATTTTTGCGATTATTCTATCCTCTCCAGGAAATGTCTTCTTCTCATATCGAAGTGACAAAAATTCCAAGTTGACGTTGCTAGTCATATTTGTCCATTGTTTAATGAATTGCTGGACTCCGATTTCCATAATTTTTGAGAAGTGGACTTCGATAACCTTGCTATCCAGCGCTAACAACTCCTCCGCTTTCATTTTTATCTGTTTTCCAAATTTTAAAAAGTTGAGGTCCTTTGGAAGAAGTTCCAGGATATCCTGATCAAGATAGTTTATCCGGATGTCCTTGGTTGGCTTAAATGTCTCAAGGAGCTCCATTAAGTCCCCTCGAGATGCTTCATCTACACCAACACCGATGATGTTGAATCCTTTGAACAATTCCTTGATGGAATCCACTGAATACTTGAAGGATCCGTTACCTTTAAAGAATAGTTTCACATTTTGACAGTGGAAAATGTCCCTGAGGTGACACAGCCATTGTTGCCAGGTACAGTAATCCGGTTGCTTCCACATATCAGTGACTTGATACTCCTGATTAATTATTGCATGAGATTGAATGGAAATTGGATTTGGCATAGGGATTCGGGTCTCAGTCTCAGAACAGTTCTTCTTATTTCTCTCTTGAAACATTATAAATCTGACTTCCATATCTGTGGCGTCTTCCGACTTGAGAATGACTTTTGTGTGGTCGATGTGGAATTCGAGGGAGGAGACTTGACGATTAATGGATTCCACTTGGGTCTTGGTGCTGGGAGAACGGAGGGAATAGTCAATTCTGGAAGAAGGGAAATTGTATTAGTAATTAGAATAGCGCGGAGAAATATGATAAATGTGATTTAATTATAACCGAGCTCTAATTTTAGAATTTTGAAAAAAAAATTTTGGTGCAACCGCCCATTTTCTCAACGGAGATGATTTCGAAAAAACAGCTGATTTCAAAGCTAAAAATGTCATTTTCTAATACAAAATAGTCAAAATTTGACATTTTTGGTCTGATCAGTCATTTTACATGATAAAAAACAGTTTCCATTTCGAGATTGACAATTTTCAGGCATAAAATAGTATTATGCTGTTTGATATAAAAATAGGTAATATTGGAAAAAAAACGTGCACGGCGTCCAGCGGAGGCCCTTTCAATGCACTGCGCGCAGTACTTTGAGAGGGCCTCTGCAGGAGGCCGTGCGTGTAGTTCCGAAAAATGCGTCAAAAGTATGCCAGAATTTGGAAACAGTGGGGGAAATCGAAAAAGTGACTGAAAATGGGCTCAAAAGAATGGATAAAGTGACAAACAAGGTAAAAGAAAGTGGGTTATCGTACTACAGTTATTGTTCCGGAAACGCGTCAAAGGTACGCCAGACCCCTTCAGAAGCTGTATTCAAGTAATTTCTGAGTTAAAAACTTATAGAGAATTGGCAGTTAAAAAAAAAGATAAGTTCCCTTAAGTTGATATTAAAAAAATTATATTGAAAATGATGTCGAAAAATTATATTATTTCAGAATTTTGAAAAACTTGAAAAAAATCTTTAAAACTTACAATTGACTAGTTGCCATTTCCTCAATCACATTTTTTCGTCCTTGATCGGACAAAAAAGATAGGTCATCGGGATCCGACATCATACACCTGAAAATTTTAAAACATTCTTTAAAAATGAAGTATAATTCACAAAAAAAAACAACAACAACAAAAAATGTATCCAATTCATGTGAAAGAGAAAAGGATACCGAGAAGAGCAGAGAAAAGATGACGAGAGCTCAGCTGCTCGGAGCAGCGGAGCACACTGATGGTTGCTCCTGGCAACGGACTTATCTTAAGCTGTTCATTGCGGGGAAGAGCCGAAGAAGGACAGAGGGACGGGCGGGATGAAGAAAATGAAAAAGTGTAGAGGGAAGGCAGAGAGATGAAGGGAGATTAGGGGAAGTGCATTTTTCTTTTTTTTTCGAAATTTGAGTTTGGATTTTAGATTTTAGATTTTGAAGGGGGGTCGAGGAGCATAAAAACTCAAAACTACCAATAAGTTTTTCATGAAATTAGACGGAATGCTAAAGTTTTTTAAAATGACCTAAGGTGTTGTGTGAAAACAGAAAACTAGTGAATTGTGGACTATCGGCCTAGCTCATTATATAATAATATAATTAATTTCCTAACAAAGAAATTGACTTTCCGTATGCTAATTTATAGAGAATTCTCAAGGCATACGGAAAATCAATTCTTTTGTTAGGAAATTAATTATATTATTATATAATGAAGGTAATTAACTTTTAGATCGGTACATTCTATGGTGCGAGACAAAAGGGACAGATTCGAATTTTTCTGAATCGCGTTTCGTTCGCATCGCGGTTTATTTTAAAAGATATGATTAATGAACGTAAAATTTCAATTTGGCACAGCGCCATCCGTCTGATAGCGCATTGCCACGACCGTGAGCCTCGCAATGCTGTGCCAGTACTGTGTTATATGTATTTTGTGTTAATTTATAAAAATACGACCATAGTTGAACTTTGATTTAGGAAAGCTAGACAGGTCCTACTATGCAGTTCTTAATTGGCAACACTAGGTTTAGTAGAAAAAGGAAAAATCGCTATAGTACTCTTTTCTAACCACGGAATTCCATGGAGTCATTCTAGAGTTATGAAACGTGATTTATACCACTGGAAAGCTGAAAAAACGCTGATTTCAAATATATATTCTGTTTTGGTCGTTGAGGCCGGGTATTCGAGAAAAACCAGGGCAACGTTTGGCGAATATGACAGATATTACCTTTCTGGCCTGCGAAAAATGTTTTTTACCTTTTTTGTTGCCAATTTTCGAGTGTCTCAATCTCTATTTTTTTAGAACTTTAACCTTATTTTTCTAGAATACCAAACCTCGAGGGCAAAAAGTGAATATATATTTGGAATCAGCGATTTCTCAGCTTTTTAATAGTATAGGTCACGTCACATACAGTACCGCTCAAAAGTATATTAAGTTTGGCCTTTTACAGTTAAAAACGCCCAACTTTGAGACTGTTTCGGGGTAATACTGATTGTTAATGGATCGTACAGATCAAGAGTAGAATTCCATTTTTGTAGTTGACAACTTTTTTGTACGAATGCTCCCTAGAGAGTTATGTATTGTCAAAGTAATTTCTCCTTCAAATCGACCCATTTCAGTGCAAAATAGTGCGATTTTTGAGCTGTCGACTTAAAATTACTATAACTCTCTAGGGAGTGTCTGTACAAAAAAGTTTACAACTACAAAAATGAAGCTCTACTTTTGATCTGTACGATTCATTAAAAATCTACTTGATGGTTCAACCAGTATTACCATGGCACAATCTTAAAGTTGGACCTTTTCAACGGAAAAAAACCAAAATTTAATATACTTTTGAGCGGTACTGTAACTCCAAACTGACTCCATGACGTTCCCTTTAGTGTGAAATACACAAAAATATGTAAGACAAGAAATCGCCCCCTCTCTTTAAATCCGATAGGTATGAGGTGGGCGATTTCGGTGGGCGGAGCTTCGCCAAAAGTGTCGATAATGCTGTCAAAAACTTTGAGTCGCACTCATTTTTTGAATAACTTTTTTCGTTGTAGAGATTTTCAAAAAGTTCTTTTTCGTTTGTTTTTAAAAACTTAATACGGATGTGGCGACTGTCAGGGGATAGATTTGGAGCACTTGGGAGAGAGTTATGAGCACAAAAGTAAAAACAACTTTTTTTGCTCAAATAAATGGCTTGAGAAATTCACGATTTCCGCCGTTTCCTACTTCGTACGGCTTCAGCTTTGAACATTTCTGGGGGATTTTTTGAATTTAAGATCTCTGAAAATCTGGCTATCGAGACATATAAAAATTATTCACAAATCTGTGAAAATATGATTTATGGCCATAAAAGAAAGGAAACGACTTTTTTTCTCAAAATTTTCACTTTCCTTCTTATTTCTCGAGTTGTTTTGAACCGAGAGCTTTGAAATTTGGTAGAGTTATGTAACTGGGGATGGCGGAAGTGACTAAAAAAACATATTTCAAATTGGAGATGATGCATTCGAGTTATACTCAAAAAACAGTCAAAAAATGAGCAATTATCGATCGATCCCCCTTTTTCTGCCCAAAACTTTGACCGGCTGTAACTCGCTCAGTTTTGAAAATTTTCAGGATCCGAAAAAAAGGAAATGTGTAGAAAAAAAATCTCTATCGATCCATGTAAAATTCAATATATTTTTAGCTGATAAAGCTTTCAGAAAACCGGATTTTGTGATTTTCGCGGTTTTTCGGTCATGTTGGGATTTTTTCTATTCGCTGTCCTGGGGACTGGATCCACTGAATCGTTCTGGATTTTTGACACCGATCTAAACTTTCGGAGATCTAATGGAACCAAAAAGTCCGATCAAAAAATATTGACACCGGACGATTCTGTGGAGAAACCTGAATCTCCACTGACATTTTTTTCGAATACACTGACCATTTTGTCATTGTATGTGTCATTGTACTGCTGCGAGGATCTCCCCTCTTTTCTATTCTCTCCATGACCACGTTTTTCTGTGCACAAGTGGCGCAGTGGAAGAGGGCGGGGGTGAGAATCGGTGGGCGGGGGGTTCGAAACCTTCTTATTCGTTTTTGTTTTTTTTTGTTTTTGTATGAACTTTCTAAATGAATATTATGAATTCAATTTTATCTGTGCATGAGAAGACCGCGCCGCACACACGCGGCGGCCACGCCCATTTTTTGCGACAGTGTTCAAAAATGGAACGCAGCGTTAAAATGTGAGTGGGCGTGGTCGCCACGTGTGTGCGGCGCGGTCTTCTCATGCACAGATAAAATTGAATTCATAATATGAAAAGAAATATTGTAAAAATTTCGAATGTTCTGATCGAATACGGGGAAAATAGTATCAGTCGGTGTGTCTGTTTTGAATTCAAAAGCTGGACGTTCTTCCATTTTTCTTCAAATCGAGCAAGCTAATTTTTGAATTTAAAACTTGCTAAGCACCGCGCACGAGGCGCAGCCGAGTACTGCGGAGCCCGCCGGGAGGCGGGGGACGCTAGTCAGTTCTAATAATTCCAGTAATATCACATCACGTTTTAATTTATCTCCTAAAATAATGCAAACACGCCTCACTGCGCATTCTTACATTGTTAGGACGTAATCATTTTCACTCCATTGCAACTTCTACCTAAATTTAGAAAGGGAATACTGATCTTTTATTTCGATCTCATTGTCGTCATGTTTAGTGGAGCGCAGTGATACTCATGTAAGGATATTGAAAAATATTATTATTTTTCAGCACAACCATGAGCTTCAAAGTGCCAGAACTGCCAGACCACATTTCCAACAACCTCTTCTACACATGCATGTCAGAACGATGTCAGCAATTTATAGTGGGATCGTTGAAAACACATTCGCTGTGAGTTCCAACTTTTATGAATTCCTCATCCTCATCCATTAGCTCAGCATAGTTTTTACATCCTCGCTCTACCGAGATTCCCTTGAAAAATGTCTCTTTTTTCTGAATCTCTCAATTTCGTGCACAATTTTCTTCGATTTCAGTAGAGCGCGATTGTAAGAAGCGTGTCGTGCTAATAGTTTAGGAATTGGCTTTAAAAAATCGATGGAGGGCGTTTACTACATGGTTACACTGACAAACCCTGTTTACAACGTGTAAATCAAGAAACTCACCATTGTATGACTGAAAATTGTTAATTTTTGAGTATTTTTAGTCAGAAAATTGTCATTTGTTGACTTTTTGACAATGTTTCAGTAAAAACCGCTATTTTTGCAGTTTTTCATCAATTTAAACAGCTAATGAATGATTTTTGGTTGAATTTTGACTAGTTCCGAAGTAAAACCGCGATTTCTAGATGGAAACTAATTTTAACCAGGAAAAAAGACTGACCAGACCTAAATTATTGAATTTTGACTATTTTGTATCAAAAAATGAAATTTTGAAACCGATTTGTCGTGCTAATATGAACGTTTTTCAGAATCCACTACTCCCTCATCAGCTCCACAACCAAACACCAAGCGGAGTCTATCCACCGCATTGCATGCTACATAGGCTTCCAGCTAAATCACAGAGAAATCACCATCTACTCAGATCTCCCTGATATGACATGCATGAAGTTCACAATTCCACCGATACCGCCGAGATGGAAGCCATTGAGCAAGATACCGGCTCCAACTTCCATCGCAACTTATTCATTCCGCAGAATGACTATCTGGACTAAGCCAGAGTATAGCTGGACGTGCTGGATGACTCATCTCGCGGATGTTTTGCACTGCAGGAAGCTCAAATTGGTGTTTGATGAAGGCGCTGACAAGTATCAGGTTGAGGCATTCAAGAAGATTTTTGAGGAGAAATTTGAAATCCTGAGTGTTAGAGTGGAAAGGAATCAGATGGAGTTCACAGGACAGATTTTGAAGATGTTGCACCCGACTAGAGAGTTTTTTCTTAATCCTATTGACGCGGAGGCTTCGAAGTCAAATGATGCCATTATTAATAAAATTCCTGGAAATCTAGAAGTTCTGGAGTTCGGCGACAAGTTTCCCCTAACTATATCTCATTTGGAAAAGTTGGATAGTCAGAATATCAAGATATGGCTATTGATGGTCACTGACTTCGATCTCAATACCTTCCTGAAGAAGTGGATCTCCCTGAAAACCAATCTGAACTTGAAACAACTCATCGCAAGATTCGGATTGGTATCAATTAGTGAAGGTTACCAGCAGAGGATACTGAATGGGATTCCGTATTATTTGCTCGAGGAAGACAAGGAGACGTTGGTGGTTGGAAAGTATCAAATTCAGAGGAGAGATGGGCGGAGAGCGGTTTTAATGTTTGATACCACTATTTTTCCGGTTAGGGTTAAGATGGTTATTGTTGATTGAGGCTACTATCATATTTACTCTAAGGGCAGGTTAATACCGTATAAGACCGACTATGATCAGTTAGGTCGGTTGAGATCATGAAATCAAGGCTAGAGATCCATTTTTGCAGTTTACACAATTTTTGTGCAGGAGCTCCCTAGCATGTTACAAATTAACCTCTCCCAAAATAATGACGGTTTGACAAACTATAACACCCTAGGGAGTGCTGGTACAAAAAAATGGTTAACTACAAAAATGAAGATCGATTTGAGATTTATATACACTAAAAACTTTGTTATTATCGGACAATTATTGATGCCATGATACCCTGTCAAACTTATATGATGTCATACAGACTGGTGCTGCGTATTGTTTGATGATACATTGTAGTATCCGATTAAGAATGTCTAAAATTGGCTATAATTATATAAGTTTTAACAAATTCTGAGCTAAATTGCTAATTTTATAGAAATGTACAATAAGAATAAGAGTTTATTATTGAACAACAAGTCCGACTTATACTTTAGTCAGTTTTTCAAAGTGAAGAGTAACTACAGTATGCTATTTTTGTTTGTTTTTTTTGTCATTGTATTTTGATTATTTTTCATGACGCTGAATTTTATTATTTTAATTAAAAAAAAAACTTTATTTGTGACACTTTTCCTATTACCTCATGTTATATCTCATATAAACACCTTGAATACTCTTTACCTTATTTTCTTACTTTACCTCCTATATCGATTTCTAAACCTCAATAAATACAATGAAAGCTATAAATTGTATTTTTGTTCAGTTTTGTTCATTCTAAGAAAAATTCGGTCGTGTAACATCATTGACTGGAGAATAGTCAGGTAAGGAGCTAATTAAAGGTAATCGAAGTGGAACCAACCATAGACAAACTAGATCTCATTTTTTATATGTAAATTGAAACACAACATGCTTCTGAATAACAAAAAAGTAACAAAATCTATGAAAAAATACACGATTTTTTTCCAAAAAATAAAGCCAAATGGCACAAGAATCATCTAATTGCTCTGCTCTCTCTCCCCACTAATACTCTTTCTCACCCGGATCATCACTCCCCTAATTAGTGTATGTGCGTGTGAGTGCAACAGGGGGAACCAGCTAAGAAATTCGAAGCCTGTGCTCAAGGCGGCGTGATAAAAGAGCATCAAATAACAGAAGGAGGGGGAGGAGGACATGCAACCATGAATTAGCGCGTGATAATTAGGAATAGAAGGGTGTTTGGCAAAAATATGTAATAAGAATGAGGGGTTTGAGTGAAAAATGTGAGAAAAATCTTTTTTTTAGAGAAAAAAACGCGTCAAAGTCACCCCAGCTTGTAAATACAAACTGTAGAGAAACGCGTCAAAGGCATGTCAGCCGAAGCTTTTTTGAGCAAGCTAGAAATCTCGCTGGCGCGCCTCAGACGCGTTTTTGCAGGCAGAACAACACAGTGACAAAACTACTGGCGTATCGTTGACGCATTCTTGAGGGATTTGAATTACTGGGGCAGCATTTATCAATTCGTTTTGAACTGACTGGCGCGTTTTCTATAAAATTGTTGCTAGAAAATTGAGTTTTTTAATAGATCAACACATAATTTTGGGGAAAACAGAAAATTCTATTGGAGTCAGGTCCGAAACTTATCCTTGAGAGAGCTATGAGGCATCAATGTGTCAAAAAATGTCCCCTCGCCGTGGTGATTTTCATTTTATTTCAAAAGGATTTAATTATAATACACGTGAACTGTTCCCAATTGAAAAATAACGTTTCTATTTATATATTTAGTTTTCCTAACCCCTTAACCCACTGCCCTACATTCTCCCCCCCCCCCCCTCCATCCTCAGAAAAAATTCAAATCAGTATAAACTATTCCCGTCGTCTTTATTGGCAGTTTTGGAATACTCTGTCAAACCATCAAACCAGTTCAGCGAAAAATAATGGCTGAAAAGTTTGTAAGTTTCCCCTTCTCTTGTGTTCAAAGCTAAGCTCAGATTTTTTCAGCGAACCTCACTTCCTAATTTTTGGGCGATTCTTATGCTGATTTTGCTGCTATCGAAGCTCACGTCATCGGATTTTCCGGATTATGTACACCCTCGATTCAAGATGATGAATGTTTCAAGTCCAAGGCGTCGACGTGCTTCCAAAGGTAATTTATTCATTAGGGTCTAGGGTGTTAAGAGCAAGTGCGCTCTATTGAGAATTCCATGAAGAGATTGTCAATAGAGCACTGTTTCATTCGCTGAGCACTCTCGGTAGAGCGGACTTGCTAGTAATTATTCCAAGACACGTAGCAAACGCCCCTTTTTAAAACTTAACTAAATATTTTTTAATCTCAGGAGGAAAACTTCCTTCTCTCGTCGACAACTACCAGAAACTGGCTCGTCTCTCAAATGGAATCTCCCTGGAGATCGGATTACTTGATGGATCGATCCCTTCTGAAACTGCTCTCTCTGAAATTTTACAAATGGGAAAAGCAACAATCAGCGATATCGAAAAGTTGGATTCGAATGTCATTGGTAATGGAATTGAGGAGATAAGGAAGCTACCGACCGCGTTGATTTCTACTCCTGATGTTCAAAAATTGGAAGACCGTTTGATGTTATTAGAGGACGTGATAGTAAATGCAACAAGTCTGGAATCTTTTGGAAATATGACCGGAAAACCGGAATATGTATCGACTCTGGAGAAAGTGAAAACTCTGGATACGTTGAAAAAGGACCTCGATTTTTTCATGCGAGATGTCAATACCTTGGCCAGTGAATACTCTTCAGCCAAACTTCTCTCAAAAGAGATAACGGATGAGAACGTCCAGAAAGCTGGTTCCAATGTGCAAATAGTTTTCTTGAAGCTGGGCTCTGTAGAGACTGCTGCTAAAAGTTTCAACAAAACTGTGGATCTGTTGAGGGAATCGAAGAAAATCGTTGAGGAATCAAAGTTTATGGATATTCTCTTACTGGAAAACGAGTTTCGTGTTAAACTTGCCCAGACGATTTTCCATACGGATGTGACAAACAAATCAATGAACGCTAACCTTGAAAAAGTGACTGGCTTTTCAAAAAAAGGCGTGATAACTCAAAATGCTTTGGAGTCGATTCATCAGTTAGTTGAAAGCCGGAAAAACTTCAAAACTCTCCCTGTCGAGTATACAACTGGTTTACCAAATGGAGCTGTTGACTTGCAACAATTGAGTAGAGATGTCGATAGTCCCTGGATAGCTGAGCGGATCTCAGAGGTATCATTGGTTTCGGAGAACTTGAAGAAGTCGTTCTACTCCCTGACCGAATTAATCAATTTGCTCAATTCAATCGAGACATCTTGGGAATCACTTCTAGATGCTACAAATCAGAATGACTTGGAGTACTTGATGGAACAATTCACAAAATTGTCGGCGGTGGGAATTGTTAATTCAGATAAGTTGTCGACGCAAATCAATGCACTGGTGATCTGCGATAAAACCGTCATGTCATATCCACAACCCAGCATTGAGGAGATAAAAACTGTCGGTGAAATGATGGAAAAATTGAATAAGGCTATCGAAAAAATCTCAAACTTTGAATACATCGACTATTTCAAGAATCTGAAGGACATCAAGACGCTTTTCAACACTTCTGGAAAATCGCCGGAAGACACCAACAAGATTGTCAAAAACGTTATGGAAAAAATTGGAAAGGACCCGGAGTTGAAGAAATTTGAGTCACTTGTAACCCAACTTCTGAATGACCTAACAACAACTCTCACTGCAATTGATGAGATTCCAGAGTTGACTAACGGTATCACTTTGAACAGTGTTGATTTATACCAATCACACATGCTCAACTCCCAACATTCTAAGATCTACAAATGCTTGAGAGATATAAAAGAAGATTTGTCGCCAGTGAAACAAGCTATGAGATTCATTCAAGACTTGAGAAAAATCCAGATTCCAAATGGTCCGAATCCAATTATCAATTCAGTGTTGGCATCTAAAAATGATCTGGTGGCTGCAAAGACGTCTGCTGAAAAAATGAAGGAGGTAAAGACACGTGAAGCATTGTCTCTGAAGGTGTCGTTCCCGAATTCTCTAGAAGTTTCGAAGACTCTTGGTGTGGCTGTGCGAGGATTGGCTGCAATCGATAAGGCTTATGAGTCGAAGGATCGTTTGGACACACTCTTGCAGAAAATAGATGAGATTGTGAAGGAATCGACGGTGTTGGCTCCAGAGAATCAATCGGCTCTTTCGAAACTGGTAGATCTCAAGAAGGTGTTTGCTGGAATTGATGACTTTGTAAAGCAAATCGATGGAATGGAAAATATCCGGAAGAAAAGAGCAATCGGATTATTCAAGGATACTGGAATAGTTCTAGAAGCAGCCGACAAGATTCCAGGAGTCAATGTCGATGTGGTTGCTGCAAAGAATGCTATAGAGAAGTTGAATGCTGCCTCATCCAAGAAATATGATCAAGAATCTGCACAGTTGGATATTCTGAAGGAGTTGGATTTGAACTTTACGAGTTATGAATTCCTGGAAGCTGTGGACTCTTTGAAGGCAATAGACGATTTCTTTTTGGATTATGCTAATGCTATGGCCGCACCAGTTCCCACACCAGCTCTTCAACTTGTCATTCCATCTTCAACTGACTCATCGGGTGTCAAGGACCGTGCTCAACCGGAAACATCGGATATGGATGCTCTGGAAATGACGACTGCGGATAATTTTACACGGTAGGAGAGAAAATTATAATTTTAAGATTATCAATTATAATTTCAGAAATGTGATCATTGGTGTAGTAGCGTTCGTTGGTGTGTTTTTCTCTGCTGCTTCCATCGGTGGTGTTATTTGTTGGAAACGCAATAAACAAGAGAAGCCACTGCCGGATGTTGATCCAGACATGCCCAAACCTGTAGTCATACAAGGTGAATTGCAAATTTTGCTCACTTTGACATTTCTTTTTATTCAGGGAAAAGTAGTGCGGATCCTGCTGTTCCAGCTGCTCCTGAAGTTCCAGCTGCCCCCGATGCTCGAGCTGCTCCTGCAGCTGATGCTCCCCTCGTTGTTGCTCCTGCAGCTGATGCTGCCCTCGTTGTTGCTCCTGCAGCCATTCTTCCTGCTCCTGTTCCATCAGATGAAAACATGCTTACGGCTATCGCGTCATCCGTCCCAAATCTGCACAATGAAGAACTTCAACCTACCCAATGGACAGATGGTAGGATGAATGTCCGTCCCCGATGACTAATTTTCGCTTCTTTTTTTTTCAGAAGATATTGCTAAAAGGATGAAATTCATTTTTGATACGCAAAAAGCGTTTGAAGACAGTATGGTGGTGAATGTCGAATTGCCAAACGAGTTTCCGAAGTCGTATCTCAAATATTATGATACAAATGACGAGAGAAAGGCTACTGCTGAGCTGAAGGAAGAGAATAAGAATGAGCGGTGGTGAGTTTTTGTTATGTGTCTTTAAAATTAATAATATTTTCATTCACAGGGATTCAAATCGCGTTTGTCTGAAAGCTCACAGATTCCCATTGGCCGGTTTCCCGGAAACTAATAACTTTATCAATGCGAATGGTAAGAAATTTGGAGAATACGACTGGTGGTCAGCTCAAGCGCCAACAAATGAACAGTTCCCAGGAAAAATATCGACAGTTGAGAAAACGTTAGCCATGTTTGTGCAAGGTAACATTGGAGTGGTGTTGATGCTATGCGAGTTCAAATTGATAAACCACCAAGATGAGAGTGAGTCACAATTTGTTGATTTTTTCAATATGATGAATGATTTCAGGTTATCAAAATTGTGCTGAATATTTCTCCCAGGAAAAAAATGGAACGATGACTCATGGAAAATTGACAGTGACAACAAAAGATAGGATTGATCAAGTGCCAGACATGACGTTCCAGAAGGATCATGTACTCTTCAAACTTGAAATAGAGGAGAATGATACGAAGAAGAAACACGCAGTCGATGTGTTATTGACAAAAGATTGGTTAGAGAAGAGTTCAATGATTACACCACTTAGTGTTATATCAAAACCAAAATGCGCACTAGATATCATCAGATTTGCGGATAGTTATAAGGTTTTTGATTTATAAAAAAAACAATTCTCAAAATTATATGTATTCCAGTCGAACGTTTGTGTGATGAGTAAACACGGAACCGGGCGTGCTGGCACGATCATGGCCATCAAAAATGCATTACACCTGTTGGAAACCCATGAGACGGTCACTCTTTATGATAGTGAGTTATTTTGTTTTCAGCCTACCGGGACATTTCTACACCCAACGGTTTTTATACGTCCCGCAGATTTTGAATTCTTTATGAATTTCTTATTTTTCAGTCATCGAACCGGTTCGAGATGTACGTTTCGGAGCAGTTGAGAATGAACTTCAGTTGTTTTTCGTCATCGTCACCGTTGCTTTTTATCTTTTGGAAAAGGCAAATTTGGCGTGTATGCCAAGCTACGACTTTCTCGATTTTTTCCATGCACGGTTCTATCAAGCAGATTTCGAACGCTATGCTCCTCTTACAAACAGAGATAAGAAGTGGAAAAGTGAAGCTTATAAAGATCGTGTGAATCTTTTGAGAAGATATGTGAACGAAGCAAAAACTGAAGCGATCAAAATATCGAAAAAGAATCCTAACAACGGAACTGAATATGAGTTTGATCTGACCAAACGGGAAATGCTCAAGGAATGGGATCCTACTGAAGTCAGAAAAACTCGAGCCGACAACGATCAGCCGAGAGGACTTCTTCAACAACAGAGACTTCAACAGAAACAAGTTGCGACGAAGAAAAAGAAAAGGGAGAAGCAAGAGAAGACTGATGTAGGTGAAGAAGGAGAGGATCCAAAGAAGACGGAGGAGTCGAAGAAGAATCCATCCAAAAAAGAAGCGTCCAGGAAAGAGGCGTCAAAGAAGAATCCGTCGAAGAAGAATCCATCCAAGAAAGAAGCGTCGAAGAAGGAAAAGTCGAAGAAGAATCCGTCAAGAAAGGAGGCATCAAAGAAGGGAGCAAAAAAGGAGGAATCGAAGAAGAAGAAGAAGTAGCTGGTGATATTTTTTTGTATTACTCGGAAAATAAAATTGTGTTTGTTTAAGCCTGTGCTTTTTTTATTCCTTTTTCAGACTTGTAAAATATACTTTCAGAGAATAGCAAGGTTTTTAGCAAATTAGTGGTCTCTCAGCAATTCGAATAAGGTAAACTATATATTAAAATACATTCTTACATAGCCTGAATAACCCCATAACTATATGTATGTTCTAGACTGCCCAAACATCGCTAGAGACCCAAAATCCGCGGGTTACTGGACCAGCGCTACGGAATCATGTCGTGCTCAAAGAATCAATCTTTATAAGCCATCAGATATGTTCCGAGGCGAGAGAACTTATCGGGGGAATCGGAGAATAAGGAGGAGGAGGTACCGCAGTTTTCTGAAATCTGAAAAACACCAAACTTTTAAATTTTAATCTCGAGAAAAAAGTCAAAACATGACAAGCTGGACATACGGACCAACTTATACACATGTAGACAAAAAACTCTCAATTCTTGGCTGAAATTCATATGAAAACACATTGAAACCCTCGATTTAAACATTCTATCACACGAAATCATTTATTTATAATTAAAAATTATTATAGTTTTCGCTTTGGAGTCCCAACGCGAGTAGAATGACGTGGAAGGCACTAATCCAATTTTGATCATTTCTTGATATACCAGATTTGATAAATGATTGAAATTCTGAAAAATTACCCCAAATTTTCTTAGATTTTGAGTTCCAAAGAAAAAGAACTCACTGTTTGAAATTTGAGAGTTTTTACTCTTAATCTTATAGAACGTCCTTTAGAAATACTTCATTTTGCTTGAATTCTGAAGTTCGCACTCTTATGCCATCCTGAATACGGAGAGATTGGATAGAAGGGAATGGAAAACACTTACTTTTAATTTGTTGCGTATTATTTGGCTATAATAAAATATTCCTTTTCGGTACTGAATTGATAGGGGAGGGGTTGGAGGAATAAGTAGGGTAATGGGGTAGTGGGGGACACGTGGAATTGGAAATTCTAGAAGATTCCTTAAATTTTGTTAATTTTCTCCCTCCGGAATTTTCTAGAATTTCCATTTCCACGTGTCCCCCACTACCCCACTACCCTACTTTTCCCTTCTACCCCTCCCCATAAATTCAGTACCGAAAAGGAATATTTTACTGTATCCGAATAATACGCAACAAATTAAAGGTAAGTGTTTTCTATTTGGTTATCTTTCAATCTCTCCGTTTTCAGGATGGCGTGTGCAGTACTAAGAATTCAAGCAAAATGAAGTATTTCTAGAGGACGTTCTATAAGATTAAGAGTAAAAACTCTCAAATTTCAAACAGTGAGTTATTTTTTTTTGGAACTCAAAATCTAAGAAACTTTTTTTTTCAGAATTTCAATCATTTATCAAATCTAGCATTTCAAGAAATCATCGAAACAATAATGGTGACTTCCACGTCAGTCTACTCGTGTTGAGACTCCAAAACTAGAACTATTATAATTTTTAATTATAAATAAATGGTTTCAAATGATAGAATGTTTAAATCGGGGTTTTAAACAGTTTTCATATGAATTTCAACCAAGAATCGAGAGTTGTTTGTCTTTATGTGTATAAGTTTGTCCGGATGTCCACCTAACAGAATTCCAGACTAATTATTCACGCTGTTCTTCACTTTGTACCTAATTGTCCATTCTTGGTAGAACCCTTTAGCTATATAACTATTCAGCTGACTCTTATAAAAAATATGTATTAACTATGTCTGTGTGTCTGCCTATCCAGATTTCCAAAAACATTCTCGATTAGAATTTTATTTAATTTATACCTAATAAGCTTAAAATCTAAAACCTGCATAACATTCCAGCCTAGAATACTACTCAGAATGCCTAGTTTCTCATGTTGCATTCAAAGGATGTGGATTTTCGGACAGTTAGGTTTTCTAAGATTACTGTAGCTTTATTGTTACAAACGTAAAACTTCTCAAATGTTATTAAACATGAAAAATATAAAAATAACATGGATTTTTCAAATTCAAGACAAAGTTGTCAATTTCTCCTGGAGCTTCTCGATGAACGTCTCCTTGTCCTTGATCTTTTGAGCAAGCATCTCATTCGAATCCACCAATCTGAAATTGTCTGTCTATCTGTCCGTCCGGATGTCCGAACACAACTCACCCCTCAATCATGTTGTCCTTCTCCTCGAGTTCATCTTGCTCTTGGGTTACCTCTTCGTAGAATTGGCTGAAAAAATGAAAAATTGCTTTGGACTCTGAAAACCTAAAAACTAACTTTTTCAACTGCTCGAAATCGCCCTCCAACTCTTTGGTGCGTTCACGGTACTTCTTGAAATCTCTGTCGAGTCTGGAATATGAAAAAGTTGAAAATAATTTTATATTTAAAAAATCTAACCTGTTGCAAGAGTCGTTCAAAATTTTCACAGCTCGTTGACTTTCATAGTTGAGAAGGTGAAACGCTTCGATGTCGGCTTTGTGTCTGGAAACAATAAATAAAGGTTCAGTAGTGATAGTAAAGCTACAGTAATCCAAGAAGTCCCATTAACCTAGTGAAGCAACAGTAGTTCAGGTGAATCTACAGTAATCTCAGGAAGGCTGATATAGTAACCTTGGTAAAACAACAGTAATCTAGGTAGTCCCATCAGCCAAGTGAGGCTTCTGATGAAGCTACAGTAATCTTAGTAGACAAAGATACAGCAATCTCAGGAAAGCTGCTTCAATAACCTAATGAGGCTACAGTAATCCTACTGAAGTAATCTTATTGCCCTGAAAAACCCTCAAACTTGGTAGAATACTGCCAGTTTTGTGTTTTTCAGGCAATTTTGAACTAGTTTAGGTCAAAATGACGTTTCCGGAAGAATCCGACGCAAAAATTACATATTTTCGATGTATTTTGACCGTTTTCTGCCGCGTTTAAGGGTTTGCAGAACATTTGGACGTCATCAACAGACAGGCGGACACTGAAAAGCAATTTCGACCCAAAATGAGCCGAAATTGACGATTTTATGCGCTAAAAACAGAGAAAACGTGAAAATACGATGCCAGGACATCCGGACACTACAGATAGGCATATATACATCAAAAACTGCAAAATTCGAATGATTTGAACCCAAAATGAGCCGAAAATGAAGCTCGATGTAAGTTATCTTAATAGGTGAAAGTACAGTAATCACAGTAAGGCTGAATTTATTCGATCTAGAGTAATCCTAGTAAGGCTACAGTAACCTTAGTGAAGCTACAGTAAATTTCCAACAGTTCTAGCTACAGTAACCAAACTTACAGTATCCCCTTTCTATGCTACAGTAAACCAACTTACTTTTGGATAGTTGCGTAGAGATTGCGTCTCTTCGCGGTTTGCTTCGGGGGGTTTTCCTTGAGAATCTTCAATTCTTCGAATTTCCTAAAAAATTTTTTAATAAAAAATATATAATTGAGCAATTAAACTAACACAGTGAGGTCCTCAATTGCTTTTTTTTGAGCAATTGCAGTTATTTCATAATACTGTTGCTCTTGTTTGAGCTTGAGATATTCTGCTTGAAGAATTTCCTCATCGCTCTTCTTCTCAAATGGGTTTTCCATTTCAAGAGTGCCGGGAGCACCAGGAACTCGAGCAAATGGAGGTGAGGAGCCAGATGGAAGCTCCATGTCGAGCTGAAACCATTCTCGATTCATTGAAGATCTGGAAAAGAGATTAATTTTGGCGTCATGTGGACAACTCAATCAGGAAAATCGGAGAGAGTATGAGATGAGAATTCAGAATATTGTTTAACTGGTAAATTGGATTAAAATTGGTGGAAATCGCTTTAAAATGGTTGAAATTGGCGAAAATTTACTTCAAATTGGTTGAAATTGCTCAAAAATGGTTACCATCGGTTAAAATCGCTCACAAATAATTAAAAACGGAATCAGTTTGCTTAAAATTGGCGAATATTCCCTCAAAATTGGTTTAAATCGCACAAAAACCATTCGAAAGAGCTGATAATGACGGAAAAATAAAATATTAATTCAGTGATGATACTGAGTTCAAAAAATCAATAAATAATAAATTAATCATAGAAAAAAATGCCTTTGTTTGTTCAAATTGATATGAAAATTGGGAATAGTGCATCACGGGCGGTTCTTATCAGGGAGGGCTCTAGGTGACCTGGATTGGGGACAGATATGGGACAGGGAATGGAACAGGGAATGGTACAGGAATGAGACAAACTTGGGACAGGAATGGGACAGAAAATGAAACAGGGAATGGGGAAAAGTATGAAAAACAGGGAGATAGGAAAATTGAGAAACACGGAGAACATTTTGAATTCAGATAATGCCAGGGATGAGTTAAGGACAGAAAATAACATAAAAACCGTGAAAAACGGTGAACAAATAAGTGAAATAGCCACAGAAACGGAAAGTCATGGAAACAGAATCGGTAAAATCGGTAAAAATCGGTCAAGATTGGTCAAAGTCGGTCAAAATCGGTCAAAATCGGTTATGATCAATTGAAATTGCTTAAAATCGGTTTACATCGGTTTGGATCGGTAAAAATCTGTTTTAGAGGTTAAAATCGGTAAAGATCGGTCAAAATTGGTGAAAATCGGTAAATATCGGTTAAAATCAGTTAAAATCGGTCAAAATTGCTTAAAATCGGTCAAAATCGGTCACAGACGATTAAAATCTGTAAAAATCGGTCAAGATCGGTCAGAATCGGTTAAAATTGATTGAAATCGGTAAAGATTGGTTAAAATCGGTAAATATTGGTAAGAATCAGTTTAGATCGGTAAAAATCAATTAAGATTGGTTCTGTCTAGAGTCTGGGTAAGCCACCACGAGAAGATTCTAGATTCTAATTGTAAGAGACAGCTTGATAAGTACTATAGCTATGAGGAGATTGCTAGAGACAAGATGGAGCATAGACTGGTGTAGCGGACGTACAAAAGCGGGAGAAATTTAGAATATTTTGACAAAAATACGGTAGCATTGGGAGCCATTATGGTAGCAAGGATATTTAAGGACTCAATGTGGGAACTTTCGGGTCATTGAGGGATTAAAAAGCAGGAACATTAAGAAATAGCACAATCAGACTAGGCGGAAGAGATTTTTGAACAAAAATCAATACTTGGTGGTGAGTAGTCAAATATTAACGACGCATCTCTCTAATTTTCCCTGTCAACTCCCGAATTGTTGCATCCAGTCCTCCATTCTGTGCTGACAACGCCTTGTTGGTTTGCTTAAGTCTGAAAAAAAAGTGCAGCATAATTAAAGTTGTCTGCTCTAGAACTCACTGTGAGATTATCACATCCTTCTCCTCCATCAATTTTCGAGTTTCTGGACCGTTTTTTTCGGTCTGGCTATCATGTTCGTCGACGATTCTAAAATATGATTGAATTAGGGTCTGTAACAGTTTAAAAATGTCTCAAACTTTCTGAAACTGAGGAAAAATGTTGGAATTTGATGGAAAGTATGAAAACTAGCTGAAAACCATTTAAGACTACTAAAATCGATTCGGAATGGCGATAAATAGAGGTTCCCCTCTTACAGAACTCACAAAACCAGCTGAACTAAATACTAAAAACGTATCAAAACTGTCTAAAACCCGTCTAAAATCCCAAAAATGGCAAAATAAATACTAAAAACTGATTAAAACTACGAAACACTGATCAGAAATCGGTTAAGATTGGCTTAGATTGATTAAAATCGGCTAAGACGGGCTAAACTCTGTTAAGATCTGACAAAACACTACTGATAACTGTAAAAACCCTAGAAAACAGTCTAAAAATAGCCCCCACATCGGTTAAGTTCAGTAAAGGTCTTCTAGGATTGGCAAAGATGGTTAAAGATCGGTTAAAATCGGACAAAACACTACTGGAAACCATAAAAACTGGCAGAAAACGCATGAAATTTTGCTTCAACCAGCATAAATCAGCCTGAATTCCCAAAAAAAAGACTATCCAAATACTAAACACTTTAGAAAACCACTTCAAACTCAGCTAGGCATGTTTGAAACTACCAAACACCGATCAAAATCTTCCCAAACAACGCTAAAGTGTCAAAATTCCACTAAAAACCATTAAAAATAGTCTGGAACGCTTCAAGCTCAGCTAATAACCCTAAAACCAGCCAGGAATCCCAAAAATCCCCAAACTCACCGCTGAATTTTCTCTTTCATATCTCCTTCCGCCCTTTGTAGTGTCGAGTTGAGTTTGAGAAGTCTGAAATTCTTTAATAAGAATCAATTCAATAATCCCCAAAAAAACTCACTGCTCCTGTCTTGCCAACAAAATTTTCTTCTTGGCAAGATTATTATCCCGCTCCATTTGTAGGTTAGACAGGTCTTTGGACAATCTGAAAGTCAAATTTTTGTCTATTTTGATCAGGTCATGAAAACTCACTTAGTCACCGTGGCCTCCAGTTGGCTTTCCTCCAGAACTGGGAACTGTGCTTCGTTATAATCCCTGTAAGGAAATGAATAATTATCGGAATTCCAATAAAAATCTAAAACTTACGCCACTATCTTCACTATTTTCATATTTTCCTCTTCACATTGGTTGCTGATAAGCCAAACATAATCCCAAAGTTTGATTACCTGGGCTACTGTAATTTTGGGAAGAGGAGCTGGTTGCTCCTCCAGCGGGTCCTGGTTTCTTGATGGAACGGCCTCAGGGACGGTGGACGTACTGGGCATCTGAGACTCCTCCTCTTTCATCCTCTTCAAAACCGTCTTCAGATTCCTAATGAGAAATAGAGGCTTAGCAACGACTTCCGGATGAAAAGACACAAATTCTTTGTCAAACTTCACGGTATTCCTAGTTTTCTTCTCCAGAATAATGACTTTGGTCTTCTTTGGTTTAGCTTGGGGCGTGTACAGGTTGATTAACTTTCCATTTGACGCCTCCCATGGAATTTTCACTGGTTGCGTCTTGGTTTTCCTGCCCGGATTCGTTCTGAGAGACTCAGGCTCTTCAAACGACACGGAACCATCTTTAGCTTCTGGTTGTTCGACAATACAAAAGAGCTTAGCTTTGAAAAAAGGCGGTGCGGATATCTCAGATGAGGACGTCTCGAGTTCTTCTTCCATTTCCAGCAATTCCAGCTTCGCGTTGAGACGCCCTTCCAGGACCACTGGTATCGCCGTTTGGGTCTCGGTTGATGCATTCTTCTTCTCGAGGCTGGGAGTTTCAATCGGGATTTCAGACATCTCCGACGACAGTTTTTTGTGGAGACCAGGAGGTTTTGCAAGGATTGATGTCGTCGCTGATTGTCTGAGATAGGCTTAGATCAGTTAATATCGGTTGATACCGGCTAAGATCTGTTGATATCGACTGAGGTTGTTAAAAATCGGCAAAGATCGGCGAAAAACGATTAAGATCGGTTAATACCTGTTGAGATCGGACAAAAAATCTCTGAGAACTATGAAAACTGAGAAAAATGCTTTAAATTTATCTTAAACCAGTAAAACTAGCCCCAAATCCTTAAAAAAAAAACCCCAAACTTACCTCTCGAATGTTGATTCTTCAGACAGCAGTTTTTTGTGGAGACCAGGAGGCACCTTAGATGACGTGGATTCATTTTCAGTTTTCTCAGGCGGCTCATCCGGGACATCTGGTAGCGTCGGTACTTGAGAAGACGTAGAGCTAATTCCAGCTGCAATTTCTGCTACTCTAGTCATTTCTGACTTCTGATTGGGCCGAGGAAGTTTAGTGAGAATTCCTGGCGGTGTTGACTCATAAGACGACAGCTTCGTGTTCATTCCAGGGAGCTCAAATTTAATTTCAGCTGGTTCAAGACCGGGAGGTGGCCCAGATGACAATTTCTGGGGGAGTCCAGGGGGCGGGGGAAGGATTGACAGCGATCCGGATGCTTCAGAATTCCTGGAGCTGTTTCCAGCCTTCTGGTTGTGGGTTGATGCATTCTGTGCCATAGCTATTTTTTTGGACACCGGCTTTTTGTCGAGACCAAGAGGTGGCGCTGATATCTCAGATAACTTGTAGCCATTTTCAGCTTTCTCGGGCTCACCTGACTTTTCCACTGTCACATCAAGCTTTGGGTTTTCCAGGACCACTGTTGGCGTAGATGCTTCAGAAGACGTAGAGCTATTTCCAGCTGCAATTTCTGCTACTCCAACTATTTCTGACTTCTGGTTGGTTCCAGGGAGCTCTAAGATGATTCCAACCGACTCACATTTCTCCGTCCCAGATATCAAATTTCTATCACAGGGTGACGACAGTTTCTTTGGGAGTCCGGGAGGCGGGAGAAGGATTGATAGCGATCCTGACACCACAGATGAAGTGGAGCAGTTTTCACCCTTCTCGATGTTGGTTGATGCATTGTGTGGCATTCCTACTGTAGCTTTTTCCTGTGGAGTGTCCGTGTCGAGACTCAGAGAGTCTACAAGAGGTCCAACCGCTTTCTTGGTGAGTCCTGGAGGCTCAGCAAGCATTCCTGGCGGTGTTGATTCTTCACACACCAAGTTCTTGTCAACCCCAGGAGATGGCTGGTGGAGTCCAGGAAGGTCGGCAAGGATTGATAGCGATTCTGCATACTCAGGCGTTATCTCTTCGCCCTTTTCTATTTTTTCCATCACACAAGACATCACAAACTCCAAAGACGACACTTTCTTGTCCATAAGAAGCAAATCTTCTGGGACCACCGTGGAGCCGTTCCCCGTGATTTGAGTCTTCTCGATCACACTTGGTAGCCCCAATTCCAAAGACGACAGGTTTTGCTGGAGTCCAGGAGGCGGCGGGAGGATTGATAGCGATGATGATCCCTCAGATGTCGTGGAGCTGTTTTCAGGCATTCTTACTGTAGCGATTTTCTGTGGAGGCTTCGTTTCCTCAGATTCCTTGGCCAACAGCTTCTTGTGGAGTTCAGGAATCTCTACCAAGATTGATTGCAATTTTGACATCTCAGACTTGGTAGGCTCTCGACCCTTTTCTACTTTCTCGTTGATACTGAACAACAGCGACTCCATGGACATTATTTTCTTCTGAATAAGAATCACATGATCTGGTGGCGCGGAGCCGTTCTCCGCGATTTCTAGACTCTTGTATAGACTCTCGATCAATTTGGGTAGCTCGGATTCCAAAGACGACAACATCTTGTTATACGACGGTACTCTTGGCGCCACTGGTTCCTCTATTATCTTTTGGTACCTGACGACCTTATTGGTGAGAATGGAGTGCTTCTCGAAGAATCCGGGCGGTGCTGTTAGCTGCAGTGGCTGGAAGGGCTTCTGGGGCTCGTCATTTGGATCCTCTCTCAATCCCAATGGCTCAAAATACTTCAGCTCCAACGTCTGCCCATTTCCATCTCTAAACATCTTCAACATCATCCCCTCGATCTCTTTTCGATCCTCCACTGGCACCAAAAACAGCGCGGAATTCGCAATAAGATCCCGAATCGGTTTATGCTCCGTCCCGAAAAACTGTTGGACCCATCCGAGTTGCAACAGGAATCGAAGTGTCCAGACGTGCAAGTGAGTGACATGTCCCGGGAAACGATCGGTCTCATCGAGGAGATTATAATAGACGCCTGTCTGGTAGAAGTGGGATATTGGGAATTTGTGTGATGGTTGAAAGGCTATCAGAGCGTAGTCTGGAGTGATTCGACGAGCGTGGTATTTGAGGAAACAGGAATCTTTTCGCACCTTGGCGCAGTCTTCAAGAGTTTTTGTCCAGGAGAGGTAGTAGCCCTGAAAAATAGATAATCTTGGTAATTTTAGACTTTTTTGAATTGTTTATGATTTAGTATTAATTAAAATTGGTTAAGATCGTATATTATTATTAATGATCCGTTGAGATCGGTGAAAATTGGTTCAAAAGAGCTTAAAACTGACTAAAAAAGCTCAGAATTGACTAAAGACCTTAAAACCTTCTTAAAAACGCTACAAAGCCGTCTAAATCTGTTTAAAACACCTTAAAATTATTGTAACTGCTTGAAATTGAAAATTTAAGTCTGAAATTCCTCAAAATAGTGTAAAACTGAATGAAATCACCTAAAAGCAATCAAAATTTTCAGCTATCTTTTTTTTAACCCCTAAAATAGTCTGAAATATTAAAAATCTCTAAAACTAATTGAAATTTTTTTCCCCACAAACTCACTGCATTCGTCAGTGCATATCCATTCAGAATTCCCAAGAATCTCTCCTTCAACGTCTTCAAACACTCGGGTCCATGCTCCAAACACGGCTCCTTTCTACTCCAATCGACACCGTTCACAACAGAGTGAAAGAAAAATGCGGCGGCTTGGAGAGGGTCAATGATTTGAGTGAGGTCCGGAGCACATGTCATACTGTACCCCCAGTGGGTCTCCTGATCCATTCTGGTGGAGGTGTACATCGGATCCTCGACGAGCTGGAAATAGATCGGCTGAGGTCGGTTGAGATCGGTTAACATTGCTTAAGATTGGCTAAGAGCGGTCAAGACAACCTAAGATCGGTTAAGATCGGTTAAGCCTGCCTAAGCAGCTCCACCACCTCAAGAACTGCTTATCTGAAGGGCCTGCTTAGATATCCGATCTTTGCCAATCTTAAGCACCCCGTGCATTCCAGCTTACCACACCCACCTAAACAGATCCAACCTACCGTAAGCAAACTCTTATCGCAATCGAATTTCTCTAGGAACTCATTCATCTGCTCCAGCGACAGCGTGAGATCCAGCGACTTGTCATCATCTTTCTTCCTCCATTCCCCATTTTTCACATTCAGGATCCCTGAAACCACTTTTTGTTTGCTTTTTTTGAATCACTAGCAAAGAAAATGATTCAAAACTCACGCATATGTTTCGCACTCAATTTCTGGTGCTGCCTTTTAAGCATGAGCGGGACGACGTCAAGGACGTCTTCAGCGAACACACGGTAGGATTCTGGGGAGACGGCAAGCATGGGGGGAAGGCAACGAATGTAGATGTTTTTGCGGTGGTTCTTCTGGAAAGATGGGCGGTCGATGAGGAGATTGATAAACAGACAAACAGAAAGGCAAAAATCTTTAAAGGCGTATTGTGGTCTGTTGTGATGTTTTCATATTTTAATGTATGAGTTTCGGCGAGTTCATTTTCATAGTTCAAGAATTTTTTAATTCGGTCCACAACCCGCTGAGAGCGAGCGCCGAAAAGTTTGGTCATTGAAAGTGTCGCGAAAAAATAGGGGCCGTGGCCTAGAAATTCGACTTCGAAAAAGTTGATTTTGTGAATTTTGACGGTATTTTCGATTATTTTTGTTGTATTTCTTCAATAATTTCGATAGAAAACGGCAAATATTGATAGAAAAACACTAAAAACTATCGAAAATAACGCCAGAAATAGCAGAATACTGAAAAAACAACTTTACAGAAGTGAAATTTCTAGAAAATTCTCGCTGGCCAAACTTTCCGTTGGTTTTTTCAGTATTCTGCTATTTCTGGCGTTATTTTCGATAGTTTTTAGTGTTTTTCTATCAATATTTGCCGTTTTCTATCGAAATTATTGAAGAAATACAACAAAAATAATCGAAAATACCGTCAAAATTCACAAAATCAACTTTTTCGAAGTCGAATTTCTAGGCCACGGCCCCCATTTTTTCGCGACCCTTTCAATGACCAAACTTTTCGGCGCTCGCTCTCAGCGGGTTGTGGACCGAATTAAAAAATTCTTGAACTATGAAAATGAACTCGCCGAAACTCATACATTAAAATATGAAAACATCACAACAGACCACAATACGCCTTTAAGAACACAAAAATCCAGGCGAGACAGCATGCAACATTCAAAGCTTTTGATTCTCGGACATTTGGACAGACAGACACACAGATAGACATAAAGACAGCTAGACCATCCAATTGAGAAACATGCATTAGGAAATTTGGACAAACAGACACACAGACAGACACAAAAATCTCTAATAGCCCAAAAGCAGCCAGGTAAACAACATGAAACACAAGAATCTTTTGAATTTGGACATTCTGACAGACAGACACACAGACAGACACAACGGACAACATACGGCGTTTTCGGACATCCGGACTTTATTTTGCCACATAGAGACTCAGCTATCCCAGATTCCAGGCTATCATCCCCCAAATCTGAAATCCTACGGACATCCCGACCAACAGACACACAGACATCCAAACTCACCGACATCGTTGTCATATTCCGAAGAATGCCCGCCATTCCTGATGCATCGTTCACGTTCCTCCTACAATTATTCGAGAGCATTGTATGGAATATATCGATATCTTGTTTGTCCAGGAGGGTGAATGTGTATTTGTGGATTGCCATGAGATCATCAGTGAGGTAGTCGATATTGGATCTGAGAAGGGTGTCCTGATGGTAGATTTCGAAGTCACGCTGAAAAAATTGTGGAATTTTTGCGGTTTTTCAAAGTTTTCGGTAGATTTTTCAGGCGGGGGACTAGTTTTGGGATTCTAGGTCATCAGCGCGGGAAAGTTAGGCCACGTCATTTTTCAACGTTTCTGATATAAGTATTTGGCAAAGGATGCTTACCATGACATTGTCACTTCTGCTCTCGATTTGATAGTTTTTCGCATAGATCACCCGGTATCGGGTGTCTTTGTGCTTGGCAGCCATTTGCCCAAGTGTCTGGAATGAAAAATTGTTGGGAAACTGGTTTAAAAACCGAAAAACCCGGTTTGGAAACAGGAGCGGCAGAGATTCAGAGAAAACGAGACTGTTTCGAAATAAAATCAGCTAGAGAATGGAGACGCAGATAGTAACAGATATCAATATGAGACACAGAGAAAGAGAGGATCTGGCGCGATGCCAAGAATTTGAATAGGTATTGTATCAGATAGCTGACATGGGGATATTTCTTGAGCCAGAATAGGTAGAGGAGTGATTTTGGTACTGTTGGAAAGCCCATTGAAACTTCTATCAGGATTTGTTAAGTTTTTTGACTATAAGTCGGATTTCTGTGCAGAATTAAATGAAATCATAATCTTACAGGTCTTCAAACCCTGAAAATTTTTTTCTGAAATTCCAGTACTTAGGCCCCTAGTTACTGTAATCAGCTTAATAATACCTCAAATTTTCAGAATTTTGAGTCCCTCTTATCAGTAAAAAGCGTAAAATCCTAATCCTCATTATTTTTTACTTCAAGACCTTCTCCAGCTCCCTATCCCTACTCTAACCGACCATCAATCACTATTCCTACACGAATAACAAAACCATATTCAAATTGCACGTGCCACCCTCTTCCCCCATTTTCTTTTTCAATGTAATAAAAACAATAGAGCATACAAAAATGAGAGAGCATGTGTCCTTGTGTTCGTCGAAAAGCGGAGGAGAAGTTGTGAGTGAGAAGACAAGACACTCTCTCCTGTTATGATTGGAAAGTAAGATGGAGGAAGGGGAATGGTTGGTCAATGATGCAAGTGCGCGCCAGCGGTAATATGTAAAAGATGAGAAGTTGGAGGGGAGGAAGGCTAGTTGGGGAAAAACAGAGATTCAAAAGAGGAGAAAAAGAGACGCAGAGGTTAAGAAAGGGAGGAGCGATCTTGGCACGGTGCCAGGGGTACTGTAGAAGGCAAGAGAAGGAGCACTAGGCTAGTTAGGGAGGAACAAAGGATTGGTCTAAAATGTTTCAAGAAAACGCGTTCTACTGATAAAAGGGATTCAAAATTCTGAAAATTTGAGGTTTTGATATGCTGATTACAGTACCTAGGGGCCTAAGTATTTACTGGAATTTCAGATTTTTAGGGTTCGAATAGCTGTGAGCTGTATTTCAAAATTGTAGACTATATTGCAAAAAAATTCTGCACAAAAATCAGAGTTTTGGTCAAAAACTGGCTTTTTTTCAGTAAATATGGAAAAAATTCTAGCAAGGCCTGAAATGTGCCTAAAAGTTTGAGGTTGGTTACAGTAACTAGGCACCCAAGCACTACAATTTCAGTTTTCCAGAGTTCGAATGGCTGTCTGCACAAAAATCCGATTTTTAGTCAAGAAACATGGAGTTTTCTCGTAAATGTTAGTGAATATTTTCAAACTAACGATTTTGCCATTTCGGCACCAAACTTGGCCACTTAATGTCCTATTTTTGATCAATACCACCTTGAAAGTGACTACTCAAAAAAGTTTAAAATGCAGTGCAGCATCTTGATTTAATTATCAATATACTAATTAGCCTTTCTTACGAGCAAAATTTCTAATAAACGAGAAAATTCATGGAAGAGAAGAGACGTCCCAGGCGCCCCTCTTTTTATCGATAGGGTCGACGACTGTCAATAGTAAGGGGTGTCTTTTCGGAGGGAGGAAGTTGTGAGTGAGAAGACAAGACACTCTCCTGTTATGATTGTGAAAAGAAGGAGGGGGATGGTTGACCAATGATGCAAGTGCGCGCCAGGGATAATATGCAAAAGATGAGAAGTTGGAGAAGAAAGGGGCGGGATCTGAAAGGAAGGAGAGAGGCTAGTTGGGGGGATCTGGTGATGGAGGAGCAGAGATTCAAACGAGAAGAAAGAGAGAGAGAGAGACAGTACTTGGATGTGCTCCCTCCTCCTCCTACCAATAGAATGGCGTCATAAGTTAAAGAGTGCGTAGAGCGAGAGGGGACAGCAGTACTTTGAATATCAGAGGGATGGTGGATAGACGGTTAGCCTAAGACGACGCTAGGGTCAATTCATTGCACGAACATTTATATACCTTTGACATGGGTAGTTCCGTTTTTTTAACCGGGACGTGGACGATAACTGTTTCGAAAAAAAGGGTTTTGAAATCTCTAGTTTCGAGGCGTCCTGGTTCATAGACAGTTATCAGAATTCAGAGTCCACGACCTGTGTTCAACATACTCGATTATCCACATTCCGCGCTTCTCTGTACCAATACGTGATGGATCCCTCTGTATCATCCATGTGGTTAATCGGATGCTATGGGTTTTCGGCTGGGTTTAGTTAGCCGTCGCCAAAAACTTATCAGTTTCTAATTCGAAATTGCAAGTTTTTATAAGAACTGAGAATTTTCTGAGAGGCTGTCAGAATAATATAATGTTGTACTAAGGTCGACTCTGATTTTTTTCATAGAATAATTTATGTGTGTCTGAGTTCATTTCCATATCGAAAAATCTTTTTTAATCGATCTGAAACCCGCTGAGAGCGATTGCAGATGAGTTTGGGTATTTCGCCCAAACTTTTTAGAGTTTTGACTGCGGTCGTATGTCCTGTTGTTCATTTCCGTGAGTTCATTTTCTTATCGAAAGAGTTATTCAATTCGGTCCTTCACTAATATATTGGATTTTCAAGTTTTCGCCTTTTTTCTACTATCTTTGTAGTTTGCCTATCTATTTAGCTCTTTAATCGTTAAAAAAAAACTCACCTACGATTGCTTTCAGCGGGTTTCAGACAGAATACAACCTTCTTTTGGTGTACACTTTCATAGTTATGGAAAAAATTCTTGTTTGAGAAGAGTAGCTGGATCTCGTATTGTATTCATATAACTATGTTCAAAACCGATGATTCCCATATATCAATTAATATAAGTCGTCGTTAGTCGGCTGTTATTCTCGTTAGTTTTGAGCAGACGGTCGTCTATCCACCACCCCACTAACCTTCCCAAATACAGTTTTCTACCTCCATAAAGATATGTCTCCATCTACCATCCCTCTGACCTTCAAAGTACTGCTGTCCCCTCTCCATCCTCCTTACTCTCTAACCCATGACGTCATCGTATTGCTTCGTGAAGGAGCACATCCATGAACCGTTTCTCCCTCTCTAGGGGCAACTGGGAAGATGTAGGGATGGGGAGGATGAGTAAGCAAATATTGTAGTTGAACACTGTCTAGAAGATTATCCTACTACAGGCCTAGGAGAGATTAGCACACTACCTCCCAAATCGATAAACTTCTGTTTTTTGACGAAAAAAGTGGGTTTTGCATGTAAACTACTGAAATTTGTTCAGTTTAATGCATGAAATCAAGTTTTTAAAGATTATTACCAAGTTCTTTAGGGAATTCTGGTCGAAAAATCAGTCAAAAATGTCCTTTTTTGACAAAAAATGTGGGTTTTGCATGTAAACTATCAAAATTTATAGACTTTTATAGTGTTTCATCATATTTTTTGATTATAACCAAGTTCTTTTGTAAATTCGGGTCAAAAAATTAGTCAAAATTTTTTTGTTAAACAAAAAATGAGGGTTTTGCATGTAAATTATCGAAATATATTGACTTTCATAATGTTACATGGTTTTTTATATCATTACCTATTTCTTTATGTGTTCTGGTCGAAAAATTAGTCAAAATTTTCCTCTTTGACAGAAAAGTGGTTTTTGCATGTAAATTATCAGTTTTAAAGTATTTCATGGATTTTTAGATTATTACCAAGTTTCTTTTGTTATTTCCAGTACTAAATATCTGAAATAGTCTTTGTAACAATGGGTACTGAATGAATTCTCATGAATTTTTATTTAAATCTTTGGATTGACACTGAATCTTTTAGATCCGGGGAAAAATCACCGGTTTTTATGCAATTTGATGGAAATTTCTGATTTTTCTTTTATCTAATTAACTTTTGTTCGAATTTCAGTCCTATTCCAGACAAAAATGACTTCAAAACCCCATAAGCCAGTGGAATTCAACTTTTCCAAACTACCACTCCTGGCTTTGGAACAAATTATCGATGGAATGCATTTGACCGAGATGTAATTTTTTTTCAATTTCCTTATTCCCCCTCAATTAATTCAATGTTTTTCCTTTTTTTAGCGTAAACCTGTCTCTCTGCTCAAAACGGAGCAAGAAAACTGTGGCGACCGCGCGAACCATTCCGAAGACTCACATGGATATAGACATCGACCGTAATCATTTTCGAATCTGTGTTTACACGGCTGATAACAAGGAGACTGTTTCAATCTGGACAATGGTGGATAAAAATGCAGACCAGGGGGATAATAGAGAGTTTAGTGTTGATGGAATTGAGGGGTTGATCAGGTAAGTGAACATTCCATACTTGTCAAATGACGGGCCAGGCCTGAAAAGCTTCGGCCCGGGCCCGGCCCGTCAGGCCCGTCTTTTCAAGGGTATGGGATTTTTGAGAAAATTTTTCAAATTTTTTTCAATACTTTTTTCATGATTTTTTAGTAAATTTTTCGAAAAATTGACTGAATTTTTCAGCGAGACGCCTCCGGCGATAATCAAATTAAAGGTGTACTAACAATAATTGTAAGGTCAACTCTGATTTTTTCATAGAATAATGTATGAGTGTCAATGAGTGCATTTTCATACCGAAAAAGTTATTCTATTTTTCGGTCCAAACCTCGCTGAGAACGAGCGACTTTGGGCATTTCTGTGAACGTGGAAGGAAACTAAAAAAGAGCAAAAATTTGAAAAAAATTCTTCCGATATGAAAATCAACTCACTGACACTCATACATTATTCTATGAAAAAATCAGAGTTGACATTAGCACACTTTTAATCAAATTTGAAAAAAAATTTGAAAAAAACATTTCCCTCCAAAAAGACGGGCCGGGCCGGGCCTGACGTTTTGAAAAAAAAGCCCGGCCCGGCCCGGCCCGGCCCTTGACAAGTATGGAACATTCTAGAACTCGGTGAAAAACTACTTTTTATAAGCGAAAAATTATGAAAAACGATGAGAAATGACCTTGCTGGTGGCCTAAAAAACCAAAACTAGTCCCCCGACTAAAAAACGACAAAAAACACTATTTTTAAGGCAAAATCTATTTAAAAATTCTTTGAAAAATCGCAAAAACCGTCGTGGCCTAACTTTTCCACGTGGTGGCCTAGAATCCCAGAACTAGAAATGCTATTTTGCCTAAAATTTACTTAAATTGAACCGTGGGACCCAGTTTACATTATTTTTTTTAGTTTTCAAGCTCCATTCTAATCAATTTTTCTGAAAATTCGGTTCATTTTGAATTGAAACAACTGGAAATCGCTAAAAATTGAGATTTTTCGGCATATTCAGCCCTACATGGTATAAAAATGTCCCATTTTTTGCTAATTTTCACAAAAAATAACTAAAATGTTGAATTTTTAAATCATTTTGCGGTTTTTAAAATTTTTCTGTAGACTTTGCTATAAAAATAGAGTTTTTCGTCATTTTTTCAGTCGAGGGACTAGTTTTGGGATTCTAGGCCACCAGGTAGAAAAGTTAGGCCACGACGGTTTTTACGGTTTTTCGTCGATTTTAATTTCAAAACACTTCTTTTTCGTCGTTTTTAGTCGCAAGGGAACATATTTCCAAGTTTTTCATAGCTTTCGGCCTCTAAAAAGTAGTTTTTCGGCGTTTTCGCCGATTTTTGGGGTCCTAGGCCACCAAAACATTCCATATCTTTATATAATTTCAGAACCAATCCCAGCTCCACCGATACCTATTGCGAAGCCTTTAACTTCACCAGCACCCCACAAAGGATCGCTGCCTCAATGGCACCCATCATCTCCCATCTACTCCAAGCACTCCCAAACTGCCAAGTAAAATTTCTGAACGTGGATTTCCTCCGTCTTTTTCACTTCAATTTTGAAACCGCGTTGGCCACCGTGAAATCTGCGGAGATCGTGACGCTAACTAATCAATTCATGAGGTATCAGTCAAAGTACATTTTGACTAACATCCGGATCACCAAGATCTACGAGAACCGTTATCAGAATAAATCGCCATGCAGTTCCGAGTTCCCGGATAAGCTGGAGTGTTCTGATAAGATTGAGTGCTTGGATGCTTCATTTATCCGTGGAGACTTCTTATTACGCCTTAACTGCAAAGATGTCTTGCTAAGAAACCCAAGATTCAGTGTGGATGATGTCATGGAATTTCTGAAGAAATGGAAGAACTCGACCGGCGACGAAATGAGAAGGATTCAGTGTATTAAACTGGAGCTGACTGGTGTCGTGCTGGCTGCGGAGCACTTGGAAGAGCTTGGAGCAGTGAAGTGGGATACGAAGAAGTATCCGACGTATTACAGGTTAGCCAGCAAATCGAGAATTCGGGTTTTTAGGCCATCCAAATTGAATTTAATCGAAAGAGTGAAATTTTACGATTCTAGCGATGTTTTAAAAATTCCAAAATTCTGAGTTTGAGCGGAGTTATGAGGATTTGAAGTTAGTGGCCTAGTTTTTCGATAGTTTGGGTTTCTAGGCCACCAAATTTATATTTATGTTGAAAAGCGAAATTCAATAATTCTAATAGTATGTTCAAAATTTTAAAATGTTGAGTTTAGATAGAGTTATGGCGGTTTAAATTTGTTGGCCTAGGTTTCCACCGGATTTCTAGGCCATCAACTTTGAACAGTCATAACTCTGTTTAAACTTAAAGTTTTGAAATTTCGCAAACGCCTTCAGAATTTTCGAATTCCGCTCTTTCAAAAAAAATAAAGTTTAAGGCCAAGAAATCCCAAATTCGGGCTTATAGGCAATCAAACTTCAATTTAATCAAAAGAGCGAAATATGACGATGTTTTAAAGTTTCCGGAATTCCGCGTCCAAGGGGAGTGATGAGAGTTTGAAGTTGCTGGCCTAGGAACCCGATTTTCAGATTTCTAAGCCATCAACTTCAAAACTTCATAACTCACCTAAAATCCGGGACTTCGAAGTTTTGAAAACACTATTGGAATCGTGGGATTCGGTTTTTCAATAAAAATTTCATTTCTTTCAGAAAAAATGAACAATGGATCAACTGTGCTGATGGTGTGTACATTCAACAGTCCAATGGACTGAAGATGATCATCAAACCTTTTTACCAAGGGCTCTACTTTCTTGTCTGGAGATAATAATTCCGTTATTTTTTGTTATTCATCTGATATTGATTTCTGTCGTTTCCGAATTTTTTAATCTGCTGAAAAAAACTAAATAAATTTGAATATAGTAATGTTGTCCACAATAGTGGAAAGGTGCAAATTTAGAAAATTATTTAAATACATGTCAGGTTTAGAAATTAATTTTTAGAGTGCTGATTTCTGAAAAAAAACAAAAAAAGCTCAGATCTTCATTTTTGTAGTTGACCACTTTTCTGTACAGACTCTCCTTAGAAAGTTATGGACAAACAAAGCTCTATATCAAGTTTCATTGAAGTTTTAATCGTATCATGCAGGAATTCAAATTTACTTATAGTAATTTCAGAAAAAAAGCAAAACTTATGACTGACTGACTAGGGAAGGTCATGGACTCGGTCTGGAGATAAGGGACGTGGCCTATATCATTGGAAAGCTGAAATCACGCTGATTCCAAATATATATTCAGTTTTTGCCCTCGAGGCCTGGTATTCGAGAAAAACAAGGTCAAAGTTTGGAAAAATGACAAATTATTGCCTTTTTAACACGGGAAAATTTTCTGAATTTTTTTTTGCGATTTTAGCGTGTAATAATAACAGACAATAAATTGTCATTTTTTCTAACTTTGACCTTGTTTTTCTCGAATACTAGCCCTTGTGGGCAAAAACTGAATATATATTTGGAATCAGCGTGATGTCAGCTTTCCAATGATATAGGTCACGTCCCTTATCTCCAGACCGAGTCCATGACCTTCCCTACTGAGGGTTTTCAGTATAAAATTGAGGGAATTAAACATTTCAATATGGAAATTTGTGGTTACCATCACAACGGCTCTTCTCCAGAATATCTAGTGCACGTCTCCGCCCCCCGTCCCCCTTTTAGCACGAGGCTCGCGTCTTTTTCCTCTCTTGACTCATTACCTATATCTCTTCTTTTAACAAGTTAATCAATGAGTTGACGAATCTGCGCAGTTGTCATTTTTGGTTTTTGAAAACAAAAGCAACAAGATTATTAATATTTTTAAATTTTTCTAGTTTTCAGTGTTGTCAGCCTGTCAATACTGGTAAAAAGATGCACTTTAAAGAATATATAGTAGAAATCTGTGACCTAGAAACACTAACCATTTTTTGATTTTTGAGCATTGTTTAGGGGGCTTTGAAGTATAATCAAAGCAATGACCGTCTGATTTAATCAATATTTCCGAAATCCCGAAAATCCTAATCTTCATTTTTGTAGTTGATCGTTTTTTTCGATACGGACTATAACTTTCTAAGAAGAGTACAAAAAAAATACACCCTACAAAATTTGGCCTTTCAAATTAACTCATATCTCATAAGGTACTTCTAAAAACGCTGATTCCGAATATGTGATCCAATTTTGCAGAACGCTTCACTTATTCGATTTATATGTATTTTAAGTCATTTCTAGTGCAATAATCGCATTTTTCAAAAGGCTGAAAATCCATTTTAGACTCAATTTTTCTAATTTTTTCTGTGTAATACGTGTTAATTGAGCTTGAAAAAGCACATTAGAAACTTTTTCTAGTAAAAACAGTTTTCAGAAAAAGTTTGATCACGACGGTGCAAATGCCAAAAATGAAAGTGATACAATTATTTTCCTGAAAATTGTTTTTAACTAGAAAAAGTTTCTAATGTGCTTTTTCAACCTCAATTTACACGCATTACACAGAAAAAATTTGAAAAAATCGAGTCTAAAATGGATTTTCAGCCTCTTGAAAAATGCGATTATTGCAGTAGAAATGACTTAAAATACATATAAATCGATTCAGTGAAGCGTTCTGCAAAATTGGATCACATATTCGGAATCAGCGTTTTCAGAAGTACCTTATGGGATATGAGCCGATTTGAAAGGTCAAGTTACGTTTGGAACATTTCCCAGTTAGTTAGACACATGTTTGTAAGTAGTACGCTACGCTGACCGCGACGCATAGGCTCACATGTGGCTCAGATAGTTGTGAACCTTATCTTTCCTCTTTAATCTTACAAACTCTTTAAGCCAGCGCCTCCATTATTGTAGTCGACTCCACAGCTCTGAAATGAAACTTGAAAATTCTATAATTATACAATCTGTGAGACACATTTTTAAATTTAACTTTAAAAAGGGCTTTGGCCTAGCCCCGCCCATCCATTTCTCGTTGCTTCGCAACCCCCCATCCTCATCACCCACCTGCACCTCACCCAGCAAATTAATCAATGTATACACCAACCTTTTCGAAAATCCCTCGATTTTTCTTTTTTTTTGTAAGGCATTCATACTCTTAAAATGTGAAATTTTCAGAATGCAACGTCTTGATCTTTTGGTGTGCCGTTTGAAAGCTGGTGCAGCTCAACGAAAAAAGTAATTAATTAATTCACGTGATTCTAATTACCGTTTCATTAATAAATTCGTAATTTGTCTTTCAGTATAATTTTTTTTCAGCCCGGAAAGTGTCGCAGTCAAGGAAGACAGTGCAAAGTCTCCAGTCATCTCTGAACAAACAAAAAAAACTTACCCGTGGGTTTGCTCCGCTTTGTCCGGCTCACCCATTCCAAGAGAGCTGGTTACCGAGCATTTTCGACCACTTTTTTAAAAGGATTCGAAAACCATTATCATTCATCTTTAATTGTATATAAGATCCGATCTCCGCCCTCTCCCGATCATATATCTAACTTTAAACTTACTTTCGTCTTATTTTAATCTTCCTTTTTCAAAAAAAAACATGTAATAAAAATGTTTTCATTTTTAGTGAATCTCGAATGTCACAACATCTGCTAGGGGATTATAGCGATTTTAAAATTTTAATAAAACCCGGCTCTGCTTTTATCCGTTACCTCAAAAAGAGCAGGTGCCGGTTGGTTCGGTGGGGAGAAGTGGGAGGATTCGAGCCGTGTTGCTTACGGGGATTAGGGCTCATTTTGCTCATTTTCATTCGATAATTTTCTAATTTCCACAGAAAATGTCATACTCTAGGTTTCTTATAAGGGAATTTCAATATAATCCAATAAAAATTGTTATTTTTCTCAGAAAACATACAAATTACTTCATTTCCAGCTGGAAAAATACATTTTTGCTCGATTTTTTCCGAAAATTCCATAATCGGTCGCATTGCCAAAAAAACAGACATCTGGACGCCAGGACGCACAGATAGACACAAAAATTTAACTTTTTAGAAATAAGAAAACTGCTAGATCACTAGATTGAAAAAATATAATGTATAACCGAGTATAACTCTTCCTTGAGACTTCATACCAAAAAGTAGTTAACTATAAAATTGAAGATCTATGTCCATTATAGACATCTTGTAAATATCAGAAATATTCGTCAATTTGGGAGGCCAGGATACCCCCTAGTCCATGTCCCTTCCGCCCCCTCTCTTGTTTCTCCCCCTCCGTCTCCTCTGATTGCGAAACAGTTGCCTCCTCCCCCCCCCCTGGCCGAACACAAGGGTAGTCCTAGTCCCCCGATTTTCGACGTGTTGATTATCTGTTTTAACTTTTTCTCGTTTCAAGATAGTTTCCATAGCGAACTTAACTTTTTTCATAATTTCGTAGGTATTTTTTGATAATAGAAATTTTTATATAGATTTTAACAGGTTTATATTTATTTTCAACTTTTTCTAGGCAAATATAGTCAAGTTCGAAATTATTTATAGTTATTTTTTGATTCCCAAGTTTTCACATTTTTTACAAGATTTGGCCACTTATTGAATTTAAGTCATTGAAAAAACTTGAAACACAATAGTTTGTTAATTTTATGTCTTTTTTCTAGAGATCAAGGTTTTAGGCTATAAATAAATCTTTATTTTCAAATAATCGAAAATTTTTCAGTTTTGTATTTCTACAAGGTTTTTCCTAGGTGAATTCGTTAAATTATGTATGTCATTTTGACAAATTGCTATATGCGGCTTGAATTGTTAAACTTATAATGTGTTTTAGAAAACTTCCACCTATTTCCAGTTATCTTTGATCTTCAATCAACTCTACTTGATTTTCCGAAACTGTCACGCACCAGTTTTTAAATGTTATAAACTTCTTATTTGATATAAAAACAAAAAATTCCAGAAAAGGAACAATACAATTGCCGCTAGCTGCAACGAATCACAAAAAAAGACATGGATACTCGCCTTAATGAGATGCTGAAATCGTATAGAATAGACGAAGAGTCACCGGAAATCCATTATGATTTTTTTCAGATTATTTCCAGAAGAGTCCAACAAATTTTCGGAAACAAAATTTCAAGACTTGTCAAACTTAACAAGTGGATTCATTTGGGAGGAAAATCAAGATAAATGGATTCTGACAACCGGTGACAAACAATATGAATCCAATTACTCACACATGCCGGCAAAGTTGAAAAAAAAGAGCAAAGTGAAATATTTTGTGATGGAGAGAGCTGGAGATCTAGAAGCATCCAATATGACCAACATTGAGAAGTATAAGGTACGTGTTTACTCATAGTCAGTTGTTGTCGCCAAGTCTATCACGAGACTTGAATCCTGAACTAGTGGAAATCTTATGCAAGACTTGTGAGCAGTCTTATTAATGCTCGCAGAATTTGAATATTTTTTACAATAAAAACTTCCATTATCATTGTTTTTACAGGAAGTTTTTTTTAGATTTTTGAAAAAATACTATAAAGAAACATCCTATAGAAAAGTAGTCAGACATAAGCCAAGACTTTGTGGCACTCTGTGGACTGCTTTGATAATGTAAGGTTGAGCTTAGTCTTATGAAAAACATACCCCTACACTTGTGTTGACTTAAAGTTTTGCCGAGACTTGCTATATCGCTCGCGGAGTAGTTTCATTGTCTATTTTACTGCAAGATCTCTTTCATATTTCAGAAAGCTTACAACATAGAAAATCTCGCAATTCGTTGCTTCAAAGCGACAAACATGAACGACCCAAACGTCTATATACTACTCGAAGATATGATTGATGTAATTGAAAGTCTTTCTGACGGGACGGAGAACAACATCCTACGTGAGTTGTTGACAGATCTGGAATAAAACACGATTATTTCTTTAGGTATTTTTAAACCCATGTTGAAAGTACAAGGAGAGCATTTTTATGAAGCAAACCAATCCATTCAGCTCAGCATGTTCTTTGAACAGCTTGTTTTAGATAAGACTCAAGTTACTGTAAGTTTGCAGATTCAATCTGAAGATCCTTCAAATTATGAGACGTCTTTGTCAGTATTGGCACGTCTGTTCTAGTTCAAAAATTTATCTCCAATTATTCAAACGCACAACAATAAATGTGGTTTCAGATCATTCCTGATGCTTATCAAAATCTAAGCATGCAAAAAACACGCAAAGAGTTCTTCACCCCAATCACAACTGTCAATTCATATGGAACAGTTGTCATGGACACATCTCAAGCAATGCTATATACACTTCTCAAAATAGTCATTGGTATCGACTGGATAAAAGCGGAACAAAAAATTGGTACAGATTCAATGAATGAATTTAAGAAGAAGTTTTTTGCATTAATGGAGACTTATGAAAACAGAGCGAGAGTGAGTTTTTATTCAACTTTGCACCAAACCTAACTGTTGATTGATTATTCAGATAACTTTCGTCTCAAAGCATCATGTCGATCAACAAATCGAAATCATTCGACAGGATCTAGTATTCAAACAACTTGTAAGAAAAATCCCGGAGTGCTTCAAGGATGGTCAAAATATGAACAATGAAATAACTCTGGCAACTAATAATGCGAATCTCGCTCGTTACAGTCTGCCAATATATGCCGCCCGAATTAAAATTTTCAAGCTATCGATGCAATGGTATTCTTATATATTCAGTTGGATCAATAGTTTTTACTTACACGAAAAACTAAGTCAAAAAGTGATTTTGATGCAAGCAATGTATTGCAAACTGTCTTTATGCGGAGCAAGTCCGATTGATGAGCAATTGGTAGGTGTCTTCTTTTACTCTGACAGGGGAAGTCTTGGTGACGCGGTTTTCAAATTATCTATAAATTTGGTCTAAGGTACTTTCGACTACGGGGAAACCATTTCAGCCATTAAAAGCGGGTTAATGTCTTTGCGAGCCGAGTTATGAGCTCTCAAACTTTTCATATGATTAAGATTTTTCACATGGAATTCCAATTCGGGCGCATATACGCCATTGCACGGTTCCACATCTGTTCCTCAACGGTTTGCCTGTGCTCGCAAAACAATTTTTTGGGCACATTTTTCCGTGTACAATTTGTCGAAAAAGTTTCAGAGCTCATATCTCGGCTCGGAGAGACATTTAGCCGGTTTGAATAGCAAAAATGGACTCCCCGTAGTAAAAAGTACCTATTACCAAATTTGTAGTAGTTTGAAAGCCGCGTCTCTAAAGGATTACCGTGTGAGACGTTCTGAAGTACTAATTCGGAGCTTCACTTCTGAAGTTGCAGGAAAAGGATGTCGAGTATTGGACGGAACAGACTACGGTTTTCTATAGAGAGGCGATGGCAGGAGTTGCCAATGGAAAACCAAATGTTCTCGTACAGAATTACGAGACTGAACTGAAAAAGAGAAGAAAGGAAGCGTCAAAAACTTTGCATCTGCTAAACGGTAACACGTCAGTACTTGGGAACGTTCAGCTTACTTCAATTGTGCAGAATGCTCAGCAGAAAGCTCTAGAAGTTCTAAAGGTCAAGCCTTTTCTGGAGACTTCTGAAGCCCCGCCTCCAGGATCGGGACTATCCTCCGATACTTCTTATTCCACATCAAAGCTCGACACCTCCGCAGAGAAATTTGAACCTTCCGAGAAACTTGTTAGTCCTACAGTAGCCGCTAAAACTCCAAAAGCTCCACCCCTTCCTGAGAAGAAACAAAATGAAGCCGCTCCCATTGAACGAACGAAGAAGCCGGCTAGCCTTACTGTAGCCCTGAAAACTCCTGAAGCTCCGCCCCTTTCCTCGAATGAAGTCGTTCCTATCGAACGTCCCAACGATGCTAAGTATTGGAGGGAAAAATGCTTTACAGCTGGAGAACACTGCTCTAATGCTCTAAAAGCTCAAAAATCTGCAGAGAGGAAAGCGAAGGAGTATGAAACAAAGGCGAAGAGGACGGAAGAAGTGGAGAAGGAGATGAAAAAGATGAAAAAGGAGATGGAGAAGCTGAAGGAGAAAAACGAGAAGATGGAGAAGGAATTGGAAGAAGCAAATGAAACAATTCAGAAGAAGAAGGAGAAGGAGTTAAAGTTACGGGAGGAGTTGAAGAGGTGAGTTTTAGTTTCTTATTGGAATTTATCTCCAAAATTTTCAATTTCAGTGAGAAGAAGTCGTCGGAAGTGGAAAAACAAACCTTCGAAGCCACGAATAAGTTTCTTGAAGATCAAATTCAGGATTTGAAGGACGCGATGGCCCTTTCAGAGCAAACCAGGAAAGAGGCTGAAAGAAAGCTTCAAGAACTTCAAATCAGTCAACCATCGACTTCAAAACAACCTAGCTACAAGTCAAAGCTAGAAGAATTAATTAATTTGAAAGATGAATTTGCAAAAAGACTACTCAAAACCCAAGCCAAAAAAATGTCTGACGTCTTGACCGCTGAATCGGATGACCCTGCAATTAAGGAGATGGTTGAGAAAGAAACGGGTATATTTAGGAAGTCCTATGACGAATATCTCCACATCTTGCTTAGAAATATTTGGAATTTGAAGGTAAGATTTTCAAATTTAAGTTAGAAATTATATAATTTAATATACTTTCAGAAATTCCTGGGCACCCGACCGCTCATCCCCCTCCCAGCAGAGCCCGCCATCCCTGAAAAACTATGGGACGCGTACCGAGCTCACACCGACCCTCACAAACCACTAATAGGCAAAAATGAATGTCATTTTTGCTATGACCGTATCGAGCCATCCGAAAGAACTGCTCATTGCGGACATGAGAAATGCGAAGCAGTTTTGCATTTTGAGGTACGGCGTAGTTCTTCTACATAAATGATAAATAATTTGTTTCAGTGCGCCTGTAATTGGTACACCACTGGTACGAAGAGTGTTGAGTGTATGTATTGCAAAGAGCCGTTTTTGGATATCAAGGCGGTGAAACGGGGACCGTGGCGGTGCTGAAATGGTTTTTGTTGTTATTAGTTTAATCTTTAATCTTAATTTTTCTTGTTTTTTTCTTGTTGGAATTTCACTGTTTTGAGAATTTTCTAAATAAATTCAGTTCTTGTTTAAAAACATTGAAAATTATTTGTTTTCATAAGGAGGTAAGGATTTTCAGGGAATAAATATCGATTGAAAAAAACCTCAGCACTGACAGCGATGGATCTCAAAAAAATTACGAAATGTGAAGTTACTATGAGATCAGACTAATTATCTAATTACCTAACTTTACCTATTTTCCTTATTTCTGTAAATTCTTGTATTTCTGTATCAATAAATAACATTTGGTTACTGCGTTACATAGTTCATTAGAGCACATTTACAACACCCTACTGCATAGCACTACTCGAAAAGAGAGGTGACCCAGACACTCGATATTTTCTTTTCAACATGCCCAAACATTCTGCACTGCTGTGCGAGGTCACACCTGGTGTCTGCTACCCGAACGGCTGGCTTTCTATCCATTACCCCATATCCCTCTAACTTTCCAAAGTACTGCTGTCACCTCTCACACTCTAAATTATGACGTCATCGTATTGGTATTGATCGTCCAGTCCCTTTTTCTAGCTGCTATGGCTATGTTAGTCATCTTAAAAGCGGCAAGGTCTCCTGTGCTCGTGGTGCCTAATTTTTAGTAGTGAAATGTCTGATTTTGAGATTTTCTGATGAACTTTTTATCTAATTAAATAAGATCCGCCCACAAATGTCCCTGATTTTCAGTACCATTCAAACCTGCTCCATTTTAGGACCCATATTTTCATACATTTCTCATTGAAAACCCATCCATCAGAATAGTTTAGAACTTCCCACGGTTACGTATGCTGCAATCACGCCCTACTGAAGTTGCGGATCGTTGCGAGACTCACTGCACCATCTGCGTCCCGCCATCTGCGAGAGATGTCTATATTGCGCAGAGTCGCACACACACATACACACAGAACAGTCTTTTTCATTTTCCTTCTTCTCATGATGCTTATCGATTGATTTCGAATAGATATTCTAGCTGAAATTGACATTTCAATTGGAGAAAGTTAATTAAAATTGTATTTTGGACGTATTTGAAACGTTTTAAAAGAGTTTTTCAAAATTTTAGGTCAAAATTTAATACAAAGCAACGTATTTCAATTCAAACTTGTTTAAATTCGTAGGTTCAAAAATGAAATCAACAATTTTCAAGTTTCTGATGCGATCTTTCCCCCCCCCCCCCCCTTTTGACATTAAAAACAGCAAAGTTTTGAGAAATCTACTGTATTTTTACTTGAATTTTTAAATTTTTAAATAACTTCTGCATTTGATAACTTTTCTAACCGACTTTTCCTCAATTTTCCTTCAAAACCTTCTCGAGCCATTCTTTTCCATCATTTTTATCCCATTTCTTTCCAGATAATTATGTCAACACCAGCAAGTGATGACATAGAACGTTCGAAAGCTGTAGCAGCCAGGAAATTGCCGAATAACGTGACACAATTCAAAGAGATCAAATCATCCGAGTTCGAACTGGTCAAACACAATGTGAGTTTATTTTTTTTGTCTGCCGGCAATGGAAAATCAGATTTTCTGGTAGAAAAATTGACATTTCCATTTGAAAAATATCGATTTTATGGCCGAAACAGAATTTCACCACGAACAGCCTATTTTTGTCATAAAAACATAAAAATAGATTAATAAAAGTTTAATTTAGCCTATTTCCAGCCGAATTAGAGCAATTTTCATTGATTTTAGTTCGATTTTTGCTTTTTCTGTAATTTTCAGTCAAATTTTCATATATTTCTCCTCTACACAGTTCGGGTGGTTCTATTCCGGTCTGGGTTTCTGTAATACATAAAATAATTATAGGAAACATACATAGGGCGCTTCGACAACGGACAAATTCTTTTTTCGAGTCGTCAGCTGCAGGGCGATGACTCAAAAAGGTCATATTTCATCTTTGATGGGAAAGATCTAGCAGGAATTCGCACTGGATCGGATGGCAATTCCGATAGTCTTCTCGCGTTGATGGTAAGCTTTGTTGAAACTGTTTAAATTCAAAAAATTGAATTTCAGAAAGAGAATCCCAATAAGAAACTCTACATTCGTTGTCTGCCACCACCAGTTGCTGGGAAGAAAGAAGTGAGATTCTTCATAAAAGAAGTCGCCGAAGTCGCGGAAGCAGCTCTCAATCAACAGAATATGCATGTTGAAGTCAATGGTGAGATTTTGAAAACAAGATTGACTTTTACCGGAACATAACTTCAATTTTTGCAGAGATCTTGAAACTAATGGGAGGCGCTGTTGAAGGAGGCGAGAACTTGAAGACGATGGGAAGAGGAGAATTGGAGACGGTTTTTGAGAGATTTGGGTTGGATAAGAGTTTGGTGACGGTGAGTTGTTTGGGTTTCGGGGAATGAACAATAGGAATTTTGAAAATCGGATTTTCATATGCTCCTGAGCAAAGATAACCACCATTTTGCGGAAATTGCGGGAATCTTCATTAAAAACTTTTAAAATCATAAAGTTTTAATAGGAAACAGTAGAATTAAGTAACAGCTCCAAAACAATTCCGACGCTTACCGTATACAGTTAAAAATTACGAGCTTAGAGAATATATCACAGTCTTCTAAACTGTCCCGTGATATTAATTATTATTGAAAACGGTAGATCATAAGTAGAGCATTTTTCTAGTTTTCAACTTTTTTACGGGCGATCCCTAAAAAGTTTTAGCTAAATCAAATCTGGCTCCTTAAAACCTCACAAAACAGATTGGAGGCTTTGCCAATTCATAACTCTCTTGGTAATTACCGTACTAAAAAGTTGTTAACTACAAAAATAAAACTCTAGATTTGTTTGATAATTTACTGAAAATTGGCTGAAAATTTTGAGGATTTAGAACTACCGTGAGCACCATGAAACCTTCTCAAAGCCAATCATTTCTGTCAGGGGTTTAGTTTTGAGGTATGGGACATGGCATATATCATTGGAAAACTGAAAACACACTAATTCTAAGTGTACATATATACAGTTTTTGTATTTGAGCTATGGTATTCAAGAAAAACGAGGTCAAAGTTTGGTTATTACCTTGTTTTTCTCAATTATCAGGTTTCAAGGGCAAAAATTGAATATATGTATATATATATATATATACATTTGAAATCAGCTTTTTTTTTCAGATTTTCAATTATATATATATATATATATATATATTTTTTTTAATCATTTTCCATACCTCCAAACTTAACAGATAACCTTTTCAGACCAAAATCGACTCAGCTAAAAAATCGTATCTAAACTTTCAGATCGTCCCTGATCTCGATTTCGAAGGGAACCACGCTCTACATTTAAGTTATAGCGACGGTGTGATTTCATTCCGCACACTGATAGGAGAGACAACCTACTATCCATCACTATTCATTTATAACCTGTTCACATTCTGGGCATCTCAAGTGGATTGGTCTGTGGAGGATAGTGACACAAGGAAGTGGAATGAAATGATAATGAGTGTTATGGAGAAGTTCTTTGAGATGAGTGAGGTGGGGAAATTCAGAATAATTCATTTTGAAATATTTGCTATTTTAGAACGTTATGGTTTCCAAGGAACAGATAGACGAAAGCACTTCGGTTGTCTACAAGGCAATCGCTGAAAGTCGGAACTTTACAAAAACAGAATCAAAAGAACTCTTTGGAATTGCTCAAGGAGACCAGACGATCACATTCAAGCAGTACCAGGATATTTTGAAGAAACGGAAACTACCAAAAGTTGATCTTCGACCACTAGGCTTACCCGAAAACGCGAAGGAGATACCTGCATGGATGGGATATTTGGGAATTAAAATTGGATTTGCCAAGCAGTTTTTGAGATTCAACGCAAATCAAGAAGCGGTGAGGAATGTGATGACGAGATGCTTAAAGTACGTGGCGCCGATAGAGAGATGGGTTGAAGTGGAGGAGTTCTTGGTGGCTCATTTTTCGAAAAACACTGAAAATGAGGAAAGTGGAGGTGGAGAAGAAGAGGAGAACAGTGTTGTGGCAGTGTCGCGTAAGTTGTGAATTTCTTTGGCGGGAAATTTGAATTAGCTTTATTTGGAGCTAAAAACCAGTGGAGTCTTGTAATAACTTGTTGTAATTTGATCGAAATGCAAAATTAGTTAAGTTTCCGGGATCGGCACGACAAAACCTTAGTAATGAGTATAAGCCCGGTTAGATTTTGAGCATTCGGTCTTACAATTTTTTCAAAATCTGAGGTTTTCTCGACAAAATCATTTCTCAATCGTACTAAGACAGTAAAAAATAACTTTGTCTGAAAATTTAGGTTACTGTCATTATTTTCTATCAAAAGTCTACCCAATGTCAATGTAAAATAAAAAAGTTAAATACATTTTAAAATTTTCGACAAAAATTCTTTAAACCGTCAAAAATTACTTATTTTCGCTCCAGACAGAAATTTCATTTCATAATCGAATTCAACGTGACAAGAGTTTCTGTCTAGCTTTCTTATCTACAGTACCCAGTAGTCGAGTTACTGTAGTTTTCGTAGTCAAGAGTCAGGTTACTGTAGTTTCTGCAGCGCTAGTGATTGTCAACCGATTTAATTATTTATGAATTAATTTAGTTTAATTATATTTATTTATTTGAAACGAAGAGGAACAAGTCACTGACACGTTACATTAATATAAAGTTAGGTAGATGAGATTTTAAATTTAGGCCAGTTTTTTTTTAAATTTAGTGCATCATTTTTGTAATTGACAACTCTTTGTACAGACGGTCCCTAGCAAGTTATACACCGGCAGCTACAAATCTCACTATTTTGCACTTTGCCAATATATATAACTTGCTAGGAAGAGTCCGTACAAAAAAGTGGTCAGCTACAAAAATATTGATTAGTGTTAACGTGACCCATGTTGCTCATTTTTAACTAAAACTCAAGTTCTATTATTTCAGATTTCCAAAAGAAGGCAGATGAAGCTGAAAAGCGACGATTGGAAGTTCTGAGAAAGAAAGCCCTAAAAAAAGGAAAACCTCTTAAACCCGCACAAAAACCTGCCCAACAGAAACAATCTCAAATACCAGAAATAGCGCAATGCGTCATGAATAACTATATTCGTAACAATAAAGGACAAAGGATCGAAGCTCACGACGTCTCAACCAAATTCGGGGAGCTTACTGTTGTGGAGGTCGATGAGCCAGAGCCAGTGAAAGTTGTGAAAGAAAAATCTTTGTGTCATCAACTGGGTTATCACGAAGATTGGAGTCAAAAAGAACGTGGAAAAGATTACGAATCCAACTTTCACCATGTGCCGTTGGAATATAGGAAGAGACACAACGTGAAATACTTTTTGATGGAAAAACGTGATATGGGAAGGCCACTGAAGAGTCAATACTTGACCGATCTTCGCACATATGTGGTAGGGTTTTTGAATTTCAGAAAATCTGCAATAGTTATCTGCAATAGGCAGCAAATTTAACGCTGATTCCGAATCTGTAATCAGTTTTCGCAATGGAAGTCAGTGAAGAGTTTTCAGGACTCTGTAATTTCAACTTGGGTGGAAACAGAGAATGTTCAGCTAGTTTTTGAACTGAACTCCGCTGTATTAGAGCCATTTCACGTTGAAACGGAAAAAAAATTGGTTTTGGATGAAAAATTGAGCGATCTCAGAGGTGTTGAAATGAAAAATTACATTTTTCAATGGCGAATCGACTGAAAACTTTGAAAAAGCTAGATGTAGAGCTGGAATTCGTACAAAATCGGTAGAAATTGAATACTACAGAAAATGCTGAGAGCAAACTCCCGTTGCAAAAATTGATTACAGAATTGGAATCAGCGTAAAATTTGCCACTATTTCGTAATGGTTTTTCGCTGAAAGTTTGAACCATTCCCGAGTTAGAAATATTCTAGAAATATACTTTTTTACTACTTTTTGTTACGTTTTCTTAATAGCGAAATACATCGGTTTTTACGGTACGGTACTCAATGTTTTTTAATTTCCAGAAATCCTACAACATCAAACAAGTACCAATTCGTATTTTCAAATCAGAAAATCGGGAGAAGGAGGACAATCTATTCTTCACAGAAGACGTTTATGATATGATCGAATGCTACATTGACAAAAATACCAATGCTCGTCTTTGTCGTGAGTTTTTTTTATATACAATGTGGACCTCTCTCAGTACAAATTATTCGTTTCAGTTTTCCTGGACGAGCACAATCAGGAAAAAAGAAATAACATTTATGCAACTGTCACTCTCAACCGGTTCTCTCGGCTGATGAGCGCGTTTAACATTGATATGAGTAAATTTGTGGTGAGTTTTCACTTATCACTAATTAATTTTTGTTAATTAAATGAGCCATGCCAAATAATTCAGGCTATGCCCGATGTCTATCGTGATCTAACTACCGGAAGAAGTGAAATCGAATTTTTTGCTCCTATTCGGACTCTTGGTCCAGATGGAGAAATTGTGATGAATGTGAAACAGGCAATATTCTCTACATTCCAACAAGTAGTAATTGGAATCAATTGGATCAAAGCCGAAGAGGATCTGGGTACCGAAAATATTAAGTTGTTTAAGGAAAAGTATTTCGAAGTGATGGAAGAATATGAAAACACTGATAATGTGAGTTTTTTCCAGACTACCTCAAAAAACGGCATTTTTCGGGTTTTCCGCTCAAAAACGCGTCCAAGGCGCCCCAGATGTTAAATTTTTTATCTTTTTTTGGCTTGAAAACGTGCAAAGGCGTCCCAGTTTTTTTAGCATTTTTAGACGAAAAACGCGTCTCGGGTGCCCGAGATTTCGAATTAGAAAAAGATTCACTCAAAAACGCGTCTTTGACTTTTTTCACCACAAAAACGCGCCTAAGGCGCTCCAGAATTTCAGTTTTTTACTTTTTTCGGATTGAAAACGCGTTCCGGGCGCTTCTGAATACGTCAAAAGACCGTAGAGACTGCTAACCTTTTACTAAATTAAAAAAAACACTTTTATTCCAGGCCTACTTCATTTCCCAACAACACGTCGACCAGAACATCCAAAAACTACAAAACGATGAAATCTATCAAAAACTCTCTAAAAACGTCCCGAATTGCTTCGAGAAAGGTCAAGACATCAACCAAAAGGTGGACATGCCTGTCATTGCTCTCAACTGCATGGCTTACAGTCTCCCTGTCACTGATTCCTCGTCCACAATTGTCAATCTGCCAGTCCACTGGTATCATTTGGTGTTTGGGTGGATTATGACATTCTACAAAGATCAGAAGTCTAACCAACAACGGATTCTGGCAGAGAGAATGTGTGTCAAAGCGCAGGTGAATTGCGAAAAATTGGATATCCATGTCCACAAGGAATGGGTGGAGAAATGGATTAAGAAGGATTCTGAAACTTCTGGAGAATCTTCTGGAAAATATTCTGAAGATTCTGAAGATTCCGACGAATCCAAGCATACTCACTGCGGCGCCTGTTGCAAGCCGCTCTCTGAAAGACCTGAACCTGAGACTCCGCCTCAAAAAGCTCCAGAAGCCTCTAAACCCAAGCTCCCCGCGACGATTCCTGAAGTACCACCTGCCAAGAAGCCTACTGTAGTCGCTAAAACTTCTAAAGCCCCGCATCTTTCTTCGAATGAAGCCACTCCCATCGAACATCTCAATGATGCGAAGTACTGGAGAGACAAGTGCTTTACAGCTGGAGAACATTGCTCAGAGGCTCAAAAAGCTCAAAAATCAGCGGAGAAGAAGGCGAAGGAGTATGAAACAAAGGCGAAGAGAACGGAAGAAGTGGAGAAGGAGATGAAAAAGATGAAAAAGGAGATGGAGAAGCTGAAGGAGAAGAGCGAGAAGATGATGCAGGAATTAGAAGAAGCAAATGAAACACTTCAGAAGAAGAAGGAGAAGGAGATGAAGTTACGGGAGGAGTTGAAGAGGTGAGTTGTTGTTTTGCTAACTCGTTGTCAACTTATCCATTTCAATTTCAGCGAGAAACAGCGTGCAAACTCTCTAGAAGAGAAAAATCAAATTCTGGAGGAAGCATTTGCTTCCCTCCAATTTCAACCATCTACCTCTGGACCATCTAACTACAAGATAAGACTCGAAGAATTGATAAAGAAAAAGGATGATTTTGAGGAAAGACTACTCAGAACACAAGCCATGAAAATGGCAAATGTCTTGACCACCGAATCGGATGACCCGGACATCAAAAAAATGGTTGATGAAGAAATGGATATATTCATGAAGTCGTACGATGAATATCTCAAAGTATTGCTCCAAAATATCTTCAATTTGAAGGTAAAATTCTTAAATTTACTAGATTTGATTTAATATAATTTCAGAAATTCCTGGGCACCCGACCGCTCATCCCCCTCCCCACAGAGCCTGCCATATCTGAGAAACTCTACAAGGCCTACCGTGATCATACTGGCCACTCGAAAGCTCTAGTGGAGGACTATGAGTGTCATTTATGTTTTGTGCGACCGGCACCCACCGAAAAAACGGTTCATTGTGGACATGCCAAATGCAAAAAACTTATGCATTTCAAGGTACGGTAGTTAGCATTGTTTTAATACGATATAACTATATAATTGCAGTGCGCGAAGGAGTGGTATACAAACAATACGACTAGCACAGCCTGCATGTATTGCAAGGAGCCCTTCATGAATATCAAGGCGGTAAAACAGGGATAGCAATGGGACTCTTGCTGACAACATTCGTTGATATAATTTAAATATTTGTTTTATTTTGTTGTTCTCAAGATTCAACTTTTTATTCCTCTGTGTCGTAAAATAAATATGAGATTTCTCAAACTAAGTGTATTCCATCATTCTACTTCACAGTTTGGCAGGAAATTCAATAAGAATGACTGAAAAATGACTGAAAATCGACAAAAATCGATCGAAAGCATCAATTTTTCATCAAAAAAATCATAAATTATAAACATTTTCGGGTAAATCCCAATTTCAAAAATTGAATGACAACTATGAACGTTCAAGATTTTGCTCATTTTGAATGTATCTCTCAAACATTTTGCTCAAAAATTAGTGTTATACGATGCGAAACTGAATTTTGGACGTAGAATGGCATTTTTTGAGCCGAAAAAAAATAGCTTTAAAATTCAATTATCTAATTTACACTATGATTACCTGGCTGTTAAAATGACATTTGAAACCAGAAAACTGCGAAATGAATTTTCTCATTTACGTGAACTTTCTCTATTCCCTATCCTATGCCCCTATTATTCATTTCCCACACTTTTTTATTCATTTCTGCTAAAATTAATATTATAACAACTTCTTCACTAAATAAAAAGTAGTTAAAACTACCTGTGAGTCTTTTTCCCTGGCTTTGAAAAAAAACCCAAGAAAAAAACACAATTATCTATTTTTCCAGATTCAAAAAATATGATAGTCTCTGGGCACGCGGTTACTTTAATTCTGATTGTATCGTTGCTCGTTTCCTCTGATAGTGAGCCCCTCCCAAATATCCATGTTCGTCGTGCAACAGGTACATAAGCTGCAAATGCGCTCTACCGAACACCCCAAATTTTTCCAGACGACAACTTCAACACTCTCATTGACAATCTCCAAAAACTGGCGCGTCTCACGAATGGTGTCTCCCTAGAAATCGGTCTTCTCGATGGTTCCATCCCCTCCGCTGACGTCATCTCAGAACTTCTTCATATCGGATCAGCTAAAGATCTCATTGACTTCAATTCTACTGGAATAGACGCTGCAATTTCTGAAATTCAATCGTTGAGAGGGAAATGGGATGGCTCTCCGGAAGTGTTTGCTCTAGAGGATCGATTGGTGTTTTTGGAATCGATAAGGAGTTCGTTTGATTGGGCGGAGCTTAAGAGTTCGGTGAGGAAGGATGAGTATAAGAAGGAGTTGGGTGTGGTGGCTACTGGATTGAGATCAAAAAAACATGGGATCAGTAGTATTATTGGAAAGATAGATGAAGCAAAAGGATCATTGCAAGGTCTCATCAACAAAAAATGGATAAAAGTTACAAACCCAATAGAGATACAGTATGCAACCACTCAAATATCCAATCTGTCTTTCTTGTTAGGAAACGTGGAAGATATTGCCAAGAACCTAAACGCAACACTTTCTGAATTTGAATTTGCTCGGGAAATCATATCAAAGTCTACCTTCCTCAATGTGATAGACCTAGAACGTAATCTTAGAATGAATCTATCAATTTCGGTACCGTTTAATGATGAATCTATCAAGAAACTTGGTCAAAACCTCAAGACTTTCAATATGGTTCGAGAGAATACAGTAACTGCTCACCCACAAATCAAAATCATTAGAGATTTGATCCAAAGACGTCGAAGGTATGAATACACTGCTGGTCTACCTGAAGGTGCTAAAGATTTGGACATGTTGAAGAGTGATGTTGAAGATGATTGGATCGGGAAGCATATCAAAGATAAGAGAGTGGTCAGTGAAGGTTTGAAGTTTGCATTTTCGTTTTTTGATGAGATGAGCACAAACCTCAAGTCTATTGAATCAAATTGGACGTTTCTAAGTGATCAACCTAGAAAACTGGCTACTAAATCGGTAATCCATAAACTTCTGGAAATCAGTGACATTTCAGATAATGTGAAACTAGTGGCTACCATAGCAGTTCTTGAGCATTGCGATTCCACAAAAATTTTACCAATGCCTAATAATACAAATGGCTTCGATGATATAATCACGAAAATCAATAACCTAAACCGCGATATCGTCACTTTTCTTGACTTCCAACAGAGATTTAATTATAGCACAGATCTCAAAGACTTGTCAGCACTCAAGAATATCTTCACACAAGCTATGTCCTCAACAAAACCAAAAGTTGACGTTGTACCGGATGTGGTGAAACAAATAATTGAGTCAGATAGCTTCTCTTCAGTAATGGAAAAGCTTATACGGCTCCGTGACGATCTGTCCCGTATTGGAGAGCACTTGGATAATATACCAGCATTGGCTGAAGAAATCACTGGTACTTTTAGTGTAATCAATAATTATTTCACTTCATTAAACTACACGAGTTTTCTGAACTGCTTAGACGAGGTTGGAGAGAATAGTGCGGATTTGACAAGAGTTATTGAATTGGGGAGGAAGAAGATTCTAGAAGAATCGAATGTCGAAAAACTGAGTTTGGTTATGAAAAATATAATTGATTCAAAGATTCTTCTAGGAAACACAATAAGGTCTGCTGAAAAGATAAATAAAGTCAAAACTAGGGAACCGTTGGCATTAAAAGAGTCTCTTCCAAATGCAGAGAAAATTTCGAGGAATTTGGGGATGGCTGTGCAAGGATTAGTCGCAATTAAGGTGGCCTATGAGCAAAATGAAAACCTGAAGCCACTGTTCGGGCGACCAATGAATATTCCTGGTCTTCAGAAAACCTTCTATCGTATCGATAACTTCCTGGCGACACTGAATGAAACTCGAAGGAAAAGAGAGTCCGAGAATACGGATTTCAAGAATTTCAAAAGTCTCGGTATGATTTTGAACCATGCTGATAGGATTCCGGGGTTTGTGAAAACTATCAAAGATTCTTCTTTGAATGAGACATCACCTGAGAAACAAAAAGCACTGGATATCCTAAAGGGTCTGGATCTGAACTTTGCGAAATTTGGATTCAGTGAAGCGATTGAGTCACTCGCAGCCATGGACCAGTTTTTCTTGGATTACGTGAGAGTGATGACTGCAGAACCATCAACAAGAGTGTTTCTATATAATACACAACCTCCTAAAGAATCAGTACTTGTGGTGGAAAGGAATCAGAAAATTACGCCAGAATCAATTTCCGGAAAAACGTAAGTATTTCAAACTTGTATATTTCACCAATTCGTTTTTTCCAGACTACTAATATGCACCATAGTTACATTTTTAATTCTGTCGTGTCTTCTTCTATTTGTGACTGTTCAAATCGGCTGCTCCAAATATCAAAACGCAGGAAAGAACAAAGAAAAATCGAGGAAGGAGATGGTGACAGAGAAGAGTTCCCAAAGTGAGTTGTAACATCGTTCAGCAATTACTTTAAACTTGTTTTTACAGGTGAAGGCAAATAATAGACGTGTGCTGGATTGGAGGGAGAAATTTCTAAGAAACATTTAATTCGAAACAAATTATTCATTATTTTTCCTTTTTAATAAACGTGAACTCTCTTCTACCGGTTACCCCATTATCCAATTCATTCCTATTCATTTCTGATAGTTTCAATATTAAAACAACTTCTTCACCAAATAAATAGTGGTTGAAACTATCTGTAAGTACCTTTTTCCTCCGGCTACTTGAGCATTTTCTTTCCAGATTCAAAAAGTATGATAGTCTTTGGGCACGCGGTTACTGTAATTGTATCATTGCTCATCTCGACACCCTGTGAGCCCACACGAGTTCGTCGTGCAACAGGTAAGCTAGTGCGCTCTACCGAACACCCCAAATTTTTCCAGACGACAACCTCAACACTCTCATTGAAAACCTCCAAAAACTGGCGCGTCTCTCCAATGGTGTCTCCCTTGAAATTGCTCTTCTCGATGGTTCAATCCCTTCCGCTGACGTCATCTCTGAACTTCTTCGTATCGGATCAGCTAAAGATCTCATTGACTTCAATTCTACTGGAATAGACGCTGCAATTTCTGAAATTCAATCGTTGAGTGGGAAATGGGATGGCTCCCCGGAGGTGGTTGCAATTGAGGAGCGATTGGCGTTTTTGGAATTTATAAGAAGTTCGTTTGATTGGGCGGAGCTTAAGAGTTCGGTGAGGAGGGATGAGTATAAGAAGGAGTTGGGAGTGGTGGCTACTGGATTGAGAGCAAAAAAACAGGGGATCACTAATATCATAGGAAGCATAGATTTTCCGAAAGCATTTTTGCAAAGATTTAGTTCTAATGGAGAATGGTCTAATGGAGTAGATGCCACTAAAGTTGATTTAGCATTCAACATAATTACTAGTTCTGCAAATACGCAAACTTTGGAGGAGGTGGAAAATATAGCAAAGAATCTAGACGCAACACTTGCCGAATTCGAATTTGCTCTAGAAATCATATCAAAGTCTACCTTCCTCGAAATATTAGACGAAGAGCGTCATCTAAGAACCAGTCTATCAGTTCCAGTACCTGTCACTGATGAATCTCTCAAAAAACTTGGTCAAAACCTCAAGACTTTCGATATGGCTCGTGAGAAGACACTAACTGCTCATCCACAAATCAAAGCGATTAGAGATCTAATCCGAAGACGTCAAAGGTATGAATATACTGCCGGGTTACCTGAAGGTGCTAAAGATTTGGATAAGTTAAAGAGTGATGTTGAAGATGATTGGATTGGAAAACATATCAAAGATAGACAAGTGGTTAGGGAGAATTTGAAATTTGTATTTTCAAATTTCGATGGGTTAAGTACAAACCTCAAATCTATCGAGTCAAACTGGACGTTTCTTAGTGACAAGCCAGGAAAACTTGCTACCAAATCGATAATCCATAAACTTTTGGAAATCAGTGACATGCCAGATAATTTGAAACTAGTTACTACCATGACAACTCTTCTGCATTGCAATTCCAATGAAACTCTACCAATACCTAATTCGAATGGTAATGAGGAGATTTACAGTAACATCAGTCTCTTAAACCGTAATGTCGGAGCACTTCTTGGCTTCCGACACAAATTTGAGTATACCGTGGATCTCAAGAACTTGTCAGAGCTCAAGAATATTTTTACACGGGCAATGAACGCCACAAAACCAAAACCTGAAGTTGTAGCGGATGTTGTTAGACAAATAAACCAGACACTAATCTTCCCATCAATTATGCAATTTCTCGAACGACTCCGAAGCGATCTGACTATAATACAAAACTATTTGGATAGTATTCCAGCACTGGCGGATTACATCAATAGCACGTTTGGTGTCATTGATAATTATTATAATTCCTTAAACTACTCAACATTTCTGGCCTGTCTGGGCGAAGTTGGTGATGATAGGGGGGATCTGAAAGCAGTGATTGAGTTGGGAAGAGATGGGAAGATTCTGGAAGATGCTGATGTCCAAATGTTGAATCAGACCATGAAGAATATCATAGATTCAAAGATTCTACTAGAGAATGCTATGGGATCTGCTGAAAAAATGAAGGCCAGTGAAGCCTTGTCACTCAAAAAGAGTCTTCCAAACTCCCAAGAAGTTTCCAGAAGGTTGGGGATAGCAGTGCAAGGATTAGTGGCAATAAGGATGGCATATGAGCAAAAGGAAGAAGTAAAGTCAGTTGTAAAGAAGATTCCGGAACTTCAAAAGACCTTCAATGGCATCGATAACTTTTTGGCGACCCTTAACAGATCTCGAAGGAAGTTTAGAAGGAAAAGAGACCCCACAGATTCAGATTTCAAAAATCTCGGTGGAATTTTAGATGATGCTGATAAGGTTCCAGGGGCTCTAATTGATCTTAAGGCTATCAAGATGGATCCAACATCCAAAACTTATCTAGAAGTGCTTAGAGCCCTGGATATCTTGGAGAATCTGGATCTAAACTTTGGAAAATTTGAATTCAAAAAAGCCACGAAATCCCTTGAAGACATGGACCAGTTTTTCTTGGATTATGTGAAAGCGAAGACTGCGGGGGAGCCTACGACAAGGATCCATAATCCCCAACCCTATGAACCTGAAGTTACCGTCGACCCCGTATTCTGGAGAGAACTACAGGAGTGGAATTCGGCAACAGTGCGAGACGGAAGGAAGGTGCTTTTGTAAGTATTCTGACATGGTTTTAATTTCAATTTTTGCGAAATTTTCAGCGTTTTCTATTGGGTTCTTGCTGCAATTGCGATATTCCTGGTCGTAGGTTGTGCTATCTTCTTGATATGGATTAATGTCAAAAGCTGCATGAACAAGAGACGTCAGAAGTGGGAAGAATCTCTAGCCCCGAAAAATCTACAACTAGTGAACCAGGAGAGAAAAATGAGTCCCGAGGAGTATTGGAAGCAACCGAATTTGTTGGAAGAGCAGGAGACGCAGAGTGAGTTTAGGCTCCGCCCCCCCAAAACAGAACAGTTTTTTGAATACATTTACTGGCACCCTGTAATAACATTGTGCAAAAACCCTGTTTTGGAGGCAGTGCCTATACCCAAATAGTAAAATGTTTGTAGTTGAAAAGGGGAACAATCTCGATTTCTGAAAATCTGAAAATCCTCACTGAAAAAAGTCTGGCGCGCCTTTGACGCGTTTTGGTTCAAAATTCAACGAGATATGAAAATCATGAAAGAGCGGATTGTTGTCTCAGGACGTTTCGAAAATTTTCAACAGAAAATGTCTGGTGTGCCTTTGACGCGTTTTTTGTGAACAGGAAGTTTCACGAAAAATCATATTTTTCGCGTCAAACCATATCAGACATGTTTTTATAGGACCCTGTAGTAAAAGTGTGCAAAAATCCCGTTTTGGAGGTGGACGCTAACCCAAATATTGAAAATTCTTACCGATTCCCAGATTTTTGACCCCGCCTCTAAATGAGAACAGCCGAGATTCAATTATTGTGTTCTATAATAGTCCGGTTTTGATTTGACCGATTTTTCGGACCCCAACGATCATCATTTCCAGAAACCGACGAACAGCTGACAACTCTTCCAGTCGCAGTTGTTGCAGACATCAAATTGAAGAACGAAAGAGATTCGATGATGCCGCGACAGTGGTGTGATCAGTTTTTGAGTGGGATATGGAGAATGGGAAATTCGAAAAGGTGGGTTTAGTGAGAGGATGTTTTAAAACCGAGACGCTTTGAAACTATGACATTTCGATAACTACTTCAAAAACGTTTTCGTAGTAGAATAACATAACCAAGTTTTTTTAAAAACTTAACCGATCTTAGCCAATCTCAACCGATCATAACTGATTTTAACCAATTTCAAACGATCTTAACCTATCTTAACCGATACATCTCGCCGAGATCTATCATTTGGTACATTTTTCACCTCATAACATTGAGTTTCATGCGAGTTATGCCGTATTCTAGTTCTTCCAGCTCTTTGCCCAAAACCTTCCGATGCCCCCCTGAATCCCATGTCAAAATCACTGGATTCCTTGACGCCTCCTACGATGCATGCACCATGACGCTTGGACCAAATACCGATTGGATTATAGCCAAAGCGCCGTCCCGCATGAGACGCGGGCAAGATGTGCGGCAATCTTCGCTGGCAAAGTTTTGGGCCATCATCTTTCAGCATAACGTTCAATTAGTTGTTCAACTAGGCAGATTTGTTGAGAGTGGTGGGTATTACATTTTTAAATTCTTTCTATAACAAATCCTGTTGCAGGTCACGTAGCATGTGCCAAATTCTACCAAGGAGATCCTGGAAAGGTGTCCATTTACGGGCGGTACAAAGTGAGAACACTGAGTATTCATGCTAGTGGTGCACCACCTCAAGAGTTTGAGATGTTCCGCACTATGATCTACTTCACGTTGTATGAAATTAAGATTACTGATTTGGAGGAGTGAGTTTTCCCTTGTTTATCCGTCTCAAAAATTACTAAATTTTCAGCAAAAAAGCGCCACCTAAATTCACGCAAATCATTTGCTACAAAGAGTGGAATCACCACGGACCGCCCAGGTTCTCGAACACAACTGTGGATATCGTCAAATATTGTGGAATTGGAAATGTAAGTACGTTTTTCTATAAGTACAAACCAAGAAAATTTCAGAAAAAAGTGTTGGTGGTGTCACCGGATGGTGTGGAACGTGCCGGCGCGTTTGTGGCGATTAAGTTGGGTATCGATATGTGTTTCAAGCAGGAAGTGACTAGTTTGGCTCAAGGTAAGAGACGTTTTAAAACTGGACACTTTGAAACGGTGAGGGCTAGCCCATTCTGAGAGTTTCCGGGGCAGAAAACCGTTAAAATCGCTTTCAAAGCTAAAAACAACTATTTCAGACTATTTTTCCTCATACATCATCAAAAAATCAGATTTATAACGGTTTTTGAGCTGAAAATTGGTGAAAAATAATGTTTTTCGATGCAGAAACTGTCAAAATCCTAATTTTTTGTCAATTTCCAGCTAATGTAGAGCAAATTTACGCTGAAATCAACTTTTTTTTGTTTTAAAGCTTCGCAAACCCGATTTTCATCATTTCTGATAGATTTTGGATAGTTTTGAGTGGGGAAAATCGAAAAATCCTTGTACCGGACGTTTTGAAACCGAAATTTTGCAACCAAGACGCGATGCCTCGGTCACAAAATGTCTCGAAGTGTTTAGTGTCAAAGTTTCACATAGTTTTGGAATGTCTGGTTGCAAAACGTCCCAAAATAATATTACGGGATCCCTAGAGCAATGGTTCCAAAATTGCGATGTTTCGAAACCGGACGCTTTAAAACTGCGATGTTTTGAGACCAGACTCTTTAGAGAACTCCCTTCGGACAGTCCGTTTAAAAAAAAGTCAATTTAATCTTATAGATTTTTTGCATCAATATCATATTCCAGTCATCCAACCAGTCGTCGATGTCCTCTACGACGCCATTCAGACCCCCAAAGAAGTGTTCTTCTGCATCTACAGTATCACCACTGGAATCGCCAACGAAGCGTGTATCCCCGATCTCCCGGAATACGATGCCCTGTTGTATTACTACCAGCAATTCTATCACGAACAGTATCCCATCGCATATTCGGAGGATTCGGATAAAGTGAGACGATGTTTGAATGATAAACGAGCGATGGAAATGTTCTGCGCGGGAATGCGTGAGAATCGCCGAAGACGTGACAAGCAATTGAAGTGGAAACCGAAGAAGAGAGTGGAAGAGCAAGAGGATAGTGATTAGGAAACTTATGTCATTTTTTGAGTAATAAATATGGAATTGTTATGTGTTATTTTTCTTGAAATATCCCGGTTCAAAAATTCCTGGTGTTTTTGATGAGTTTCGTAGTTCTGGATCCAGGGTACTGTACCCCCATCTGATGTAGATTACTGTATGGCCAGTGATATCTGTCTGTGAGGTCTGGATCCTTCCTAATCAGAATCGACGCGAATTAGAACTGCCGCCTGTTCAAAAACTGAATAATGACCTTCTATTGGATTCAGATTGCTTACTTAGCGAGCAATAACATTGTCTTTTTGAATTTCTACTCTACACCTCTTTATCGTTTCGCTTATCACTCTCTAACAGTCTTAATCCTTGTGTTTCGGGCTCTGGATATTTCATAATCTACATAACTGAAAAGATATGTAATTAGGAGTTTTTGATGTAACTGTGGACCGGGATAAGAATTTTGAACTCTAGGAAAAGGGTAACAGTATGAGAACACGCAGAATCTCGTTTCACACAAAAGGTAGTGAGCAAATGACATATTTGTTCTTATAATAGTTTAGTCACACACGTTATATGCGTAGTGAGCAAAAACCGACGACGATGCCCATTCTTATCATACATATCAACGAGTTTCAGTTTTTGTATGAATCACAGTCTCTCCTCTCTTTGTGGTGCAATTATTTGAACTATGACTCAAGTTTTCCCAATACACACGTTTTTTTTTTGAAACAAGTCATTCTGATAACCAGAAGATGTCACATACATTTAACTGAAAATTCTTCTAAACGCCTAGAAATTGGACGGCAACCGTTCAAACACCGGAAGCATTTTTGTAAAAAAAAGTGGGAGGGGTATTATCGATGTTTACTTCTGCACTGCTCTGTCTTCCGTCTTATCAGTCGTAACTTTTCATTTAAAATTGTGGTGATTTTTATGTCATCATTTATCTTTCACCAGCGTCGTTTATCATTTGTGTCACACCACCCTCTGTAGGTCTAATTGACGTGCGGAAATTTTTAAACTCTCCAACCATTTTCATTATTTTATGGAAGGCTGTGAATGAATGCATTATTGATTTGGTGAAAAGCAAGCCTCTCATTTGATTGTTGTGGCAATTTAGAACAAGAAATGTATTAAGATCCAATAATTTTATGTAAAAAAAAGATTTCTGCTTTGTCCAGATTCAAAGCAATTCCTCCAACAACTTATTGGTTGGCTCTGTTCAAGTCTTCATTAGCTGGCTATTTTTGACACAAGTCCAGAATAATTTTGCATTTCGCAACCCATGTTAAAGTAATTCCTTTTTTTGAGTTTACCCGAACGCATCAAGAATCTACAAACGTTGTGGGAAGATCATCAGGGTCACAGAATTTTATGCATGATCTTATCACCTCCTCCTGCAAATGTCACATGAATTATTCTTGTGTGACCTGCAGGTGAGTTTTCTGGTCTCCCATGGAACGGATAGACTATAAAGTCTTATATAATCTGTTCAAAACTTTTGAAGGTTAAAAAAATGTTACCATTTGCCCTGACCTCCCAACCAAAGATCTAAACACACTCTTGTTATCTATCTCTTATTTTTTCTCGCCTCACAGCTTCTTTCTTCTTTCGCAACAATATATATCTCTTACTCCCATTGAAAAATCTTATCAATTCTTCTCCCCCCTGCTTTCTATCCCTTTTCATTACACAACCAATTGTTTATATCTTCTTGGGGGGTTCATTTTTTGGGCCTCATCCTTTTCTTTTCTTTCTTTTTTTCAAAACGTTCTCTTTTTTCTGAGGAAACTAGGGCATTGCTCACTTCTTATAATTTTCAAAAATAGCCTTCGTTCTCTTGATCTTTCCATATTACCTCTATGTTTCGTTCACATTGTGACTTTTCCATCCCGCCCAGTCATCTAGTTTGAACTCACATGATATTCATATAATTTCCGATCTGACCTTTTGAGTTATAAATAGAGTATTTCCTAATAATAAATCCATTCAGTTCCACGTAGCCAGAAAAAAGTTGGCCTTTGTATTTCGAAATTTTCTGTAGTATTAAAATCAACTTTTTTGAACAAATGATATAACTCCCACAAGACTAGCGTCCCCCGTTTCCCGGCCGCCACATGCCACAGTACTCTGTTATTCCGATTTGGTTCATCAAAACTTTTCTAACACCGGAAGCCATGCCAAGTAGTCTTCTAAAAATGCTGTACAACAAGATTTCAGCCTCTGAAACTCTAGAAAGTTAAAAAATACAGTATGCTGCAAAATGCACCAGCCACTTTTTTGTCGATTTACAAGATTGCCGTAAATTAAAAAACAAAGTAATCAACATCGCTTGAGCACCTGCTCGAGGAAAAAAATTGAGTTTGTTTATTTTGATGAACCATCTTTTTTACGTCAGTTTTTCTTATCAATGAAAGGTTTCCTTTTATGATTGGTTCATGTTTGTTTAGTGTGAAAACGGTACATTTTATTGTAGTATGAACTATCACTCTTTTCGAATTTTTTGTAAATGCAGGTCTGATTGACAGGAATGAAAAATGGAGTTTTTGCCGTCCTAAAAGCTCAATTTTTCTATGAAATTAACAGCAAATCCATTCATTTTAAAGCTTCAATTCTTTAGGTTATACTCAATTAGATGTTAAATTACGTCTCATTGCACTTATTGCATCAAAAACTTCTTTTCCTACAACACTATTTTGTTTTTAGAATAGTCACTATGGACAACAACCTTCCTGGGGCAAATCCGGTAAGACATTATGATGATTTTGCTATGAGAACATGAAAATTGAAAATTCAGAACAATCCTGATGTTCCTAATATTGCTACCCTGAGCATTGGTCGCATAGCTCATGATTCCCGGACTATTGGAAACGATTCTGTAGAGCAGAATACGGAAAATGCAGCCGAGGCGGATGTCACAGACCAGGAAATGTACGACGGACCAGATACAGTTAAGACTGTTGAACAAGAACACAGAGAAGCGAGTAAAAAATGGTCAGGTAAGCAGAGTTCTTTGAAACTTGTGCAGGGTTCTCAAAACTAATAGTTTTTAGAAAATATGAAAAAATAATTACAAGTTTTTAACAGTGTACGGTCTCCTACACTGCGAAAAAGAACTACAATAGTTTTTATTCAATTCTTTTCTTTTTTGCACTGAAAATGCATTATTTTCAGCTTTTTAGACGTCGCAATGGATGAAAAAAGTGTCCCATCCATCCGAATTGTGTAAATTTAAATTCTTCATTTAATGAGCCGAAAAACGTAAATTTCGGTTAGTAATTGACTTTTTTTTGATATACAGTACTGGCCATAAAGAATGCGACACTTGCAGTTTTTAGTTGAAAATGATCAACTTTGAGACTGTGAGACGACTTTCCTGATGGTATCACAATATTGATTGTTTATGGACTATACAGATCACAAATAGAGCTTCATTTTTGAAGTCGACAACTTTTTTGTACGAGCACATCCTAAGAAGTTATCAATATTCAAAGAAATTTCTCGCAATTTTCGCACTTTTTCAGTGCTAAAAAGAGAGATTTTTGAGCTGTTTACTTTGAAGATTGATAACTTCTTAGAATGTGCTCGTACAAAAAAGTTGTCAACTACAAAAATAGAGCTCTATTTGTGATCTATACACTTCATAAACAATCAATATTGTAAGACTATCAGGGAGGCCGTGTGACAGTCACAAAGTTTGATCATTTTCTATTAAAAACTGCAAGTGTCGCATTCTTTATGGCCCGTACTGTAGAACAAGTGATTTTAGGAAAAGTAAAATTTTCAGCCAATATTTTTTTCCAAAAAATTTTAACAGATTCAGAGCGTCCTCGAGTACATTTTTTCTATTTTTGTGCGAAAATCTTTTTTTCCAATAAAAGTTATACTTATTTTACCGAAAATCGGTTTTTCTGTATCAAAAAAAATCAATTTCTGACCGAAATTCACGTTATTTGGCTCATTACATAGAGAATTTTACTTTACACAATTCGCTGTGTTAGAAACCGTGCAGTTAAAAAGCAAACGTTTTCAGGAGAAGTTATTGAAGCCGAGCCAAAAAACTATATATTCGTGATTGTTCCTGAGGTGAGTGATTTTTATGAGTTCAAAAATATTAAATTTCTGATTAGATCAAAAACTTCAAATGCAAAGAGGTGCGATGGGTTTACAAAGATTCTGACAAGCATATACCATTCAACGGAAAAGATTCTTTATTGATGGAGATCAAGTATCGCGCTGACAAGGGACTCACACTCGATGATGAAGCAATTGAGGTTTTCAAAAATAAAATGGGGCATGTCAAGGTGAAACGCGACCCAATAACTGCCGGTGAGAGTAAGCCATCTATTGAAAACGGGAAGCTGCTTGTCCTGGAGAAAATGTACAGTGTGAATGAGGATAATACGAGAATTGAAGCGATTCATTGGAAGAATGACTCGAAAGAAATATTGAGAGGTTGTTTTTTCACGTGTGATGGCAAAGTGATTGACGCTGAAATCGCTGATAGAATTGTGGAACATTTGAATGATTTCAAAAAGACTATCTATGAAAAGGCTAAAGAAAACCCAAATACCGATTTGAAAAATTCAAGACCAGGTGAGCAATATACAGTACCGCTCAGAAGGATATCAACTTTGGCCGTTTTCAGTGAAATATGACCAGCTTTGACAGTGTATTTCAGTGTCAGTTGATTATTCGACAAATTGTATTTTGTATGGGATGGACAGAGCAAAAGCACATCATTTTTGTAGTTGATCATTTTTTTGTAGGGACACTATCTTGAAATTTATAGGTGGTCAAAGTGAGAAGCTCCGAAATTTCGGTGATACGCACTGAAATTAGTCGGTTTCAGGGATACATTACTTTGATTACCTATATTTTTCATGTTAATCTCTCTACAAAAAAGGTCAACTACAAAAATAATGTGCTATTTTTGCTCTGTCCAATCCATACAAAATGAAATTTTTCGGACAATCAGTTGACACCGAAATACACGGTCAAAGTTGGTCTTTTTTTTTACTAAAATCAGGCAAAATTTGTAACCTTTTGAGCGGTACTGTACAAAAGCAAAAAAAAAAAAGAAGCATTTCCAGGTCCACTCCGTCTGGAGGACCATAAAGTAGTTATTGAATGGAATTCTCTGTCCTTCATCACAATTAAACAAGAAGACAAGTTCCCGCGAGAGTTGAACCGCCATTTTGAGGAAGCAGATATCAAGGATAAAAGTGTAAAAGTTGAGCACTTGGTTTTTGTTGTTCATGGAGTTGGACATGACAAAGAGCACCTCGTAAGAGAGTGTGCAAGAGAGTGAGTGGTCACCTTAGAAGTATAGGGGTTGCACCAAAATGTTGGGATTTACAATAAAAATTTACCGGTTCCAGTCTACAAAAAAGCGTCGACAATGTGAAGAAGAGCGGTGGAATATTCTTTCTTCCAATTCATTGGCGATTGAAATTTGTCCATAATGGGCATAAATGTGATGAAAACTGTAACAAGGAATACGTCAGCAAAGTTTTGAATTTTCCGGGGGCTTCTAAGTTTTTCGAAGAAGCCATGCTATACACATGTACCATACACGCACCACAGGTTAGTTATGTTAACACTTATTTTGCAAGGAGAAAAATTCATTTCAGATTCAAAAAATTGTAATCGAGGAGCTCAACCGCAACTACAAGATTTTCATGGAGAGTCGTAATTCCAAATTCAACGGCTCTATCTCGATTTTCGCACATTCCTTGGGTTCTGTCATCAGTTATGACATTCTGAAGGCAGATATCGATGCATTTGAAAAGGAGGTGGAGGGACAATTGAAATTCAATATCAAGCGGTTTTTTGCTGTCGGATCTCCATTGAAAAGATATTTGGAATTAGCTGGCAAAGAAGGTGAAGATTTTCGGATAACAAGTGCTGAGATGGAAATCCATAATATCTATCATCCAACCGATGGCATTGCGCAACCGCTTGACCCAGAACGGGATCCAGTGGAAATACCTAATGCGCAACAAACTTCCAGTTGGATATATAAAATTGTAGAAGCTGTCTACAATTTTGTGAAAAATTTGGTTTCGAAGAAAGCAAATCGACAAGCGGACACTGACGATGAAGAGCAGAATTCATATCACATTGATCATGTGTTAGAAGTGAGTAAAAGTGTCAAACCGTGTTTGGAAAATGACTAGCAATCGGTGCAAACTTAGAATCTATTTTATCCGAGCGAAGAGGAAAAATGAATATATATTCAGAACGAGAAACAATTGCGGAAAGTTTACTCGCATTCAACTTACTGGAGTCATGAAGGTGTCGCTCGACATTTGGTGAACTCTCTGTACAAGAAAGAATGCACTTATGCCACTATTGATGTTCCGGTAGTTGAGAAGAGCTCTGAAACATCTAAAGTTGAAGAAAAGATAACAGAGAATTGCCAAGAACCAGTAACGGTAAATTTTCGAAAATAGACGAAAACTATGAAGCATTCGTGATTTCAGATTAATAATCAAGAGAAAGGAGAAGAAAACAGCTGTGCAGATCCAGATCTGATTGAAAAAGTTGTAAGTTATACAGTTTTTTTCACTTTTGAAGCAATTGTTTTTCTTTCAGGCTCAACGACACGAGCCAATCTCTTTGGATATAGAAGCGATTGCTGCAGATAATTGATCAAATGAAGCAATGGTTTTTTTCGCCACACAAGTTGCTTTTTGAATACGAAAGTTTTTTTGTTCGGTACTTTTTTCCCCGAATGGCTCCCCCACTTGGTTAACCCCGCAAAACTAAAACCATTGTCTTGCTTATTTCACATTTCTATCTGTTCACTAATTTATATCATCAGAACTATATATCTCAGTTATCCTACCTCAATTAACTTTATCTCTGTTGGTGCCAATTGAAGGACACGTTTCCTTGATTAAGCTGTAATAAACGAGTCATTGTTTTAAATGCAATTTTGATACACGGAAATTAAGCTAAAAGAAATGGGGATAGGTCAGTTTTTGAATAATTTTTAATTCGAATCAATGATCTACACAGACAAAAGCAGAAAGCATTAAAATGTCTTTAAAACTTTATCAAAAAATTTAAAAGGCTTATGTACCAACCTAACATCATTTTTCAAGCTTTTCTCACTATTCGTTTCGAAATATCTCTATTTCGAAAAAATTGCTTTTAAAAATTAAAATAAATGCACTGTCACCAATATAAAAACTATTTCTACTGATTTTTCACATAAATTTCCTTTTTCCAGAAAAACGCGCCACACATTTTTCTGTTGAAAATTTACAATACGTCCTTTAAAATGACACCACGACCCGCTCTTTCAGGGTTTTCAGATCTAGACTATTTTCAGTAAGGGTTTTCAGATTTTCAGATTTTCAGATTTTCAGAATCCCATTAAAGTTATGCTCAGTACCCCCATCTCTCCCTTTACCACCTACAAAAAGTTTCTCATGACTTTCCATCCCCTTTCTCTCTGCCCATACACAAGACACGTCATCCCCTTCTTATCAATGTCTCCATTCTCTGCGTTTCCCACACCTCCACGTACTATCTCATCGCCTCACAAACATGTCTATCTTAGCAGCAAACGAAATCATGGAAATAGTATGGGGAAGTGAGAGAATCCTAGAGAAAAAGTGGAGAACCTCTTCTCATTCTTATCAATAAAACTGAGAAGGAAACGAAGAAACGTTTTTGTATGGAAGAAAACGCAGGTATCAACTTGTTGGTAAAACGCGTCGAAGGCACGCCAGATATTTCAAAACCTGAAAATTTTTCAGATATTTCAGACTCGAGGACCATCCAAGTCGCTGGCGCTTTTTTGGCGCGTTTTGAAAAAACTTCTGCGCCGACAGGTCTCGATGCGAAAATTTCGAAATCTGAATTTTTCAGAAAATTCAATTTTCGACATTTTCGCATCGAGACCTGTCGGCGCAGAAGGTACAGTAAGCTCGGGGACGCGCTGAAGGCACGCCAGTCATTTTTTTCAACTCACGAGATCGCGCCGAAGGCACGCTAGATAATTTTTCGTGTGGTTTACGCTGAAAATTGTTATTTTCAGGCGCCAGACATTCTCTGTTGAAAATGTTTCGCTCTTCCAGGATTTTCAGATCTTGTTGACTTTTGAACTAAAACGCGTCGAAGGCGCGCCAGTAAGGATTTTCAGATTTTCAGAATTCCAGATTTTTTCCCTTTCTCAACTAAAAAGATTATTTCAAAGCTAAACGGATTATGTGTATAAAACTAATAAAATACAAATTTTCTCACTTTTTTTGTATCCGATGGATTTTATTTTGTATCTTTGTATATATTCTGTATAGTCAGAAACATTCGATTTTCTTTTCTTCTTTTTGTTTTTGATGTAAAAAAAGAACTAATTTGATACTGATACTTAGCAAGGAGACAGGTACATAGTAAGTAATTTGCAATGAAATAATTTAATTTTTTATCGGAGGAGTAGGAGACCGGAGAGAGAAAAAGAGATATGGAAAACAAATCAAAAAACATGGCATTGTATTTATGTGAAAAAAATGGAGAAAAAATAGAAAATGTTTATCGAAAATCTTTCAGAACTGTGGTTCTCACAGTGTGAATAGAAACGTAAGAAAACTGAAATTGTTTGAGACTCCGTCATGGTAAGACTGATAGTGAGAGCATAATTTTCTAACTTTTCATGTACATCAAGCCTAGATCTCCATTTTTGTAGTTGACAACTTTTTTGTACGAACGGTTCCTGTAGAGATACGGTAGGTCGAAGCCGGATAGAAATAGCCTGGTAAGAACTGATAACTTGAAATCTAGTTGCTAGGTATCCTTACTTCAACTGAGTGTAACTCCGTAGGGAGTGCTCGTAGAAAAAAGTTGTTAACTACAAAAATGAAGATCCTGCATTTTTCTATTTAAAAATCGTAATTTCAAAATAGTGGGACCATTAAGGAAACCGTGACCATGTGCCAAAGTATTTCCTTACCATGGGCATTCTAAATACGGAGTTTGGATCCGATTCTTGAATTTGCAAAGAGATTTTTCATTTTGATTAGTAATGCTCGTCAGTCTTACTGTATGTCCTACTGTGCTCCCTGCAATATACTTTTCCCAAAGAAGTTATTGGGTGAGGTCGGTCAAACATCGATATGCACTTTTGTATAATAGTTCAACCGGTGAAGCCGGTCGGCAACCACATGATAAGCGGTGGGAACTGAAGTCAAACTTTGCAAGTATTATAGACCTGACATTTTCTGAAAAAAGATCTTGTTAATTTACTATACTGCTCAGAAATCCCTAACTGCATAACTGCCTGATTCATGAACCATTAGTGGTCAAAATCCATGAATCTTATCATGAGACCTATCCAGACCTTCTCAAGGGTACTGATCTTTTAATAGCGCGGAACCTTGAAGATTCTATTTTCGCAGACCAAATCTGTAGGATTCTGCGAAATCCTGGAGTTATAGTGCAACGACTTCACAGGGAATCTAGCCTTGACGAGAGCAACGTTAGGACAAATGTGACTGCAGAAATGGAATCCTTTTAGCCAAAACAGTTCGTTCCGCGAGTTATATCACTCGTATATCCTAAAGACCGCCCGTCTTACCTATCAACAGCTCATTTCACCTCAGGGCCGCCTGACTCGAGCAGAATGGCGATTCTGAGCTGGGACGGTGGTCATAAGCTAAGATAAGCATTCCCTAGCCAAACTGGCAATGCTGAACTAGAATGGGCTGAGACAGTCCCTAGCTAGGCTTAGACCGGCGGCGTTGGGGGTAGTCAGTTCTTGGGTAGGATGGCAGGTATATTATGTTGGCAAGACGGATGATTCATAGCCTATTTAGAGCCTCAGTTTTACTGCTCTCTTAAGGACCACCGCTTTTTGCCTAGCTATGTACCGTCCGCCTTGTCAGCATCTTTGAAGTTTTACCCAAAAACTGTCTAAGTAAAAGCCGCCGGGCTAAGCCTAACTGTGAACCATCCGTTCTGCCAACATAATTACCGTCTTGCCCAAAAACTGTATGTCTTATCTAAAAGCCGCCTGTCAAAACGCCAGGCTAGGGACCCCCGTCCCAGCTCAGAATCGCTCGAGTCAGACGGTCCTGAGGTAAGATGAGCTGTCGATAGGTAAGACTGGCGGTGTTTAGGAGATAGCCGGTGCTCAATAGGTTTGACGCGCGGAACGAACTATTTTGACTATAAGAGCTTCATATCTCCAACCAGAATCAACTGAATTTGAAGCTTGGTCACTTCTAGCCCTCAACCACTTATCTAGACCTTCAGAAAACTTTAAAATCATCTTTCCCCTCTCACCTTCCCAAACACATTGCCAAGTAACCTCCTCTTCTCTCCCCATCAACAGAATCATCAAATGTTCTCAACATTTTCTCTGCGTCTCCCCCCATTCCCACACTCTCTCTCCTCCTATAGCAATTACAGCCCCCTCTTATCATCTAATCACTTCAGACCGTCCATTCCTCCCCTTCGTCCAAAAATGTTATCACCTGCTCAGGCAGTATTCTGTCTCCATCTCACGCCACACTATTTTTGTTCCCTGTGGAAGCTCCGCCCCCTTTCCACCCCGTTACAACAAAAGATAGAGACCGAGGGCAAGGCAAACACATGCATACAGACACCCCCCCCCCCTTTTTCACCATTTGTGATGTACAACACAATTCTTTCTCTGTCACTTTTTCCTTTCTTAGCAATATGACATGTTCTTATCACCCCCTTCCCCCCCCTTTTTCTCTCTTTTTTGACAAAAATTTTTGATTTCATAAGACGGAACTGAACAAGATCAAAGTATTCGTAGGCTCCTCCCCATAATTTGAAAAACGCGTCAAAGACACGCCAGACTGAAAAGATCAGAGATTAAAGGTCATTGACCTGTATATTTTAAAAAAATGCGTCAAAGGAGCGCCAAAAAATCTGAAAAACCGTACAAAACGGTTTCAAAAAAATCTACATTTTTGAAGTTTTTAGTTGTCTGGCGCGACTTGAACGTGTTTCTTCTAGAATTCAAATTTTCGAAAAGACGCCAAAAGAGCCCCCGACAATCTGAGAACCCCATAAATCTTCATTTCTCAAACTTTTTAGTTCTCTAGCGTGCCTTTGACGCGTTTTTCTTTTTGAAATTCTGTGAACGCGACAAAAGCGCGCCAGACTTTCTCACTCTAGTTTTTCCGAGGAATTTAAAAAATGTGAGTAGTAACTGAGGTTCTGCCTCATTCCACAATTTTTATCGCGTCAAAGGCGCGCCAGACGCATTAGAATCCGATTGTCTGGCGCGTCGTTGACTCGTTTTCTTTTCTAAAATTTTAATTTTCAAAACCCGTCAGAGGTGCGCCAGTCGCTCCAAAAGTTTCGGTTTTGTAGTTTTTCACAGTCTGGCGCTCCTCCGACGCGTATTCTACGATTCAAAATTTTGAAAAGCAGACGCGTCCGAGGCACGCCAGTCGCTCTGAAAATCTCAAAAACCAAATTTCTTCAGAACTCCCATTGTCTGGGGCTCCTCTGACGCGTTATCTACGATTCAAAATTTTGAAAAAGCGTCAGAGGTGCGCCAGAATTTTTTTTGTAAAAAAAGATTGAAACACTTTCTATCTGTCAGGTGCCTGATATGAATCATCCTGAGAATGTTGTCATCTTTTTTTGAAAATAAATTTTGAAATTTTGAAAGGCTGGGGTGCCTTTGGCGCGTCTAAGACGCGTCCAGATCTCACATATTCTCACATATCCGCTATTTTCCCTCTTATAATCAAAAAAATTTCAGAAATGAGTGAAGAATGGAAAGAATTAATACTGAACCATGTCAACAATACAAATAATTCCAATCAAATAATTCCGGAAATAAATAATGAGGATTTATTTAAAAACTTTATGAAGGAGATCAAATTAGAGCCGGTAGACGATGATAGCTCATCAAAATTATCCGAGTATTCGGAAGTGATGAAAATCCCAAAAGATATCAAAACGGAATTGGAGACCAAGGAGTACCCGGTGTTTGATATGCTAAATGAAGGAATTCTCAATGAGAATACGATAACTCAAGAGAAGTTGAACAATCTTCTCAACTTTATGAATAGTTTTACGGCAATGTCCCCGTCGGATAACAATTCGAATGAGACGGTGAATAATGAGATGGATATGACGGATGCGGATGATGAGTGGCAGGCGGAGTTTAAAAAGTTGGATAGGGAGACGCATTGTAAATTGGATAAGAAGGCGGAGGTGAGTGGGGAAATGGGGGAGGAGCATACTGTACATATTAACCGTAAAACCGCTAATAGAGGCGCCGCGTCTATTACAGGTTTTACGGTTAAAAAATAAGAAATGCAAAACATACAGTAAGAAAGGAATATCCTAGAAGACCCGGAAAGAGTCTAGTGTTCAAATTTTTCAAAAAAGTACTCTGGATACTGTATTCGGGAATAAGGGTATAATTATTTATTCCAGGTTGAAAGGTTTTAATACAGAAAGTACTATTCTATACAACACATCAGAAGATTTAGAGCAATTGATCCGGGTTACTGTAGTTTTCACGACGGGACCATTTGAAAGGTCTTGACACGCTGATTCTGAAAAGATAAGTTTCATTGTTGAGACCGATGCAAAACTGTCTGAAATACAGCCGATTCAGTGAATGTCAGATTTTCGAAAATCTGTAACTTTCTTTATTTCTATTGTTTTGGATTGATTTTTGGCGGGTAATAACGAGAATTGTTTGGTATATAAAGTATAGAAAATTTTTGTGTCATCTATTGGATTTCTGAAATTTTCAAACATTTTTTTTTAATCAGCAATAAAACAAATGATCTGACTCATTTCTCCCCAACAAACACAAAAAAACAAGAAAAAAGAGAAATAGACGGTTAGAGACCTCCCCGCCAAACAATTGCTAAGGAAGAACAGATAGGACTGAGCAAGACAAACATCTCCCAACGATATTTAAAGCGTAGATCAGAAAAACTTTGTGCATTCAAAAAATGTTATTAGCTTTAAGTATACTGAATTTTTATTTTACACCTGTGAGTTTACCAAATCTGCAATTTTGCCTCAAAAATTAAAATAAAATAAGAGCGGTGTGTCACTGAGGATCCAAGGAGGGTATTTTGATGATTTGAATCTCATGTTCTCGACACACAAAACCAGCCGGCAATGACTAACATTTTTTCATTTTTTTTGATTTCAGCCGGTTTACAACTAATAATATGCCGTCTATGATAACTTTCTTAGTAGACTACTGTAATTAACTAGGGAAGGCATCCAGGTGACCGTGGAGTTATGGGATGTGACCTATATCATTGGAAAGCTAAGAAAACGCTAATTCCAAATATATACTCAGTTTTTGCGCATGTGGTCTGGTTTTCGAGAAAAAAAGAGATCAAAGTTTGGGTATATTATCAGCGTTTTTTTCAGCTTTCCAATGATATAGGTCACATCTCATAACTCCATGGTCACCTGGAGGCCTTCCCTAGTAAGATACATCATTTTGAATCACAATTTGAACAAAAGCCTTTCGGACCGATATTTTTTGAAAATTTTGTCCTGAATACCGTAATTTTCCTATAAAACCACAAATCGCTATTCTTCAGGAACGTCACCGCCAAATGGCAAAAAACCGTGAGTACGCTCGGAAATGCGTCCAGAAAAAGAAGGACTTAAGGAAGCAAGCCGAGATGCAGAGTATGCACATCCTACGACGAATTCAACTTCAACAGAAATTCAATTCGATAAAAGAGAGGAATGGAAACTTTGCAGTCTTTCTAAGGATAATGGAGGGCGATACGGAAGCGGTGGAGCAGAAAAAAATGTACGAAGGGAAGAAGTTAGAGATGAATAAGAAGTATGATGAGATGTTTAGTGCCGACGAGGCGGTGAACTTGAATTTTCACGTGAGTTGGTTTCTAGGGGGTACTGTAGCGCTAGGATGTAACTGCAAACTACCATAACCCATGAGTACAGTAGTAGCAAAAATATGAGTTGGTTGAGGGTACTGTAGTCTAATCCAGGTTACTGTAATTCCAAAAATTCCAGAGACTCGCCAGCTCACGGGAGGAATTCGAAAAAGCTGCAACTGATCTTCAGATGAAAAATGGTGTGATTGGGACGCTGGGCTCTCGAAAAATTCGAGCGAAGCAGCAGATGGAGTGGAGACAACACTTGTATAATATCTCGGTTCATGAACATGTGAGTTTTTCGTATTTTTTGAAAAAAAGCAAAAAATTAGTAATTTTTTTGAAATTTTAGAACTTTTTTGGAGTCTACTGTACCAAAATGGTTCAAAATTAATTCTGGCGCGCCTTCGACGCGTTTTTCTGAGAATCGGAAATTTCTGTGATAATGGCAATTTTCACTACACAAAAATTATTTGGCGCACTTTGGGCGCGTATTATTCCAGAAACAGAAAGTTTTTCAGTCAATTTGCAGATTTTGGCTTTAAAATCTGAGAAAAAGTTGATTTTATTCAATTTCAGTTTGAAAAAGGGTTTTTGCATCAGTTTTGATGAAAAATCTCAAAATTAGAAACTGCACAATTTTTGCGTGTTGAGAGCCTGTTTTATCTGAAAAGTTCTTTAATTGGTCGTTTTAACACGAAAATCTCAAAATGTGGATTTCAAACAGTTCAAAATTCTTTAAAATTGGTCTTTTTACTACTACAATCTGAAAATTCCAATAAAATCGCGTAGTTTAGTCATTCTTAAAAAAACATAGGCAGTTTTTTCCATACCAGTTCAGTAGCGCGTACTTTCTACTCCTGAAAAACAGTAATTTTTCCAGAAACTTCGTCGAGAAATCGAGTTATCGAAACTAGCAGATGAGTATGTCCGTTCGACCGTCCCAGCCGCCGCTCCACTGATTCAATCGATGCCGAAACACCTGTTGGATGAGATAATAAAAAATAATAGAACCTCTGAATTGGAGGAATTTTATAGATTCGTAGGCGATAATTCTAGCATTATAGATGATAGTTGTAATAGTAGTGAGGTGAAGGAAGAAAAAGAAGAAACGGTTGTTAAATAAAGTTTTGACTTTTTCATTTTTTATTTGTGAATGGGAGATATCCGGACAGACAGTGTGACAGACAAACAGATGTAGGCATCCGAACAAATTGAATTTCTAATCTCCGGTCGTTCGGTTTCGAAATATTGTACAGGAAATCGTTGATTGGGTATTGAGTGATTTTCACGCAGATATCTTATTGCTACAGGGGTAATAATTCTGAAAAAATACTCAACCGTAAATTGATAATGATCGTCTGATCTCGAAGAGGCCGTTCTAACACCAGAAGAATGGGTGACAGAAGCAAAGACAGCCAAAAATCGTATTGTTTTTTTCCAGTTATATTGTCTAGTTTCCAACATTTAAAAATATTTTTTCTATTTCTCCACTATCTTCTTCTTCAGTTAAAAACCTCTCAGCATCTTGTTTTTTTTTGTTTGTTTCATCACCAATCCGTCGGTTCTTTTTTCCATTTATTTTCTATGATCCAATAGACTATTTTGTTCAAAATCTAAAATCTTACGGAAAAAATCTTATGATAGTAGTAAAAATAGTTTTTTGCTGTTTTTTTTAATACTTGCTAGGAAACGCCTCCAGGTGACAAATTATTGCCCTTCTGACACGCGAAAAATGTTAGGAACTTTTTTGCGATTTTTGCGTGTTTAAGACGCACTCTCTGAGTCAATCGAGCATCGATCAACTGACCGTAGGCACACGAAAAAAGTTGACCATCTCCGATTTGCCTATAATTTTGATCAAAGATAGTATCAAGTGTTCTCAGCAAATTAGGGTATTTTTTGGCCGGGTCCGTCACCTGGGTACCTAGGAAAATCAAAAAATCGATATTTTTCGAAAATTTTTCCTGAAGTAGTTAGGAATGAAATCTCAACGGGAAATTAATGTAGGCACTATTTTAAGCATTTTTTGTGTTCAGAAGAAAATTCCAGCTCAACACCTTCATTGTGAAAATTTTGGCTCTTTATGATTTAACGGGGGTTTTAAGAATTAACGGGGGTTTTATAAATAGACGGGGGTTTTAAGAATAGACGGGGGTTTTGAGAATAAACGGGGGTTTTGAGAATAAGCGGGGGTTTTCGACAAGTTCTATTTACTTATACTAAAAAAACCCCAAAATGGTCAGAAATGACTACACTCCCTCCAGTATACATTTTTTCATAAGCTTTTCCAATTTTTTTGCTTTTTTTTATATTTTTTCTGCATTTTCTCATTTACTTTACTATTTTGTACGTCGCATTGTTTTTTGATCAGAGAAGTGTAATAATTGTCCACCTTTTTCTTTTGCTCTACATTTGAAATTGACGAAACGGCGATGTTTCGGGCGAAATATAATTGGGATCATATGGTAGATGATTATCAGAGTGCAGTAGAGCGCATGTTTATAAAGTGGGCGAATTGCCCTACAAATGGGCATCTTGCCCTACTCCATCCTCACGCACACCCCCACTTCTTCCACCCCACCCTTGCCCAACTCTTGCCCAACCATCGCCCAGTGAGCAACCTGCCCAAAGTGAGGGCAATTCGCCGAAAATAGAGGCAAAATGCCGGCAAGGCGCAGAAACCTCGCCTAAAATTCCCTGAGTGGATCTTCTTCGTACAATAAAAATCAACAACCAACCTCTTTCGGATGTATTAGGCTGGTGCATAAGTTTCTTTCTTTTTTAAAGGTGTGACTTTGGTCCTCGGTCTCTAAGTGGTGAGATTGTTTTTCAACCCAAACTTTTTTGCATTTTTATTACCTATGTAGTGGCTAACACATAATGTATCAAGTTGGTGCCTAGACAGTCCGTTCGTGAAAACGATGGCTTTTTCGGTCGCCGACCAAACGCCTATTTTGGAAAGTTTTTTGATTCTAGTCGCATTGGTATTAAAGTGCTTAGATTTTTATGAAAAATAAACTGCAGTTTCTAGAACAGAACTTTATCTTGTTATCACATTTCAGTTTTTAGTCGGAATGTTAAAAACAAAAAAGTTACGATCAGACGATTGAGAGCAACGAGAAATCATGGTTCAGCTGGGTTCAAACAGATTACATAAATATTTGAGAGAACATTTTTACAAAACTATTTGTAAAAGTTAGAGGAAAACATGAGCAACTTATGCCATAAAAAATTTATGGAAAAGCATTTCAATTAAATGATGAAACTTGGGTGATGTATTTTCTATGATTTTTGCGCTTTTGAGAAACTTTGAGCAGTAGACCTGGGTGGAGTCTAGGTCTCTTCTCAACGATCCCAAACAAGCCGGAATTATATTCTTACAAATAATCAACAGTAGATACATTGCTCTAAAGTTGTGCAAAAGATCTAGTGGATTGACTTAGAAACAGGAGCTGTAGGCTTCATCAAACTTAAAAATCACATGATTTTGATGAGATTGGCTTTGCGCTTCCTGTGAAATGAGGGAAAGTGCTTAAACTTTTCAAACAAAGTAGATTTAGATACATCAATGTCTACTCTACTCAATACTAAACATTTCCACTAATTTCCTTAATTAGCGTTAAAGAAAAATCGAAAATACTCGCACATGCCTAACTTGCTGATCCTCACCTTTCTTCAGGGACCGGCACTAAACTATGATTGCTCAATTCAAATGTTTTTATTATTTTTTTAAACATAACGTTCCTTGCTTGTTTTAATTCAAAATAGCTCACCCATTCTCGTCAACATTTTCTAGGAAAAAAATTGAGACGAAGAATGGTACCACAAAAGGGTTCCTCGAGTATTTTGACTTGTCTACGGCTGAGATTAAGCAGATGGCGGACGTCAAGTCACAGGTAGAATCACAATGAGTTATAGGTACTAACCAACTATATTTCTCTTTGTGTGAGCAATTAGCCTTCAAGAAATTTCATGACGAAAATTGTCCAAAAAAAGAAAGAAACTTATGCACCAGCCTGATAACACCCCAGATGTTGAAAACGATTTGAGTGATACGGTTAAGTTATTGAAATGGGACATTTGAAAAATAGATGCATTTGTGTCGCATCATTATATATACAACCCTTTACATACCAGGAATCTGGGATATTCTTCTGTATGCGGCCCAGCCATCGCTGATAATCGTTGTTCTCGCAAAAATCTCTTTTTTATGTATTTTTTTTTCAGAGATCATACCAGGTTTCCGATTACGTCTGATTATGGGCAGCAGGATTATCGAATCTACCTTATTAGTCTTCCTTTCCAGCAATCCAAAAACCCAAACAGTTGGACGATCTACCATATGATCCCAATTATATTTCGCCCGAAACATCGCCGTTTCGTCAATTTCAAATGTAGAGCAAAAGAAGAAGGTGGACAATTATTACACTTCTCTGATCAAAAAACAATGCGACGTACAAAATAGTAAAGTAAATGAGAAAATGCAGAAAAAATCAAAAAAAAAGCAAAAAAATTGGAAAAGCTTATGAAAAAATGTATACTGGAGGGAGTGTAGTCATTTCTGACCATTTTGGGGTTTTTTTAGTATAAGTAAATAGAACTTGTCGAAACCCCCCGCTTATTCTCAAAACCCCCGTTTATTCTCAAAACCCCCGTCTATTCTTAAAACCCCCGTCTATTTTTAAAACCCCCGTTAATTCTTAAAACCCCCGTTAAATCATAAAGAGCCAAAATTTTCAAAATGTGTGAAATTTTCGAGATTTTTTCATGAAATCGCTTTTATCTCGGCAGAGACCCGAGAAGACAAGGTTTTTTATTTAAAATTCGTAATCTACATAAAATTTGGTATCGGAAACACGTTGTCCCTACTCGTAACTCTAGATCCCAAGAACGGTTTGTTGGGGAAGAATGAGAAAAACTGCGATTTCAATTTTCAAGTCCTTCCAGTAAATTATTTTTGATGTTTCAAAATAACGGTTTTTTAAAGTTTTTTATTCAATCATATCATTTTTATTCAGTTCCGGTACAATTTTTGATCATACCACAAAAAATTTTTCGAAAAAATTGAATTTTTTGATTTCTGAAAATTTTCTCCCGAATTGAACCATTCCGACTGAAATGTTAAGGATAGCATTATAAAATCAGGAGAATATAATTGGAACATTTTTTAGGTTTATAAAAAACTTGATTCCCACTGTCGGGTCACCTGCTACTTACGCGTTCATGGTGAAATTCAGCGAAATTTTCAACTTGGGAAGTTGGTACAACGCTACTTCATACTTGCAACGTTATTTGACAGGGAATTGCGGTGAATATGACAGGAATAGTGAGAAAACTGCAAAAATTGATAGATTCAGCAAGATTTACGAAAAAAGCTTTAAAAAATTAGGACTCATAAATGTTCAATGGTCTGACCTTTTTATGGATATCAAGAAAAAACTTTTAAAGCTTTTTTCGTAAATCTTGCTGAATCTATCAATTTTTGCAGTTTTCTCACTATTCCTGTCATATTCACCGCAATTCCCTGTCAAATAACGTTGCAAGTATGAAGTAGCGTTGTACCAACTTCCCAAGTTGAAAATTTCGCTGAATTTCACCATGAACGCGTAAGTAGCAGGTGACCCGACAGTGGGAATCAAGTTTTTTATAAACCTAAAAAATGTTCCAATTATATTCTCCTGATTTTATAATGCTATCCTTAACATTTCAGTCGGAATGGTTCAATTCGGGAGAAAATTTTCAGAAATCAAAAAATTCAATTTTTTCGAAAAATTTTTTGTGGTATGATCAAAAATTGTACCGGAACTGAATAAAAATGATATGATTGAATAAAAAACTTTAAAAAACCGTTATTTTGAAACATCAAAAATAATTTACTGGAAGGACTTGAAAATTGAAATCGCAGTTTTTCTCATTCTTCCCCAACAAACCGTTCTTGGGATCTAGAGTTACGAGTAGGGACAACGTGTTTCCGATACCAAATTTTATGTAGATTACGAATTTTAAATAAAAAACCTTGTCTTCTCGGGTCTCTGCCGAGATAAAAGCGATTTCATGAAAAAATCTCGAAAATTTCACACATTTTGAAAATTTTCACAATGAAGGTGTTGAGCTGGAATTTTCTTCTGAACACAAAAAATGCTTAAAATAGTGCCTACATTAATTTCCCGTTGAGATTTCATTCCTAACTACTTCAGGAAAAATTTTCGAAAAATATCGATTTTTTGATTTTCCTAGGTACCCAGGTGACGGACCCGGCCAAAAAATACCCCAATTTGCTGAGAACACTTGATACTATCTTTGATCAAAATTATAGGCAAATCGGAAATGGTCAACTTTTTTCGTGTGCCTACGGGTGATCGAACGAGTCAGAGAGTGCGTCTTAAAAGGCAATATTTTGTTATTTTTCCAAACTTTGACAATTTTTTCTCGAATACGAGGCCTCGACGGCAAACACTAAATATATGTTTGGAATCAACGTTCTCTCAGCTTTCCAACGATATAAGTCACGTTCCATAACTCCACGGTCACCTAGAGGCCATCCCTAATTAGTAAATAGGTCCATTTGGGAACTGTCAAGCATATCCTCTGACTATGATTTCATAATGTTCAGAAAATCGATTTCAGTGGAATAGAATAGAGATTAATTTACTTCAATTTGGTTTTTTTGACTTTTTTGTACGTCATGGTCATTTTGTCTGACTACAAGCGTCTCTTATATTGAGTTTCATCTTTTGCATTCTCCCTCTCCCTCTATTTCTCCCTCACCTGCGTGCGTGTGTGTGTTTGTTCATATTTAACCGTTATTCTGTGCAAGAAAAAATGATTTTCGTTTCTATTTTATCGAATTAATTAACTTTTTGTAATTTTCGTGGTCTTGTACTCAAAAAAACCTAAACCGTGTTTTGAAATTGTCAGTTAAACCACGAAACATGACCACCCGCCCGGATACAATTTTCAAGCGGATGGCTAAGAACCATCATGTTCCTTTAATTAACGATAAAGAAATTCCGAAAAATGATCAAAGAGGAATAGAAGAGACTTTAACTCACGAGGAGACTCAAGGAAAAGTGTTGTTTCGTGGTAAGTCACTGTTCTTATTTTGTACCATTCGAGGAACTATTTCAGAACAAAATACTGTCGTTATGGACCACAGTGAACAGAATGAATATCAACTTGCTAATTTGAGTGATTTGATTAATCTCGGTTCCGTTATTGAGTCAGCAGACAATTCGGATGGCAAACTTCGTGTAAAGGGTCTTTGGAAAACAAAAAAAGAGACAAAGTCTAAGATTCCTCGTAAAAGAACATCCACATTGACTATGAAGGCAATGGTAGGTTTTCTTTTATTTAGACACCCAACTCGAGTCGTTATCCTTAAATTTTTCAGACACCCGAAGACAGGGAAGAGCACGTAAAAGCTCAAGATAGAAGAAACGCTACGGCTTATCGATATCGCCAAACGAACAGTTTTAACAGAAAAATTGAAATTGAAAAAGAATTGAGAAGAGAAGTTCAACGAATGAAACTGGAAAATGAGAGTTTGGAGAACGCCTATCTTGCTCAATTAGATGGTTACAAAACGGAAGAATGGGGAAAGAATAATTTGAAGACGTTGGAAAGTGTGGTGTTTGCCACGTTCGAATTGCCGATGAAAATTGCTTGTGACGAGTTGGAAGAGGTAAATACGGTTTTTAAAGTAATAGGAAAATTAAGGTTCTGATATCAACACGTCGGAACTTGATAATTTTCCGATTCGGTCACAGTTTTGGTATTTCAAAACCCAACGAAAGTTGTTTTTGGCTATAATAGGTTCAATGAATACGTTAGAGTTTGAAAAGTATTTATACAAAAAAGATATTGAACTTGCGGCACACTATAAATTGTTTTCTCAATGTCATGGCTTTGAACTATATCAGAAAATATAGAAATTAGACATTTTATATTTTTGACCTACTTTGTGCTGAATAACGAATTGTTGCCGCAGGCCGCATCAAACAACTTTACTCATCAACCGAACCGACACCGGCCGACACGGGCCGGTACGTAGCTTGCTTGAAACGTAATATCATGAGCTGACATGAGTTGTGAGAATTACACCAAAATGTAGATCTCAGCGAGATCTATGTCTGTGACCTAATACAAGCCGGATGGCTAGTCGTTAATTTGCCATAAGCCGGGATAAAATTCCAAAAAACGCAAAAATGGCCAAAAAACTATTTTGTCCCGTCTCGTGGTACATAAACGACTAGCCATCCAACCCGTGATAGGTCACGCCCATCCATAGATCTTGCTGAGATCTACATTTGGTATATTTTTCAGATCATAAAACGCAACTTGAAGCGAGTTACGCCCCGGTCCCGTGTCGCCCGGTTGACAAGTATGCAAAAAATTGAAAAACGGTTGCCTCCGGATAAAATAACACCCCCTTTTTCAAAACACATTAACGTTTTCAGATCATCGACTCCCATAAAGACCAGCTAAATAAAATTGAAACAGAAAAAGCTGCCATTCTGAAGCGAAACGACATGAATAAGAAGAGCGACTCAAGCACAAATGGCTCTCAAAAATGTCGCACCAACAAAAAGTTGGCGTCTAGCCAAGTGGACTTGAAGATCTGCAGACTCGAGTTTCGTGTTGCGGAGTTGAAAAGTTACGGAGACAAGCTACTGAAACTTATGAGCTCTCAGAAACTTGTGCCGAGTAGTGAAGGGTCAACGGAGCCAAGAAATCAAGATTCAATGGCATCAATATCTGGAGAATTCACAGAGCTTTCTATGGAACCGAGTGGGGAGACTGTTGAAGACTTGCAACAACCTGGAACCAAAGCGACAGCTTTGTTGGCGCATACTACACTATGCCCGAAAAGATCACAAGAATTTATGACTCACGGATATGATGCAAGACCGTATTCAAAGGATTACAGGCCTAATTGGTCAGAAGTCACTCCTGCAGACTTTAATTTTGGTAGTTCGCAGCAGCAATTAGAGGTAATGTTATTTGGTAAGATTTTGGTATTTATTTGGTAAGATTTCTAGCTCATGAATCTAAATTTGAAGCAACTTACAATTAGCCGGAAAAATTCTAAACCTCGCTTAAAACGCAATGGCTGAAAAATATACGAAAATGTAGGTAGAAAAAAAAAAAAAAGTATTCTACCCCGGACAACTACTATTCCTATATGTGAAATAACTGAAACAAAACTAATGTGAGAAAATATTAGAATGAAGAAAAAGTAATCAAATGTGCATACATTCATCTTTAAGTATTATATTGAAACATTTCTTATCAATATGAAGCAGCATACGTCATTAGATAATTTCAAACTTGCAAACCGGGCCGAAATGGGCCGACGCGCTGAAAAATATACCAAAATGTAGATTTCAGCGAGATCTATGTCTGTGACCTAATAGAAGCCGGATAGCTATTCGGTAACGTGACGCGGACCAGGAAAAGGTGCCAAAAACGCGAAAATGGCTAAGACAGCCATTCTAGCCAAGATCACGGAACATTAAAAAATACAGTGACCAAACTACAGTGACCAAGTTACAACGCATTTCGTTTAATCCGGTTTGTCAGTGTAACTTGGTCACTGTAGTTTGGCTTAATGTACCGCGGGCTTTTTGGCCATTTTTGAAACTGTTGTTTTGGCTATTTTTGCAATTATGGATAATTCTATCAATTTCAGCACACCTTCCTTAACCCATCGGACCGACATGGCATCCAGCTACCATCGAGCACCTTTCCTCCGCCTGCTTCTGACCTTTCCTTGAATGAGTTCAGTTTCCTTGCAACACCGAATCCGACACCGGAAGCCATGGAAGTCGAATTTCTGCAGAACTCGGCGACACCCTCACACTGTCCTGCGTTACATCTGAAATCCAGATCTAATGAAGATGACGTAGAATTCCAAGAACTCGTAGATTATGTTCTAGATGAGAAGCTTGATGACTCCAAAGCGAACTTTGAAAATTTTAAGAAACGTTGTGGAGGTGCGGGCCCATCACTGCCGGACTTGCCGGATGATTTTCTGAAGTCGTCGCTGACTCCACCATCTCTAGAGTCTTCTATACCATCAGCTGGTGTCTCGGCTTCTGGAGCATCATCGGATAGTAGGATCAACTTATTGGAGAATCATACTCAACATATTCCAATGGACCAGACTCAACTCGACAGTCATGTGGCTAACCACGACTCCAGCCGCATTCAGAGTGCACAGGTAATGTGGGAATCGTATTTTGAGAAATGTTAGAAAAAAATTGTATAGAAAAAAGAAACTTATGTATAATAGTTGCCATCTCTGCCTAAATTTGTTACGTATTCCCTTCTTATCGGCGGAGTTGACAAAACGTCAATAAAGTCGGAGCCAATGTTTACTCTAGCTTTTTTCAGGAGCAACAATATTCCGCTGGCCACATCGCCTACCCTGGACAGCAAGTACCGGGGCAAAATTGGGATATCAGTAATGGTACAATGGGTATGGAATGGGAGCCTGCAAGATTATATGACGTAACATATACAGTTTTCGCCTGCGATGTTGCTAAACATATTTTTTCCTGCAGAACCCACCAAGTGGTTCTGAAATTCCACACGGAGCTGGAGAATTGCCATTTCCTGGAAACCCCACCGGTGTCTCTTTTCAAATGAATTACTTGTCAGAAGAGTACGCTCCTATCAACACTCCCGGAGACTCAGACGCAACCAACTTGCCTCCAGACGGTCAATTCTGGAATATGCCACGTTTTTCAGTCGCATAAAAATACTCAGGCTCATCATCTTCAATTTTCGACTGTTTCCCGGTTTTTCTCCTTTTTCTATTCATTTTTAAAGTTTATAAAAGGTTTTTCCGGGAACACTTTTTTTCCTTTTTTTATTGTATTTGCTTTCAGTGGTTCCAACTACCGTAAAAACTGTATTAGAGCGACATGTCGCTTTATTTTTCAACCGCCTCTCCGGATTTTGCATACTAAACAAAAAGAATTATCGGGGAACCAGCTTCCAATATGGGCGGAGTTTAGAGCAACACCAGTAGATTTGGCCAGTAACCAATGAGACATCCGGACTAACCGAAACACAGACAGACAATGCCATAGGAACAAGCCGGAGATGTTTCTTCTCAGTTTTTTTTTCTCGTTTTTAACTCTTTTTCAATTTTTCTTCTTCGTCTATTTCTCTACTATCTTCTTATTTAATGTAAGAAAGTAAAAGTAAGGTCAGCGTCTTCTATTCCCCCTCTTCTACTTGTTTGTTCAATAAGTCGTCTCCGTTCCCTTCTAGTAAGTCATATTTTTCATTTCTTACATGGGAATGACCCAGGGTGTAACGCTGGGATTTCTTAGATATTTTGGGAAATGATAGCCCTTCACCCAACTAGAACAAAATAAAAATCTTACGTGCCCCTTTTGAGTTTCCAGAGAATGGCAGACACAATTCCTTTTTTTCTAATTTTTCGAGTTGAGTCACTTCGAGACATCGTAACTCGGTCAATTCAAGAGCAATCTTTTCAAACTAAAGTGTAATCGCAAGATATAGATCAAGGCTTTATAAAAGGTAACAGACTCATGTTTCCAGCTGTGACTCCCGAATTACTATAAATGAAAACGTGAAAATTTGCACTTCTCATGAAATCAGAAAGTGGCCATTTACGAAAAAACGTATTTGGGAGACTATGTTTATCTGATTGCCAGTTCGTTTCGAACAAATGGTATAATGATATTTTAGATTAATTCAGTTTTTAAAGTATTGTGATACCCGTCTAACACAAAAAACTGAGAATTCACCAAACCGCGCTGAGTTTATTTTTAAGGAATTGACCTATACATGAAGTTAGACTGAAAAACTGGAAAAATGAAAATAAGTCTCTGGAATGAAAGGTGAGCCATATATTTGAATACGTATATATACCTTAATCGTCACTGGCAATCAGATAGACATGGTCTCCCAAATACGTTTTTTCGAAAATGACCACTTTCTGATTTCATGAGAAGTGCAAATTTTCACATTTTCATTTATAGTAATTCGGGAGTAACAGCTGGAAACATGAGTCTGTTACCTTTTATAAAGCCTTGATCTATATCTTGCGATTACACTTTAGTTTGAAAAGATTTCTCTTGAATTGACCGAGTTACGATGTCTCGAAGTGGTTCAACTCGAAAAATTAGAAAAAATGGAATTGTGTCTCCCATTCTCTGGAAACTCAAAAGGGGCACGTAAGATTTTTATTTTGTTCTAGTTGGGTGAAGGGCTATCATTTCCCAAAATATCTAAGAAATCCCAGCGTTACACCCTGGGTCATTCCCATGTTAGTTTCTTTTCTTTTTTTTTTTTGGGTATTTTCAATGTATGTTTTGAATTTTGGGAACATTAGACATGATGGTTTAGAGCTAAGGCGGCATCAATCCTTTGAGCCATATAATTTTTAATAAAGGCCGTTCTGTGCGTACAGGTCACTAGACTAAGTTACACTCCTCCTGCAGTTTACACATCATGACTCATAGCTATCATTCGAGGCAATTTTTTAGTCGATACAAAAACATATCAGGGTGCTTTTAGACACCAGACTCGAAAACTATATTTTATTGGAGACGGTTTTTTGACAATCTCTCTCCGAAAAAATCCCGATGAATCATCTGAAAATCGTTTTTTTTGTTCAATTTTTAATATTTTTAATTCCCAATTTTTTCCGACTCAATCTCTTTTCGATTCTATAAAACTTCTGTCCAAAAATCCCATTTAGTAAAAAATGATAAAATCCAATAATTTCGCAATAAAAAACATTCGTCTGTTCCCCCTCGAACCCTCTCTCCTATTTTTCAACCAGACGCAGATAACGGGGACACGCCAGTATGTCTTCATTCTAAGAGTGAGCAATGCCTCTGAAATTCTATTTTTTCTAGAATTTTATTTTTTAGGTAATAAATTATTATTTTTTAATTATTTTACTTTTTTGTGTAAAAATTGTTTTTCTCCCCTGTTTAAAAAATTTGCGTTTTTCTATCACGTTCTTTGTTCCTTCTCGAAGTTTTTTTCAAATTTCTTCCTATTCTTGAGATTTATTAAATTTTTTCTCTTTTCTAGGCGTGCAAACTTCACTTCATGTTACTGTAGATTTAAAGGCGCACGCAGTTTTTGAGGCATTGCTCAGAACAAAATGGGTTTTTTCTGCAATTTTCTGCAATTTTCTGCAAAATTCGTTAAAATTTCTGAATTTTTAATTATTTTTAAAAATCACAAACAAATTATTAAAAATCAGAAACATCCGTCGGGAAATTTGCTTATAGATTTTCCTTTTTTAAATACTATTCTCCACGAAATGTTTCACTGAAAAACTCATAATTTGCAGGTAATTATGAGCACTTGGAGTGCTCGACACGACCCACCGAACAACAACAGCAATTCTCCACTGGGAATCGATACCGAGTTTAAAGGAAAGAGAGGAGTAATTGAGAAGGTTGTTGTCAAGAATTTGAAACTCCTTAAACCTGACATCAACAACCAAATAGAAGTCTGCAAGGAGATGGAGTATTTTCAGAAAGATCCCACACTCAATCAGCTCAATGGCACCGACGATACGGAGGAGGATTTCTGGTTTATGGGGAATTTGTATGGTTAGTAAGTTATATTTGCGCGGCACACTTCTTACAACCGCGCTCTACCGAAATCGAAAAAAGTTTGTATGAAATTGAGAGGATCAGAGAAAAACACACATTGTTCAAGGGCATTTCGGTGGAGCGCGGTTGTAAGAAGCGTGCCGAAACGTCCAGGTTTCACTTCGACATCTGAGAAAATTAGTTTCCAGATTCCCCACCACAGTCACCTCCGATGTCTCCGTCAGTTGATACCCACGATTGGAGCGGTGATGAGAAGGAGAAGCTTGGTAGGTTTAGTCCAAGAGGACTACACGGCCGCTCGGAAAAACTCTTCCACCAAAACTCATTTTGATACGGGTCCATACAACTGCGCTCTCCCAAAATTCCCTTGAAAAATGTTTCTTTTTCTCTGATTTTCTCAATTTCACACACAATTTTCCGGTTTTGTTAGAGCGCGGTTGTAAGAAGCGTGCCGTGCTTATATAATAAATTCTGAAAATTTGCAGAGCTGACACGGCTGAAGTCGTCCCCGACATTGTCCCGTGAAGAATTCGAAGAGTTTATTGAGAGAGATAATGAAAACTCGGCGGCGGATTTGGGTAAGCAATTGGGTTTTTGATTGAATTTTGTCTGAAAATTTATGAAAATATGCATTTTTCTGTTCTAGAAATACTCCGCCGTCAACTCTCGCCGGACCGCCCATCGGATATGAATGGCCAACCGAAAGCGGAGCGTACCATTGGCCTAGGTACCCTATTTTCCACCAAATTACCTCGAAATTATTATTTTTTCAGAAATACTCTCCCAACTCTCGCCGGACCGCCCATTGGATATGAAAAATGCACCCCGCCCACTGGAAAATCCGATTGAATCAAGCCAGGAACACCGATTCTCGGCAACCAGTGGTCCATTGACCCTCAGTGATGTGTTTTGGCCAGAAGGTACGGGAAAAGAGCAAGATTTTTGCTTGAAAATAGAAAATCAGTAAAAATTGGATTTCAACCGTATTTTTATGCAAAAAACCAATATTTCCTTTTGAAAAATGCTGAAAATCATCGAAAATATCGTAGAAAATCGATATTTTTGACAAAACGAATAGTAGAAACGCGTTTTTCGGCGAGTTTTTTTGCATTTGAGAGTAAACCAGTCGGTTCACGTCGCCTTACGGCGACTAAACCTCCTTCTTAACACCACCCTTCTATGTGCTACAGTAAATCTTAATTAATCCAAAACGGACGACACGTTCGAAATCCTTAGTTTTTTCTGACTCTGACGATGACAAAAAATCTTTCATATCGCATCTGTGTATCAATCCGGAAACGGACGACACGTTTCGAATCCTTTTTTTCTGACTCTGACGATGACAAAAAATCTTTCATATCGCCTCTGTGGATCAATCCGGAAACGGACGACACGTTTCGAATCCTATTTTTCTATATCTGAATATAAGAAAATATATTTTACGTCCCAACATGGGTTTGATCCAACTGACTACAGTCAACGTTGCCGAACTTGACAGATCGGGTTCCTGAACGCACCGACCTTCCCCATTTGAAAGTAGAACTTAGCTTTGAAGTATAACCCCTCGCAATATGAACAAATTTGATTCATCCTTCTGGAATAGTGAAGGTCTGGTTGTGCACAGTAGCAGCTACTCCGAGAAGAGCTTCTTTCTTCTCGCCGTCACATCATCGGGCTTTTCTGATCGTCTGGTAGCTCCCCAGAAAGCTACTCAAGCCCTTCTAAATTATCTTCGGACTCTTGTCTACTGCTGTTTCCAATTTTTTTGGTGCCGGTTCTTTTGCTGTTCAACTTCTCAGTGTCAGCCTGTAGACATCTTCGGACTGCTGTATCATCTACCATTCATTTCAACCTCAACTCTTTCTCATCCTGACTCTCAGTTTCTCGTTTGGCAACCAAGCGGGTTGAATTAGCAGCTTTATTTTTCTGAAGTCATTAAAAGTTGATCTCTCTTTCTCTCTTAAGCGAGGTTATGCGTTTTTCTTATCTCGTTTTCGTACTGACTCCTGTGTCATCATCTCGTCCTCAATCCCTTCCATTCCGTTAAGCTCTACGATCATATGTGAATCGAGCCAAGGCCGTCAAAAAGGCCGGTGGGCGATTTTATATCTCAGTTCCCAGCCATGGAAAATGTTAGCTTCTTCAGCCGGCCTTGAAGAGAACCAAAAGATTAGTCGATATGCAAAAATTCAGCCCATTTCATTCATCCGCGGCCTCGACGGCCCTGAAAGCCACAGCCGGCCGTACGATAGCCTTGATCCGAGCTGATATCCGTCCTATATTCATCTCGCCTCTTTCTGCCGATAGGTCTACAACATTTGCTATGAATTCTGAACAATCTCAAGCCCGGATAGCAGTGCCCGACGTTTTCTTTTCGTCGTTTTTCTTCACCGACTCCTGTGTCATAAGTTGAATGTCCTGTATCATCAATTCCTTCGAGCTTCAATCTCCCATCTGATTCTGAGCGATGGATCACGCCTTCACCGGAAACAGGAGAAACATCACCATAATCATCCACTAACTTGTCGGCAGGAACAGTAGTTGTTGGAGACATTGACGCCATGAAGGAAATAGGAAAATGATAGTTATCAGCAGTTCAAAAGAATGGGATTTACGTGGCCACATGTCTGTACTTCACGCAACTTCCGCTTTTCACTGTATTTTACACGAAAAAGTAGGCGGAGCTAAAACCGTGGTAAGAAGGAGAAGGTAAATTCTAGCCAGATTGGCTATTAATACTTTTAAAAACGTGGACTCATATCCACAATGGATCCATCCCCTATTAGCTGTCTCCAGAAAACTGCCCGTATTTATATGATATTGATCAATCTGAAAAAAAACGACACGGTTGGAATCATCTACTTTTCTGAATCCTATGAAACCAAAACATCTTTCACGTTTTCGCTTTTTAGAACGCGGACCGTAATTTTCCTTATTGGAAACAGACGACACGTTCGGAAATCTCTTTTTTCCGAATTTATCAACAAAAAAATTTAAAATCTTTTTTTCGCCCTAAAAACTCGAACTAAAGACTAACTGTAGTCAACGACGCATAACTTGCCAGATCGGACGCAGCGACACGTCAACCGTAACCATAAGTCCACGGAAAATGCAAGCCGAAGAAAGGAAAGAAATGACAACGCTTAGGCCGACAGTTTCACGTCACTTTTTCCGTTTTTCATTCCCCTATGCTTTATCAGTGTTTTTGGCTCAGAAGGCGTCATTTTGAGAATTTTGAAAAAAGAAAAAGACGGGCATCATGCGGGGGAAATTTCTGATCTTTTCGTCCAACTTTGAAGAAAATCGGTCCAGTAGGAAGGGCTGTAGGATCGGCGACAGACACACAAACATACAGAATCTGGTGTTTGTTAATAGTAAAGATTATTGCTATTTCTGTTTAAAAAATCCCAAATTTTCAGAACCACCGCCGCCGGCGCTCACTCCACAGTCCTCGCCTCCGTCGATTCGTTCGACTCGTTCGACTTCATGCCGCCTATCTATTTCGAGTTCTGCCAGTAGTATATCACCGGTGAAGATTCCTAAGGTCGGGAGGAAGACTCGGCAGACTCGAAGAACTAAGGAGGCGATGAACGCGATGGTAAGTTGTAGAAATATTCTTACAACCGCGCTCTACCGAAACCGAAGACAATTGTGCGCAAAGTTGTGAGGTTTCAGAGGAGCGCAGTTGTAAGAACTGAGTGAACTTTCTGATATTAAATATATAATTTCAGTCATCTGCCGCCAAGGTGGATATGAAAAGAGTGCGGAATAAATTTCATGCTAGGGATTCGTTGGCCCGCAAAAAGGAGGAAAACGCTGACTGGGGACGCCGTGTTCAGTTCCTGGAGCTGAAATTAGGCGAGTCGGCGGAAAATAATCGACAGTTAGAAATTGGAGATTTCGATGAGGCAATGGAAGCGACCCGGGCCCTTAGTCGCTTCAAATTGAACGATGAAATCGCAAAAATAAAGAGTGAACTCGCTGAAATCGAAACTGAAAAAGCGAAGAAAGAACTTAAAGCAACCACACGTGCATCCCAAAAGTGTCGAGCCAATGCTAAGCTTAAGTTGACTAAGTTGAAATTGAGAGCCCTTGATCTGTTAGCGAAAATCGATATGGAGCAGGCATATGGAAGAGAGCTTTTGGAGAACACGTCGACGGAGTCTGAAGTATCGGAACCACCTTCTGTGAATAATTTCTCACCGGGAGCCAAGCCTACAACGGATAGACATGAATATAGGATTCAGGCGGAGCGCCATCAGTTCGGTCGCTCCGCCTCCGCTGACAGCTTGCCAATTTGTCAGCCTGATGGCACCGCCTATATTCACACACCACCTGATAATGTGGATTGGCAGCGGTTTGGCAAGGATCGGATGTACCATAGCGACGTAGCTGCAGAGCCTTATAACTGCGCCCCAGCGGCTTCGCTCCCGGAGCAAATGAGCGGCGTCTATAATGGTCAGGCGAATGATCAGCAGTTTGATGGCTCTGTCTTCCAGCGTGGCCACCAAGGCGTCCCACTGCAGATTCATAGCCAAACCGCCCATGACGGTCATAGCGGGATGTTCACCGAGAAGCAGATGGAATATAAAAGCGTGGATGCACCGCGTTTTAACGGCGCCCCAGCGGCTCAGCCCCCGGAGCAGATGGGCGGCGCCTTTAATGGTCAGGCGGCTTGTCAGCAGTTTGCTGGTGGTTTTGCCCCTCAGCAGGACCTGCCGCCGCCTTATAAAAGCACCGTATATGATGGTCAGACGAATGGTCAGCCGTTTGGTGGCACTACTCATATGGGTCAGATAGCCGCGGCTTCTCAGCAATTCCGCGGCCCTGTAACCCAGTACGGCCACAATGGCGCCCCACTAATGTTTCCGGAGCAGAGAAGCGCCGCGGCTTCTCAGCGATTCCGCGGCCCTGTTTTCCAGCACGGCAACCGCGACGCCCCACCGGAGCATGCGGGGTTTACCAGAATCGATTATATGTCGAATGAAATGAATTACGCGAATTTAAGTGCTGCTCAATACGCGGTTGATGTGGTGTCTCGTTATGAAGAAACTTTTGGAGAGTCTCCAGATGACGGCAATCACGAACGAATGGATGTCGATGACGCAGTCTGGCAGTCTGAAAGCGTGAACGCCTTCAACGACGGCGTGGGCTATAGCAACATGCCGAATCGAATGAATTACACGAATTTAAGTGCTCCGATGAGCCAAGAGGTAAACAATCTGAAAAACCACAAAAATCGATAAAATAACGATTTTTATGCGAAATATGTTTAAAAACTCGGTTTTTGTTAAAAATGCTCAAAATTAGCCATGGCCGAATTTTGGATTTCTAGACCATCAAGCCTAAAATGACCAATTTTTATCATTTTTAAGGCAAAAATTGGGTTAAAGGGGGTTTTTAAGTCATTTTACTGAAAAATTGATTTTTCAGAAGGCGCCGGCGGCCTAGACGACCACCACGACACCGCCCGAATCTAAATAATTTTTCCTCGAATTTTCTCATTTTTCCCTTGAATTTTCACATTGGCAGACTTGTCGCCGGGCCGCGCTGAATTGGGCCGGAAAAATCAAAAAAAATTAATTTCCGGCCCGGTTCCGCGCGGTTTTATATGACATGCTGGCGACATGTCTGCCCCGCCCCCTTTTTATGAATATCAGCTACTCTGTCTAAGCTCCGCCCCCTTTTTTATATCTCTGTAGTGTAATCCTCCTCACTGTACCGCCTTACTGTCAATTTTGTCCCCCGTTTTCTCTTTTTAAAATACCAACAAGCTCCGCCCCTTTCGATGCCACGCCCCTTATACTGTAACCCACCACTCCCGGTTCATTGTCATCTTCTCCCAATTTTTTCCGATTTTTTAATAGTTATACCGCCGTTTTTGCGTTTTAAAAACCAATAAGCTCCGCCCCTTTTAAGACCACGCCCACTTAATTCACACGACTCACTATCCCGATTTTCCCCTCTTTTTTTCACGTTTTTTAGATTTTTCTATATCGATTGAAATTTATTGAATAAGAGGGTTTTTCACGGAAATTTCTCTTTTTTTTCTATTTTTTTTGTTTTGATTTTCTAAAAAGAAAGAATTGAAGGCGAAGGTTAGTTCATCATGAATAGAAAATAGCAATTTTCATACGTAATATGCTTTAAAACCCGATTTTCCGCCGGAAAGAAACTCCTGGCGCACCTTTGACGCGTTTTTCAAAAATAGTCGAAAATGCCCGTTTATTGACCCAAAATGTTCAATTTTCACTTATTTTTTGCTCAAATCATGCGAAAATAACCCGAAAAAATCCCAAAAATGTGTGCTTCTCATGCGCAGAAAAAATTGAATTCATAATAATAGTTTCGTAGTAAAAAGTGAAAACTGAAAAATTTCCAAAAATAACAAAATTTCCAATAAATTTAATTCGATTTATTCAAACCATTATACTAATTTTCCGAGTGTTTCAATAATCTCTGTGAATTCCCTCAAGTTTTTAGTCCAAAACAACGATTCCCAATTAACCATTTTATTTCTAGGCGCGCAAATTTTACTTCGGGTTACTGTAGGTTTAAAGGCGCACGCAGTTTTTTGAGGCATTGCTCAGAATAAAAATTGAGTTTTTTTTCTGGAATTTTCAGTCGTTTTTCTTCATTTTTCTTCAAGAAAACTCTGTTTTTATTGATTTTTCTTCGATTCCAAATCGAAATTCATCAATTTTCCGCTTATTTTACCGGAAAAAAACGAAAATAATTCGATTTTCAGCGTTTTTTTTTAATTGCTCATTTTTATTCAAATTTTTTGCAACTTTGCCGCTTTATTCTTGTCAATTTTCTTTTGTTTTTTTCAGTCATCCAAATGAACAACCCGAATTTTATATTGGGAAATCCCCATTGGGCGTCGGCGTACGATCTCGAAGCGATCCAGCGAATCGCGGATGAATTGAAGAAGAGCAATCAGATAGAGATGAATGAAGGGATGATGGCTGAAAAGGTTTGTGGAGAGGGAAATGTGACAAAAATGCGCGAAAATCGGCTGAAAATAAGCTGATTCTAATTTTTCGCTGTTTTCAATTAATTATCAACTAATTTCGGTAATTCTCCATGTTTTTGAGGCGACTTTTCTTTATTATCGCTGATTTTATGTAATTATTTGCAAATTTCAATGATTTTTCATAGTTTTCGTAGACTTTGAGCAATTTGTAATTGATTTTAGTCATTTTCCATATTTTCAACTTATTTTCAGCCGATTTCGATCATTTTCCACGTTTTTCAGCTGAAAACATGGAAAATGACTAAAATCAATTACAAATTGCTGAAAGTCTACGAAAACTATGGAAAATCATTGAAATTTGCAAATAATTACATAAAATCAGCGATAATAAAGAAAAGTCGCCTCAAAAACATGGAGAATTACCGAAATTAGCGGATAATTGGTTGGAAACAGCGAAAAATTAGAATCAGCTGAAAATGGGCTGAACATCAGCTGAAAATGGGCTGAAACTAGCTGAAAATTGCTTAAATTAGGCGAAAATCGGCTGAAAATAGGCTGGAAGTATGAAAAATTGACGGAATTTACTGAAAATTGCTTAAAATATGCAAAAAGAAGCAAAAATTGATCGGAAAACAAAAAAAATGACTGAAATCAGCTGAAAATCCCCGAAAAAGTCGTTGAAACTAGGAAGAATTTGCTGAAAATCATTGAAATTGTTCGAAATATGACTGAAAACATCCAGAAATCGTCGAAATCATTTAAAATTCGCCATTTTTTTACCGAAAATTGTGAAATTCGAAGGCAACCGCTCAAAATGGTTGAAATCAATCAAAGACATGAAAAATCTTGAAAACTGCTCAAAATTTAAAAAAATTTAGCGATAACTTAGCGGAAAACCATAGAAATATTGCGTAAGTAGGCTAAAAATGACCGGAAATAGCTCAAAAATCATTCTTATATATAAAAGACAAGTGGTGTTTGTCTGTCTGTCTGAGGCACTGTCCGCAACGGTTTTGGAAAGAGAAGAGAAACTGAACCAGCGGGCAAAACCGAACTAGGGTGCTTTGGACAGCGACAGCCGCTTTAGACCACTCGGCCATGCGGGCACGTTTGAGAGAAGGTGGCCACGTGAATTAGGAGAGGCCAGCCGACTGAATCGCCGAAGGCGAGGCAGATAGGCTGGTTACTAAATAATCAGAAAAAAACATGTTTTTTCGTCAAAACTGGAAGAAAATAGTTTAAAACCGGTCAAATCGGGTTGAAAATTGTCAAAATACCTATTTTAACCCTAGAACACATCGATAAACGGCTAAAAATGCGCCAAAAACGAACTGAAATTATCGTAATCAGTGAGAAGGTTTGTGAAGGTAAATTTGACTGAAAATTAGCTAAAATAAGCTGAAAATCATTGAGATGGTCAGAAAAATGACTGAAAACATCCAGAAATCGTTGAAATCATTCAAAATTCGCCATTTTTTACAGCGAATTGTGAAATTTGTACGGAAAACCCTCAAAATGGTTGAAATCAAAGAAAAAATATGAAAACCCTTGGAAAATAGGCTAAAAATGATCGAAAATGGCTCCAATTACCTCAAAAACACATTTTTTTTTAAACTAGAGAAAAATATTTCAAAACTGTTTTATTTTTTCAATAAAATTATATTCAAATCCGCACAAAAATTCTCATACAATAAATTTTAACTCTGAAACCCTATTTTTTCAGCAATTCGAACCCGAGGAACACGTGGACAATGTGATGGATGGCGACAGTACGTTGGAAAATATTTTCGAAGGTATTCGTTTTTTGCCGTTGAGTAAATTCGCTCTAACGAACTTATTTCAGATTCCATGCTATCACCAATCCCATCACCAACAAGTCACGTGGCTCAGAGTTTCGGCGGACTCGAATTGGGTTCCGGTAGGTTTTGGCAAACGCGCTCCATCGTACAGAACTTTTTTGAATATAAATTTTACGGTGGAGCGCAGAAGAAAAACTATGAAAATTGATCGATTTTTAATATTGATTTTTCAGAGCCGCAAGCTCCGCCTCCTACTCCTGATTTGGTCACCAGTGGTCCGCTGACATTGAAGGAGTTTTGCCATGCAGGTACAGTAATAGTGAATTGGCGGGAATTTGAATTTTTGCATAGTTTCAGCAGAGCGCGATTGCAAAAAAAAAACAGAAAAATGCTGTTTTTGAGCATTTTTAAGTGGAAAATTGCAATTTTCAATCGAAAAGAGAACGAAAATCCATATTTTCAGCAGAAAAAACAATTTTTTCAGATACCAAGACCACCCGCTCCTCATCCCGTATATCCAATCGCCGTCAATGTTCGCTCCGCCCACCAAAGTCGCAATTCGAAACAAAGACTCCCCGTTATCGATTGAAAAAGAAGGAACTGAAAGCGATGGTTAGTTATTCATGACGACGTCTGAAATTCTGGATTTTTTGAAAAATTTTTAAATTTTCAGCCTCCCGAACAGAAAATCGATCATATTCGCCATCAAAATCTCCAAAATTCTGCGAAATATCGTCAGCGTCAGAAGGTGAAACTCGCTGAGAAAGGGAGAATAGTGGAAGAGTTGGAGGTGGAGCTTAAACAAGCTGAAACTGAAAGTCTGGCGATGGAAAATGAGTATAAGGCACGATTCGAGACAAACAATGATCTGAAGGCTCAAGTTTTCGACGATATCCAGCGAAAGCGACTCAAAAGACGTGATGAGCTTGAAAATCTCATGAAGTCCCATGAGGCTGTGCTCCAAGGAATTGCGGAGCGTCGGCGCGAAATTATGGATAGCCAGGACTTGAAAGACCACCAGAAAAAGACGGAGATAAGCACGAATGGTAGCCGGAAGTCACGTGAGATGGGTTATCTGAAGTCAAGTGAGATGGTTTTGAAGGCATACGAGTTGTCGACATCCTTAGAGCAACATGCGGTTTTTCTGAAGAAGTTGGAGCACATGTTTGGGAAGATTCCGATTCGCTCGGGTGCCAAAGATCAGAATTCGACAGCTTCTATGGTCGATCCGCCTCAGGTACAGTACCTTATCGTTTTTAGTCATCTTTTATTGTTCTTTTTTGCAGGACGGGGATGATTTCATTGATTTCACCACAGGATGTAACACGGGAGCCACTGGCACCTCCATGCCCAAAGGGAAACGCACCGGGAGAAGATCCACCGATCTTATGGCAGCCCACACCACGAATAGATTCAATTCTAGGGGTAGAGCCGTGTCGGATAGTATGGCAACCCACACAACCCATCCCGCCGATATGAGAGCCTCCGGAGCCCCTGCGATTCGTCGTAAATCAGTTTGTCTCGATGGAAATGACCACGATAGGGCTAGACCCGACACAAAGCGTCTCAAGGAACTCGAATATTCTCAAGATCGTCTGGATGTTATGGCGGGCTACTACTCGGATGATTCCGGCGTCACTCCAACACCCGCGGGAGGAGAAGGCCGCTCAAAAATGTCTACGTCTCTCGCTGTCGTCTCTAACGGCGGAACGCTCTCTGGTCGTCTTACTCTCGCCTTCCCCCAGCAATGTGATCGTCACCGCCACGATCGGCTTCATTCATCTCACTCCCCGCTCAACCCTGGGGAGGAATCAGCAGCCCGAGTCTATCCTCCGAATCATGGATCCCACGCGATCCGTCGTAATTCCGTTCGCTTCGATGACAACGATTGGGCTGGGCCGGACACAAAGCGTCTCAAAGAACTCGAATCTTCTGAAGATCGTCTAGATGTTATGGCGGGCTATTCGTCTGATTCTTACTTTGAGGAATCAAACACCGAAAACTATTCTCTGGACACTATCCGCGGTCATATGCTCGGCCACAATGGCCACGATGGGCATGGATTGCACAATTATCAGGGAGACCTCGAGGACGTCATCAGGGATGCGACTGAACTTTACAACATCGGTTCAGTCGCAAGTCATCCCGCCGGTGCCACTCATGTCGTTAATGTCAATAACGCCAAAACTCTCACCTCCTCCGCTCCCTGTGGAACTGAAGGGACTGGAGTGCACAATTATCAGGGAGACAGCAGGGATTCGACCACTCACCTCGACGGATTTATCTTCGTCGGTCACAAAGCCCACGATGGGGCTTGTGTACATCATTATCAGGAAGACCGCGGGGAATCGACACCGCATCCCGGCGGATTCAGTTCCGTCATCAATGCCAACACTTATGAAAATTATCCACTCGTCACTGATCTCAACGTACTCCACCGTCCGCTCATGTCTGATGCATCCCACCCGGACTCTCTGGCCTTCGTGGCCGGGGCGAGCGATACTGAATCAGTAGGGCGCAATAAGGGCGGTCTCGACGACAACGACCGCTATAGGGCTGGGCCGGATACAAAGCGTCTCAAGGAACTCGAATCAGTCACTCGTGTCTATCCTCCGAAACATGGAGCCCACGCGATCCGCGGGGAAATGGCCGGACACTATGCCAACGATGAAGCTAGAGTACACAATCATCAGGGAGATCTCGGGGAGATCATTCCCGCCAACGCGACTGGACCTAACGGAATTGGTTCAGTCGCAAGTCATCCCGCTCATCTCGCCACTCACGTCATCAATGTCAATAACGCCAAAACTCTCACTTCCACTGTTCACCGTGAAGCTGACGAAAATGATCCACTCGTCACTGATCTCAACGCACGCCACCATCCGCTCATGTCTCATGCATCCCACTCGAACGCTCTGGCCCCCATGGCCGGGGCGAGCGATACTGAATCAGTCGGACGCAATATGGGCGGTTCGTTCGATACTCAACTTAACGAATCCCGCCGTGACGCCAGCGCAGCTGCGTTCAACAAAAACGATTCTGACGCGGAAGATGCCATTGCGATCCGCGGCTCTGAATTCTGTCACGATGTCACCATCCGCAATGGGGAATCCCGCCGTAACGTCCTTGCGGTGGGACCTTTCGGAAATGTGGCGGGAGGGCGTAACGTCCTTCACCCATCCCGCCGCGACGTCATCTACAGTGAGGCAACTGGTCATAACGAAAATGATCCACTCTCCGGTATTCCTATGGAAACCCACCCGGCTATGATATCCTCCCGCCGTCCCGCCGGTGCTGATGTCGGAGCTCATGGTACTGCTCTCCGAGCCCATCCCGCCGGTATCGGGATGTCCGCAGCCCATGGTAAGTACCATACAGTAATCATGTTACAACCACTTGTTGCAGGACTTCACAGGTATAATGGAGCCAGCTACCGTACCCCGACCGGGTCGAACGCACGTGATACAGTAGGCTCTTCCGGCGTCATTAATTAATTACTCATATCATAATTATCCCTAATTATACCTCGTTGTGTTAACCATTTTTATTGTCATTCATTACCCTCCTCTTACAACTGCGCCCCACCGCAAACGAGGCGAGAGACGCAGAGTTTTTTCTCTCGCCATACACACGCTTCTCACAACCGCGCTCTACCGAAACCGAAGAAAATAGTGTGCGGGATTTCGGTGGAGCGCAGTTGTAAGCGCTGTGCCGAAAAAACTCTGCGTATCTCCCGTCGATGCTCTCTCGTTTGCGGTGGGGCGCGGTTGTAATATGTTGAAATCGTGAATTTTTTCCTCTTTTTCCCGCCGGTGGTGTAGGTACTGTTGCATACTGTATAGGCAGAAAAATTTCAAAAAAATCGATTTTTAGAATTCATTAGTTAGTTAGGTAAGGAAACTGCGCTCCACCGAAATCCAGTCAAAAATGAGAATTTCGGTGGAGCGCAGTTGCATTATATAGATATCTAAAAATAGGCTAAAACTGGAATTTGAGATTATAATTAGTTCCCCTAATTACCTAGAACCAATTAAATCCTGCTAAAAAGGGGCGTGGCTTAGAAATCCCCTCAACTCACTTGTTAATTTTAATTAGGCTCCGCCCACCAACTCATTTACTAGGCTCCGCCCACATCTCACTCTACTGTAACCCTCGTTTTCTTGTTCTCATTGTTTTTGAATTTTTCTTGTTTCTTTTGTTTCTAAATATAATTGAATTTGAGCTATCCCATCTGAAAATCTCTGAAATTTTAGAAAATGGAATTCATAGAAAAAAACTAACAAGAAGGACTAAAATAACAAAAAAATCTGAAATTTTTAGACAAAAAATTCCAGAAAAACTATGCTATATGAAGATTACAACAGAAAAAAAAATCAATATTTATTTCGCATTTCCATACTTATTCGGGATTCCCTTCTCATCGAGAAAATCGGAAATTTCGCCATCTTTGTGCATCGAGACGAGAATATCGCATCCGCCGACGAACTCCCCCTTCACATAAACTTGTGGAATCGTCGGCCATTCGCTGTAAATTTTGACGCCTTCGCGGAGCTCGGCGTCTGTCAGCACGTTGTAGTCACGGAATTTCACGTTGTGGAAGTCAAGCACCTGGAAATTCGGGATTTTTTGGTGAAAAATGGAGTAAAAATCGATAGAATCCGAGGTTTTTACTGCAAAAATCGATATTTTCAATCAAAAATTGGCTGAAAATGGAGGAAATCGGTACATCTGGATATCCGGACAGACTTTCGAGAAGAAACTTCGAAAAATCGGGTAAAATGACGGAAATCGGGACATCCGGACATCTGGACAGACAGATTTCGAGCAGAATGACACAAAACTGAAGTTTTGGACATCTGGATGCACAGATGTACAGACAGACGGATGAATGGGACATCTGGACTAACAGACACATAGACAGACCATTATTTCCGATTTTTCTCAAAATTCGTCGAATTTCATCGAAAAATTCATATTTTTGGCTTAAAATATCGATTTTTGCAAGAAAAAAAACTTGAAAAATCGTTAAAATTCGTAGTTTTTACTGCAAAAATCGATATTTTTCGATGAAATTCGACGAATTTTGAGCAAAATCGGAAATTGGTCTGTCTGTGTGTCATTGAGTCCAGATGTCCCATTCATCCGTCTGTCTGTACATCTGTGTATCCAGATGTCCAAAACTTCAGTTTTCTGTCAATTTGCTGAAAATATGTCTGTCCGGATGTCCAAAAGTCCAGATTTCCATAATTTTCACCAGATTTTTCGTTGTTTTTCTTGAAATTTTAAGAAGTTCAGTCTGTTCGTGTCTGTGAATCCCGATGTCCACAAAAATGACTGAAAATGAATATCGGTGTGTCTGTGAGTCCAGATGTCCGCAATCTCAGTTGCTGTCTTTCTGTCTGTCCGGATGCCCCGATATCCACTATTTTCAGCCATTTTTCAGCCAATTTCGCGCATTTTCAACAGATTTTTCTCGTTTTATATCCATTTTCGGTCAAATTTCTCGCATTTCTCACCAATTTGACATTTCTCGAGAATCCGCACGCCGGTTCCTGTTGTGTTCCCTTCATGAAGACGACAACGTCATCCTTCTTCACAATTCCGTCGATTCGTTGACGAACGTCGTCACTGAGTCCACCGGCCGCCGCTCCCGCCGAGAAGCTCTGAGTGGAGGAGCGGAGCATTGCGGACGCTTGTCGAGACACTAGGCGCAGCATTTTTAGAGGCTGAAAATGGGAAAAATTGAGTATGTCCAGTCGGAAATGGTGAAAAAACGATATTTCTAGCTGAAAAATAACCAAAAAAAACCCATTTCCTTAAATGGAAATGCTCAAAATCAATAATTTTACGACAAATTCGAGCATTTTACAAATTTGAGCAAAAAACGGTCAGAAATGACATTTTCAGCCGATTTTTAGGCTCGAAAACGTCAGAAATTCGCAATTTTAAGTTCAAAATGAGTTTCGGTGTCGATTTACGGTGGAGTAATGTGTATTTACGGAATATGCCGAATTTAATGCTCAAAAACATCAAAAATTCGTTATTTTCGGACCGAAAATGAAAAAATGTCATTTCGACTGGAAAATTTGGCTGAAAAATTACCAGAAAACTCAATTTTTCATTGGAAATGCTTAAAATCAATAATTTACGACAAATTTGAGCATTTTCCGCGTTAAAAACCAGTTTTCAGATATTTCAGAGTGATTTTTCAACTCAAAACCACACAAAATCGATAAAAATCAATAAAAAGAGTGGAAAACGTGTCTTTTTCAACAAATTGATATATAAACATGTTTAAATAACCCGAATAGAAGATCTGAGACCGTAGGAAAATGAGATTGAGATGAGAATAATGAAAATCAACAGAAAATTCAAAAAATAAATGGAATTAAATGTATAAAACAAGAAGAACGTGGTTAGTCTAGAAATGGGAAAAATTTAGGTGGAAATCGGGGATTTTTGCATAGAAAATGGTTAAAATATGAATTTTTGGGCGAAAAATGATATAAAAATCGCCACTTTTGGGCTGAAACTCGGTAATTTCAGAGTTTTTCGGGTGGAAAATACGGTTTTTGAGTAAAAATCGGGGATTTTTGAATAAAAAATGGTTAAAATATGAGTTTTTGGGTGGAAAAATGATAATTAAAGGAGTTTTTGATGTGAAATTCGCCATTTTTGGGCTAAAACTTGTGAAAAATTGGTTAAAAAAGAGTTTCTGGTGGTTTCTACAGGTGAAAAATGCATAAAATCGGGTAAAACCATGGAAAAATCGTCAAAAATCGATAAAAATCAGAGAAAATAGTCGGGAAGCGGATGTCTCTGAGCGTATCCTCTGTCCTCCTGAGGCGCCGCGTCGAATGTGATGAAATTTGGCTCCGTGGTGTTGTCTTCGGTGAATTGCATGATTGCAGCAACGTTTCCGCATCTGGAATTAAGGAAATGATGAGATTTTCAGTCAAAATTTGGTATTTTTACTAGAAAATCACGAAAAATGGATGATTTTGCAATGAAAACGCGTCAAAGTCACCCCAGCGCCTGCCTGTATGTCTGTCTGTGTGTCTGTTAGTTTGTCCAGATCTCCATCAGCTGTCCGTCTGTGTGTCCGAATATCCTTATGCCCAAATATCCTTTAAAAAACGCTTTAAAGGCGCCCCAGATAGCCTTAAACTCAAAAAAACTAAAATTTTCAGAAAACGCGTCAAAGGAACCCCAGACAGTGGAATTTTAGGTTAAAATTTGTGAGTATCAGTGTGTCCTGACGTCCGGATGTCCGCACAGTAAATAAAAATCGAAAACGCGTCAAGGGTGCCCCAGCAAAAACTATTCAAAAATCGCATAAAAACATTAGAAATAGCTGAAAATTCGAGATTTTTACTCAAAAATGCTCAATTTCCGTGAAGAGACCGATTTCAGACCGATTTTCAGTCATTTTTGACCAATTTCAGACAATTTTTAGCTGAAAATCGATAATTTTTACACTTTTTCGCATGAAATCTCCTCATTTCCCGTACCGATAACAATAATTGGGTGCCGACCAGACGGTGACGACTCTCTTGTCGAAATGAAACTTGAATCCCTCCATCACCAGCTGATGTGCTCGACAGATCTGATCGATTCCATTCGTGTCGCAGAACAACTCGGCGGGCTCCGGACCGAACAGATATCCGGCTCCACGTGGACTGAACGTCCATCCTTTCATTGAATCCTCCGGATCCGACCACATCAAATCACACATCGATCCTTCGTGCGGTACCTGCAATTTGAAGGGGAAATGAGGAGTTTTGGGGGAAAAATTGAGAAAAAATCGAGCTTTTGGAACCAAAATTGAGCTGAAAACGTTAAAAATGGCTCATTTTCAGCTGTCCACTGAAAATCTGTCTGTCCGGATGTCTTTTCAGTCAGTTTTAAGCTGATTTTTCATATGTTTCAACTGAAAAATAGCATTTTCGGTCATCCGGATGCACAGACACACAGACAGCCCGAAAATTTTCAAATTTCAAGAGAATTGATAATCAGAAGACGTATCCGACCAAAATGGCTTGTCTGGAGCCAAAATTGACTGGAAACGTTGAAAATATGCGAAAATGATCAATTTTAACAGAATTTTTCAGTTTTTACCGCAAAATCGATATTTTCAGTCAAAAATGTAAATTTTTTGATCAAATTTGAAGAATTTTGAGCAAAATCTGAAATAATGATCTATCTGTCTGTCTGTTAGTCCAGATGTCCCATTCATCCGTCTGTCTGTAAATCTGTAAATCCAGATGTCCGAAAACTTCAGTTTTCTGTCAATCTGCTGAAAATCTGTCTGTCCGGATGTCCAGAAGTCCAGATTTCCATCATTTTCACCTGATTTATCGCAAGTTTTTAATGAAATTTGGATAAATTCAGTCTGTTCGTGTGTCTGTGAGTCCATATGTCTCGATTTCCACCATTTTCAGCCAAATTTCCTCGTTTTTCCGATCATTTCTCGCATTTTCCTCGGATTTTTCTCTTTTTTTACCTCCTGCTGTCGATTTATACTGCGAATCTCATCGATAGTCGGACAAGTCGGCGACAATCCTCCGTGCACACAGAACACTTTCCCATCGATAACGGCGGCCAGCGCCAAATAGTCGAACAGATCGACGCAGTGTTTCCAGACGGAGGCGTTACCGTACTTCCGGAGACATTCATCGTAGAATCCATAGACTTGTGTGATCTGACGGGATTCATGGTTTCCACGGATGAGCATGATGCGGTCAGGATAGCGACACTTGAGGGCGATCAGGAGGATGAAGGTCTGGAAATTTTATAAATTTTTGAGAAATTTAGATAGAAAATAAGGTTTTTTGAGCTTAAAATCAAAAAAATGCCATTAAAATCGGCTAAAATCACTATATTTCCAGCTTTTTGTGGGGTTTCAGAGTGAAAATGGAGGTTTTGAGCTTTTTTAGCGGAAAAAAGAGCAAAATATTGGAATTTTGAGCATAAAAAATCGACTTTATCATCAAAAACCGGCTAAAATCATCTTATTTCACTGAAAAAAAAACATTTTCAGCCAATTTTCGAGATTTGGGGGTTTCGGAGAGAAAATGGAGGATTTCGAGAATTTTTTGCGTAAAACAAGCAAAATAGAAGTATTTTGAGCTCAAAAAACCGATTTTACCATCAAAAATTGACTAAAGTCTCCTCATTTTAACATTTTAACCGCTTTTAAGAAAAAAGAGCAAAATTGGAGGATTTAAAGCATTTTTTCAGCTAAAAACGCGATTTTTGTCTGAATTTTGCTGATTTCCGAGCAAAAATCTGTAAAATGCTCATTTTCAGCCCATTTCTCCAGCTTTTATGCGAATTTTCAGCCTATTCTATCAGTTTTCAATGCTTTTTTCGTTGAATTCCGCACCTCCACAGAATTATATCCTCTATCCACGTAGTCACCGAGGAATAGATAATTGGTGTCGGGTGGAGGGCCGCCAACTTTGAAAAGTTCGCGCAGATCGTGGAATTGGCCGTGGATATCGCCGCAGATCTGAAAAATAGAAAGTGTTGAAGAAAATTGATCGGAAATCGAGTTTTTACGGAATTTTTGAGCCAAAAACTCAAAATTTCTTCAAAAAAATTGAGTTTTTAGTTGAAAAAAATCGCTAAAAAACCAGTTTTTGGGCAAAACAGCCCAAAAATCTAGATTTTCTACGTAATTCCAGCAGAAAACCAGCTGAAAACCCACCGTGACAGGTGTATCGATGACTTGCACGTTTCCTTCCTCGGCAAGAATCTCTCGGGCTTTAACGCATAGCGTTTTGACTTCGTGTTCCAGAAGCACCTCACATCGCATTAATCGCTCAATTTGGCTGAAAAATGTGAGGTTTTTAGAGCAAAAATCGGTTTTTTTAAGCGATTTTCAGCTAAAAAATCTGTTTTTCCGTCGAAAACCTACTTGTCGATGTCATTTGAGCCCACTTGGCCAATTACGTCTCGATTTCGATGTGTCAGTGGGTTGGGACCATCATCTCTGACTGCCAACATCTGAAAATAGGGAAAAATTGAGAAAAAAATTTTTTTTTGAGAAAATTCGAAAAATACGGAAAATAACTATTTTTACAGGTTTTTGCTCGATTTTCGACTGAAAAAACGTTTAAAATACATAAAAATCTACTAAAATCCCTTCAAAACTCTTTCTAATCACCGCATACTTGTCACGGGCCGGGCCGGGCCGGGCCCGCTAAAAAAATCTTCCGGCCCGGCCCGGCTCGGCCCGGGCTGGCCCGGCCCGGCCCGTTCGGCCCGTCAAAATATTGAAAAAAATTTTTTAGTCGTTTTCCCATTGTTTTTTCGTTTACTACTTCATGGCAAACATATTATTGATTAGAAATTATAAAATGACAACAAGTGAAAACGAAAATTGTCAGAATAAGTTATTTTGTCTCTATAAACTTTGAGCCTCTCAAAGTCTCTGTGATAATCAGCCGATGATCAGAATCAGGATCAAGAACTTGCTGGAGGCTTCTGAAAGTAGTCTTATCGAATCCCCCGACCTCGATTTAGTATAAACCGAAGAAAAAATTTAATTTCCAAGACTTTCAATTCTATTTTTCAAAAATAATTTTTTGCTGCGGGCCCTGCGGGCCGGCCCGGGTCCTGAAATTTTCAGCGGGCCGGCCCGTGATTTGACAAGTATGAATCACCGGAAAACTTATTTTTAGCGTTGCCAATTGGTTTTCCGGAAAACACGATTTCTAAGCGATTTTCTGATGAATTTTAGCGATTTCTGCATGAAAACACTGAGAAAAACATTGTAAATTCAATTTTCATGTCAAAAACCAGGAAAAACAACGAAAAACAACCGGAAATGACGAAAATTTGGTTGAAAAATGATGAAAAAATAATTTTTCTTTGATTATCAGTGGGGCGCGTTTGCAATTCTCATCAATTTTTACGCGCGAATTTAAAATAGAAATTTTCAGTTTTTTCAATTTTTTCTTTAATTTTTCCTTTTTTTCGCATGTTTTGCACATTCTATCTGTTTTTTACTGTGTTTATTAGATTTTAGCTCTTATTGTTATTTAATTTTGTAATTTTCAGAGTCAACAATGCATTTTTTATTCACAATTATCAGAAACTTTCTCAAAATTAATCATTTTTCTTCGTATTTCCACCGATTTGCACATCTTCCTCGATCGAATTCAAGAACGCCGGTCTCACAGAGTCCTCCTTTCCAACCAGTGCACAATAGATTCTCATCACAAGTTCTGACATCCGATAGCACGTCAAAAAAAACAAAATCTGGCACAAAATGCCCCACAACACGAAGACGTAGCTATTCACGTCGCGTTTTCCGCGTAGAATCGAAGATTCGAGACCGACGACGAAGTTGGTGACCATCATCATGTTCTCTGATATCTCGTTGGGCGAACGCATCCAGGTGTGGTAACAGGAGAGGAGGAATAGGCAGACGGCGTAGAAAGAGCAGTAGAGAAGAGCTGGCGAGATTGGGAGGAACGCTTTCATAGTACGTTTGGAGAGCGCTTGCCACGAAGCTTTGATGTCGTATTGGGTCGAGGTGGTCTGGAAAAAATTTCCTTATTATAATTTTCACTTTTCCTTATGATATTCACATTCAGCTCGTCGAGAGCTTTCAGAAAAATATAATCATGACTAGGTTTGGTTGAAATTGGGTCTCGACGCGAAAAGCAGCGAAAAGCGGGTTACTGTAGTTTTCGTGGTGAGACCCAACTTGCACCGAACCATGGCATGATTATACTTTTCTGAACCGCCATTGTACGCTGAATTCAATGATGACACTTTAAATTCAAAGAAATCGGGTCTCGCCGCGAAAATCTTCACTTTATGAGAAAAACTGATTTTTTAGCGGTCAAACCCAAAATTTTCGAGTTTTTATTGTAATATTCAAATTCAACTCGCCGAGACGCTCCGAATGAGTATAATCATGACCAGATTGGAAGAAAGTTGGGTCTCGACGCGAGAAGCAGCGAAAACCGGGTTACTGTAGTTTTCGTGGTGAGACCCAACTTTCACCGAACCATGGCATGATTATACTTTTCTAAACCGCCTCGCCACGCTATATCCGAATTTTTCCTCAATTCCTCGAAATTCTCTATCCCTTCCGACTAACCGACTTAATCTGGACCCTTCTCGCCTCCGCCTTCTGTCTTCTCAAATCCAGCACAAAATCAGTGAATTCATTGACATCTCCCAGCGTTTATAAATTTCCATATCATCCAAAAATGTCTCCACTTTTTGATCCGCCCACAGAACAAAGCGAAGAACATTCCACCCGTAGAGCAATGAGCCGACCAGCGAAAAAATGACAATGTACCAGGAGGATTTGTTGTGAACGTCGAAATCTAGAGTTGAAAGTGTCAGATTTAAATTCAGCGCGACGAGAACTTTCAGAAAAGTATAATCATGTCGTAGTTTGGTGCAAGTTGGGTCTCACCACGAAAACTACAGTAACCCGTTTTTCGCTGCGTTTCGTGGTGAGACCCAACTTGCACCAAATCATGGCATGATTATACTTTTCTGAAAGCTCTCATCGCGCTGAATTCAAATCTGACAATTTCAAACAAAAAATCTTGAATTTTGACCTACCAACACCAATAAAAGTGCAGACAACCATCAAAAAGTCTCTTTTCGGTTCATCGTCAATAGTCTTTTCAGTAAGGACCAATTCCATGTCGGCATTCCACAAAACCACCGAGAAGTCAATATTCTGAAGACAAATAAGAAAAAAAAAGTGATTTTCAATTGGGAGACTAGTTTTCCATATTCTGGATTTCTTGTCCCCGGCTCAAATTTTTGTAATTTTTTGACCTACACTTGACCCATTTATCATCGCGTCTTCCGTCGCATTCTCAGCAATCTCCTGAGCAATCTCCCAACTGTCTAAATACGAATAGGTGTTCTTTTTGATGGTGAAAACACCGAGAACGAGGAGTCCGGCGATCAGAAAGAAGTAGAACACATCTGAAATTGAATTTTATAGCAAAATTCAGATTCAGCTCGGCGAGACCCTTCGAATGAGTATAATCATGCCTATGTTTGGTTGAATTTGGGTCCCACCACGAAAACCGCCTGGGTACTGTAGTTTTCGTGGCGGGACCCAACTTGCTTCGAAACCCCGCATGTATATACTCTTTCGAATCGTCTTAGCAAGCTGAATCCAAAAATACAAGTTTCGCACCAAAAATTACGCGAACCGGCGAAGTTTTTACTGATTTTCTCCATTTTTCGCCAAATTTTCGAGGTTTTTGGCTGAAAATTTTTTCTAAGATGGTTTTTAGCATTTTTCAACACAATATTCTTATTCAGCTCGCCAAGGCGCTTCGAATGAGTATAATCACGCCCCCATTCCGTGCGATTCGAAAAATTCGGGTCTTGGCACGAATTTAAAGGCGCATACACCGAAAATTCTCAAACTGGACGGAATATGGGCATGATTATACTTTTCTGAACCGTCTTGGCGAGCTGAATTCGAAAATCGTATTCAAAATGCCAGAAAGTTTTGACGTAAAGTTTTGACGTAAAGTTTTGACGACAATTTTTTTTCCATTTTTTACTAAAAAAAAGGGAAAAAAGCTCCCTGACGTCTTCTGAATCACTCACTAATCAGAATCTTCTTCCTCCGATGAATATTCCCAATAACACTGAGAAACATAGTGTCTCACCAGTCGGGAAAGACGACTTCAGCTCAAAATGAAGTTGGAAAAAGGGAAAACGCGAGGCGAGGCGGGCATCGAGTTGCCAGGCGCCAGCGACATGTTGCTAGACAATGTATCGAAGCACACGATGTTTTATTGGAATTTTGAATCTTTTTTTACGTTAGATACATATAGAATGTCTCCAACGATTACACAAAAAATTGGGAGGAAAATTCGGAAAAAAAGTGAGATCGGCTGTGGTTCGATCGCAATGGGGGGAATAAATACGAGAGAGTTATTATATTACAGTCTCAAATACAAGTGTTAAACATTTTGGGGAGATGAAAAACGAGTGGAATATTTAGGATGTTGTGCTTCTTTGGTGGTGACGTGGCGCCTTCGCCGTCGACGCTGGGGCGCTTTAGGCGCGCTCTCCACGGATGCGACGAGCGAGTTGCATGTCCTTTGGCATGATGGTGACGCGTTTGGCGTGGATGGCACACAAGTTGGTGTCTTCGAAGAGACCGACGAGGTAGGCCTCAGATGCCTCCTGGAAATGGGAAAATAAGGATTTTAGGGGAAAAATGAAAAAAATTTGGGCTTTTTAGCTCAAAACCAGCATTTTTAGGCTTAAAATCAGCTAAAATGAGCTATTTCTGGGGGAAAATACCAAAAATCTGAGATTTTTCAGCTGAAAATGGGTGAACTAAGCTATTTCTAGGGAAAAACGCCAAAATTTTGGCGTTTTTCAGCTCAACATCACCTGAAATTTGCATTTTTATGCTCAAAATCAGCTAAAATGAGCTATTATGGGGGAAAAATACCGACAATTTGGAATTCTCCAGCTGAAAATTAGCTAAAATCTGCATTTTTAAACTCAAAATCAAAACATTTCGGCTCAAAATCAGCAGTTTTCAGCTCAAAGTTAGCATTTTTAGGTTCAGAATCGGCATTTTTAGGCTCAAAATCAACATTTTTAAGCTCAAAATCTGGATTTTTAAGCCTAAAATCAGCAAATATGAGCAATTTCTAGTGAAAAACCTCCAAAATTGCTTTTTCAGCTGAAAACGGGTAAAGTAAGCTATTTCTAGGGGAAAAAGCCAAAGTTTTAGCGTTTTAAGCTCAAAATCAGCATTTTCTAGCTAAAAATCGGCGTTATCTAGCTCAAAATCCGCAGTTTTTAGCTCAAAACCGGCATTTTTGAGCTTCAAACCTGCATTTTTAGCTCAAAATCAGATAAAATGAGCAATTTGAAGGGAAAAAAACGCCAAAAGTTTGCAATTTCTCAGCTGAAAATCATATTTTTATCTACCTGAAGAGCTCCGATAGCAGCAGACTGGAAGCGGAGATCGGTCTTGAAGTCCTGAGCAATCTCACGAACGAGACGTTGGAATGGAAGTTTGCGGATGAGCAATTCGGTCGATTTCTGGTAACGACGAATCTCACGAAGAGCGACGGTTCCTGGACGGTAACGATGTGGCTTCTTGACTCCACCGGTGGTTGGAGCAGACTTGCGAGCCGCTTTGGTCGCCAATTGCTTTCTTGGAGCCTTTCCTCCGGTCGACTTACGCGCGGTTTGCTTGGTACGAGCCATTGCTTTCTGAAAAATTTGGGAGGATTAGTGAGAAAGGAGAGGGAAAGAGAAAATTGAGCGAAAAATCGATAAAATTTGGAATTTTTAACACAAATTTGATTGAAATTCGATTAAAAATCAATGAAATCCCATTATTCAAATTCAAATCTGATTTGGCGGGGGGTTGTCCGATGGAGCACACTTGCACACACACAACAGGTGGCGCGTAGCGGCCGCGTCGCGTGCGGATTATTGATTGATATTGATTGGGCACGAGGGGGAGAAACGGAGAGAAGGCTGGGCGAAAAAGGAGGAAACCCGCAATTATTGGACAAAAAGAGTCAAAAATTGGGGAAAAATGACATTTGAAGCGGTAAACTAGCGAAAAACCAGCATTTTCCCAACAAAATCTACGGAAAATCGGTCTATTTTCACTCTAAATAGCCAAAAAACCAGAAAATTATGAATCGCGAAAAAGTGGATTTTCAGAGCTTTTTTGCAACTAAAACTCACGAATTCACCTAGAATTTAATTCAAACTATTAACTTCTAAATAGTTTTCCCGAAAATCCGAAGAAAAATGAAGGAAATCGACGAAATCACAACGGAAAACTGGCTAGAATTCAAATCGAGATTCGCGGGTGATTGTGTCCAATGGAGCGCGAATGCATACCCCGGTGCGACGCGGTCGCGTCGCGTGCACTTTTCGAATGTAAATAAAAGAAAAGGGGGTTTTTGGCGGATTTTTACAGAAATTTCGCGGGGAATCAATAGAAACGGCTGGAAAATAGTGAATTAATGCAGAAAATCTACTAAAAATGACTAAAAATCACCTAGAAAACCTAAAAACCCGAAAAATTAGAGCAAAAATCGAAACCGCAGCTCGCAAGAGGAGCAACAGGTACGAATGGCTCTAACATTTGGGTGCGCGCGCAATTCGAAAAAGGGGCGGAGTCAGGCGATGCGGTCGCGTCGCGTGCGCAGAGGGGGTCATGTGATAAGATATTCGAAATTAGGAAAGTTTGGCTGGAAAATTGGGAATTTTGGCCGAAAATGGAGAAATTTTTGGCTGAAAATGAGGGAAATTTTGGCTGAAAATGGAAATATTGCGAAATTTCGTCAAAATTGAATTCTTCTATATTTTATATGTTTTTTACCCAAATTTTCATTAAAACTTGCTGAAAATCCACGTGGATTTGCACCCGGTATTCGAATTCGAATCAAAAATCGATTTGCCACGTCGGCATCGAAATTCTGCGAAAAATCGATTTTTCAGTTCTCGAAACAATTTTCGCGCGATTAGTCACGTGGAAACCAGCGAAAAACTAGTTTCTACCCCAAAAATCGGTCAAAAATCGATAATTCACCGCCAAAAATGACAAAAATGGTCCGGAACCGAAGCGGAGCGCGCGCGCGCACCTCCCGCCACGACAACAAACCAACACAACTGAACGATCCGCGCTTGTTGGGTGTCAAGGCGGCGGAGGGGAGAAGTAAGAAGCGAAATTGGTGCAGAACGTTTGATACTCAGTCATGTCAGCGTACTCTAATGGTGAAACTGAAGAGAGAGCAGAGAAAAGACTTGGCACGATGCCAAGTCTCCTCCCCATCCCTCTTCTTCCACTTTTTTAGTGTGTTTACTATTGATTTCCTTCGTTTTCCACGATGGAATCCCGAAAATCTTTGGGATCGTGGAGAAAAAAGGGGCGGAGCCAACTGGAATCTCTCTAGAAAATTCCAAGAAAAACCCAAAAAAAATCGTGGCGCTACGTGGAATTTAAGCCAAGTTTCAGACGGGGTCAACACTAATCGCTCGGATTTTTCAACAAAATCTTGTCGAGCCGATAACTCTTTTTCCTATCGATAAAATCTTCTGATTTTCAGCAAGAAGGATCAATAGGACCTCAGCGAGCTCTGGAAAAAATTTCAGAAATTTTAGGCCAGTTTAAGCCTAAAAATAATTAATTTCAAAGTGGAACCTTACTTTTCAGTCCGTTACGGGTTTAGACGAGTTTACGCGCCCGCAATATTCCTGCGGACACTCTCTTCAAATCACACACTCTCTCGCCGCCGGCCGTCGCTGCCTCTCGTTTCTCTGGCGTCTCTTCAGTGACGCCGCTACTCTCGCTCCCATTTTTCAAGAGACCCTTTGATGGACTATAACTCATTTCAAACCTGATGAATTTCGATGAAAATTTCTGAATGTATAGAAAGGGATCTTTTGAAAAATCATGGAAAAAATCGAAAAGAATCAACAAGTCTGAAAAAAATTAGAGCAAAACGAAAATTTTGCACTGAGTCTGCATTTGTGCGTGAGCGTGTGTGGCCTTGCGTACGTGGCGCCATATTCCACGCCCAATGAGTGACATTGGCTAATATCATCATTTTTGAAACGACATCCAATTTTGTTGGATTTTAAGTGGTTTTTTGTGTTTTTTTGGGTAATTTTACTGCTGAAAATTGAATTTTTGAGCTAAAAATGTCTAAAATTCGAGAAATTTCGGTCAAAATTCGTGAAACCAGAAATTTTCGATTTTTGAATCGACACCCAATTTTTTGGGTTTTCGGTGGTTGTTCGTGCTTTTAGGGTAATTTTACTGCTGAAAATCGAATTTTTTAGCTAAAAATGAGTAAAAATAGAGAAATTTCGGTCAGAATTCAATGAGAAACGAGGAATCTTCGTTTTTTTTTTATTTTTTGAAGTTTCTAGTTCATTTTTTCTTGATTTTTTTTTGGATTTTAGGTGATTTTTTGTTCTTTTAGGGTAGTTTAACTGCTGAAAATCTATTTTTGAGCTAAAAATGTATAAAAATGAAGAATTTTTCGCCAAAATTCAATGAAAAACGACTTTTCATTTTTTCGAAATTTTTTGGTTATTTTATAGCTAAAATTTAGAATTTTTCTCTTCAATTCTTCGGTTCTCCTTTCATCTACCCTCTAATTTCCAGATTTTTCAGAAAATGGCGCCACCAGCTTCCACCGACGCATCGAGTCTCAAAACGACTCAAAAATTGACGGAAGAGTCGAATGAGGAGACTCTCAGAAAGTATTTCCGTACTAAAGTCGATGCTGCTCAGGTAGGAGAAGATAATTGTGGATTTATGAAAATCGGGACGAAAAATAAAGAAAAATCCAGTTTTTGGATGGGAATCAGTGAAAAGTGGCTGAAAATTGAGTTCTGAGCCGTTTTTCAGCGTAAACTTGCCCAAAATTTGCTGAAAATTACATTTTTTGGAATTTAGAGCACAAATACCAACTTTTTTTGACAAAGCTTGTTTTAACTCAAATCAGCGATTGGTGTCATTCGGACCAGAAAAGTCAGTTTTTTCGGCGGAAATTTTCAAGTTCTGTCTTTTCCAATGTCGAAAATCATTTTTTCGGTGAGAAAACTACGTTTCAGCGATTTTCCATGTCAAATACTTGTTTTTACTGTTCTTGTGTGATTTTTTGACCGGAAACTTGATATTTTCTTGTTAAACTGACGGATTTCTGTCCAAAATCTCTGTTTTTATTATTTTCTAAGTCAAAATGTCTGAAAATTGTCAAAAAATTGCAGATTGAGTCTGAATAACAGCTATTTCCCACTCAAAAACCCTGAAAAATCCAATTTTAAGACCTATTCCTAACCGTTTCCCAAGTATTTCAGCAAAAAGTGGCCGACAAATCGCAAAACGTCCGCCGTCTCCAAGCGCAACGAAACGAGTTGAACACGAAGGTTCGTATGCTGAAAGAGGAGCTTCAACAGCTCCACGAGCAGGGATCGTACGTCGGTGAAGTGAGCAAAGCGATGGATAAGAAGAAGGTGTTGGTGAAGGTTCATCCAGAGGGAAAGTACGTTGTCGACGTGGATAAATCAATCGATATCAACTCGTTGAATACTGGAGCTAGAGTTGCTCTTCGTGCGGATAGCTATGCACTTCATAAGGTTCTTCCGAATAAAGTTGATCCGTTGGTCTCATTGATGATGGTAGAGAAAGTGCCTGATTCGACGTATGAAATGGTTGGAGGACTCGATAAACAGATTAAGGAGATCAAGGAGGTTATTGAGCTTCCTGTGAAACATCCGGAGCTCTTTGATGCTCTTGGAATTGCTCAACCGAAAGGAGTGCTTCTTTATGGACCACCGGGAACTGGAAAGACGCTGTTAGCTAGAGCTGTCGCACATCATACTGAATGTACATTCATTCGAGTTTCTGGTTCGGAATTGGTCCAGAAATTCATTGGAGAGGGAGCGAGAATGGTAAGGAGACTGAAAAGGCTTTGAAAAGCTGAGAAAATGATGCTTCTAGCCAGTGGTGGGCGCGAGTGAAGCTGAGATTCACTCCAAAATCCACGGGGGGAGGAGAAATGTCTGCGTCTCTCGCTGTCGGCAATGGTGGGGCGCGCTCTCTCGCACTCTCTTCCCCCCGCGCTGTGGCCGCTGCCGCTACGGGGAGAGTCACTAATTTCACTCCGCGCCCACCACTGCTTCTAGCTCAAAAAATCTTGAAAATGACGATTTTCTAATGAAATTGAGATTTTTACCTCAAAAAAGCTGAAAAATTACGATTTTTACAGATGAAATTGAAATTTTTAGCTTGAAAAATATGTGAAATTGATCGTTTTAGCTCGAAAATGCTGAAAAAATTACGGTTTTTAGCTTTAAAAAACTGAAAAACTGACGATTTTCCGATGAAATTGAGCTTTCTAGCTCAAAAACTGAGAAAATGACGGTTTTTAGCCTAAAATCGGAATTTTTATGCGTCAAAAGCAAGGAAATGATTGAATTTGCAATTTTCCAGCTAAAAAGGACATCTAGACTTATAGACACACAGACAGACATCATTTTCATCAATTTTTATGATTTCCAGCTGCTTTTCACTGGAATTTTACAATTTTTTCAACGGAAAATAGTGTTTTCGGACATCCGGACGTACAGACACGCTTTTGAGAAAAAAATTGCGAAAAATCGGGTAAAAATGATGGAAATCTGGACATCTGGACATCCGGACAGACAGATTTTCAGCAGATTGCCACAAACCTGTTGTTTTGGACATGTGGAAAGACAGATCTACAGACTGACGGATGAATGGGACATCTGGATTCACAGACAGACAGACAGACCATTATTTCCGATTTTGCTTAAAATTCTTAAAATTTCAACGAAAAATTAAGATTTTTGCAGAAAAAACAGTGAAAATCGCTAGCTTTAGACCTTTCGTATCAGTTTTTGCTAAAACATTGCCATTTTTCAGGTGCGTGAACTGTTCGTGATGGCTCGTGAACACGCTCCATCAATCATCTTCATGGACGAAATCGATTCGATCGGATCGAGTCGTGTCGAGGGATCGAGTGGTGGAGATTCGGAAGTTCAGCGTACGATGTTGGAGTTGTTGAATCAGTTGGACGGTTTCGAGGCGACCAAGAATATTAAGGTGTGTAAAGAGCGAAAATCTACGAATTTAGGCTTTTTTCCATCAAAATTAGTCAAAAAACGGTCACAATAGGTTACTGTAGCTTGATCCTGGATCTTAGGGATCCTAGTGTCTTACTGTAACTCGATCCTGGATCTCGGGGATCCTATTGGTTACGGTAGCCTGATCCTCGATCTCGGGAATCCTAGTGGCTTACTGTAGCTTGATCCTGGATCCTGGCTCTCGGGGATCTCAGTGTCTTACTGTAGCTTGATCCTGGATCCTGGATTTCGGGGATCCTGGTGTCTTACTGTAGCTTGATCCTGGATCCTGGATTTCGGGGATCCTGGTGTCTTACTGTAGCTTGATCCTGGCTCTCGGGGATCTCAGTGTCTTACTGTAGCTTGATCCTGGATCTTAGGGATCCTAGTGTCTTACTGTAACTCGATCCTGGATCTCGGGGATCCTATTGGTTACGGTAGCCTGATCCTCGATCTCGGGAATCCTAGTGGCTTACTGTAGCTTGATCCTGGATCCTGGCTCTCGGGGATCTCAGTGTCTTACTGTAGCTTGATCCTGGATCCTGGATTTCGGGGATCCTGGTGTCTTACTGTAGCTTGATCCTGGATCCTGGATCTCGGGGATCCTATTGGTTACTGTAGCTTGATCCTGGATCTCGGGAATCCTAGTATCTTACTGTAGCTCGGTCCTGGATCCTGGATCTCAGGGATCCTGGTGTCTTACTGTAGTTCGATCCTAGTATCTTACTGTAGCTTGATCCTGAATCCTGGATTTCCGGGATCCTGGTGTCTTACTGTAGTTCGATACAGGATCTCGGGGATCCTAGTATCTTACTGTAGCTTGATCCTGAATCCTGGATTTCCGGGATCTTGGTGTCTTACTGTAGTTCGATACAGGATCTCGGGGAGCCTAGTATCTTACTGTAGCTTGATCCTGAATCCTGGATTTCCGGGATCCTGGTGTCTTACTGTAGTTCGATACAGGATCTCGGGGATCTCAGCGTCTTACTGTAGCTCGATCCAGGATCTCGGGGATCCTAGTATCTTACTGTAGCTTGATCCTGGATCCTGGTATTCCAATTTACAGCCAATTTTCAAAGGGATTTCGCTAATTTTGACCGATTTCAGATAATTTTCTGTCATATTCCGACTATTTCCAGCATAATTTCTATCTCTTTCCAGGTAATCATGGCCACCAACCGTATCGACATTCTCGACCCCGCCCTCCTCCGTCCAGGACGTATCGATCGTAAAATCGAATTCCCGGCGCCAGACGAGAAGGCGCGTGCCGATATTCTGAAGATTCATTCGCGTAAAATGAATCTGATGCGTGGAATCAACATGGCAAAGATCGCTGAACAGATCCCCGGAGCATCTGGAGCAGAAGTGAAGGCGGTGTGCACAGAAGCCGGCATGTTCGCACTACGTGAGAGACGTATTCATGTGACACAGGAGGACTTCGAGATGGCTGTTGGAAAAGTGATGCAGAAGGATTCGGAGAAGAATATGTCGATTAAGAAGTTGTGGAAATAATTGTATTCTTTTTATTGGACCCTTTTATTTATTTATTCCCCTCTTTTTCCCTGTACCCGATACTACAATACAATACATTTAATGGATTCTTTTAGATCCGGAAAAGGTAGAAAAAATTGCAGGGATTTCATTTTATGCGGAAATCATTGTCACCAAAAGATTCAGCTCGCCGAGAGCTTCTAGAAAAGTATAAACCAGACTTGCAACGGGCCGGGCCGGGCCGGGCCGGGCCGGGCCGGAATGAAAATTTCCAGGGCCCGCCCCGGAAGTTCAGTACTGAAAAAAATTCAAATTTTTTTTTCGAAAATTTCCCGATTTTTTTTGAAAAATATTTCTTAAAAACAATTTTTTGTAGGTTTCGAAGGTTTTTGAAAAATATACTTGAGGAAAAATATGAAACATTTTCAGAAAATAAATTTTTGGATAAAAAATTGTAGTGAAAAAAGTTCAAAAATTCAAATCCGGGCCGACCGGGCCGATCGGGCCGGCCCGGAATCTTGCAAGTCTGGTATAAACATGCCCAGGTTTGGTTGAAATTGTGTCCCGCCGCGAAAACTACAGTATCCCAGTCTCCAGACTACTGTAGTTTTCGCGTCGAGACCTAACTTGCTTCAAACCAGGGCATGATTATACTCATTCGAAGCGTCTCGACGAGCTGAATCTGAATATCATACTAAAAAGTAAAAATTGTTTGATTTGCGTCCCACCACGAAATGTACAGTAACCCAACTCCAGATTACTGTACTTTTCGTGCCGGGACACCCTGCCTAGGCATGATTACACTTTTTTGAAAGCTCTCAAAACGCTGAACTCAAATTCAGCCATGGCAGTGACAGGAATTTTAAATTATTTATTAAACACGATTTTCGTTGGGGGAAAAAGGGAAAATTTCGAATCAAGGCCAGGGGAAAACGTATATAATGAGGATATTTCAGGTTGGAAATAGAAAAAAAAAAGATTTTTTAAATCGATGGAGATTCTGAAAAAGCTGGATGGAAATGGGGAAAACAAAAAAAATTTTTTGGAAATTTTTTTTCAGACAAAAAGAGAAATAAAATGATATAAATGCTCTCTCAATCAAAGGAAATAGTCGGCATGTGGCTTCTTGGCCGGGGCGCCACGACTCTCCTGTGGTGCCGCCTCGAAAATGGTGAATTCCTTGTTGAGATTCTCGTCGAGCTCCAGAATCGCCGCCACGTTTCCGCATCTGAAAATAACATTTTTTTTTCGATTTTTGGGTGGAATTTACTGAAAATCCTAATTTTTCATAGATTTTCAGCTTTAAAATTGCTTTTTTCGGGTTAAAATTCGCGAATTTTCACAAATTTTCAGTCATTTTTAGCTCAAAAGTTAGAGTTTTGACCGAATTTTTTAGAGATTCCGGCTGAAATTGCGGGAAATTTCGCATTTTTAAACTCGAAATCAAAAATTTTCAGTCATTTATCACTGGACACGGTTCTGATCGATTTCAGCCAAGTTTTTGATGATTTTCAGCTAAAACTCGCAAAATTTTGACCATTTTCAGCCTATTTTCGGCAAATATGAACTATGTTTCGCTCAAAATCCGAAATTCGCTGCCTAAAATCGACTATTTTCAGTCTATTCCTGCTCCCTAAAGATCTCTGGGCCTCAACGAAAAATGTATGCTTTTTGGACGATTTCAGACCGATTTCAACAGATTTTAACTGAAAATCGATACTTTTCTGTCATTTTCAGCCATTTTCATACGATTTTGGACAATATTTTGCGATTTTTCAGCCAAAATCCAACCTTTGTTGCCTAAAATCGACTATTTTCAGTCTGTTCCTTATTTCCAATGATCTCTGGGTCTCTGGGATAATATCATATCGATTTCTTTGATTTTCAGCTCAAAATCGTCGAATTTTCAGTCATTTCTACTCAATTTCAATCATTTTCATCTCTCTCACTCTTACCGATAACAATAATTGGGCGCCGACCAAACGGTGAGTACTTTCTCATTAAAATGCCATTTATATCCCTCCATAACCAATTGATGTGCTCGACAAATCAGATCAACTCCATTCGTTTCGCAGAATGTCTTAGAAGCGTCTGCCCCGAATAGATATCCGGCTCCACGTGGACTCAATCCCCAACCGACATTCCCTTCTTCTGGATCAGACCACAGTAGATCACACATTGGGCCGTCGTGTGGCACCTGGAAATAGACGAGGAATTGAGTGATTTTGACTTGAAAAATTGCAAAAAATCGGCTCTCTTGACATAAAAAATGACAAAAATCGAGATTTTTGGCCTGAAAACTGACTTTCAGCTCGAAAAATATAGGCTTTTGGCAATAAAAATCGGATTTTTGAACAAAACTAATGCCTAGAAACACGTTTTTCACCGAAAAATATGAGTTTTGGTAAAAATTTTTATGGTAAAAACACGACTTTCACCTTGTTTTCATGCCGAAAGGCTGATTTTTTTTATTATTTTCATGATTTTTGAGTCAGAAATGGCTGGAAATTGAGTTTTTGTTATTTGGACTCATTTTCCACAATTTTTGTCGGTTTTTTTGAGCGATTTTGTTGGGTTTTTCGCCTAAAAAGTCCTTAAAATGGCCAAAACTCTTTTCAGTCTATTTTCAGTTAAAAACTAAAATTTTTGAGCTAAAAACGAGCTTCCAGTGTAGTTTTTCGCGGTTTTTACACAAAAATCGTCATTTTTCCAGGATTTTAATCGATTTTTGCTGGATTTTCGCTGAAAAAAGTGCTAAAAATGGTTCAAACTCCATTTCACCATATCGAGCCAGAATTTCAGCTCAGTTTTTCAGCTCCGACACAAAATTGAGGCTAAATCACTGAAATGGCTTCTACAGCTAAAATTCTTCGTTTTTCATCATTTTCAGCTGAAAAAGTATAGTTTTTCACGATTTTCAGCACAAAAATCGTCTTTTTTCCACGATTTTGAGCAATTTTCCTCGAATTTTCGCTCATTTACCTCCTGCTTCCTATCAATAACCCGAATCTGATCCATCGTACTGATCGACGGCGACAATCCTCCGTGCACACAGAAAACCTTTCCATCAATGACGGCGGCCAGCGCCAAATAGTCGAAAACTTCAGTGCAGTGCTTCCAGACGGAGGCGTTACCGTACTTCCGAAGGCATTCATCATAGAATCCATAGACTTGAGTAATCTGACGGGATTCATGATTTCCACGGATTAGCATCATCCGATCCGGGTAACGGGCTTTCAGAGCGAGTAGCAGGAGAAATGTCTGGAAAAAAACGAAAAAATGGGGATTTTGAGGGATTTTTGATGGAAAAAACGGTGAAAAATGAGTGAAAACGGGTCTAAAACAACAGAAATATCATTAGAGCGCACTTTCTACATTCCGAAATATGAAAATTTGGGCATAGCTTCCGCATCAAAGTGGCAAGTGCGCTCTACAGATAATCCAGTTAAATTTCTGATATTTTCAATGTCTGAGATCGTAAAATAACAGATTGTTATACCGGATTATCATTAGAGCGCACTTTCCACAAAATGATACGATTTTCAGTGTATTTTCGACATAAAACTATCGGAAAATGTCAATTTGTCAGTGTCTCTCTATCCGGATGTCTCAAACTCTCTGAAACGCGTCTAAGGCGCGCCAGACACTCGTAAAACGATAAACCGCGTCAAATGTGCGCCAGAAAGAGATTTTTCTAGTTTTTGTGTCAAATTTTCACCGAAAATCAGCAATTTTTCCATTTTTTGAAAAAAAACCTTAATTTTTCACTGATTTTTCACTCCAGAACTCTAAATTTCAACTATTTTTCATTGAATTCCGCACCTCAACCGAATAAAATCCCCGATCGACGAAATCTCCGAGGAACAGATAGTTGGTGTTCGGCACCGGACCGCCCACTTTAAACAGTTCCATTAAGTCGTAGAATTGGCCGTGGATGTCGCCGCAAATCTGAAAATATCGATTTTCAGCCAAAAATTCCGATTTTAAGTGAAAAAACTGAGTTTTTAGTCGAAAAAATCACAAAAAAAACCAATTTTTTGGGCAAAAATAGGTTTTCCGACACGAAAATTGCGATTTTTCAGCTAATTTCAGCTGAAAACCAGCGAAAAACCCACCGTTACAGGTGAATCGATGACTTGCACGTTTCCCTCCTCTGCTAATATCTCTCGGGCTTTGGCGCACAACGTTTTGACGTCTTGTTCGGCGATGAGCTCGCATCTCATCAGTTTTTCAATGTGGCTGTAAAATATGAACAATTTATTCGAAAAATTGAGAAAATTTGGAGCATTTTGAGCTAAAATTTGGGATTTTTCGATGAAAATATGAAAATCAATATTTTAGGTGAAAAATATCGATTTTTGAGGTTTTCGGGGTGGTTTTCAACGTTTTTTTTCGTCTTTTTCAGCTTTTTTCACCCCAAAAACACTAAATTTCAAAGAACTTACCGATCCAAGTCATGTGTACTCAACTGATCCGATGGTCCTGACGTCGGGGAGTCCGATCGGGCGAATGTCTCATTTTGCGTCGTTTCGGCGACTGCCAGAGCCATGAAATACTGAAAAATCGCAAAAATTTGATGGGAAACCGTCCAGAAAAAACTAAAAACGATTATAAAAAATCAATAGCCATGCAAATCGATATTTTCGACAGATTTTATGTGAAATTTTTAGTTTAATAATTTCAAATACAGCCTAATTTTAATATAAGCAAAAAAAATCGCAGAAAAATCATTTAATCCATCAATTCCAGCTTATCGAAATGAGTCATATTGTAATCTTGGCACACTGCCAGGTTTTCTGCGCGTCGAGATAGGGCGCGCTTGCAACATGGAAGAGGAACACCCTCGGCCGCGACCGTTTTTATGAAATTTTTTAAATATTTTTCAGCGAATTTTTTTCAGAAAATCACTGAAAATGTCAAATTTAGCGGATCTCGGCTACTTTTTCGATGATCAAGGTGTTTTGAGAACTAAAGAGGTAAAAAAGCACTCTAAATATCAGACTTGCAAGATTCCGGGCCGGCCCGGCCCGGCCCGGCCCGGTTTTGGCCCGGCCCGGCCCGGTCGGCCCGGATTTGAATTTTTGAACTTTTTTCACTACAATTTTTTGTCCAAAAATTTATTTTCTGAAAATTTTTCATATTTTTCCTCAAGTATATTTTTCAAAAACCTTCGAAACCTACAAAAAATTGTTTTTAAGAAATATTTTTCAAAAAAAATCGGGAAATTTTCGAAAAAAAAATTTGAATTTTTTTCAGTACTGAACTTCCGGGCCGACCGGGCCGGGCCGGGCCCTGGAAATTTTCATTCCGGCCCGGCCCGGCCCGGCCCGTTGCAAGTCTGCTAAATATCGTGAAAATACAAAAAAATCATGAAAAATTGGCTTTAAGGACAATGAAAAATTCAAATTCACTACCCAAGAAGCGTACGAGACCCTGGGTGAAGCTGTCGATGAAGAGATCTTTAACCTTCTGGAAACACGCTGCGGTCTAGAGAGAAAAGTGGTATTTTTAGAAAAAAATATTTTCGGCCAAAAAAAAATAATTTTTCAGCTGAAACCAGCGGGAATCGAGGGTGACGATGAGGATTTCAGCTTTTATTTCGCCTCAAAAAACTTGAAAACCGCTGAAACTATGCTTATTCTAATGCACGGAAGCGGGGTGGTTCGTGCCGGTCAATGGGCGCGGCGCCTCATTATTAATGAGAATTTGGAGTGTGGAACACAGATTCCATACGTCGAAAGAGCACTGAAACTGGGGTGGGCGGTGGTGGTGATGAATACGAATGCGAATGGAACCGATCAGCAGGAGTTTAAGGTGCAAAAGTTGGAAAATTCTGGAAAAAATCAGAAAAAAAAACACGAAAAAACTGCTTTTCTGGAGTTTTTAGACTGAAATAAGCTGAAAAATCGATTTTTTTTAAAATTAAAATCGTCTGGAAAGGCTCAAAAATGCTCAAAAATTGCAGATTTTACCCTGAAACAGTAATATTTGCGATTTTAAGACAAAAATCTCAAAAAATTACGTTTTTTGGAGTTTCTAGTCTGAAAAACGCTGAAAATAGCATTTTCGAGGTTAGAAACGTCTGAAAATGCCCAAAAATCACTAATTTTACCCAAAAGTGTCAAAATACAGAAAAAAAATCGCTGGAAATCACTTTCTGAGATTTTCAACTGATAATGAGTTTAAAAATGATTTTTCAGTGATTTTAGACTGAAAAAAGCTGAAAAATCGCATTTTCGAGCTCCGGATTATCAAAAAATCCTCAAAAATCACTAATTTCCACTCAGAAATGGCAAAAACTCGATTTTCAGTCATTTCTTACTCAAAAAACTTGAAAAAATAGCACCAAAACTCATATATTTCGCTGAAAAACGTATTTCACACTGATTTTTTCAAATTTTATCGAATTTTCAGCCCAAAACCTCAAAATTTCCCATTTTCAGTTCTCTCGAACACCCGAAGAGCACGCCGAGATGGTATTCAAGATGTGTGTGGGCGGAGCCAAGCTGAAATCTGTCTATGTCGTCGCTCACAGTCGTGGAGGGTACGATTTGTCGGCGGCGGTGAGTAGCGGCAGGCTGGCGTGTCGTTGGCGTGTTTTGGAGCGAAAAAATCAAAAAAATCCGAAGAAAATAGAGGGAAAATGAGGGAATTGGCAGAAAACGTAGTGTCTGGCGCACCTTCAACGCGTTTTCAAAAAATGGAAATAACATCCGGATATATAGACAAACAGATAGACACACCGACAACGTTTGTTCGGCTGGGGCGCCATTGACGCATTTTTCGCTTTACGAGTGTCTGGCGCACCTTTTACGCGTTTCAGAGCTTAGGACACTGAAAAATTGACATTTTCCGATAGTTTTATGTCGAAAAAAACTGAAAATCGTATCATTTTGTGGAAAGCGCGCTCTAATGATATTCTGGTATTAAATTCTGTTATTTTACAATTTAACCGGGTTATCAGTAGAGCGCACTTGCCACTTTGATGCGGAAGCTATGCCCAAATTTTTATATTTCGTAATGTAGAAAATGCGCTCTAATGGTATTCTGGCGCGCCTTTGACGCGTTTTCACTCATTTTTCCCCCATTTTCAGCTAAAACGAAACGGATCGGACGACCGAATTCAGAAGATTTGTCTCACCGACTCACCGTGGTTCAGATTCCCGAAAAGCTGTGAAGAACGCAAGACACCTCTATATGTGTTCAATTTTTTGGCTCGCGGGGTACGGATTTAGTGGTTTAAGAAGGGAAAATGACCATTTTTTGAACAAAAATTGTTGAAAATCGCATTTTTCTGACCAAAAATGACTATTTTTGACCAAAATTAGCCATTTTTCGGCCAAAAATGCTTAAAAATTCGATTTTTCCAGAAATACGGCTCTCCAGAATACAAAGTTCACGAGTATCAAGCCGGTCGAGTCACCGATCTCTACGCCGGAACGAAAATTCACGAATGGTCGAGTCATATGGCGATTGACGCCGTTTTTAAGATATTCGAGACGGAGGTACGGAGACTGGCGTGACGTTGCCGCGAAAAATAGAAGTTTTCGGTCCGAAACTCGATTTTAAACCAAAAAATCTTGATTTTTCTCATTTTTTTATACTCAAAATTCACATTTTTTCAGCCGAATAAGTCAGAATAGAGTCTGGCGTAACGTTTGGCGCTGTTTTAAGGCTGAAAAACTCGATTTTCTACTTGAAAAACGAAATTTTTCGGTCGAAAACTCGATTTTTCCAATATTTTTCACTCAAAATGCACTATTTTCAGCTGAACAGGCTGGCGTGACATTGGCGCTTTTTCCAAGTGAAAATTTCGTATTTTGAGATAAAAATTGAGCTTTTGAAGCCAAAACCACTTTTTCAAATTTCAAATTTTGGACCGTCTGGCGTGTGGTTGGCGCGATTTTTGAATCAAGACAGTCAATTTTTCTCTTATAAATCCTATTTTTCATAGCTGAACAGGTTACCGTCTGGCGTGCCGTTGGCGCGTTTTCAAGTGAAAATTTGATTTGCGATGAAAATTGAGCTTTTGAAGCCAAAAACACTTTTTTAGTTAAAAATTCAAATTTTGATCCGTCTGGCGTGTCGTTGGCGCGTCATAATTTAGTTTTCTCATTAATAATCCCATTTTTTCCAGCTGAACGAGTCAAATTTCGTGGAAACTGTCAATGAAGCGAAATATTTAGTACTTCATGGAAAAGAGAAAGAAGATGTGGAGAGTGATGAGCCGTCGGTCAAGAAAATGAAACAATAAATGCGATTTTTATCGATTTTTCAATGATTTTTGTGTAAAATTTGCATATTTTTCCGGTTTTTACACGGTTTTTCCCTGGAATTCACCTTAAAAATCTCAATTTTGACCGATTTTTCACTCAAAAAGTGCGATTTTTCCACTTTTTTGTGTAATTTTGCATATATTTCATGGTTTTTCTCATAATTTTTTATTGAAATTCGCGAATTCGTCATTTTTTCCCCAATTTTCTTCTGGAATTTCTCATTTTCTGAAATTTTTTGTTTTTCACATATTTAATTTTGATCGATTTTTCATGTTTTTCACTCAAAAATTCACTTTTTTTCTCTTTAAAACGATATTTTAATCATTTTTTCTGTAGTTTTCCTCCTCAAAAGTGTCATTTTTAATGCATTTTTTGTGTAATCGCTGAAATTTGTCTTTTTTCACTTGATTTTTTTCTATTTTTTCCCATTTTTCATTCAAAAAATTGCATTTTTTTCCACTTTTTGTGTAATTTGCATATATTTCATGAGGTTTCTCTTCATTTCTCATCAAAATTCCTCATTTTTTCCCCCGAATTTTCATCTAAAATCGCTGACAACTTCATTTTTTAAATTTAATTTTTCCACGATTTTTCCCGATTTTTGCTGTTTTTTTGTCAATTTTCTTTGATTTTCCCAAGATTTTAATCGATTTTTCATATTTTCCGCTTAAAAATTCCTATTTTATTCATTTTTCTATTGTTTGCCCTCGGTTTTCTCATCAAAAAGTGTCATTTTTATTCATTTTAATGCATTTTCCCTGAAAAAATCCATTTTTCCTCCCTGAATTTCCCTTTTTTTGTCATTTTTCAATACTTTTCAATAGTGTCTCTCGGCTATCTTTTTGGGGACGGGGGCTCCGCATTTTGGCGCCAAAGTGTCTACACTACGGCACGTCGCTTTAGAGACCTTCAGAATCTTCTCGGCTTCATTTTTTCGAAAAAAAAAGTTTTTGTTCAAAAAAATATGAAAAAATCGATTTTAGGCCCTACTCACCAACTGACAACATGTGCGATAATTGTTTGTATAGTGAGTTTTTTCTTCAAAAAAAGAGAAAAAAGGTGTCTGGCGCGCCTTTGACGCGTTTCTGAACAAAAAAGCCGGCAAAAAGTGTAAAAAGGAGATACACATGGAGAGAAAACACAAAAGCCAACCAACAGTCAACAAGGAGATCAAACCGGAGGTAGATCGAGAAGATTTCGATATGAAGATTTCGAGACCAGCTCCATCACCACCTGCGATATCGATGAATTTGACCCGTGTGGTTGGAAAACCTCCTCGAAAAACCTCAACATGCTGATGAATTGAAACCCATCGAAGAGTACGGTTTTTGACAGAAAATTTGATTTTTGAGCTGAAAATCTATAAAAAATCGCTAAGAAATCACAATTTCGTCTTAAAAACCCCAAATTTTCAGATTAATGAGTCGATTGATGAGAAGAGAAAGGATCTTGGAGCAGGATGGCGAATCGCTGTGCAAAACAGCCATGGCTACTTTTATGAATGAGGAAAACGAGCAATGTGCAATGGAATCCACTGTTTCCTTAACTTGTGTAAGTATCTACATGACTTTCCCGATACTGCCCCATTTCGAGAAATTCATCGGGAAATATATCTCGAAACTTTCTCGATATTTCACGAAAGTATCGATCAATTTTCTCAAAAACTTTCTGTTTTTTCTAGATTTGTGGAATCCAACACCCGGAATTGAAGGAAGCTCACGAGATTATGAAATCAGCCGACTCGCCACCCGACACGAAGTATGAGTTCTTGGGAGACAACATGAATGGAAACATTGAGGTGCGGAATTCTATGAAAAATGCATCAAAAGCGCCAAAAATCCGCATAAAAGCTGGAAAAATAGGCTAAAAATGAGCACTATAATGATTTTTAGGACGGAAATCATTAAAATTCAGTCAATAATCGCATTTGAAGCTGAATAAATGCTCCATTTTTCGATGTAAACCCCTACAAGACGGAAAATTGGCTGAAAATGTTGCTTTTTGGTGAAATATGGTGATTTTAGGCAATTTTCGGTACGAAAATAGGTTTTTCTGCTCAAATTCCTCATATTTTGCTTATTGTTCCGCTAATAATGCTCAACATCATCCAATTTCTCTTCGATAAGCCCCAAAGCTGGAAAAAGGCTGAAAATGTCGTTTTTCTGTGAAATGGGGTGATTTTAGCAGATGTTTGATGGAAAACTGGTTTTTAAGCCTAAAATTGCTCTTTTTTGCTATCTAATCCTCCATTTTCTCTTCGAAAAAACCTCAAAATAGGCCGAAAATGTTGAAATGGGGTGATTCTAGCCGATTTTTGAAGGTATTTTTTGATTTTGAGCTCAAAAAACTTCTGCTCAAAATTCTGTAAAATTCCTTACATTTTTTCAGACCTTCCTCCTCCTCATCGGCCTGAAATGCCTCTTCCCCGAACGGATCATGCTCATCCGTAACCAAGACTCCCGACAGACCACTCGACTCTATGGGTACTATGATGAGTGTATCCGAAAATACGGTAACGCCGCCTTGTGGGAGTCAATGGAGCACCTTTCCGGTGTGGCAATGGACAAGAGAGTGTTCATGTTCAAGGAATGGTTCGAATGCGAAGCGATCGGAGCAATTCGGAAGGATTCTCATTAATTTTCTTTGACGATTTTTCTCATAATTTTCCCGATTTTTCCAGTTTTTCTTCCAAAAAGTGTTTTTTCCCTCTTTTATGGGAAAATTTGCACAATTTCTCATTGAAATTCCCCATTTTCCCCCTATTTTCATCTGAAATTGCTTAAAATGTAATACCTTTGATTTCCCCAGAAATTCACCTCAAAAATCTCATTTTTGACCGATTTTTCACTCAAAAAGGGCATTTTTTCCTATTTTTTTGTGTAATTTTGCGTATTTTTCATGGTTTTCACATATTTTTTTTTGTGTAAAATCGCTGAAATCTGTCATTTTCACCCCATTTTTTCACTCGAAAATTGTTTTTTTTGTGATTTTTCTCATCATTTCCTCGAATTTTCATCGGAAATCGCTGAAAATTCTATATTTTTCTTGATTTTTCCCCGATTTTTGCTGTTTAAAAATCCATATTTTTTTCATTTTTCTACGTTATCCCCCGTTGTTCCCCTCAAAAAGTCTCATTTTTGCATTTCCCCTGAAAAAAATCAATTTCTCCCCTCTGAATTTTCCTTTTTCTTTGCAACTTTTCAAAACTTTTCAATAGTGTCTCTCGGCTATCTTTTTGGGGGACGGGGCTCCGCATTTTGGCGCCAAAGTGTCTACACTACGACGCGTCGCTTTAGAGACCTTCAGAATCTTCTCGGTTTCATTTTTTCTAAAAAAAATTGTTTTTTTTCCAAAATTAAAAGAAAAAACTGATTTTAGGTACTCACAACGACATCAACATGTGCGATAAGCGTTTGTATAGTGAGTTTTTTTCTTCAAAAAAGAAAAAAAAGGTGTCTGGCGCGCCTTTGACGCGTTTCTGACTCCAAATATTGAAAAAATCCGGCGAAAAAACTCACAATTTTCACTGAAAAATCAAATTTTAAAACAAAACAAAAACGAAATAATATTTGTTAGAAAAATCGCGTCAACGGTACGCCAGATGCTCAAAAATTGTCCGAAAAGAAAAATCTGGCGCGCCTTTGACGCGTTTTCCAAAAACTTCGAGGTTATAGCCAGCTGGCGCACCTTTGACGCGTTTTTTGCATCTTAAAGATTCTGTGTGGACATCCGGACACCTGGACACACCGATTAACACCAGAAATCCCTAGAAATTAAAAATCGCTGGCGCACCTTTGACGCGTTTTCCGAGAGCTCGGGAGTTTCAGAGTTTGAAGCCAGGCTGGTGTACCTTTGACGCGTTTTTTGTACTCAAAAGGGACATCTGGACATCTGGATATACAGACAGACATATGTTTTGAACTATTTCAAAAAAAAATTTCCTTAAAAAAAAATTTTTTTTTCGAAATTTTTTTCTGCATGCACGTTAATTCAAAGTGAACCTATGCAAACGCGCTCTTTTGAGAAAAATCGCTTACCTAAATTTTTTTGTTTAAACTGAAAAACTTTGTCAAGAAATAGTTTTAAGGAGAAATATAATCGAGAAAGGCCATTTTTTTGAAAAAACAAAAAATATCAAAAAATTGCAATTTAGGCGTCAAATAATATTACCAAAATGTAGTCTCAACAAAGCGCGTTTGCATAGGTTACGATTGAATTATCGTGTGCATGACGTGATGGGTTTTGATTTTTCGCCCGAAATTTTCCCCACTTCATTTTCATTGATAAAACTAGAGAGTATCACGAGTAGGGCTGTTAAAACAGGCGTTTTCGGGCGGCAACGCCGGTTTCATTTCCGGCGATTGTCGCACACGCCGAAAATAAAACCGGCGATTGCGGCAAACACCGGAAATGAAACCGGCGATTGCGGCAAACACCGGAAATGAAACCGGCGATTGTCACACACGCCGGAAATGAAACCGGCGATTGCCGCCGCTTTCAAATAAAAACCGGCGAATGACGCCGGTTTTTCAGCATTTTTATTCATTTCCAGTATATTTTCTACGAAAAAAAACAGGCGTTTGACGCCGTTTTTTGAAATGAAAACCGGCGAATAACGCCGGTTCAGAAATGAAAACGGCGTTTGACGCCGGTTTGGAAATGAAACCGGCGATGGAAGCAAGTTTCGGAAATGAAATTGCTTTTTAGGCAATTAACGTGAAAATAAGCGGCGCCTGCTTGCCGGTGATTGCCGCAACTAACAGCCCTAATCACGAGACACTCGTTTTCCGCCGAAAAGTTTATTTTGGGAGAGAGAGAGCGAAAAAAGAAGAAAAAGTGGTTTGGGTACTGTACCACCTGTTTGTTTTCTCAAAAACCTTGAATTTTTTAACGAGTTTTCAATCTGGAAATTTAGAAATTCATATGACTGGGAAGCTGACGTCGTGAGGATTCTGAATCTGTTTTCAGATTTTGACTAGCATTAAAATTGACTGAAATACAAGGTTATCTATCTGAACGGCTTGTATCTCGGCCCGTTTTGACGCTAGCCAGAATCTGAAAACAGATTCAGAATCCTCACGATGTCAGCTTCCCAGTCATGTAATTTTTTTTTCGAAAAATTATTTTTCGTCCGTTTTTCCATAGTGTGTACATAGTGCGATGATAACAGTTGTTGACGAGCGAGCCGACCAAAACGAATGATTCATCGCATTATATTTGCTCAAGAAGAGTGGAAAAACTGCAAAATTTTCGATTTTTAGCACAAAATTTTGATTTTCACTCAGTTTTTTGTTCTAAAATCAGTCATAAGTCATCCTTTTCGGGTCTTTCAGTTCCAAATGGTGTTTTTAGTGGCAAATGCGCTCCACTGATAATCTGTTGCATTTTCTGCGGTTTTTTTCAACACAAAAATCACTGAAAATGTATAAGATTATCAGTAAAGCGCATTTAGTCACGCGTAGGCGGAAGCTATGGTCAAAATTCTAATTTTTCCAACCTACCCTATCGCTATCGGTGTCACAGTATTCAAGGCTGGATTACTGTAGCTTGTAGCTGATTTTTGCGCTCTACCGATAAACGCGGATTAATGTAAAAAAGCTACTTGTCTGTCGGATGATCCGGATGTCAGTAACATTTACAGTAATCCGCGATTATCAATAGAGCGCACTAGCTCAACGCCAAATCGATTATAGCTAAAGTCACTATCCTATAGGCAGGATTACTGTAGCTTTGACACCAAACTACACATTCTTTTTCCATTTCCTCAGATCGACGCGTCCTGCAACACTGCGGGCCGACTGAGGAAAAGTGGAGAATGTAGTAAACAATGCTATCTATCACTCCATTCTCTCTCTTTCTCTCATCACCCTCTCCGTTCCACACACTCTCTCGCCTTCTCTCACATTTCTCTTATCTCTCCACTTCCTCTCCTCTCGGCGGCCACACTCACTTGATCGGCGCCGTGGCGCTGGGCGCCCGGCGCCCCGGCCGATCAATTTAAGAATGAGCAACACGGAGGATTTTACTGTGTGTGGATTTGACTTGATTTAGGAAGAATTAGGAAGATTTAATTGCCCAGTGAGGAAGAAAAATCGATAATTGATTAATCGAAAAAATTGCAACTTTTTTTTTGGTTGGAAATTTTAAAATTTCAGATTTTTCCACATTTTCATTGTCATATTCAAATTCAGCTTGTTAAGACGCTTCGAATGAGTATAATCATGCCGGGATTTGAAAAAATTGGGTCCCGCCACGAAAACTACAGTACCCCCAGGTCGTTATCGTGGCGGGACCCAAATTACTTCAAATCTTGGCATGATTATACTCATTCGAAGCGTTTCGACGAGCTGAATCTGAATATGGCAAGAAAAATGAGAAAATATTGCAATAAAATTGCGAAAAATTTAAAACATTTCAATTTAAAAGTATTTTGAAAATTTTTTTCTGCATTTTTTCCGTATAATATGGTTCATCTGTTTCCCACTACTGTAGTTGTCATTCTGTCGTAAGATCTGAAGCATACGCAAAGTTGCGGAGTACTCAGTGATTACTGTATCGATTACTGTAGCATCTGTCACCTCATCTGACGCAGAATCACGGATTTTTTCGAAAAAATGAAAATTTTGAATTTCAGTGCATTTTGTCGTGAAATCTAGTATGCATCAGATTTCACGACAATTTGCGGACTTTCTCTGTTCCGTTTCTACCGTAACCTCGCCTACCGTAACCCCATCTACCGTAATTCCAGACCGCCCATCAACACCAATCATGAACAATCAAAACGATAATATTGAAGAAATGGACTTGGGTGTGCCACCTGAGATAATGGTAATAATAAATTTTTTGAAAAATTAAAAAAAAAGTTTTTTTTTTTGATCCAGGAAATGGAAATCCCAGCCGACATCATGGATACATGCAATAAAACTGTATTCAACGAGGTTCCCGGAATCATCGAGTGCGAGGGATCGGTGGCTGAAGTGGATAACCATGATTTGGATGCTCCTGTTCTCCATAATAACCAACAAGACGAGTTTTTGATGGATTTCAATCCGGAAAAGGTAGAAAATCGCTTTTATTGTCACCAACAGATTCAGCTCGTCGAGAGCTTTCAGAAAAGTATAATCATGCCTAGGTTTGAGACAAGTTGGGTCTCGACGCGAAAACTCAAAAAGCTACAGTAATCCACCTGGGGTACTGTAGTTTTCGTGGTGGGACCCAACTTGCTTAGAATCTGAGCGTGATTATACTTTTTTGAAAGCTCTCGACGAGCTGAACACGATAAGAACAATAAAATGGGAAAAAATGTTGGACCTTTTTTTTCAAAAAATGTTTCTAATTTTTTTTTGAATAATTATTCCTAATTTTAAATGTGATATTCAAATTCAGCTCGCCGAGAGCTTTCAGGAAAGTATAAGCACGCCTAGATTCGAAGCAAATTGGGTCCCGCCACGAAAACTACAGTACCCCCATTTAAAGGCGCATGCCGTAGTTTTCGTGGCGGGACCCAACTTGCTTCGAATCCACTCATGATTATACTCATTCGAAGCGTCTCGAAGAGCTGAATTTGAATATGACAATGAAAATGCGAAAAATCTGAAATTTAAAAAATTTCAGCAAAAAAATAAAATTTCAAAAAAAAAAAAATTTTTCAAAAAAGTCAAAAAATTTATTTTCAGCCTATGATCGTATATCCAAACGATATGACACTTACCGAGTTGAATGGAGGACGTGTTACTGACGAGAATTTCGGCTTCGAATGTGAAGAGGAGAAGACTCTGACTGGTTCGTAGCAGACAGGGGCTGACTAAGGCTTAGCAATAAACACGTAGATCAAAAGTATTAGTCATAATTGCCTTGCTCATCTTAAATTACAAAATACAGTAACAATAAGGAATAGGCGGGCTGAAAATGAGTTGGAACGTATATAACCCAAAATTTATTCGATTTGATCTACCACGCGTCGCTTCGAGACCCAAAATATGTCTCAAACTTCTCAAACAGTTATCTGCCACTTTTTTTATATCAATAAGAAATATCATCGGCAAAAGAGGAGACGGATAGTGAAAAAGTGCAGAAAAAGTGAGTTTTTTTGATAAAAAACTTGATTTTTTGTTGAAAAACTTTGATTTTTTCGATTTTTCCATCGGAAAACTTGATTTTTGACAGTTTTTAAACCAAAAATCGAGTTTTTCACAGTTTTTTTCACCCCAGAAATCGCGTTTTTCAGTTCTAGATAGCTCAGGTGCGCTCCACTGCACTCTCACCCAATTTTCGCAGTTTTCGACCCGGAATTTGAAATTTCAGTGTGAAAATACGATTTTTCATTCAATTTTTCCACCTAAAACCCTATTTTTTACCTCGAAAAACCTATTTTAGTCCTAAAAACCAATTTTCAGCCAAAAAATGCAGATGCGCTCCACCGCACACTCCAGTTTTTTTTTCAAAAATCCAATTTTCAGATCTCGATAATGTCGACAGTAACCCACCACCGTACGCCGCCAGATACGGTCAAAATCGAGAAATGGGAATGAATCAGCAATTCGAAGAGCTTGGACTCGGTAAGGCTGGCGCGCCGTTGACGCGTTTTCTCAAAATTTCGAATTGGCGCTAATACAGTCTAATAGAGCGCGATTGCTTCGAATATTGAAGATTTTCACTACCTGGCGCGCCTTCTCCGCGTTTTTTAAAAAGAATTTTTTTCGAATTTTCAGAACAAAAAGCGGATTACTACGCGTACCAACAGGCGGAGCAGACGCCGACTCTCATTTATCGAGCGGAATTCGAGCAGGAGCAACAATATATGCAACCGGTCTATTTGGAGGACCAGAAAGCGTTTTATTTGGATAATGAGCAGAGTAAGCGAGCATTTGTGGTGAAAATTAGAAAAAAAAATTTTTTGCTTGAATTTTTTAAAATTTCAGATTTTTCCGCATTTTCATTGTCATATTCAGATTTAGCTCGTCGAGACGCTTCGAATGAGTATAATCATGCCCAGATTCGAAGCAAGTTGGGTCTCACCACGAAAACCGCCTGGGGTACTGTAGTTTTCGTGGCGAGACCCAACTTGCTTTGAATCTCGGCATGATTATACTCATTCGAAGCGTCTCGACGAGCTGAATCTGAATATGACAATAAAAATGGGAAAATATTGATTTTTAAGAGAATTTTTTTTAAAAATTTACTATTTTTAGGTTATTTTTGACCAAAAATCATCAAATTTTTTGCAGAACCCGCCAATTTCTTGCCGTCCCCGTCGCCATCTCTATCCATCGACGCGTATTTTGTCAATGACAACAATACGAACTACTCACCGCGTATTCGGTCTCGCAAGACGTCCACCACTAGCAGTTGTGGCGGGAAATTGCTCGGAAAGCATTTCATTGGAAAAGTTGGATTGAAGGAGGAAAAGCCGTTCAGAAACCGCATGACTAAGGCGGAAATGGGGAAATTGGTAGGTTAACGGTCAAAAATAAACTAAAATTCAAAAGTTTTTGAGTTTTTTGGAATTTTTCCGCTCAAAATTCATTTTTTCCCATTTTCAGTGTCATATTCAAATTCAGCTCGTTGAGACGCTTCGAATGAGTATAATCATGGGTGGATTCGAAGCAAGTTGGGTCCCGCCACGAAAACTACAGTACCCCTGGCGGTTTTCGTGGTGGGACCCAACTTGCTTCAGACCAAGTCATGATTATACTCATTCCAAGCGTCTCGACGAGCTGAATCTGAATATGACAATGAAAATGGGGAAAATCTGAAATTTAGAAATTTTCAGCAAAAAAAAATTTCAGAATTTTTTTAACCAAAAATTTTTTGTTTCAGTCAAAAGCTGAAAAAGAAGCACGAAAGAAGGCGCAAAACAAGGAGAACGCGAAGAACTGCGTCGCCCGTAAGAACAATGGAAAAAAGGAATTGCAGGCGAATCTGCCCCACCTCCAAAATAACGCTAATATTATGGAAAACCAGAACGAAATCCAGGAGAATGGTCTCCTCGCCGTCTATAACGACGTGATCTATCCATCGTATCAAAACAATTCACAATTCGGCTCAACTGAACAATTCGCCGAGCAATTGAGAGATCAAAAGGAATACGTCTGCGAGGAAATTCTCGATAATAATGGATTTGAACTACACGCGTTGGAAAAGGTAAAAAACCCGAAAAATCTGTGAGAAATTCAGAAAAATCGAATAAAATCACAAAATTTCTCCGGCTGGGGCACCCAAGACGCGTTTTTTCGGGAATTTGGACATCAGGACATCCGGACAAACTAACAGACACACGACAGACGCTGGGGCGCCTCCGGCGCGTTTTTGATGAGGAATCACTAATTTTTTCGAAAATTTTCAAGATTTTTACAGAAAATAACTCCTTTTTTAACTTTTTTTTCTAATTTTTCGATTTTCAGGATCACAAGGAGACGAAAGCGAAATTCGACGAGATTTCTTCGAAAAACGGCGAAGAAGGAGTCCCCCAAAACACATTTGCCTCTCGAAAATCGCGTGCCAAGACAGCTGCCGAGCTCGCCGAGCTCCGTTACCAGACGAAACTCGTCGAGATTGAGATTCTGAAGAAAGAGGCTGTCGGACAGGTTCTGGAGGGCTTTACGTCTGAAATTAATCAGATTTTGGAGCGGTTGGGCGAGAAAAAATTGCCGGAGAAGATTTTCTATGAGGGATTGATGGAACAATTTGAGCCGAGTTAAATGGAGGATGCGAGGAAAAAAAAGAAAAAAAATAATTAATTCGCATAATATTTTGTATTCTCAAAATTTCCCAATTTTTACTATGTAAAACCCGCTTCTTGCTTATCCCTTTGCCATTTTCAGTTCCCATGATTCTTCCCAGTTATACCTCCGATTTAGACAACACGCCCCGCCCACTTTTTATGCACAATTTCTAATTTAATCTTAAATAACTTCTTATACTTTTTTCATGTATTAATTATGTTGAGTTTTTCTAAAAATCTAATAAACAGTAAAAAACAGAAGTGTATTTTGGGTACGGTATGCGTCTTTAAACCATGTCGGAATTGTGATGAGAATCTATTGTGCACTGGTTGGAAAGGAGGACTCTGCGAGACCGGCGATTGGTGGAAATAAGAAGAGAAATGATGCATTCTGAGAAATGTTCTAATAATTGTGAAGTTTCGCAGTGGGGCTTAGTTAAAAAAATGCTAGCTCAGTTATATGTTGTGTCGAAACAAATGAGAAGAACAAATGTTTATTAATCGAATTAAATTCAAAATGTGTTAAAAAAATATTTTGAAGGATTCGCTCATAAAGTTTTTCACCGGATCCTTTACACCTAGTATCACCGCGTGGATGTAATCATCGCGAATCCTTAATCCTTGAGCTTATTTTGCTCCTAATTACCACTTGCGCAGATACCCGGAGCCGGCACTGACTTCTTCTGCAACGTGTTGAGCAACGCACTGACGGTACCGGACAAAAGTTTCCGAAGAAACTTTCATCACTTACGTACCCGGAACGGCCCTTACCTATCCGTGTAGCATTCGGATCGTATGCAGACCCTCGGAGAAACGGTTATTATTTCGTTCTCAACTGGGATTTCTTCCTGTATGAACATGCTCCAAACGGCATAATCCAGGAGTCCGCAAAGTGACTCCTGACCCGGAGACAGTCCCTTTCACGTGGCAGATACCCGGAGCCGGCACTGACTTTCCTGCAACGTGTTGAGCAACGCACTGACGGTACCGGACAAAAGTTTCCGAAGAAACTTTCATCACTTACGTACCCGGAACGGCCCTTACCTATCCGTGTAGCATTCGGATCGTATGCAGACCCTCGGAGAAACGGTTATTATTTCGTTCTCAACTGGGATTTCTTCCTGTATGAACATGCTCCAAACGGCATGGTCAAGAAGTCCGCAAGTGACTCCTGACCCGGAGACAGTTCCTTTCACGTGAGCAGATACCCACGTGAGCAGTTACCCGGAGCCGGCACTGACTTTCCTGCAACGTGTTGAGCAACGCACTGACGGTACCGGACAAAAGTTTCCGAAAAAACTTTCATCACTTACGTACCCGGAACGGCCCTTACCTATCCGTGTGGGACACGGACCGTTGCAGACCCTCGGAGAAACGATTCTGATTTCGTTCTCAACTGGGATTTCTTCCTTCGTATGAACATGCTCCAAATGGCATGGTCAAGGAGTCCGCAAAGTGACTCCTGACCCGGAGACAGTTCTTTTCACGTGGCAGATACCCGGAGCCGGCACTGACTTTCCTGCAACGTGTTGAGCAACGCACTGACGGTACCGGACAAAAGTTTCCGAAGAAACTTTCATCACTTACGTACCCGGAACGGCCCTTACCTATCCATGTGGGGAGCACGGATCGTGTGCAGGAACCCGGAGAAAACGGATATGATTTCGTTCTCCATTGGGATTTTCTTCCTTTTCGTAGAACGTCCCGACGGTTCTGAAAAATATAAAGTGTGAAAGGCGTTTCGAAAACAAACGAGAGGGGCGAAAAGAAAAACGAGTGAAGGAGTGAATATGAGTTTAAAAAGCAGAGCTACGACGCAAAGACGAGTATCGAAAAAGGATTTTATCAGAGAAAGTTGTAGAAAACAAGGAAACTTTCGGATGAGCACGCGAATAGATTCTGACGGAAGAGAGGAAACAATAGAAATTCAAAGACTTAACGCGGAATCTTCCAGTGAAACTGAACGAAGCCTGATGAAAACAACAAAAGAGGGCGAATAATTTTATAACCAAAAAGAATATTGCTGAAATATGCTGATAAACAAAATCATGCTGAAAATGGCTGAAATATGTGAAAAACTAATATTTTCAAGAAACAATTGAGAAAAACCAACGAAAATAACTTTTTACAGCAATTTGTGCTCAAAAAATCAAGAAAGAAGTTGAAACTTGAAACTTGATAACTTAAATGCTTTGGAAATACCGTAAAGACTGTAATAGAAGCTACCCTTTATTTGAGGCGCCCCTCAAATAGAGGTGCACCCTGAAAAGCGGTTTGAACAATAGTGGCGCGCCTTACATTTTTACGGTGGTTACGACTGAGTTTGTAAAAAAGTACGTTTACCTTCTCCGGTTATTTTTTGAAAGATATGACGGAAATCGGAAAATGAGCGATAAGAATTCAAAACGAGAGAATCATTCTCATATATAAAACCTGTGGAGGGTCTGTCCATCTGTCCCAGAGTCTGCATTTTATTTTCATTTCCAACAATACAAATTATCATTGAGAAAATAACTCGAGTGGCACTGGCGCGAGAAAAAACGCCGGGGCGCGTCAGCTGTAGCTGGTATTCAATAAATTCTAATGGGAAAATCAACGAAGCTGTGATATCGAAAACTGCATGAAAAAGAGCAGAAAAATTTAAACATTATCGACTTTTGCGGAAAATCGAAGAGATTTTGCTGAAAATGAAAAGAAATTCACACGGAGCGATTGTCAAATGAGCAAAAATCTTAAATTGACAGAGGGAACTGTAGGGATTGAAACACTAGATCACAGGTTCTAGGGGTGAGTACTGAAAATAAACGCGCTCCGCTGAAATCAGCGAAAATTTTAATCGAATTGATCTCGAAAACACGCGAGACGGTCGAAAAACTGGCCAAAAATGCGGGAAAACGGACATAAATCGGCTTAAAAAGTGGTCGATTAAGCTGCGTATCAAAACGTAATGCTTAAGGTCGAATTGAAAAAAATAATAATTTGAATTTGCCGCCAATGTCTAGTGGAGCGCAAACGATTTCAGTACTCACCCCTAGACCCTGTGCTAGATCCGTAATGACTTTTTTTTTTGAAAAAAATTGAGAAAACGCTCAAAAACTCACTATTTCCGTCAATTTTGGACGAGAAAAATCATGAAAAACGACCCAAAAATAATTCAAAAAGTCCGCGTTCTGACGTGACGGTGTTTGCGGACAATGCATCAGACCTTACGACAGAACTTTAAAATGTGAATTTGCACTTTTCGGTCGTTTTTAGATTTTGTTTTTCAAATTTGCTGGAAACGGGGAAAATAAGCGATGAGAAGTTTAAACGAGAAGATATTTAATAGATTCCGCGACTGAGAAATGAGCAGAAAACAAAAATTGATAGAAGAAATGAGGAAAAACCGTTTTTCTCCAAAATCTAGCTCAGTAGGCGGCATATATGCTAAACTAGGTCGATGACAACGGAAATACAAAATTAAAGCGATAAAAATTATATTTTCAAGTGAAAATCTAGAAAAACCGTTGGGAAATCACTATTTCTCCCGGAAATTCTCGCAGAAAAAATTAAGAAACAGCGGAATTTCGAAACGTGTCGTTTTCAGATCGAGATATGCCGGAAAGAAGGAAAATGAGCGATGAGAAATCGAATTGAGAAAATATTCAATGAATTCCAACAAGAAAATTCTCAAAAATCCGAAAAAGAGTGAAAAATTCAAAAATATCGATTTTTCTGAAAATCAGAGATATTTTGCTGAAAACGAGAGGAAAGCTGCGTAAGGTGGCTGAGAAAAAAACTGAAATTGACGAAAAATGATGACAAATCGATTTTTGATGAAAATCTTAGCTTAGATGATGAAATAATAGCGAAAATGAATTGCAAACCGGTGAACAAACTGATTAAGCTATTAAAAACATTATATTCATCAAAAAAAACCAGAAAAAATCGTCGAAAAATCACTTTTTTAAAGGGAAAAAATCAATTTTTTCGCCAATTTTTTTCGAATGCACCGCCTTTTCCCGAGTACGCATTCTGACGTGACGGTGTTTGCGGTCAATGCATAAAACCTCACGACAAAGCCAGTTTTCAGCGATTTTCAGCCGATTTTTCTTGTTTTTTTTTTTCAATTTTCATTATAAAACCCTATAAAATCCTATAAAACGCATTATTTTTTCCAATTTTCCACGATTTTCTACGATTTCACTTCCAATTTCCCATTTCCACGTGTCGCCTCCACGTTTTCAACATTTCGTCACCCGCCACGTGGCACAACGTGTCGATTTCCGCTCCCTCCAAACCAACAAATTCACTTTCAGATCTTATTGAACCGCCCCGAAAACTGAAAAGTTCTCGTTAAAATAATCACAAAAAATGCGTTGGCACTGGATTTTTTCACTGTTTTGTAGGTTTTTTTTTACGGATTTTTTCCGTAGAAAATTCAATTTTTTAGTGATAATTAGTGTCTCCGCCTTCTACACTCCCAGCGATGGAATCGTCGAGCTAACAGATGCGAATTTCGACTCGAAAGTGATGAAGAGTGATGGGATCTGGGTGGTGGAGTTCTATGCGCCATAGTGAGTGGAAAATTATGGAAAAACTGTAAAAAAGCGTAATTTGTACCCTGAAAACCCCTAAAATCCGCTAAAAATCATTGAAAATCCCCCAAAAAGTCATTTTCTCTTTCAAAAATTGAAATTTGAAATTCGCGCCAATTTGAAATCACCAAGTCCGCAAACACCGTCACTGCGTACCCAGCATTTAATCTGACGACAAGTGATTGTCAAGTCGATTTTCAGCGATAAAAGCTGAAAATTGATGGATTTTCGCAGAATTTTCATTCTGAATATTGGAAATAAGGGTTTACGAATGTATTGGAGCACAGAATTTCAGAAAATTCCTGCAAAATTAGGCTGAAATCGAGTAAAAAGCCGTGAATGCTCTGAATACATAAAAACCGGGAAGAAATATGGTTTTTGAGTGGTTTTTGGGTGGTTTTCGCAAAGAAATAGCTTTAAAATTACTCAAAAATCGCAATTTTCATCTAAATTTCATAGGAAAATCCTTTAAATCAGTTTTTTTTTCAAAATTCAGAGAAAACAGGATTTATTTTCGGGTTATTTTTCACCGGATTTTTGCATTTTTTACTTGAAAAATTCTGTTTTAACGAGTTTTAGCCCTAGAAACCTCAAAATTTCATCAAAAAATCACCAAAAATCCGCCAAAATCCCCCAAATCTGCGAGTTTCAGCTGCGGACACTGTAAATCTCTCGTTCCGGAATACAAAAAAGCGGCGAAACTTCTCAAAGGGATCGCTTCTGTCGGATCGATCGATGGGACGACTCAGCAGACAATTTCATCGAAATACGCCATTAAAGGGTATCCAACCATCAAAATCTTCGGCGCCACTGACAAAAATAAGGCTATTGACTATAATGGTCCACGTACTGCCAAAGGAATCGCCGATGCCGTTCAGAAATCTATTAAGGAGACGTTGGACGCAAGATTGAGTGGAAAATCTGAAAAATCTGAAAAATCTTCGAAAAAATCGAAAAAATCCGGTGAAAACAAGGGAAAACAGGGCGGAGTCGTGGTGTTGACCGATTCAAACTTTGAGAAATTGGTATTGAATAGTAAGGATGCGTGGATGGTCGAATTCTATGCACCGTGGTGTGGACACTGTCAGAAGTTGGAGCCAGAGTGGAAGAAGGCGGCGAAAGAGATGGCGGGCAGGGTTAAGGTAGGAAATATCGATGAAAAATCGCTTTTTTACACGGAAAAAGCTGGAAAATCGGGGTTTTTAGGTCTGGAATCAGCTGGGATTCAGAAAATTGTGCTTAGAAACAAAAATTACAGAAAAAGCACTATTTTACAGTTCGAAAAGCAAATTTTTAGCTTTTTTAGGCAAAAAAACAAGAACAAATGGCTAATTCATGCATTCTTTCTCTTAAAAATTATGTTTTTCGCTCAGAAATAATGTTTTTGAATTCAAAAGCTTGGTTTTTCAGAAAAAATCCGATTTTTGCTCAAAACATCAATTTTATCCGATTTTAGTCATTGTTGATAGGAAAATCACGGAAAAACCGGTTTTTCTAGCCCGAAATTCGCTCTTTTTTGCATTTTTTCATTGAAAATCTGCGATTTTCGATAAAAATGTTCATTTTTTGCTCAAAAATTCAATTTTCAGCTTCTGGGGGGCTCATCGCTCAACAAAATTGAAATTTCTGAAAAATAGTTTATTTTTGTCTGAAGAAATCGATCCGAAATCAATTTTCGGTAATTTTCCGGCAAATCCGTATATTTTGGCAATATTTTGGACCTGGAATTGATCAGAAATCACTTTTTCAGACAAAAATAGTCGAAAAAGCCGATTTTGATCATCAAAACTCTGATTTTCAGCATTTTTACTGGGAAAATGACAGAAAAATGATGATAAATGATTTTCAGCCTAAATGTAGCTTTCTATGTGTTTTTTTCATTGAAAAACTGTGATTCTCGATCAAAAATTTCCTTTTCTATCAGTTTCAGCTCAAAAATTCAAATTTTCACTCCAAAACTGTCCAAAATCCCTCCAAAACTCTTCAATTTCCAGTTCGGCGCTCTCGACGCGACAGCTCACGAGACGATCGCCCGTAAATTCCAAATCCAAGGCTTCCCAACTATCAAATTCTTCCCTCCCGGCTCAACGTCTTCAGATTTCGAAGATTATCAAGGAGGACGAACGTCATCTGATCTCATCAGATATTCAGAATCCAAGTATGAAGACGTCGCGTCTCCACCAGAAGTCGTCGAAGGTGTCTCGAAAAAATCGATCGATGAGACGTGTCGGAATCGTCAATTGTGCATTTTCACATTTCTTCCGTCGATTTTCGATTGTCAATCCGAGTGTCGACGTGCGAAAATTCAGATTCTGAATGATCTGGCTGCAGTTTTCAAGAAAAGAGCATTCGGATGGGTTTGGATTGAAGCGGGCGCTCAAATGGAGCTCGAGAAGGTCAGAAAATCGATAAATTGCAATATTTTCAAAGAAAACTCAAACTTTTAGAATCAGCACGAATAGAGCTTTCAGAAAAGTATAATCTTGCCATGGTTTGAGACAAGTTGGGTCTCGCCGCGAAAGCACGGGGTACTGTAGCTTTCGTGGTGGGACCCAACTTTCAACGAATATAGGCATGATTATACTTTTCTGAAAGCTCTAGTCGTGCTGATTCTAAAAATATAAAAATCTAAGTTTTGTCATTTCAGGCCTTCGAAATCGGTGACTCCGGCTACCCGGTGCTCGTCGCAATGAGCCCGTCGAAGATGAAATACGCCACGCAAATCGGTCAATTCTCCACCAGTGGAATCAAGGAATTCCTGAATTCTGTGAATTATGGAAAATTGAGAGTTCAGAGTGTTCAGGTGACTTGTTTGGGGGAAAATTCGAGTAATTTTAAGTTTTTTAAGCACAAAAATCGACAGATTTTCAGAATTTTCGAATAAAACTTAAATTTTCAGAATCAGCACGACAAGAGCTCTCAGAAAAGTATAATCATGCTGTGGTTTGAGACGAGTTGGGTCTCGCCGCGAAAACTACAGTAATCCACTTGGGGGAACTGTAGTTTTCGTGGCGGGACCCATCTTTCATCGAATATAGGCATGATTATACTTTTCTGAAAGCTCTCGATGAGCTGATTCTAAAAATTCAGGTTTTAATAATTTTTGATAGAAAATTTTCAAAAAAAAGTTCAAAATTTCTGTTCCAGCCTGCCCATCTCTCCAACAACTCCCTGAAAATCGTCGACACCGAACCATGGGATGGAAAAGACAAGGAATTGCCGAAAATGGAGGAAATCGACCTGTCCGACGTCGATTTGGACGAAAAAGATGAACTTTAAATAATTTTTTTTCGTTTTTTTCCACGTGTACTAGTTTTAAGTTATTGATTTGTTCTATTTCCAGTGAATTTTGCTTTAAAAATTTATTTCTCAAGTTTTCCACGAAAAAATCTCGAAAAATCAGTGCGAAAAATGGGTAGCAATCAAGAAGAGAACGGTAAATCGCGTTTTTTCTCTGAAAATCCCAAATCTTTGGGATTCTTAGATATTCCAGATGGTGTTGTTGCAGAAAATCTACTGAAATATGTGGATAACGAGTGGGGAACCGAAGCATCGACTCAGGTGTCGACACGACCGGTGGAAGGAGTCGTTGGGGACGTGGTGGGTGGTTTGGGACTGGGAATTGGGGGTAGGGATTATGTTTTCCTGAAAATTCAGAAAATTCCGGTCATTTTGCACCTAAAATCAGCTGGATATCTCAAAAACATAGCGAGTTATCGGTTTTCGGAAATTTTCGAAAATCCAATTTTTCACTAAATGTGGTATAAATCGATTAGTTTTCAGAATTTCAAATAATAAATTATATTTTCGGATTCAGCTCGTCTAGACGCTTCGAATGAGTATACTCGTGCCTTGGTTTAGAATATTTTGAAAATTTCGAGTTTTTCTTATGCGCCTTTAAATTTGTCATTTTCTACAATTTTCGCTGTTTTTCGCTTCGAGACCCAATTTTTTCAAATTTTGAGTACCATATTCAAATTTAGCTTGTCAAGACGGTTCAGAAAAGTATAATCATGACAAGGTTCCGTTCAGATGGGGTCTCGCAGCGAAGTCGAAAATTTCGGGGTACAGTAGTTTTCGAGTTTTCGCGGTGGGACCCAACTTACTCCGAATATAAGCATGAGTATACTCATTCAAAGCGTCTCGACGAGCTGAATTCAAAAATCTAAGTTTCATGTGGAATTTCTGAAAATAAAGTGAGATAGGGTAGTTTTAGTGAATTTGAGCTTTTCGAAAAGTTTCGAAATTCTGTAACTTTTTCATTTTTCGACGAAAAGTGTTGACTTTTAGTGGGAAATACGCACATTTTTCGGAATTTTCTTCGAGAAATAAAAAATTTGGATCACCACTGCTTTTTTTCCAGCCAGTGCCCGCCGAAGTGGAGCAAGTGGAAAAAGAGTTGAAGCAGTCGAGTGAGCGGTTCCGTAGATCAAAAGTTCACTCGGTGACCACAACGACAACGGATACGGAATCAGGACCGCCCGTCCTTCACACCGCCACAACAACCAATGCGAAGAAGTTGACATTTCAAAATATCGAGGCGATCGCCGTGAAGAAGAAGGGCATTCGTCAGGAGATTCTGAAAAAAGTATCTGGAATCGCTCGTCCCGGAGAGCTGACGTTTATTATGGGATCATCTGGAGCCGGAAAAACGACACTTTTGAATATTCTGACTGGAAGGAATCTGAAGAATATCGAGACGGAGGGAGAGGTTTTTGTGAATAAGTTGGTTTTTAGGCTTTTTCAGGAAATCTCAGAACTGCAAAAACTAAAACTACTTTTTCTGAATCCTGAAAATTCCGTCCATTTTGCACCTAAAATCCTCATTCTACGCGAAAAATTGATCAAGTTACAGATTTTCGAAACATTTCGAAAATTTTAGCACTAAAAGCACAATATCTCGCTCTATTTTCAGATTTTCTCATGAAATTTGAATTTTTGAAATCAGCATGTCAAGACGCGTCGAATGAGTATAATCATGCCTATATTCGGTAAAAGTTGGGTCCCACCACGAAAACTAGAAAACTACAGTACCCCCGAAATTCACGACTTCGCTGCGAGACCCAATCTGAACGGAAAATTAGCGTGATTATACTTCTCTGAACCGTCTTGACACGCTGAATTCGAATATGGTACCTAAAATTCGAAAAAATGGGTCTCGAGGCGAAAAACACCGAAAATAGAAGAAAATGTCAAATTTAAAGGCGCATAATTGTCAAAAATTTCAAAATATTCCAAACCAAGACATGATTATACTCATTCAAAGTGTCTTGCTGCTCTGATTCTGAAGATATAAATTTCATTTTGAAATTCAAAAATCTGACCGAGTTATAGCCAATTGAGTAAAATGTAGGATTTTCGAAAAGTTTCGAAAATCCATAACTCGGTCAGTTTTTGAGCGAGAGACTTGATTTTTACTGGAAAATGACCTGAATCTTTCAAACTTGCTCTAAGAAATAAACATAGAAATTTTCCAGCCGCAACATGACACCGGCCGAGATGAAGAAGCTATCCGCCTACGTTCAGCAAGACGACGTCTTCATCGGAATGTTGACAGTCCGTGAGACCCTCCGTTTCGCAGCGAAACTCCGTTCCCCTCATAAATTGGATAAAGTCGAGCTGGAGTCGATTGTCGACGAATTGCTGGTTATGATGAGTCTGAAGAAATGCGAGAATACAAAAGTCGGATCGATGACCGAGAAGAGTTTGTCGAGAGGCGAGAGGAAACGGTTGGCGTTTGCTTGTGAGGTAAGGCTAAATTCTGGGAATTCTAAAAGTCCAGAAAATTTTGTAAAAGTCGTGCTTAAAATCAAGTTTCTAGCAGAAAAATAGGCGGAGTTAAGGGGACTCCAAAAGTTTTTGAAAATTACTGAAATTATAAATTTTTATGGTTTTTTTCTTTGAAAATCCATCAAATTCTGCTTATTTTCCACTAAAAACCACCAATCTCTGGTGGATTTTCGAAACTTTTCGAAAATCCTGAAACTACCGTATCTCGCTCGGTTTTTTGAGTATCCCTTTGAAATTTACTCGATTGCTTCAATTCTTTTTCGCCTTGCTCCACTTCGGCGGGCACTGGCTGGAAAAAAACAGTGGTGATCCAACTTTTTTTTTATTTCTCGAAGAAAATTTCAAGAAATGCGCGTATTTTCCACTAAAAATCATCAATTTTCGTCAAAAAATAAAAAAGTTACAGAATTTCGAAATTTTTCGAAAAGCTCAAATTCACTAAAACTACCGTATCTCACTCTATTTTCAGAATATCCACGTGAAACTTAGATTTTTGAAATCAGCTCGTCAAGACGCTTCGAATGACTATAATAATGCCTAGGTTTGCTTGAAGTTGGGTCCCACCACGAAAACTCAAAAACTACAGTACCCCAGAAATTCACGACTTCGCTGCGAGACCCAATCTGAACGGAATTTTGGCATGATTATACTTTTCTGAACCGTCTCGGCGAGCTGAATCCGATAAACTTAAATTCAATTCGAAATTCTAGTAATTGATCGATTTATAGTGCTTTGTGGGAAATTTCAATATTCGAAAATTTTCGAAATTCTGTAACTCGCTTATTTTTCGAGGTATCTTACTGGTTTTTAGCTCAAAATACGCCAAATTTTTAGAATTTTCATCCGAAATATTCCAACTCCATTTTCGACCTTCCAGATCCTCACCGACCCGCCGATCCTCTTCTGCGATGAGCCCACCTCGGGTCTCGACTCATTCATGTCTCACCAAGTGATCAAAGCTCTCCGTCAACTGACTTTCGAAGGAAAAACCGTCGTTTGCACTATCCATCAACCATCCACTTCTGTCTACCATATGGCTGATCAGTTGATTCTACTCTCACAGGGATACGTGGCGTATTCTGGACCCGCTAAACAGGTGGACGCGTTTTTTGGAAGGTACGGTATCTTTCCTTGAAAATTTTGAAAATTCTGGATATTTTACACTAAAAATCAAGTTTCTACGTCAAAGATTGACCTAGTTATGGATTTTCGAAACTTTTCGAAACTTTTCGAAAATTTTCGAAATTCCATAACTAGACTCATTTTTGACGTAGAAACTCAATCTTGGGTGCAAAATAACCGGAATTCTCAGGAGATTTAGGTAACAATTAATTCTGCCTATTCCAGATGCGGCTACCCGATTCCCAAGTTCGTCAGCTCTCCCGACCACTTCATGCGTGTGATCTCCCACAAATCCTTTGAGTCGGAAGACGAATACAACCGTCGAATCGAGCGAATCGTGCTGGAACACGACACAATCCAAAAGGAAAAGTCGGCTCACTCATCGACTCACTCGTCCCGTCGTGATCTACCAGTAGATCTGAAAGACGTGTTCCCCAGGACATGGTGGTGTCAGTTCTATTACATTTTTCATCGATCCGCCACTCAATTGTACAGGGAAAGGGCAGTACTGGTGGTCAAGCTTATTCAAGTAAGATTTTCTTGATTTTCCGTAAAATTGCGGTCATTTTGCACCCAAATTCATCTGGTTACGTCAAGAATTGACGGAGTTATGGATTTTCGAAAATTTTCGAAAATTTTCGAAAATTTTCAAAAATCCAAAATTCACTAAAACCTTCATAACTCGAACAGATCACAGAATTTCGACATTTAACTAAAAAGTTTGAATTCAGGGTGTCGAAACGCTTCGAATGAGTATGATCATGCCAAGATTTGAAGTAAGTTGGGTCTCACCACGAAAACCGCCTGGGGTACTGTAGTTTTCGTGGCGGGACCCAACTTGCTCCGAATCTGGGCATGATTGTACTCATTCGAAGCGTTTCGACGCGCTGAATCTGAACATATAAGTTTCATTTTGAAATTCTGAAAGTAGAGTGAGATACGGTAGTTTCAGTAATTTTGTGATTTTCGAAACCTTTCGAAAATTGGTCAATTTTTAGCGCGGAATGCTGATTTTAGGTGCAAAATGAGCGCAATTTTTAAGAGATTTAGGGAAATATAGTTTTGGTTAAAATCTAAATATATTTTGGGAAAATATCAATTCCACAGACCCTCATCATGAGCACGATGATCGGCGCGACTTACTTCCAAATGAGCATCGAGAAAAAGTATTTGATGAGTTTCAAAGGATTTGCGTTTGTCTCCGTCCAAATGATGCATATGTTGTTCATGATGCCGGCGATGACAGTTTTCTGGAAGGACTACCCGGTCGTTGTCAGGGAGTTTCAGGCGAACATGTACTCGCCAAGTGCCTACTACTTGGCGAAGACTACTGCTGATGTGAGTTTGCATTTTTTGGGTGAAAATTGTTTTTTCAAGAAAGTCAAGGAGATTCCGGTTATTTTCCATTTAAAATCAGGTTTCTACGTCAAAAATTACCGGAGTTGTGGGTTTTCGAAAATTTTCGAAAATCCAAAATCTGGTAAAATCACCATAACTCGGTCAGATCTCAGAATTTCTACTCAAAACTTATATTTTTGGATTCAGCGTCTCAAGACGCTCCGACCTAATATAATCATGCCCAGATTCGAAGCAAGTTGGGTCCCGCCACGAAAATGACCTGGGGTACAGTAGTTTTCGTGGTGAGACCCAACTTAGTCCGAATATAGACATGATTATACTTATTAGAAGCGTCTCGGCGAGCTAAATTTGAAAACTTAAGTGATATTTGAAAATTGTGAAATCTGAACGAGTTACGGTAGGTTTAGTGAATCTGCAAACTTTCGAAAAACCGAAAAATTTCAAAGCCTCACAACTTTGTCAAATTCCAACCGTTTTCAATGATTTTTAGCTCAAACTCTTTCAAATGTTCCAAATTTTGATTATTTCAAGTTTTCAGAGCGTCCAATACCTGGTCTTTCCCGTCATATTCAGTGCAATCCTGCTGGGAATGACAGCTCTTCCATTCAGTGGTTATGTGGTCACTCACTACTTGATTATCAATATTTTGCTCAGTTTGAATGCGTGTTCGATTGGTGGGTACGAAAAATTTGTAGAATAATCAGGAACTAATTGAAATAGGAACAATTCTGATTTTTGGTGTAAAAATCAGTTTTGTACCTTGAAAAGTGGAAAAGTAACGGATATTTAAAATTTCTTGTTTTTGGGGTGGAATTTTTTTGAGTTTTGAATAGTTTTAAGCTCCGCAACTTTTTTTTCTTATTTTTATGAAAATTGCGGTCATTTTGCACCCAAATTCATCTGGCTTCGTCAAAAATTGACCGAGTTGCAAATTTTCGAAATTTTTCGAAAATCCCAAAATCACTAAAACCTTCATAACTCGAACAAATCTCAGAATTTCAAAATTTAATTTAAAATTTTGGATTAAGCGTGTCAAAACGCTTCGAATGAATATAATCATGGACATTTTTGGGTCCCACCACAAAAATCCGAATTTAAAGGCGCATATCGTAGGCGCGATACATGACTAGAAGCGAACCTATGCAAGAGTATACTCATTTGAAGCGTCTTGACACGCCGAATCTGAAAATATAAGTTTCATTTCAAAATTCTTGATTCTGATTAAGATATGGTAGTTTAAGTAAATTAGAAAAGTTTCGAAAAGTTTCGAAAATCCATAACTCGGTCAATTTTCAACGTCGAGATCTGATTTTGGGTGGAAAATGACCGGAATTTTCTGAATTTTAATCCGAAAATTGCAGCTCAATCCTTCGCGGCGATGTGTGGCCACCTTGCCACCGGAATGACCGTCCTCCCAATCGTCGTCGTGCCTCTTATGGTGTTCGGTGGGTTCATGATTAACTACGACTCGATTCCCACATATTTCTTGCCTCTCGCCTGGGTCTCTTGGTATAAATACGGTTTCGAGGCAATCACTATTGTCTATTTCGAATCAATCGATAAAATTCCGGGATGTGATGTGGGCGGAGCCAACACTACAGTAGTCTCCATGTCGATGGAAGACAACTGTTCGACTGGCGCCGAGTTTATTAAGGTTCAAGCGTTTGAGGTATGCAAATGCGCCCTGATGGACTCGAAAAATTTAAATTTTGTTTCAGGTTTCTAACTTGTGGCTCGACTACACCGTCATTTTGGTTGCCCTTCTGTTCTGGAAGATTCTGGGAGTGGTGGCGTTTAGTTGGAGAATTCGTAGAGCTTGAACTACTTGATTTGGAATAAAAACTATTGAATTTTTGTTTTCAGCGTGTCAAGACGCTTCAAATGAGTATAATCATGCCAAAAGTTGGGTCCCACCACGAAAATACGAGTTTAAAGGCGCATACCGATACACGACTAGAAGCTAATCAATGCATGATTATACTCATTTGAAGCGTCTTGACACGCTGGATCCGAAAATATGAGTTTCATTCAAAAATTCTGAGATCTGGACGAGATACGGTAGTTTGAACAGTTTCGAAAACTTTCGGAAATCTAAAAATCCTTCAATTTTGGACGGAGCAAGCTGAAAGTTTTATGTCACATTCTGAAAGTCACACACTCTAAATCCATTTATTCACAATAAAATCTCATAATCCAATTCAAGTAATTGCACATTTCAATAATCCAAGTATTCCTCTGCAATCTTTTCTAATTCTTAACTCCCTTCGGCAATCCATTTCCCTTCACAGCCATATCCAAGTAGGAGTTGTTCATCTGGTGATAGATACTGAGTTCAACTCCATGTCTAACCGAGAGACAGTAGACAACTCCACACTGAAGCCAACCGATCTCTTGCCAAGTGTTAAACGAGGAGTACCGTTTGTCGACCAATCGTTTGAAGGCGTCGTCGAAAGTCATCTGTTCGTTGCATTCCATGTTACGCGAGATGTATTCCATTCCGATGATGAGCATAGTGGGTCCGGTGCCAGATGGAGAGTGCACGATCACGGGGGTCTGGAATGAAATAATAAGAAATATTGGAAGAGTCATTTTCAACACTTACAGTACTACTGCTACACTCAGTCAGAATCATTTCCAACTCGGCGTGACTAATCGGTGGCAGCAGCTGTCCTTGAGCCCAGTTCTTGATTTGGAATTGTTTCACACTTCTCGTCAATTTCTTCTTTCCATCGGTTATCTTCAGTTGGCGAACCACAATATTTTGAGAGTTCCCACCGAATTGAGTCTCACTTTCAGTCATCACATTGAACCGCCCGAATTTCGCACTGCCGACTCCCTGATGGTAGTAAATGCCAGAGGTATTTGAGTCTTGAGCCATTATGATGTATTCTGAAGAGTCTTTGACTATCAATTCGAGGAATTCTTCACGGGTGTCGTCGTGTTCATTAGTGGCTTCCATTGGGGACTGGAAATGAAGTGGTAACATTTTCTGACTTTTAAAATACATTTTGGTTTCAAAACGTCTGGTTTTAGAGTCATTTCGAAACCGAGGCGGTTAAGAACTGATGAATTTCAAAACCAGTTATTTCAGAACTAAAAAACAGACTAGTTTTGAGACGTCTCAGTTTCAAAACGTCTGGCCTCAAAACTTAGCTAAACTAGAAAGCTCGAGAATGCATATTTTCAAAACTTGGACGTTTTAAAACCAAATTCTTTCAAAACCAAAGTGTAATCAAGCCTATCGTTTTAAAACTAAAAGTTAGTTTAAAACCGAGACTATTTAAAACTAAGACATTTCAAAACCCGGACACTTCAAAACCGAGATTCGCAAAAAAAACTAGATTTTTTTCTCTATTAGAACAAAATTGGTTTAGAAACATCTGATTGTTTTATTTTTGTACCCCTCTTCCCTCTCAAATACCTGCATTGCATAGAAAATTGTCCCGATCCTAGTCCTAAACCGATTTCCGTGGAGTCTTATACTTTGTAGGGCGGTGTACGGCATCAGTCGGATATTTGGGTCACTGGAAATTTCAAATTCATTTTAAAAGTACAATTCCTGACAAACTCACAAATATTTCCTCGGGTCAAGTGGGATATACGGAAATCCTCGTTCCTCAGAATTTGAAGACGACTTGACATAATTCAGAAGTTGCATCCATTGCTCGAACTTGACAAGAGTTCTTATGATAATCTGATTAACAATGACAATCACAATGATATCCTGAGTGAGCGGTGGTGGGTATTCAGCTGGTTCGTTATCAATTATTTCACATTCGATGACTTCTTTTCGGAAACACAGCCACTTCTTTTTCCAGCTGATGAACGATACGACAGCAGATACGAAGACAACAAAGAGAACACAACTAATGATTATATATCTGGAAAATTGAAATTTCGAGGTTTGGGAGTTTAATGCAAATTGTTTTGCAGTTTGGGTCAGAGTTGAGCGGGAAGCGGTTTTTGAAATGGCGGAAGGCAGAGGCGCAAGAAAAAAAAAGCCATCAAGCGGAAGGCGAAATAAAATCACATTCTTAGCTTTTTTGCAAAAACCTCAAAAAATATCAGTAAATTCAAGTAGGCGCAGAATTAAAGGCGGAATTCCGCTCAACCCTGGCCCTGGCTGTTTCGATTTGTTCAGAACAATTTTTGTAATAAAACACTTACATATAATGTTCATCAGCTTTAGCAGCAGCTTTCGCATTAGCTGTTTTGTCTTGATCTTCTGGTTTGTCCTCAGTAAAACAATTGTCCAAGAAATCACCAAACTTCTTGAATGCATCCGCCGCACTCTTGAAGTGTTTGGCAAAATCCAGATCCATCGATGAGATTTTAATAAATTCCGATCTTATTTGATATAAACCTTCTCTTCTGGTATCGTTCAATTCTATGGGAATGTAATAATTCAAAACGGAGATCAAAGAATTGAAATCGAAGTTCATATTGGGAATCCCTTCCAACTCTTTGAAAAAAACAGAAACATTCGAGATATTTTTCATTTTTCGGAAATTGATTTTTTCAAGTGCTTCTTTGAAATAATTGGAGCTGCTTCGAAATGCCAAATTGCCCGTTCCTAACTTCCATTTCTGTTCTAATTCTAATTTTGTACCCGATTTGTCCACTCCATAATTCGTATATTCGATGGCATCCCGCATTTTTTCAGGTTTGTTCACAAACTCCATTTTGTTCAATTCAATTAGGTTCTTAACAGATTCAACAGCATTATCAATTTTAGCCACAATTGCTCCATCAATCGTTTTCAGTTTTTCCCAGCTCACGTTGAAATTAGTGTTCTTCAATATTAGCGTCGTTTCTTGTTCGTCAATCAACTTCTTCATGTCAGCCAATTTTTCAATAAATGCATTAACATGATTCACTCCCTCCTCGCCAAAATTTCTTAAGTTTTGTAAAAGACGAACATCGTGGTATCCCATGCTGATGTCATGTTCATGATCCCGGAAACATTTATTAAATTTGTATTCTTCATTTGCGAACTTTGACTTCATCGCGCCCTCTAAGTCCTCGTTCCACGTCAAAAATCTATATAAGCTATTTTGAAACTCTCTTGCATCAAATTTGTTAGAAAACTCCATCAGTCTGTCTACCGATTTCTTCAGTTTTTCCATGCTCCCACTAGTTTTCAGTTCATCGAATACACGTGTAAGCACTTTGAACTGTAGGTCGGAACTGTGTGAATCCTTGTACTTGTTAATTATACTTGAGACACTATTAAAATCATCAATAAGCGGTTGAAGTCCTTCATAAAGAAGCTTTGTGTCCAACAAGATTGAAAATTGTTCAGCCGCTTCGCGTGAATACTTTGGTGACTGTAAAGCACCACTCACTTCATTCCAACCTATCTCACCAACATCCTTAAGACATCTCTCCAAAGTATAAGAATAATCATAGTCTTTACTATTTCCCTTTCTTTCTCTTAAGAAGTCAGCGATCAAGTACATATCCTCAATAGCTATCCCTGTCTTGTAATCAGTCGATAAACTAAAGTTACTCAACTTTGAATTATTCTTCAGTGCAAAAATTGGATTCAAAGAATGAATTAGTTTTCTTCGTCTTTCCTGGTTCATTCCCAGTGCATTATCCATCCAATCCTCGTTTATTTCCGATGATAACCGATTTAATGCTTGAAATCCTCGGAGATCTGCAGACGGCTGGTTAGAATATTGCAGGAAATTCGTTTTGAATGTTTGAAAATCATCTCCGACGTTTTGCATATTCTTTTTCAAATCATCTATTAATTTGTATTTGTTGCTGATGGAATATTTCGATTCTACACTCGCATTCAACATTTTTTGTAATTCGTTTCTGAAGTATAATGAGAACACAAGTCTTTCCGGTTGATCCATAACTGATCTTCTAACTTCCAAATTCCAATCTTTGAAAGAACTCAAAGCAGTTAAGTGTTGATTCGATGCAATGATAAATGGTTTAGCGTATTCGATCGAGTCAAGCACGTTCGTGAACAGTTTCACGTCTTCATTCATTTGTTTTGTTGTCGAACTACCATTAGTAAATCCGTTCAAAGCATTTAAAACAGTTGAAACCTTTCTGAGTGGCGGCCATGACTCGTTAAACTGGGCCCATTCGAATTTTTCACGAAGTTCATTGATTTTGTTGGAGAAATCAGTTCTACTCGGAAACTTGTCGATTGCTGGCAGATCTTTCATTGAGTTTTGCATTTCATATAAATAAATTACTGCATTTTCTCCATCACTTACATCTTTTCCAATCTCAGATATAGTCTTGTTCACTACCTCCATAAATTCCAACATGTGAGTCGTGTTCATATTTTTCAAAAAAACTATATCCAGTTGTCCAATATTCAGAAGCTCTCCGATTTTGTAGTGCATTTCTGTCTTGTTTATCAAATCGGATTGCAACAGAATAGTGTTTGCTAGACGAGCAATAACAGACATTTTATGCAGAAACTCACCGAATAATGGATTATTGGCTGAAAATGGAATAGTTTTGATGATAACGGTGTGAAATCTTACATTGTCTTTTGACACGTTTAGCATGACTCAAAAAGTTACCCAAATCAAATGGATATCGAGAGTTGGGAGGAGATGAATCTGAAAGTTATAGGGGTCATAAATGAAAGTTATTAGGGGTATCGAAAAAGAACGGTATGTCATACTTGGAGATGCCGAAGCAGATGCAGAATCAGATAGAGCAGTGTTGGAGAAGTTGGATGGAGTATGGATTGCATGAAGAGTAGGTTTTATAAAATCTGGAAAATGTTGGTTGAAATCAAAATGACTTGGAAAATCTGAGCTCACTATTGTGAACGGACGGAGTTTTAGAAGCTGATGATGTGCTCACTGACGCATCAATGTTTGTGGAATAGCCGCCATTGACTGAAAATAAACTTTTTGTATTGATTTCTGAATTATAACTTACCGCTGAGAAGAATTGCAACGACTAGCACGTAATGTATACATTGCATTTCGGCGACTGGCTCTTGGGTAAATTGGGAATAAATTATTTTCGGTTTTTCCTTCGAAATGTTTAAATGGGGACGGAGTCGGTTATTGGGGGTAAGGTCACGTTGGCGACGAAATGTCACAACGCGCGATTTTATCATTACAGTTTTGCCATGATGACAAGGTAAGGTCACACGTACATATTTAGGGAATGGGCTATTGAATGAGTTTCTGTAGTGTTTTGGGTGAGACCCTAGGAATGATTATACTCATTCGATGGGTCTTGACACGCTGAATTCTAAAATCTACGTTTCATTTGAAATTATGTGATCTGACCGAGTCATCTTACACCGTTATCATCAAAATGATTCAATTTTCAGTCAATTATCCATTATTCGATGAGTTTCTGCATAAAATGTCTGTAATTGCTCGTCTAGCCAATACTATTTTGTTGCAATCCGATCTAATGAACAAGAAATAAATGCATTTTGAAATCGGAGAGCTTCTTTATGGTAAACTGGATATACCGTAAAAACTGTATTAGAGCGACATGTCGCTCTATTTTTCAACCTCGTCTCAGAAAAATTCTGTGTATTCAGAAACTCATTAAAGTTGAACGGAAAACATTATTTTGAAAGTTCTATTTGTTGATCTAGAGGTTACTATTCACGCTGCTTCTAATCAGAATCAAGAAAATACATTGGGATAAACATATTCATGAATCCTGATTATAGATGGGTGTCGTTCTATTAGAGGTGTCGTTCTATTAAAGGTGTCGCTCTAATACAGTTTTTACGGTAGCTTTCTTTAAATCTGAACACACCGCTCACATGTTGGAATTCATGAAAGTAGTGAAAAAGACTATATCTGAGATTGGAAAATCTGAAAGTGATGGAGAAAGTATTATATGCAAAGCTCAATAAAAGATCTGCCAACACAAAAGTATACTCAAACAGAGATTGGATTACTGTAGTTATTTTTGTGGTGAGATCTACCTATGGCATGATTATACTCATTGGAAGCGTTTTGACAACCTGAATCCAAAACTTCGAGATAAAGTTTTAAATTCTGAAATCTGTTTGAGTTATGAAGGTTTAGTGAATTCGGGATTTTTTTTGCAAAACCGACAGTATGCATTGCTACGGTACATCTGACACACGTATATCCACGAGATCTCTATCTCCCCACTTGAGTCCTCTGGGAAGAGTCTGATAGCCATCTAATACCATCTGCCACGTGGCATCCGCCCAATTATGTACGCAACATCTGGGAACTGGGAACATCTTGTCAGACGGTGACATGACAAGGTGATCTGATAACATCTTGGAGCCATCTGCCTACGCAACCTATGGGAACATTACCCCCATTGTGACCTCTAGGAAGATAAGGACCATCTGCCACGTGGCCTATCTAATTAGTCGCCTAATTATCTACGGAGCCTATGGGAACATTATCTGGACCATCTGCCACGTGGTCTCTCTAATTACTCAGGTGCCTAATTATCTACGCAACCTCTGGGAACATCTTGTGACGAGATCTGATAGGAGCCATCAACCTCCGGGAACATCACCTAATAAGCCACGCCCCCAGAACACTACCCAGACCCCGCCCTTTTTGCTCCAAAAAACCGTATAAAAGGAGCACGAGATGTATGAAATCCTCAGATTAGATTGCCTACTGGATGGCTGTCGCTCTGTTACCTTATTCTTTTTGAATTCTAAATTCTAGTTATTATTTTATTCTCATTCTTACTTTACTGCTATCTGGATTCTTCAAATTGCTTCAATATAAATTTCTGTGAGTTTGGGACTAAAAACTACCGGTGGCCTTTTAAAACTTGTATTATGGATTAGAAATTTCTTTAGTACACCTTTAAAGAAGTCGTGCTGCCATAATTTTTTTCAGAAATTCAATAAACCACCAAGGACGTCCACGCAATTATGGGCTGCTTCAGTTTGGATGGAATTTGGATTTCCATGAGCATAGTGGAAATTTGGTGAGTTTTTTCGTATTTTCTTCCAATAAATTAAATATTGGTTACAGGGGATATCATGGAATTCAATCAGTTTCCGATTGCCGTACAGATGCATGGTTCACAAAAATGGAAAATTTGTCACAAGAGGATTTCCCTGTTAATTACTACAGACTTCCTATCAACTCTTGTAATGCTTCAACAAATACACAAGGTGAGAAACTTTTCCGAACAATTCTCGGATCGGAAAATGGAAGAAACGGGAAAAATCTTGAATTTGTATGAAAACTCTCATTATGTTAAGACTCGGGAAACATGTTTTTGAGCACAAAATTAGAAAAAATTTCAGCTTTTCTACATCCATATTTTTCTGGTTTATTGTAATAGCACTGTACAAAAGATTTCAAACGATTGAAATTGAAATTTTTTAATGAAGCAAGGAAATTTTGAACGTGAGCCATAGTCTCGACTCTCAAGGTGTAGGATTTTCAACTTGTAGACGCTACTGAAAGTGCCAAACACCCCTTAAGGAATATTAGCCTACTTTCATTATTTGAAAACTTTGTTTCAGATTCCAGCACTTGCCTGTACCTACGGAAAAGATTAGGGAGTTCCAACGACAATGACTGAACTGAAAGGATACAAAAATATCGGGTAAGTAGATTTTCCAAACTTCGACCTGGTTTTTCTTGAATACCAGATCCCGCCGGCAACAAAAGGTACCACAAAAAAATGATCGGATCCAGAGTTCAGAGAAGAGGATGCTTCAGAAATAAGTGACGGGGATGCTGATCTAAAAAATCTTTATTCAAGTAGGGATGAAGAAGATGATGATGATATTGAAAAATTGACGACTCGCCCAGAGAGTCGAGATAGTAAAAATTGGAGTGATGTTTACAATGATGATGATGACCAAGACGCTCTTGAAGACAACGGTCTCGATTCGCTTTCTGATCATGTCGAAGAAGAAAAAGAAATGATGGATACAGAATCAGGTATGAATCACGTTTTTGAAATAAGGGATATTCTTATTCTTTTTTTATTTTTTAGATAAATTATATGAATTCTTTACCGAGTGCATCGACATATCTTTCAATTTCAGGGCACGGTTTCAGTTCTATTTACACTGATTTCGAGGGCAAAATTTTCATTTGCTTGCTCATCTTCATGGATTTTGTTGTCCTCATCATGAAGTCTCGATAAAGATTCATGTAAGTAATTTTTCTCCGACCGATGAATTAAAAAAAACATATGTATCTTATACATGGTCAAAGAAGAAGGAAAGGGAGGACACCGATAGTTGGTTCAGAAAACAAGAGAAACGGTAGTTTTTGTAATTTTTGTCCAAAAATCGAAAATCCCGAATTCTCTAAAACTTTCATAACTCGAGCAAATCTCAGAATCTCGAATTTTAACTTAATTTTTTGAATTCAGCACGTCAACTCGAATAAGTATAATCATGACATGGTTTGAAATATTTCGAATTTTGACCATCTTTGGTACCAAATTTAAGAAATATTAAAGTTTGTCAAAATACAGTGATGATTATACTCATTCGAAGCGTCTTGGCAAGCTGATTCTAAAAATTATATTTATGTAGGTCTCAGAGCGAAACTGGTCGGGCTACGGTAGTTTGAAATATTTCAGATTTTTGAATATATTCGAATATCTGTAACTTTTGTCATTTTGCTCCGTTTTCTTTGGTTTTTGGCTCAAAATGTTGGAAATTTTTTGCATGTTTTATAAAAAAGCGCTTCAACACCATCTTTATTATTATATAACGCCGAACTTTTGATCGATTGAAAAATCTCAAAATCATAACAAAAATAAAATAAAATTTCAATTACAGGTCGAATGCCGTGTTTTGTCTCAATCTGGACAACAGCGAGTACGTGAAAAAGAAGTTCAGTGGAAATCACCGAAAATGAATATCCAGAACACTCAAAAATGGGTAAAACGTTCTTCGAATATTACCAGATGAAGCAACCACGAGGAGTAATATTTATTTTATATTAGACCACTATGTGAGAAAAGGTCCGGTATTATTATTTTTATCAAATTCTAGTATTTTTATTTGATTATTCTAGAAAAGTTTATAATAAAATAGTTTTTGTGAGGGAAAGTGTGTTGGGCTTGGGATAGACAGACAGACAGACAGACACAGACCGGAATAGAGTGGGAAAGGACGAACCAACATACAGGTTGAGGACCCTGAAATCCCAAGTGTCCGTTTCCTGTGTAAGGTGTAATTGACGTATTCAAATATTCAAAATGCGTGTTTTTACATCAAAAGTCGGAAAAAAGTATAGGAATCAGAACCGCCCGAATCGGAACCTCCCGGATCTGAACTGGTACGAATCAGAACCGTCAAATGTCTTAACCACTCACTATCTCCATACTTTGTGTGAGTCATTCCCTAGTCAGCCAGAACCAAAAAAAAAACTGAAAACTCGCGATTTTCGGCTTAAAAAAACTCAAAAACTTCATGTAAAACCCAAAAAAACAAGCAAAAAAGATTCAAAATGTTTTATTATTCGTTTAAAAAAATACGTAAAAATTTGTGAAAGATTTGTGGAATTTTTGTAATTACAACCTGATAAACTCTGATCAGAGCGGTTCAATTTCAAATTTCCTGTACAACAAACTTGTCACCTACAAAAATTGGCTACAGTACCGCTCAAAAGTATATTAAGTTTTGGTTTTTTTCAGTTGAAAAGGTCCAACTTTGAGAGTGTGCCATAGTAATTCTGATGGACCCATCAAATAGATTGTTAATGGTTCGTACAGAAAAAAAGTAGAGATTCATTTTTGTAGTTGACAATTTTTTTGTACGGACACCACCTAGAGAGTTATGGCCATTTTAAGACAACATCACTATTTTGCACTGAATTATTGGTCGATTTAAGGGAGAAATTACTTTGCCTATATGTAACTCTCTAGGGAGTGTCCGTACAAAAAAGTTGTCAACTACAAGAATGAAGTTCTACCCTTGACCTGTATGATCCATTAAAAGTTTTCTTGGTGTGACAATCAGAATTACCATGACACCCTCTCAAAGTTGGACTTTTTCAATTGAAAAAATCAAAACTTCGGATACTTTTGAGCGGTACTGTATATAGGATGCAACAAAGCAATTTTCTACAGACAATTGTGAAAACTAATAAAAGCTGATACAATAACATCACCTATACTAGAAACCATAGTTGTCCGGAATCCGGAATTCCGGTTCCGGTTCCGGATTCCGGTTTTTGAGTTTCCTATTTCCGGAATCCAGAAGTAGAAATTTTAAAATAGTTATGAGTTTAAAAGACAGCTATAGTAATTCTTTTTCCGTTTTGATCCTCAAAAGTAGTTTCAAACTTTATATATCATGAAAAACACTCGAAAAATAAATGATTTAGCCTTGCAAATTTATCGAATCATTCCGGAATTCCGGGTTTTTTTGTCATTCCTGTTTCGGATTCCGTATTCCCGAAAATGTAAAATCACATTCCGGTTCCGGATTCCGGATTCCGGAAATCAAAAAATGCCATTCCGTACAACGATACTAGAAACCTTGTTGTGCCTAGAATCTCATATGATTTTCTTTCAATTTTTATTTTTGCTTGTTCTCCGTGTTCCCTACCTCAGCCTCACCAATGTTTTTGTGTAATGTGTTTCCCTATCTCTTGAATTTTCTCTTCCCCTCCTCCCAACTATCAAGGTCACCCAGTTCTCGGGTTTTCTTTTCCTTCCATCTGTCATACGTATCCTATAGACAACCTACTGGATGGTCGTCAAAAAAAACTATGTATTCTATTTGATTATTTTTGAATTCTAAACGCTAATTTTTATTCTTTATTTCTGTAAAAAACGGTTATATAAATGGTAAGTTATTAGTCCAGTTTCTTAAAAATTTAGTATTCTTTTCAGATTCCCCCGACATTGCATGGGATGATATGGGAGACTATACCATTGAATTAAATAATTAATTATTTTCTAATAGTCTTGTAACAATAATTTTTGTACTGTATATATTTTTCTAGTCGCATTAATATTCATCATTTTAATTATTTATATTGTGTTTCAAATCTCAAACCGATCAATTACCCTTTGTGATTTAGTTTTTACTTGTAACTTAATTTTTATTCATATACCACTGGACCCAACTCACAACCACTTTAATTGTCTCCCTATTAAGTAATTAATTATTATTTTTCCTCTAAAAATTGAATATTTTGTTCTCCAAGTAAATAAATAGTTAGAAAAATTTGATATATAATTCTCTATGCGCCTTTAAACTCATGTCATGAAGCACTGCTTTCAAATTTATAAGTTTCGCGCCAAAAAAAGACTTTAAACTCGATTTTCTAAAATTTTCCTAAAATAAGCATGATTACACTTTTCTGAAAGCTCTTAACGCGCGGATTCTAAAAATTTAATAAAAATTTAAAACAAGTCAAAACTGACCAAGTTACAGCGTTTGGAAAAGTCGTTAATTTTCGAAAATATTCGAACTTCTGTTACTTTGTGAGTTTTTGAGGTTTTCTCTGGTTTTTAACTGGAAAATATGCAGAATTTTTGGAATTTTTAGGAAAAATAGTAAAATGATAGAGAAAACACATTATTTTTTTTGTAAGCGCACATAAACAGCGTTTCGACACGTTGAATTTGAGAATGACAGTGAAAAAATTAAATAATATTTTTTTATAGTATTTTATTAAAAACTTTAAAAAATTAACATTAAAATTAAAATTTCCTCCTCGCCTTTCTTTCTTTTTTCTCCATTTCGGTCCATCTTCAGTGGTCTTTCGTTTTCTATTTCTTCCAGGAGTTCTCCGATCCAAACCTAGAGAAATATGTTAATTAGGTAATTAAGTAGTAATTTAAAAAAAAAATATATATACCTCTCCATCTCAAATGATGTTCTTGATGCGTAGATCTCCATGATGTTAGGCTGTAAAACTTTTTTTTATTCAAAAAAAAAATTCAAAAAAAATCTTACCACTGCAAATACCCCAGGTAGAGGAAAGTCTCGGCCTTGTCCTGTGCCAATTTTAACTGAAAAATCGATAAATATTATCCCAAAAACAAATTGAAACTTAAGAATAACTCACACATACCTCAGAGCAGCAACCAACAGAGGAAGCGGAAGAATAATAGTAAAAAAAACTAATTAGAGAATAATTTAAAGCAATAAGCAATAATTTCAATGAGAATTCAATAAAAATCAAGTAAATACAATACATTTTTGACAACTATTTCCGGTAAGTCGTCTCAAGTTAAAATAGGTACGTACTGAAGAGAATAGGTAGGAAAAAAAAATTGGGAGTAAATAAAATATTGGGGGTAAACTGGTTTATCGTGGTGACCGTGAAATTAGATAGGTGGGAAGGGATGGGATGGGATAACCTGTCACTATTGATAAACAAGGGAAAGTTGATTGAAAAATCTTTTCACACAAACAACTTCGGAAAACTTTTTGAATTCATTGTTACAGTACCGGACAAAAAGGTATCAACATTGCTGTTTTCAGTGGAAAATAACCAACTTTGACAGTGTATTTCGGTGTCACCTCATTATCTCATAAACTCAAGTTTATATGGGTTAGACAGAGCAAAAATAGTACATCATTTTTGTAGTTGACCATTTTTTTGTACGGACACTATCTTGAAAGTTATAGGTAAAGAAACCCATTACTCCCTGAAATCGACTAATTTCAATGCAAGTTAGCGATATTTTGGAGATTTTCACTTTGACCACTTATAACTTTCATGGTAGTGTCCCTACAAAAAGTAACCAACTTTAAAAATGATGTGCTATTTTTGTTCTATTCAGCCCATATAAACTTGAGTTTATCGGACAATCGGGTGACACCGAAATACACTATCAAAGTTGGTCATTTTCCACTGAAAACAGCCAAAGTTGATTCCTTTTTGTCCAGTACTGTATATACAGTGCCGTCAGCTTTGAGAAAATTTTTCGGTATCACTGATGATCCTACAAAGTAAATTATGTATAAAACATACAGAATAAAGGTAGAACTTTATTTTTGTAGTTGACAACTTTTTTGTACGGTCACTCCCTAGAGAGTTACACATCGAAAAAGTAATTTCTTCTTAAAACGCCCCATTTCAGTGCAAGATAGTGATGTTGTCTTAAAATGACCATAACTCTCTAGGGAGTGTCCGTACAATAAAGTTGACAACTACAAAAATGAAGATCTACTTTTGTTCTGTATGGTACATACATAATTTACTTTGTGGGACAACTTGTCAAAAATCAGGCTGCAAACAAATTTTAACCGGTTTTTCTTTTATGACTCTTGGGTATCATTCGATTCAGCTCAACGAGATCTATCCGATGCGTCAAAAATTCCAGCGAAATGACAATTTTCAGTAAAGTTATAGCGTCTAAAAGATAGTGAAGATACAATCTGCAATAAGAGAGTGCAGAGAACACGGGGAGACGGCAAATTTCACGAAAGTTTAAAAAGATTATCTCCAACTGCAGAGACGCAGCATTTTAGAAAAAAGTGACCTACTAAGAGTGTGTAGACGGAGATTAGAGACAAACCGATGTCCGGCCCGACCAACAAAAGTGAAAAGATAACTAAATCAAGTGCAAAAAAAGAGTCGTTTTCCGGAACAGGACCAAGAAATGGGGTCAGGGAGAATATTATAAAAGGGAAGCCGCTTAGGTATTTAGGTATTGTTTAGTCCGATTGTTTAGACTGCCATGTGAGAGGCTGGTCAACCAATTTTTTTTATATGTAACTGATTTTATTTGAATTCTGGATATTAGTTATGGTAAGTGAATTTTCTAGCTGCTACATATGTACTTTATACAAAAATTTCAGATCTCATTTGCTGGTTGTCTTTGTGATGGGTAAAATTGGAAAATCCGGTTTGTACATAATTATGATATGGTAGGTAATGAAATATTACATAATTACCAATTAAAACATTTTTCAGATCTCTTCCAGCTTGCTTTTCATTACAAATGGGATGCAAATTTTGTGAGGTTTTGTAATTAAACATTTTCATAGTAATTAAATTAAAAAAAGTTTTTACATGATTCTGGTAAATCAAAATAACTTTCAGATTTCACCAAGCCGCAAATCAGCTCTCATTTTTTAAACGATTGGATGCAATTATATATTTAATTATCTGTTTTTTGAAATTACTACCTGGACTGATGAGTACTACCAATGGAAGAAATAAGAAGGAGTGAGTTTTAAATTTCAATTTTTAGTAAATTCGACAAAATACTTTATTTCAGTAAAGTTATGCCACGCGAGGATCTGAGTATATCGGTCACTGACAAAGATTACATATCGGGATTATTGTTTAGATTATTGGTTATATTACTGCCTAAAGAGGTAATAATCCAGGGATTTATAGACGAAGAAATCATGTATTACGAGTTTCAGAGAAAACATCTACAAAAAAACTTGTGGAAGGTGGAAATAATTTTGAATTCTTAGTTTGTGCATATCTGAATACACAACTGATATCTCTAATGTTTCATTTATTTTACTCGAATATTGAAAATAAATAAATAAGTCCATCGATTTGCTATATTTAGTCTATATGAACTTATTTTCAACTTATTAACACATGCTGCACTTGAACGTAAACTCGTTGGAATTACCCTCACGGAAAAACGAGAGAAAAACCTCCACCGAGAAGACATAAGGAAGATGTCCCAAGTGAAAGACCCTCTTGTCTTCATCACCAAACGAAAGTTATGTTGGGCTGGCCACGTGATGAGAAGAAACGATAATCGGTGGACAACGTTACTTCAAGAATGGATACCCAGAAATGAGAAAAGACCAGTAGGAAGACCACCAATGCGATGGGCCGACTCCCTGAAGAAAGAAATCTCAGTGCGACAAGGAAGTCAATTGATCGAACCATGGAGAACAATCGCCAAAGATCGGAAAAAATGGATAGCTGTGATCCGCGCCCACATCAACTGAGCGAAGAACGGATCGACTAAGTAACTAAGTAACTAAGTAAGAACTTATTTTCCCGCTTGGCAGGTTGTCAATTGAGTCGCCGCTCAGCCAAATTGCGTTTTATGACGTGGAAAAACAATTGAAAGTAAAGTTTTTCGAAATGAAGCTCACATTTTTTCTCGCTTTTTCCGTTAAACTTTGCACAAAGAAGATAAAAAACACATTTTCAAAAACACAAACCAACAGCTAACTTCCGACAATTTCCCCCATTTTTTTGGTTTCGAAACGTCCCAAAATCCTCTTAATAAAATAAAACCAATAATAAAACATCCTCGACCGTCCACCTACCCGTCCACTATCGTTTGAAGGTCACTGACCGAAGAATCTCCAAGAAACCGGTTTCCCCCCTTCCTCATTCACAACGCCCCCAATTGTATTATTCTCCACCGCCATTCTATACCTTAGAGATCCTACTGAATGGATTTCGAATCATTTTTTATGTATATATCTGATTTTTATTGAATTCTAATATATTTATTTGTATATTTATAGTTAGCCTCAAAATAAAGAAGTAAGTTACCTATTCTGACTCAATTATCTTATGACCTAATTAATTAACTTTTTTCAGGCAACCAACTGATAGGGTCCATCAATAATGAATTTGTTTTTTAATGCCACACCTGGTTCTTTGAGGAAAAGGCAGTTAAAAAATAATTAGAACATGTAGGTAAGTGACACTGCATATTGACAATATTTTATTTAACAAAATCTATTTTTAGACACTGACAGTGTGATATACTTGAAAAGCTGAAGTGGGAGATTTTAACGAAAAAATGGTGAGTATTATTTTTAAACCAATTCAGACGTTTTGAAACCGTTTTGATCTCTGGTTTCAAAATTTCCGTTTCCAAATGTCTCGGCTTCCAAAATGTCCGGTTTTGAAACGTACCCGTGATGAAATGTTAGACACATGATAGCGAGAATGACACTTTTGGAATATCCGGTCATTCTCAAAATTGCAATTTTTCTATTTTTAGCCTATAGAAACTGAAAAGAACCACTTTTTCTTAAATAGCTATTAAAATTGTTTTTAAATATCAAAAAAAGCAGAAATTATCCGTTTTTTTTCCACCAAATATATATATTTTCCATTTTTCAGCCGGCTCACTACTGTCATGGTATAGAAGTGAAAAAGGACAAGAGAGAGAGAAGAGAGAGAAAACAAAATGAGACGTAGTGCTGAAAGAAGATGAACGCGGAAGAACCAGTCGGGCATCATCGATTGTAAAACTGTTTTTTTGTAAGCTACTGAACCGCACATTGGTGCATCGACCAGGAAATTGGAACTGTCTTATCGCAAAAATCTGCTTCGGCCACCCCTTCTTTATTATATTTCCTCTTGTATTTTATATCTTTTTTTATCTTTTATTATAACCTTTAGATTATTGTAACTCTTTAGAAATCCCAATACTTATTCTTTTAGTGTAACCTTACTAACACTTTAAATAAATCGAGTTATCTTTAAACCGTTTTGTTATGTATATGGAAGAATGTTGTTTAGACCCCACAACAGGTCTAGGAAACGTATTCAGACAAAATAAACTAATCATCCTCTAAGTTTTACTACCAAGACGGGCCAGATAAGAAACCAGACTTCAATCACCAAAAAAGACTAGCGGATACATATATCAGTTATTATCGTTATACTATTCGACATTCCCATTGAGATAGGTGACAGGTGCGGCAGATAATAACAAAGAGAACACCAACCGACTTCTTCACATTCTTTGTTATTTATTTGTTTTTTTGTGGTTGCACCTGTCGGCATGAACTCAATTAACCTATCTACAAACTAGTGTGATTAAATGAATTCAAATCTTTAACAATGAGTTTCAAACTTTCAAATCACTCGCGGTCCTCCATGCATGCCTTCTTCTTAAAATTATAAAAATTATAAAAATTATAACATTATTAGGAACAGGAGTTGGAGGAACATGGGACGGACTGCACTCGCGGTCCTCCACACATGCCTCTCCTTAATATTATAAAAATTATAAAAATTATGACTTTATTAGGAACAGGAGTTGGAGTCACATGGGACGGACTGCATTCGCGGTCCTTCACGCATGCCTTCTTCTTAAAATTCTTAAATTTTTGTTAAGCTTGAGGTATTTGAATTTCTGAAAATGAGACAATAAGTCAATCAGTGACAATTTTATTTGACAAAAATGATTAATCACAGAGAATGTATGATTAGAAACGAATAAGTGAGTAAGTTAAGTGGGTCTAAAAGACTCCATATCGTGACACAACGGACAGTAGCTGTACTTCATGATCTCATGTTGGTGAGCTCGATGTTTGCAACGTGGGCATAGCCAGAAGATGTTGTCGAGGATTAGTCGTCCAGATGCGATGCAGACAGGGAACTGAAATAAAATTTGTAAGATAGGGGAGGGGTTACTGTAGTTACCTTCGTCTGACACTCCTTGCATTGCATATCAAATGGATCAATCATAGCGTCACACGCAGTACATGGCACCTTTGCAGAATTCGGGTTGACTGGTGGGTGTCTGGAATCGATTTTTGTCAGTTTTTTCCGCAGAAATATGTATCACTTACTTCGAGAACAGTCTAAACGACAAATTCCTCATCTCATCCTTCTCCGCCTCCTCAAAATCGTCGAGTGCTTCCAACCGCATCATAGCCTTTGAGCAGATACCGAATTGCTTCACGTTTGCTGCAGCTAGGGCTATCATTGAGTAAATTTCAGCAGGGTCTAGGAACTCTTCGTAGTCAGAAAGGCTTAGCGAGGTTTGTAGGGCGTCTTCGATGCGGTCTGGATAATAAAATTGTGCAGGATCGGTTTAGATTGTTTAAATTTGGTTAAAATCGGTTGAGATCGTTTAAAATCGGCTAAAATTGGTTAAGATCGGTTAATATCGGCTAAGATCGGTTCAAATTGTTTAACATTAGTTAAAATCGGTTAATATCGTCTAAAATCGGTTAAAATTGGTTCAGATTGTTCAATATTCGTCAAAATTGGTTAAAGTTGGTCAAAATCTGTTAAAATTAAAATTGGTTCAGATTCTTCAAAACTGGTTAAAATTGATCGAAAGATCGGTTACTGTAGTTCAAGAATTGGGTGACTGTGGTTATGAGAGCAAATCTACTGTAGCTGACACATATGAATCACTCAAATAAATGGAAAAAAAATATTTCAAACCAATTTTTCTCAATTTCACGGTAATTTTTTCAAAGTGTTGACAACTACAAACTTGCAGCCTTTTAAATTTTCTTCAATTTTAAAGAAATAAAAATTTTAAAATCCTGTCACCAAAACAAGTTATGTGCCTTTAAAGCTCCAAGTACATTCACATATCCACCAAAGACCGGCTCAGATCAGTTCAGATTGTTTAATATTGAAAAAACAATTGGCTCAAATTGGTTGAAATTAGGTTAAAACCGGTTATTCATCCCGAAAGTAGGAGAAAAGTGTGTGCCTTTAAGCGTGGGTGCTGTAATTTTGCCGGCAAATTCAAAATTGGAACTACAGTACCCCTGGAGTGCAGGATTAGTTGATTTGGAGCATTTTTAACGAAACATTATTCAGAAATGTCAGAAATTGAGGAAGTCCACAGATTTTTGAAAACATTTATTTTTTCGAAAACCCAATAATTTTTATCGTATCTCACTCAGAATTGATCCGATCTTTTGGAAATTTAGAATTCTAAATTCACCATGGCGAAACCTTTCAGAAAAGTATAATCATTCAGTGAATCTTCTGGATTCGAAACACCTTTGGAAAACTCACGCTCAAAAAAGTGTTGCTGCGCCAACATCATGAAATGATACGCCTCTGCTCCTCTCCACGTGTTCTCCAGAATCCTTGACTGCTCCACAGTTAACCCAGACTCATCGTCCAACGCATCCTCCAGCACATTGTGCTTCTGAAAAACAAATCTTTGAGTATTTAGGTTAGGATCTTATAGGTGGGGGCCCGTAGGTGTAGAAATGGTTTTGGATCGTTTAATAGTGGTCAAAATCGTTTAGGAGCAGCTAAGCTAGGCCAAGATCGGTTGAGATCGCCTAAGACCGTCGAATGTAGGCTGAGATCGGTTAGGATCGGCTAGAATCGGTTAAAATCGGCTGAGATCGGTTGAAATATCCCAGACTCATCTTCCAACGCATTTTTAGCACATTGTGCTTCTAGAAAAAAATCTCTGCGTTAGGTTATGATTTTTTAAGTGGCGTCAATTACTACCGTATCTGCTCAAGTGAACTCGGACCCTATGTATTTACCAATCCTTTCCTAATGAACATCCCGCCAATACATGCTGAAATCTATTAAATTTTACCGTTTTGTCGATTTTAGGTTTTTCCCTTCTAGGTCACGTTTTTTCCCTTCTTGTGGTCTATTACAATTCTAGATTGGATGTATTCACAAGAAAAAAGGTTTCAACCGATCCTTACCGATCTTCGCCTATCTTAACCCGTCTTAGCCAATCTTAACCGACCTCAACCGATCTTAGAGCCGACCTCAGCCAATTTTGGGAGATATTAGCCGCCGATCTTAGCCGATCTCAAACAATTTTAAACAATCCGAACCAGCGCCTAATGCTATTCTTTAACATTACAGTATTCTCTAAAACTCACATCAATCTTCCTCAACTCCTTAATTGTCTGCCTATGATTCTCCACTAAAATTGCTCCAAGCACATAACATTGTTTGAGCTCCTCATATGGCACGTACTTGTCCCTTCTGTCTTTTGCGATCTGAGATTTATTGAAAGTTATGGGATAAATAATTGCTAAGCTCACATCGAAAGCGATTTTTGCGGCGTCCAGATGTCTACCGGCACGCATATACAAGGCGAGAGCATTTAGCGACTTTTCATCAGATTCTCCTTTCATCTCAATCGCATATTTGCCCAATAATCCATCCACATTTTCCATATGATTTGCGTCGGCGATGAATTGTGCCTTCTGCCACTGATTGAGCTCCATACAAGCCTTAAGGGCCTTCTGGGGGAGACTTTTTCGTAGATAACACTCCACAGCCTGGTCACACATACCACGAGAAGTGAACGCGTCGCCCATTACCTTTAATTACAGATGATATATAATTGGATAATGGAACCGTGAAGTACCTCCATAAAATCGCTGTCATCTGGCAGAGCTCTCGCCAGTACTTCCAGCTCTCCAAACATATTTCCCCTTATCAAACAGTCAATCTGTTCGCCAGTATCTCCTGACTGTCCGTACCATTTTGCGGCGTCATCGTAGTCCATTAGCTCAGCGGCGGTCTCTGCTAAATCTCGGAACGCTTCTTTCTTCGCATGCTCATCCGGATCGTTTTTGATAAGATCGTAGACTGCTTTCGAGTCACCCACTTTTTTGAACATTTCTACAGCGAGGTCTCTGGAATCGGTTAAGATTGCTTAAGATTGATTAATATTGGTTAAAATCGGTTAAAATCGGGAAATATCGGCTAAGATTGCTTAAGATTGCTTGAGATCGGCTGAGATCGGTTAAGATTGGTTAATAATAATACACATAGTTAATTCTGAATGCAGAGAGTTTTTAGACCCAAACGTTGAGATTTTGTGCAGATAATGGTCTGTAAACGTAGTTTAGACAAGAAAATTTGGGTTTTCAGAAACAAAAATTGAGGTTTTGAGCGAAAAATGGTCTAAAAACTCGGTTTTAACAAGAGAAATCGGTTTTTGGCATTAAATAGATATGGCAGATGGATTTTTAACTCTTTACACTAAAAATGTTTTGAAAATGCTGTTTTTAAGCATTTTTCAGTTTTCATATCCAAAATTTGAGGTCTTGAGCTTATCTAGGTCTGGAAAGCCAGTTTTTCAGTGTGTAGCAGCAAAACGACCGAAAGTCAGGTGTAGAATGTCAAATGTCAGTTGAAATTGGTTAAAATGGGTAAAGATCGTTTAAGATCAGTTTAGATCGGCTATGATCGGTCAGGATTGGTTAAAATCGGCTAAGATCAGTTAAGATTGGTTAGGATCTGTTAAAACCGGCTGATATAATTATTTCATCGCTTGTTAGTGGTCATTCTCATTTACAATGATATTAAGAGAAACCCTTTCAAAAATTACTGTTTCATAACAGGAGACTTTATAATGATATTTTTTGAAACCGAGCTGTTATAAATGAGAATTGAAAACGTCTTGCGATGAAGTAGTTATTTTAGCCAATTTTAGCCGATCTCAAGCGATCTTAGCCAAGCTTAACCGATCTTAACCCAAAAATTGTTTTCCCATAGAGCAAACTCACTTCCTATCACACTGCAAAAACAGCTGTTTCGCCTCCTCATACTTATCCTGATACGCCATAACCTCCGCATTCCTCAATTCTCTCGACGTCATCAATCTCAACCGTTTCAACAGCTGAACACCAGCGTAATCGCCCAACTTCACAAAAGCGTGCTCGGCCGAATCGAACTGCTGCTTGAACAGTGCATACTGAGCAATCATAGTCCACAATTCCGAGTGAGGAGTTCTCTCTGCGTAGTCAATTGCCTCATCGAGTTTCATCGAATTCAAAAGATTCGTCACTTCCTGTTTCGCCTTGATCAGCACCTCTTGCAGTGCATTCTTCGTCGGCATCTCCGGATTCATCAGTATCTTTTCAAGGCTTACTGCGGTTACAGTAAGATTTTTGAATGATACAATGTTACCGTATACATTGGATTGTTCGAGTAGAGACGTTCCATCACAGATGAACAGTTTGTGTTTGTCCTTGAAGGCAAGCATGTTTTCTTCGTTCTGGAAATTAAGCTCATTGCTAACATTAGTTTTAATTAATTTTGGAACATTTTAAAACCCGGACATTCTGAAACTATGGTTTTCGTTCTGGAAATAACAGGAAATTTCAAATCGCTGTAACTCCGCCCATTTTTATCTTATACAAAATATGAAACTAGATTCTGAATCCTCATGACGTCAGCTATCCATTTATATTAATTTCAATTAGTTGTAATTAGTTGTAATTAGTTTTGAGACGTTTTGAAACTGAATGAAACTTTGATATTTCACACCTACTGAGTTAATCGGGTTTCATCGAAAATTTCCTCGTTTTATTCATTTTTTCAAATTTTTTTCGGTTCTAAAGCCTCCTAACTTACCGTATCCCACTTATAATCCCATATATCCTTCTTCTCACAAGCGTAAATCTTCGATAGCTGCTCACCATCAAACTCGTAGAGGAGAATTGAGAATGGGACTTCTGGAAATGAGATTTTTGGTGGAAAACTAGAAATATAACCCTAGAATTTCATTATTTTGGTCTCATAGCGGAAAGCATAGGTTCAGAAAAAAATGTCGTTTACCAAGTTTTTGACATTTCCAAGGTCTCACGGCGATTTTAAAGGCGCATATCCAAAATAAATTAATTTTTCATGTATTTTCGGTTATTGCTAGCCTAAAATTGCTGATGGATTTTCAAAATTTTTCGAAATTCTGAAATTTCTAAAATTGCTATAACCCTCTCAGCTTTCAACCAAACTCAAGTTCAGTTATATTTTCAGAGCTAGCACATTTTTAGCTCTAAAATGAGTATAATCATGCCAATATTCTTAAAAATTCATTTTTGTAGTTGACAACCTGTGCAGCTGTATTACTCCCTAGGTGTCACCCGTACCAAAAAGTTGTCAACTACAAAAATGAAGATCTGTATTTAAAAAAAAAAATTTCATACATTTTTAAGCCATAAAATAAGCTTAAACTCACGCTCAACAAGCTTCACAATTGCTAGACGATTATATTTACAATTCAATCTCATTGAGTCAATAGTCGCCGATATTGGAAAGCTTTTAGTAATCGAGCCATCCGATAAGTTTGCATAAAAGATACCACCACTTAGAAGCGCCTGGAAATCGAATTTATTTTAAAAATTCATATTTAAAAAAATACTATCACATACTATCACGTAGCTTATAGCGTCAATTTTTATTTTAAGAACCAAATGTTGGAACACAATATATTATTACAAAATATATTTCCGCCGTGAACTCTCAACACCGAAAAACAGATAAATATATTTTTGGACGACGTGACCTACGATGTTGGAAATTTCATATAAAAGATCCAAAAATCAGAAAGAAACTTCAGTCTCAATTATATTGACACGACTTCTTCCCTCATGAAGACATCCCTTCTCTTCGGCTTCATACTGCTCTATAGTTAGTTTGAAAGAATCTTTACTTCAATTTTAAGAGTTTTCAGTTCTCTCCGTCACTCTCGATGCAGCAAAAGGAGGTCTTAGTAAAGACGAGCAGAAGAAACTTATGGATGAAATCAATAAGGATCGTAGAAAAGTTTCAAAAGCATTCAAAGATCTGGTGAGATAGTATGAATTAGTCAATCGCAAATTAATAAAGAATAAATTTCAGTCCTAAGACACTGAACTCGAAAAAAAGGCTGCCGAGTTCAAGTGTGACAAAAAGCCTCCAATTTGGTTACAATGGAACAGTGTGACACAGGATTTCCGGAAAGAAGCTGATCATGATCATGACCCAAATTTTGAATTATACGACTCGAGAGTTGTAAAAATTGGTTGCTCAAAAGAAGTCAAGTGCACAGAGAAACTTGTGAAAGACCCAGAAATACCTGAGAAGTTAGTTGGGAAAGAGATGGTTATGCTTGGAGGGTGTTTTATTAATCCACACGATAGTTCGACGGATCCAATACAAAAAAACTTTACGTTAGTCCCAAAAGGTAAAAAATATGGAGACGTGCTCGGAATCAAGTTATCTTCATCTGGCCGAGTCTTCAATCTGTTCGTCTTCATTGCTATTATGGTCTTCAACTTTTGAGTGATATGAGAATTGATTAAGGGTTTTAAACCTTAATTTACAAGTGATGAGAATTGAATAAAGATTTTAAAATCCTAATTTACACGTTGTACACGGAAAAAATTGGAAAATTTGCGTCTAAAATTGATATTGAAATTTTAGAAACATTCATTTTTTTGCTTTGGAAACGCTTTCAGTGATCAGTGAAGCATTCAACAAAATTAGATTTCGTTTTCGGAATCAGCAAAAGTATTCAAAAGAATATGAGCCAATTTAAAAGGAATAGCTACTGGAACCCTCCCTAGTCAGTTCTCTAAAAAAATCATATTTAAAAAACAAGCATACCATCAAAAAGAAGGTGTCACCAATGCAAATCGCACATATCTCGTCTTTACTGCCGAACTGGAATAGGAAGAATTAGAAATTACTATTTTTTCTGGAAAGCACTCATTTTTCGGAATTTTTAATGCTAAAAACCAAGAAAAATACCAAAAACCAGGAAAGTTACGGATTTTCGAAACATTTCGAAAATTCCTTTTCACGTAACTTCTGTATTTTTATCCAATTCAATTTGATTTAAATTTATGAAATCACGGAGTCAAGACGCTTCAAATGAGTATAATCACGCCTACATTTGGAGTAAGTTGGGTCCCACCACGAAAACTACAGTACCCCAGGCGGTTTTCGTGGCGGGACTCAACTTGCTTCGAATTTAGGCATGATTATACTCATTCGAAGCGTCTTGTCACGTTGAATCCAATAATTCAGGTATCAGAAGAAAATTCGGAGAATTAGGGGAGTTACGGTAGGCTTAGTGTAAATAAGGTTTTTGAAAATTTTCGAAAATCCATAACTAAGCTAATTTTTGACGTAGAAACATAGTTTTAGGTGAAAAATGATGGGAATCTCTTTTACTTTTTGTGGAAAATAATTTATTTCAAAAAAATGACTGAGCCCAAAATTCTCGAAAATCAGTGACATCCTAGGTTTTTAACATTTTTGCTCGGTTTTTAACTCAAATGTTCAGAAAAATGTGGTTTTTAATGAAAAAAACAAATAAAAATATTTTCACCACTAACCGATCTCTTGCCTCCATACTCCCCAGGCCTTTGTTGCTCCTCCAAATTGTATTCAGCTGGGGAAAAAAACCTTTTCAAAAAATCAACAATTTTCCCTAATACCTGCTTTGCCCGGAATATGAATGCCTGCTTGCACCGAGTTATACTTTGGTAGTACAAAATGCCAAATGCAATACCGATCCTTATTCGCCACCACTGCACACATACCGTTGACACACAGAAATTTCGGCGGGATAGTTGTGAAATTGTGGTCAATCGACGTGCCAATGCTATTGCACAGTTGGCAGTAATACTAAATCGGGGTAATTTTTAAAAACTGGAGTTAATTAAGTAATTAGTCACACCTGATTCGGGTTAAGACTCTGGTCGTCTTGACGGCTAACAATTACACAGTGATCATGGAAGAATGCCATGTTTTCAAAGTAGGTCACCGTTTTTGGGTGTTTTTCATCGGTCTGGAAAAGAATTGATAACGTTGGATCAGTAAGATCAGTTAAGATCATCTGAAGTCTGTTAAAATTGGTTCAGATTGTTCAATATCCGTTAAAATCGGTTACTGTACCTCCAGAATTGGGTGACTGAAGTTATGAGAGCAAAGTTACTGTAGCTGACACATATAAATCCCTCAAATAAATGGAAAAAAGAACTTTTAAAACCAATTTTCCTCAATTTCACGGAATTTTTTTCAAAACGTTGGCAACTACAAATTTGTAGTCCATTAAATTCCCTACAATCTCATACACATCAAAATTTTCAAATCCTGTCACCAAAACAAGTTATGCGCCTTTAAAGCTCCGGGTACATTTAAATATACTCCTAATGCGCTAATTATCAAATCTTATCGGTTGAAAAACTAAATAAAAAAAAAGGTCGGCCAGGGTATAGTAGAAATCCGTCTTACTGTCAAAAAAATTTTGGAAAACTTGAAGTTGTAAAGAAAGTCACCGTTTTAGGTGTTTTTCATCGGTCTGAAAGAAAATTGATAGCCTTGGATCGGTCAAGATCGGTTAAATCTCGGTTAAGATCAATTACTATCGTTTGAGATAGCTTCAGATTTGTTAAGATTGGCTAAGATCGGTTATGATCGGTAAAGATAAACGTTTCGAAGCAGGGTTTATTTATTTCATTCCTCTCATAGTCCACTATCCATGTACCTTTCAGTTTTTCCGGCTTCCAGTAGATATAGGTTTATAATTTATAGTTTTCTAATTTTTCAAGTTAATTAAAACTTAAAAAAAATTGTATATCAATGTATTGAACATGTAGTAAATTGTATTTAACAAGTCTATAACTCTCACAATTACATTGATTGTAATAAATTATTATGATTATTATGTACCAATCAATATCCCACAACTCACCTTATGATCGTAGAACATAACAGTATACTGCGAGAGCTCCTCTCTTTGGAAGACATAGACGATGGCGTCGACCAGCGCTCCCCACTGCAAAATTATATATATATATATTTTTTTGTTGTTGGATTATGTGAGAACAATTTTTTGTGCTACAATTACAGTACTTTTTGTTTGGTGGCCTAGAATTGAAGAATTCTAGATCACCAGCCTAAATTTCAAAATGACCATGTAGAATTACTATTCCAATTAAACATTTGTTGTCGAATTCGAATTCTTTTCCCAAAACTGTGAGACCTGTTCCTGAGCCTTTGAGGTTACAATTTTTGCGTTTTAGTGAACTTTTCGGCCATTTTCACTGGCAGTAAATAATTTTTACAGTGAAGAATCAGAATCTATACTCAAATTTAGTGTTTTTCACGTTTTTCGCTACCAAAGTTATCTAAATTGACTACAGATTCTAAGCCCAGCTACAGTAACCCATCTACAATACTAAACTCACTTTAAACTCCGGTCTCACGTGTCCAATGAACAAATTTCCATCCGCCGCAATCGACATTCGTAGTCCAGTGCCTTCCCAACAAATTCCCGTGATACGAGTCTCGAAATGTTGGAAGAATCCGATTTTCTACAAAATATGGCTTCTCATCCATTTAAAATTGAAATCTTACATGTCCATACGCAGACAGAAAATGGATATGAGAGTGCCGGGGCTCTTCTTTATCCAGGTCTGTTCCCGAAATAGCAATAAATGCTCCGTTGGGAGACCACTTGGCTCCAGTGATTTTTACATTGGGGAGGCGGACCACTACGGGCTCTGAAAGATATAATTAGATAGCTGAAAGTGTGACAAACTCGAATTTGTCATTAGTTTTCTGTCTTATAACATCTAATCGGTTTAGATCGTTAAAAATTGGCTAAGATCGGTTAAGATTGGTTCATATTGTTTAAAGTTGGTTGAAATCGGTTTGGATCGGTTAAGATCGTTTAAAACTGGCCGAGATTGGTTTCTCAACTAGTACTATGCCCCTAATATAGTAAAGTTAGATTTAAGACTCATTATTGTACCTTCCGGCCAGGCTAAAATGTCATTTTGGTGATTTTGGTCTTTGGCCCTGCCCTCGGTACAAATAATGAGTATTACGCCAATCTTTAATATAACAGAGACATAGTACTAGCTCAGGGACCAATCTTAGCCGATCTAAACCGATCTTAACCAATCTTAGCCAATCTAGTTTCCTTCATTTCTGTTTCCTAACTCATTTCCAGAAAGTTCGCTGCGGAAATGTTTAAAAAGTAGGACTATAGTTTTCTGTCCATCCGTGTGTCTGTTTGTCCATGTTACTAAAATTTCTTATAGAAAAATCTCAAATATTATATTAGAAGAAGAACTCTCAGACACACAGACAGATTTAGGTATAGTAGTACATTAGTCGGGCGCGAAGGGGTCCGTGTCAATTACAAAAATTCTAATTTACGTGCGACCTGTAGCTTCTATTACATGAAACCTCGGATCTTAACCGATTTTAACCGATCCTTGCCAACCTCAGCCGATCTCAGCCGATCTTAACCAATCTAAATCTAAACCAATCTTAGCCGATCTTAATCAACCTTAGCTAATCTTAGCCAATCTTAACCGATTTTAAACTATCTCAACCGATCTCAACCAATTTTAGCCAATCTAAACCGATCTTAGCCAATCTCAGCCATCTCAACTCGGGATCCTTCCCTAATGACTAAAAAGTTTCTCATATTCCCACTTACCTGGATCTTGAATCGACCTCATCAACTGCAGAATCCCCCTCTGATAAGCCACCATAAACCTGGGACGATCCGGTGGGATGGGTTGATGAGGTTCACTACTCTTATCCGGTTCCACGTATTCCCTATGTGGTTTCTGTGTTGGATAGTTGTTAAACACCGCCGTGCCTTGAGGTTCCCTCTCCTTCGCCATCTCCTTCTCCCACTCTTTTTCCATTTCCTCCATTACCGCTTTCGATTTGAGAGTGGGACTCCAGTACTTGATCACAACTATTTCCTCCCGTTGGTTTTCTTCTGGATGAACTTTATTTTATTGGGAAATTTCGGGGAAAAAATTAAAACATTACTTTTGGCGAGAGCTTGCTCCAAATCCTCCGTTTCCAGGCAGTGCATTGGGATGTCCAGCTGAAAAATGTGGCGGTGAGAGTGTGGGGAGACGCAGAGAACATTTGAGGCAATTCTAGATATTTTCAGCACGAAAATAGTCTATTTTTTAATTTTATTTTAGCCTATTTTAGCATATTTTAGCCTATTTTAGCCTAACATACCCTATTTTAAGCTCAAAAACTTTAAAAATGTGATTTTTGTTATTTATAAGCTCTGGGACCCGAATTTCAGCTGAAACTGTTCACATTTGGCACCAAATGATGTTTTTGAAAATAAAATCGAGCACTAAAATAAAATTTAATTCAAAAACTGTGATTTTGAGCTTTTAGAAACAAAAATGCTTTTAAAAAAACAATTTAACTTAAAAACGTACTTTTGACTTCAAAAAAAAAACGTATACTTGGTTTAAAAAACTTAGTTTTGACTAAAAAAAAAACGTATTTTTTACTTGAAAAAGACTAATGTTTGGGTCAAAAAACTTAGTTTTTGCTCCAAAACTCAGTTCTGATTTAAAAACTTAGTTTTGAGCTCAAAAATCCAATTTTCCCAGTAAAAATACCACTTTTTTGCCATTTTGTTGCCCCAAAAACCCCATTTTCACTCACAAAATGCGATCCAGTCTCATCGAACACCACCACTTTCCCATCAGCAGTTCCAAATATCAACATCTCTCCATCCGGTGCCCACTGAAAGAAAAAAAACTTCATTTGTCCCACTACAAACTACAAACTACAACTCACCTCACACGCCGCTAGTTGCATATCCAATTCCTTATTCCAAATCCGGTTTCCCTCCAGGGTTCCTACTATAACATTACCATCCGCATAGGCAATAGCAATTTTTGTTCCATCTTGGTTCCAGACGATTCCAACGACAACACTTTTGTTTCTGTAATAGAAAAAATTGAGCGATTTTTAGCGCCTAGCCTATATACAGTACCGGACAAAAAAGTGTCAACTTGACTGTTTTCAGTGGAAAATGACCAACTTTGAGAGTGTGTCATAGTAGCTCTGATTGTTACACTAAGAAAACTTTCAATGGATTATATAGATTGAACGTAGAGCTCCATTTTTGTAGTTGACAACTTTTTTGTACGAACGCTCCCTAGGCAGTTATGGTCATTTTAAGACGACAGCTCAAAAATCGCACTATTTTGCACTGAAATTTGTCGATTTGAGGAAAAAATTACTTTGTCGATATGTAACTCTCTAGGGAGTGTCCGTACAAAAAAGTTATCAACTACAAAAATGGAGCTCTACGTTTAATCTATATGATCCATTAAAAGTTTTCTTAGTGTAACAATCAGAGCTACTATGACACACTCTCAAAGTTGGTCATTTTCCACTGAAAACAGACAAAGTTCATACCTTTTTGTCCGGTACTGTAGGTAGTTCGGGGGGACGGTTTTCAGGGTCTCACAGCGATTTTAAAGTCGCATATCCTAAATAGATGAATTTTTCATGTAATTTCGAATATTGCTACCCTAAAATTGCTTATGGATTTTCAAAACTTATCAATATACTAAAATTAGTAAAAATTGCTGTAACTCTCACAGTTTTCTGCCAAACTTAATTTCAGTTCTATTTTTCGAATTTGCACATTTTCAGCTTTCAAATGAGTATAATCATGCATGTATCCTCAAACATTCACTTCTGTAGTTGACATGATTTTTATACGTGTCTTAATTACCTTTGCAGCTCCATAATTCCCTAGGACTCCCCCGTAGAAAAAAGTCATCAACTACAAAAATGAATAACTGGGTTTTATCTAAAATTTCTACAAAAATTGGGGTATTGGGACAAAAATTATGATCAAGACACGTTCTCAAAGTTAAGAATCACAAATTCAGCGCGTTTTTAACTAAATATTTCCTTTTTTTAAACAAAAATTACTAATTCTTGTTTAAAAAAAAGGTTTTTGTGCCAGAAAACTGCATAATTTGCTCACCTATTATTAATCATCTCCTCCACCCATTGCTCATTGAACAATCCCCACACAATTATCAACCCAGATGTGTCGCTAGTCGTCAACTTCTGATGATTCTCATTCCACGTCGCAATCAGTACCGTCGCTGAAACCACCCCAGTTAACACCTATACTTCACCACTCTCACCACTTTGATGCCCCTCCAATGTCTGATTGACAATCAGGGAGGCTGTTGCGGGATTCTGTTTTGTGTCCACCGGGTCCAACCCGATTTTCACCACTTTGAGGGTACCCAGGGCTCCACCACAGGTTATGTAGTTGTTGTTATAATTCCACTCGGAGAAATGGAGCTGTGCGTTGTCAGGGAGACTCATGTTGAACTGAATAATATATTTTTCTGGTTAAAAATAGTTTTTCAAGCCTAAAATCCAGATAAAAAAGGTTAAAAAACTCACTTTTCGAAAAACACACATATGAATCTTCGATATCGTCTTCTCATTATAATTCGCCATGGAGTTTAAGACGGGCGGTGCCATTTTTGAGATCATTGTGACTTTGAATTGGGTAATACAAGAAATAGGTGCTCCGGGGTGGTGAAACGGGCGTTGTTGTCAAGGGCAACCGGGAAAGAGAGAGAGAAGAGGAGGAGGGAGACACAGACATTAAAGAAAAGGGGAAAAGGGGGATATGTGTATGTCTGTGGGAAGGATATAATTAGTATATGGAAAAAAAGGACAGGTGGAGGAAATATGAGGGAAAGAGGGGGAAATGTGTTCGTAATTAACTATTCGGACTTTAGAAGAAAATTTCAAAACGAAAATTGCAGAATTTCAGACGAAAACTTCAGAATTTCAAGTGCGAAAATTTCAGAATTCTAATAAAAAATTTCTGAATTTCAGAAGAAAATTTCAGAATTTAGAGACAAAAATTTCAGAACTTAGAGACAAAAATTTCTGAATTTCAGACAAAAATTTTCGAATTTCAGAAAAAGAACTGAAGCCGTTTTTTCCCGTTTTAATTCAATTATTATTCTATTTTTGCACTGAAAATCCAGTATTTTCAGGTTTTCAGAAATTGCAACCGATGAAAAAAGGTCCCATTCTTTATGAAAAATTAAATTATCTATATTATGAGCCAGAAAAAACGAGAATTTTGGTCAGAAAATGACTTTTTAAATACAGAAAAAAACGATTTTCAGTAAAAGATGATTTTCAGAAATTTAGGCAACAATTTTCTTTTCAAAATTAAAAATGTACCAGTTTCAAGCATCCTCGAGTACATTAAGTGCAATTTTCATGAGAACATGTTTTCTGCCAAAAACGTTATACTCATTTTTCTGAAATTTTTTTTTTCTGTATCAAAAAAGTTATTTTCTGGCATATAAAATAAAGAATTGAATTTTACACAATTCTGATTGATAACCTGAAAAATCTGCATTTTCGGTGCAAAACACGAAATAATTGACCTAAAAAAATTACAGCCAAATTCAGAAAGTCTTTTTTTAAAGCATAAAACTCACATAATTTTTCTCTGACGTGAGAAAAAATGCCGGAACTTTTTTGTTGTGACAATATCCCACTCTCTATATACATTTTCACTATATAGCGGCAGACTGGCAAATTTCTGTGACAGTATTTATTTAAGAGACATGTTGAGTATGGTATGCAGTGTCCAATAAACCCAACCCAGAAAATGTTGTCATGACTATTCTGATTCGTCTGGAATTCATTAAAAAAAACAAAAAAATCAAGCCACCTAGGGGACTCGAACCCCTGACCTTAAGATTAAAAGTCTCACGCTCTACCAACTGAGCTAAGGAGGCTCCGCTCAATTGTCTCTGGTAAATACTATTCAAAAGGCGGGTTGGAGAGAAGAGACAGTCAGAGAAACTGGTCAGGAAACTAACGGTATATTGCAATTTATGGACCTATTCTGGGGTAGCAAAATATAGTTTTTTTGCTTATTTTTTGCTATCCCAAATCTCTTATAATTTCCTCACGTCGGACTAATGAACCATCTATGCTAAAGTCAAATATTTTTGGTTTGGTACCCAGGGTCATACAGGAAGTTTTTCTTTATTGAGAGCTAACCGATGGTCTTTTGACCATTTGATGATGGCCTCGGTGGCTGCGGGGAGAGGGCTACCGACGGCGTCTTTTTGGCAGAATCGCGTACAGTTTCAGATCATCCGCGAATTGCTTACAGCGAACATTTTGTGGAAGAGCACTAGGAATAGTGTTCACAAAGATACCAAACAGCGAGATCACGGAGCCCTGCTTAACCCCACAGATCGCTGTTCTTTTGCTAGAAAACGAAGAACCCCACTTTTACCTTAAAAACTCAATTTTTCAAAAATTCACTTATCCACGAGACTAAATTCTTATTAAGCTTCAGTTCTTGGAGTTTATCGAGCAGTTGGCAATGGAGCACTCGATCGAAAGCTTTGGCGAAAACAAAATCGATTAGATCTACTTAGTGTCCCTTGTCAATGTCCTCAGTCCATTCATTCATTGATTTAAACATACATGTTGTTGTAGATTTCCTTGGCAGAAATCCGTGCTGGGAACTGTTTCAGAATTGGATATCGCTAAGATGACTATGCTTGATGTTATCGTGCCTCGCAGCTCGTTGGCTATCATCATGTAACCGTTCTTTTTCTTTCGTACGACCCTCCAATCAACACGGAAAATCCAGACAACCTAATCGGCGGAACACCGCAATAGGACACTTCTAACTGTTTCCCGTGTCTATCGCTCATAACTTGTGTATTTCGGATCACGTACTAACTTCAAAGGAGTCGAGTCAGTATCACCGTATGAAGATAATCATCGCGATATGACAAAGTTAACAACTACTTATTTATAGTGACCCAACTTTAAAATTGTACCTTTTCGAGAGAACCAAATTGAGTATTGGCGAACCAACGCTACTTGATGATTCACCGATCACAACACAAACTAAACAACTACTAACTCATAGTGACCCAACTCTAAAATTGTACCGTTTTCGAATGAACCAAATTGAGTATTGGCGAACCAACGCTACTTGATGATTCACCGATCACAACACAAACTCAACAACTACTAACTCATAGTGACCCAACTCTAAAATTGTACCGTTTTCGAATGAACCAAATTGAGTATTGGCGAACCAACGCTACTTGATGATTCACCGATCACAACACAAACTCAACAACTACTAACTCATAGTGACCCAACTTTAAAATTGTACCGTTTTCGAATGAACCAAATTGAGTATTGGCGAACCAACGCTACTTGATGATTCACCGATCACAACACAAACTGAACAACTACTAACTCATAGTGACCCAACTTTAAAATTGTACCGTTTTCGAATGAACCAAATTGAGTATTGGCGAACCAACGCTACTTGATGATTCACCGATCACAACACAAACTCAACAACTACTAACTCATAGTGACCCAACTCTAAAATTGTACCGTTTTCGAATGAACCAAATTGAGTATTGGCGAACCAACGCTACTTGATGATTCACCGATCACAACACAAACTCAACAACTACTAACTCATAGTGACCCAACTTTAAAATTGTACCGTTTTCGAATGAACCAAATTGAGTATTGGCGAACCAACGCTACTTGATGATTCACCGATCACAACACAAACTGAACAACTACTAACTCATAGTGACCCAACTCTAAAATTGTACCGTTTTCGAATGAACCAAATTGAGTATTGGCGAACCAACGCTACTTGATGATTCACCGATCACAACACAAACTCAACAACTACTAACTCATAGTGACCCAACTCTAAAATTGTACCGTTTTCGAGAGAACCAAATTGAGTATTGGCGAACCAACGCTACTTGATGATTCACCGATCACAACACAAACTGAACAACTACTAACTCATAGTGACCCAACTCTAAAATTGTACCGTTTTCGAGAGAACCAAATTGAGTATTGGCGAACCAACGCTACTAGATGATTCACCGATCACAACACAAACTAAACAACTACTAACTCATAGTGACCCAACTCTAAAATTGTACCGTTTTCGAATGAACCAAATTGAGTATTGGCGAACCAACGCTACTTGATGATTCACCGATCACAACACAAACTGAACAACTACTAACTCATAGTGACCCAACTCTAAAATTGTACCGTTTTCGAATGAACCAAATTGAGTATTGGCGAACCAACGCTACTTGATGATTCACCGATCACAACACAAACTGAACAACTACTAACTCATAGTGACCCAACTCTAAAATTGTACCGTTTTCGAATGAACCAAATTGAGTATTGGCGAACCAACGCTACTTGATGATTCACCGATCACAACACAAACTCAACAACTACTAACTCATAGTGACCCAACTCTAAAATTGTACCGTTTTCGAGAGAACCAAATTGAGTATTGGCGAACCAACGCTACTAGATGATTCACCGATCACAACACAAACTAAACAACTACTAACTCATAGTGACCCAACTCTAAAATTGTACCGTTTTCGAATGAACCAAATTGAGTATTGGCGAACCAACGCTACTTGATGATTCACCGATCACAACACAAACTCAACAACTACTAACTCATAGTGACCCAACTCTAAAATTGTACCGTTTTCGAATGAACCAAATTGAGTATTGGCGAACCAACGCTACTTGATGATTCACCGATCACAACACAAACTGAACAACTACTAACTCATAGTGACCCAACTCTAAAATTGTACCGTTTTCGAATGAACCAAATTGAGTATTGGCGAACCAACGCTACTTGATGATTCACCGATCACAACACAAACTCAACAACTACTAACTCATAGTGACCCAACTTTAAAATTGTACCGTTTTCGAGAGAACCAAATTGAGTATTGGCGAACCAACGCTACTTGATGATTCACCGATCACAACACAAACTCAACAACTACTAACTCATAGTGACCCAACTCTAAAATTGTACCGTTTTCGAGAGAACCAAATTGAGTATTGGCGAACCAACGCTACTTGATGATTCACCGATCACAACACAAACTAAACAACTACTAACTCATAGTGACCCAACTCTAAAATTGTACCGTTTTCGAATGAACCAAATTGAGTATTGGCGAACCAACGCTACTTGATGATTCACCGATCACAACACAAACTCAACAACTACTAACTCATAGTGACCCAACTCTAAAATTGTACCGTTTTCGAATGAACCAAATTGAGTATTGGCGAACCAACGCTACTTGATGATTCACCGATCACAACACAAACTCAACAACTACTAACTCATAGTGACCCAACTTTAAAATTGTACCGTTTTCGAGAGAACCAAATTGAGTATTGGCGAACCAACGCTACTTGATGATTCACCGATCACAACACAAACTAAACAACTACTAACTCATAGTGACCCAACTTTAAAATTGTACCGTTTTCGAATGAACCAAATTGAGTATTGGCGAACCAACGCTACTTGATGATTCACCGATCACAACACAAACTCAACAACTACTAACTCATAGTGACCCAACTCTAAAATTGTACCGTTTTCGAATGAACCAAATTGAGTATTGGCGAACCAACGCTACTTGATGATTCACCGATCACAACACAAACTCAACAACTACTAACTCATAGTGACCCAACTCTAAAATTGTACCGTTTTCGAATGAACCAAATTGAGTATTGGCGAACCAACGCTACTTGATGATTCACCGATCACAACACAAACTAAACAACTACTAACTCATAGTGACCCAACTTTAAAATTGTACCTTTTCGAGAGAACCAAATTGAGTATTGGCGAACCAACGCTACTTGATGATTCACCGATCACAACACAAACTCAACAACTACTAACTCATAGTGACCCAACTTTAAAATTGTACCGTTTTCGAATGAACCAAATTGAGTATTGGCGAACCAACGCTACTTGATGATTCACCGATCACAACACAAACTAAACAACTACTAACTCATAGTGACCCAACTTTAAAATTGTACCTTTTCGAGAGAACCAAATTGAGTATTGGCGAACCAACGCTACTTGATGATTCACCGATCACAACACAAACTCAACAACTACTAACTCATAGTGACCCAACTTTAAAATTGTACCGTTTTCGAATGAACCAAATTGAGTATTGGCGAACCAACGCTACTTGATGATTCACCGATCACAACACAAACTCAACAACTACTAACTCATAGTGACCCAACTTTAAAATTGTACCGTTTTCGAATGAACCAAATTGAGTATTGGCGAACCAACGCTACTTGATGATTCACCGATCACAACACAAACTCAACAACTACTAACTCATAGTGACCCAACTTTAAAATTGTACCGTTTTCGAATGAACCAAATTGAGTATTGGCGAACCAACGCTACTTGATGATTCACCGATCACAACACAAACTAAACAACTACTAACTCATAGTGACCCAACTTTAAAATTGTACCGTTTTCGAATGAACCAAATTGAGTATTGGCGAACCAACGCTACTTGATGATTCACCGATCACAACACAAACTCAACAACTACTAACTCATAGTGACCCAACTTTAAAATTGTACCGTTTTCGAATGAACCAAATTGAGTATTGGCGAACCAACGCTACTTGATGATTCACCGATCACAACACAAACTCAACAACTACTAACTCATAGTGACCCAACTCTAAAATTGTACCGTTTTCGAATGAACCAAATTGAGTATTGGCGAACCAACGCTACTTGATGATTCACCGATCACAACACAAACTAAACAACTACTAACTCATAGTGACCCAACTTTAAAATTGTACCGTTTTCGAATGAACCAAATTGAGTATTGGCGAACCAACGCTACTTGATGATTCACCGATCACAACACAAACTCAACAACTACTAACTCATAGTGACCCAACTTTAAAATTGTACCGTTTTCGAATGAACCAAATTGAGTATTGGCGAACCAACGCTACTTGATGATTCACCGATCACAACACAAACTCAACAACTACTAACTCATAGTGACCCAACTCTAAAATTGTACCGTTTTCGAATGAACCAAATTGAGTATTGGCGAACCAACGCTACTTGATGATTCACCGATCACAACACAAACTCAACAACTACTAACTCATAGTGACCCAACTCTAAAATTGTACCGTTTTCGAATGAACCAAATTGAGTATTGGCGAACCAACGCTACTTGATGATTCACCGATCACAACACAAACTCAACAACTACTAACTCATAGTGACCCAACTCTAAAATTGTACCGTTTTCGAATGAACCAAATTGAGTATTGGCGAACCAACGCTACTTGATGATTCACCGATCACAACACAAACTCAACAACTACTAACTCATAGTGACCCAACTCTAAAATTGTACCGTTTTCGAATGAACCAAATTGAGTATTGGCGAACCAACGCTACTTGATGATTCACCGATCACAACACAAACTCAACAACTACTAACTCATAGTGACCCAACTCTAAAATTGTACCGTTTTCGAATGAACCAAATTGAGTATTGGCGAACCAACGCTACTTGATGATTCACCGATCACAACACAAACTCAACAACTACTAACTCATAGTGACCCAACTTTAAAATTGTACCGTTTTCGAATGAACCAAATTGAGTATTGGCGAACCAACGCTACTTGATGATTCACCGATCACAACACAAACTCAACAACTACTAACTCATAGTGACCCAACTCTAAAATTGTACCGTTTTCGAATGAACCAAATTGAGTATTGAGGAACCAACGCTACTTGATGATTCACCGATCACAACACAAACTCAACAACTACTAACTCATAGTGACCCAACTTTAAAATTGTACCGTTTTCGAATGAACCAAATTGAGTATTGGCGAACCAACGCTACTTGATGATTCACCGATCACAACACAAACTCAACAACTACTAACTCATAGTGACCCAACTCTAAAATTGTACCGTTTTCGAATGAACCAAATTGAGTATTGGCGAACCAACGCTACTTGATGATTCACCGATCACAACACAAACTCAACAACTACTAACTCATAGTGACCCAACTCTAAAATTGTACCGTTTTCGAATGAACCAAATTGAGTATTGGCGAACCAACGCTACTTGATGATTCACCGATCACAACACAAACTCAACAACTACTAACTCATAGTGACCCAACTCTAAAATTGTACCGTTTTCGAATGAACCAAATTGAGTATTGGCGAACCAACGCTACTTGATGATTCACCGATCACAACACAAACTCAACAACTACTAACTCATAGTGACCCAACTCTAAAATTGTACCGTTTTCGAATGAACCAAATTGAGTATTGGCGAACCAACGCTACTTGATGATTCACCGATCACAACACAAACTCAACAACTACTAACTCATAGTGACCCAACTCTAAAATTGTACCGTTTTCGAATGAACCAAATTGAGTATTGAGGAACCAACGCTACTTGATGATTCACCGATCACAACACAAACTCAACAACTACTAACTCATAGTGACCCAACTCTAAAATTGTACCGTTTTCGAATGAACCAAATTGAGTATTGGCGAACCAACGCTACTTGATGATTCACCGATCACAACACAAACTCAACAACTACTAACTCATAGTGACCCAACTTTAAAATTGTACCGTTTTCGAATGAACCAAATTGAGTATTGGCGAACCAACGCTACTTGATGATTCACCGATCACAACACAAAGTCAACCTATCTTGACTGAACGTCCTTAACAACCTAATTTTTTGAAAATCAATCCTAAAAGTGAACAGTCTTCGACAAGCATTCAACTTCAGCCATGGTAAATTTCCCTTAGATAAGAATGGTGGGAGAAGTGAAGAACAATAAAATATCTATATTCTAGGACTTATAACTTACGTCTCTCCAAACGATCGTCAACTGATTGGGTTCATCTCCTCGACCCATTGTCCTCTTGTCACTCGTAGATTGCACTCGACCATTCCTTGTTCTTTGCGACGGTTGATTCCCTCTCGCTTCACTTCAACACTGAAAAAGAAAACACTTTGTAAACTTAGTGAGCAAATAGGGAATATATGTACGACATAAATCATGGATATGGGGGATATTTCAAAGATGGTCAAAAAAGAGGCAATAGATGAGTCACTATCCAGTACGGAGAAAAAGTGGACGACTGAGCCAAGAAGATAGTGTGAGGAGACAGAGGGACAGTGGGAGGAGTCTAGAAAGAAAGCGGTCATCTGCTGGTCAATAGGATAGGACATCAAAAGTGATAGTCTAATCAACATCACGTTACGCTAAATCCCTAAAAACCCCAACTCACCGTTCATCGCTTTCTTGCGAACAGCATCTCGCACTCGACTGCTCCTCATCCTTCACGACGGCTGGCTTCCTCTCGATCCTCATCACTTTAGCACTGAAAAAGAAAACACTAATTTGTAAACTTAGTAAGCAAATAGGGAATATAAGTATAAGATAAGTAATGGTTATGGAGATACCACAAAGATGGTCAATAAAAAAGAAACTAGATGAGTCACCATCCAGTACAGTGAGATAGTGGACGACTGAGCCAAGAAGATAGTGTGAGGGGGACAGTGGGAGGAGTCAAGAAAGAAAGGGGCCATCTGCTGGTCCAGTAAGATAGATTTCCCATGAAGATAAGTGAGCAGGTGGTTTTGTGTTAGCATTAAATAGGACAGTGTCTATCATGTTGTCTTAAGAAAGGGTAAGAGTGGACTGCTCGGTGGTGAGAGAGAGAAAGGGACAACTGACTGTGTTCTACCAGTCTGACCTCATTTGACCTGGCGGTGTGGTCTATTCGTCATCCTCCATTCGATTTCCCAGGAAGATAAGTGACAGATGGCTGTCAAGTCGAGTGAAGAACAATGAGAACACAGGGCGACTTTTTCACATTTATGATTAATGACGCGCTCTCACCTCTCCCTATGAGTATTGTTTGCGGACCGCTCGCAGATCACAACCGGCCACGTTTGGGGTAAGAATTATTTATTTATTTATTTAATTTCAAGGGATAAAGAATTATAAGATACAAAAAAGACTTGAAACATGTCCCTCACGAGACAGTTTCAGGTTTAAAAAAAAGAGGATAATTCAAGGAGCAATAGCAAGGGACAATTACAGGGTTGAATGAGACAAGTGAAATTGCTAAAAACGGGGAAACCGTGTTATATGAATGAGATAAAAGAGGAAAGCGAATTAGGCAGTAGGAGAAACTGTGAATATGTACAACTATAAGGAGAAAAGAAAGAAAAAATTAGAACTGGGTGATTGAGGAATCGAGTAAAGTAATACATTGTGAAGGGGAAAGAAAAGAATTGACATTTTAGGTAATGGCATTCCAATACGGAATAGTGAAGGATAAAAAATTATGAGACAGGTGGGAGAGATAGATAAGAGTCATGGGTGTTCTGGGAGAATTTGACAGTCTGACATAGGCATTACGGAAGGGAAAGTGAGACAATGAATTTGTACAGAAGGAGTAATTGGGCTCTGAGTCTACGGTATCTAATAGAGTGCATAGAGGGGAGTTCCAAGCGATGCGCGTAGAAAGAACACGAGATGTTGCAACGCTAGAGAGTTTTTCTAGAGAATACTCTGAGGGTGAATTCCAGTAGTCTAGAGAGACGAGCTGAGGGGGACAGGCAGAAAATAACAGAACAATGGATAGGAAGCACATAAGTTTTGAATAGGAAGGAGTAGAAAGCAGGGTTGCTAGATTTGAAAGATTTTAAGATCTGGGTGGAATGAAGACGGGCTAGAGCCACACGGTTCGATTAATGAGAGCGCGAAATTTGATCAGGTTCAACAAAAAGGCGAATGCCAATTATGCGTGCAACTATGGACCAACAGCTAATTTTCCACCATTCAAAAATAATAAACACGAATCTCCATTAGCCAGTTTTGCAGATTTCTTGCTACATAATCCACGGGCTAGCATATAATGGTGGAAGGTTCAAGATATTTTCAGGTATGGCCATGTTATGTTGTTAAGAGAGCTTGACAGACAAGGAGGCACAATCCGCATCAGCAAGCCATCGACCAATCCGTTCCATCCGTTGACCATCGATTCCACCGGCGACTCAAACATGTTACGACTGTATCTGCTTGTTCCATCAGCTTTCCGGAAATCTCAACTTCCGCTTCCTCCACTCCACAGCTCAGAGTACAATTCCAGTTGACTTCATTTGAGGTCATGTGGAATTTCAAAGCATTGATCCTTTGGCGTCGCATGTCAAAAATTGCACTGTAGACGGACACTTCAATTGAGCCACAATTGCTGGTCCTTTCATCTTCTAACACTCCTCCTTTGCCAGTGCACCCTCCCGACACGCAAAACAGACGGTGAAGGCTTGTACTGTTGCCGTGCAAGTGTCTTGTTTCTTTGTCCGCACGACCGTCTGATTTTGGAACTCCAATTGAACCAATGCTGTTGACGAAGCAGTGGTCCAGAGTTGATTCTCCTTGAAGTAGACGGATGTGCCGAATTCGTTTCTCTGCAGGAAGGTTGATGCGATGATGTCCTCCAATGCCAGCCTTCTGCATGTACAGTCTTCATACGTGCCTTGTCCGGTGCAAGTGCAGATATTTTGATCAGACACACAGTCAAACTGTTCAGCGAGTGTAGAACATTATAGTTCTCCAATCATTCTTTTCGAAGGGTGTTCATTTCTGCGTTTCTGTCTAATTTATTGTTCCAATTTCCTGTATCCGTTGCACAATTTCAACTTTTTCTTTTTCTTATTTCTCGGAACGAACGCTTTTTCGGGGGAGATTGGAGATAGAAAGCTTGTAGGTCTTTGACTCGATTCCCAGTATGTCCAAAGTCACGATTTCACTACGAAATATCATAACGAAGACTCGGAAAGCTATCCATGTTCGGCGTCTGATTTTCTTCGCCATCTTCCTCTAATCTTTCCGGCGTTTCTTGAGTTTTTTTCAGTTTCCGCTTTCTTCGAAGTTTGGCGTGAACTTGCTTTTCAGCCCATTCCTCTTCTGCTCACTTACATTCTTATTGATTTGCTCTTTTTTCTTTGCCACTTTTCACCTTTCATGTCTCAGAACTTCTTTACGATGCTCCGCGGTCTCCACCTTTTTCAAACCTTCCACGATTTCTTCGCAAAGTCGTTTATCCACGTATGCCGACTCCCGTCTACCACTACCATGTCGATTGCCCGATTGATTCCTTACGTCTTCCTAACAAATGTTCGACCGACCTCCCATGAATGAAAAAAAGCGGGGGAATCTTACTCTCTTTCTCTATCCCCCTCTCTGTCGCAAAGTGCTGTATGATGTTTTCTGTCGCAGTTACGACATCTACTGCATGTACATTATTTAGTGATCGTTTCTTCTATTCCAGAGTATCGTGACGCCAACGAATGTAGCAGACAAACCAGAATCTCGTGAGCTCTAAATGTCCAGTGTGATCACGAGGAGAACTTTTCTGAGAACTTTAAACATCAACGTTAATTATAGATGCACCCCTAATCTATGTTGCCAAACTTTAACACAATGAAGCTGCAGAATGACGTTGAAACGAAAATTAGAAGACGTTGGAACCCTTAATAAAACGGCATGCTGGGTTTTTTATATTCAGGTTTTTTCCAGGTGTGCAGTTTCTATCAATCCCAATCCATAAGAAATGTTTCCTGATTCGTCTCATCCGTCTGGAATTGATATACAACCTGAATCTGAAATTTTTTGCTGCAATTTTGGTACTCATTCTCAGATTATCCCAATTTCCAAAAACTGCGACTTAAACCAATCAAGATGGCGTACAGCTTAAGAATATCGGATTGAAGGATAAACGTGCCTGCGGGATTGAAACGTCAGGTGCCCTACTGACCAAAAACCATATTTTCTAGCCGGCCCATTTGAATCGAAAGACTTTCTTCAAAAAATATTGTTCTACATCGATAAAAAAGTAGCCATTCAGAATCCGATGAACACATACCACATCTGATGACTCAATATTTGAATTTCAGGCAACTCCAGTCTTGTTAGTCACATTTTCATATCACAAACTCTAGGTGATCTGTTGAAGTCTTGTGACTTTCACTACTCATTTTCAGATTTTTCAGAACTCATCGACGCGTGTATTCCACTGAAAAGTCGCGTGTCCTAAAATCGTAGTTTTGTATCCGGAACTAAAATATCGAAGTGATCTGACAAGGTTTGTAACAAAAGGTGCATAAGTATTTTGCAGCAGAATAGAAACTGTACAATACCGTTCTGACCCTCTGTTAATGTTGAAGTTTCCTCATACAATCTGAAATTCATATCTAAATTCGTCAAAAGCGTTTCCAAATCCAGAAGATAAATAATCCATCTGCATTCTAAGTGCCGGATTATGAAATGTTGGCTGAAACTGGATTATGACAACAATAAATACCAACATATGGAATCCATTAGTGGAAACCTTTTAGCACTAATTCCTGTCTGAAAAATGGGATTATTTCAGGAGATCGAGGATTACAATAACGAAATCCAGAAAAAAGTGTCCGGAAACTTTTGGTCGCCACAAATAAAGAAATGAAGAACACTACAGTACACTTTGCTCATAAAATTTTTGGAAATCGCTTAAGATTCTATGGAAACAATACCAAAATTAATAAGATTGTAATATATAAACAGATTATATTATCCAAATTAATCTATAGTAATGGTCAAATAGCAAAAAAGGCTCTCAACATTTCCTAACTGGAAGTGAAAACTAGAGAAACCAAAAAGAAATATAAAATGGAAGCTACTTATTAGTGAGAATAAGACAAATCCTCGGAGCACCTGCCCTTTTATAAGTACAAATGTCTGGTCATGTGCACTTCTTATTCCTCCTTCTTTTACTTTGAAGGGATTTGTGAAATCACACGTGCTCATAACACCAGCTCAGTGTCTATTTATACTTCGCAGGATGTTGTGTTCTGCTCTGCTACTGAAATGTACTAAACTGTTCCAGAATCTTGATGAACATATCTGTATATTAATCTATCTTGATTTTTGGTTTTCAGGTTTTTCCAGGTGTGCAGTGCCAACCAATTCCAACCCCAAAAATGTGCTCCTAATTTGTCTAATACGTTTGGAATATTTACATATGCAGCCTGAATCTAAATTTTTGCTTCCCGTCTGCTTTATAAAAGTGTCTGCGGAATTAGAAGAGCATCAGGTTCCGTAATAACCAAAAACCTATTGTTTCATATCGATTGATAGCTTGAAAAAGTATCCATTTAGAATCCGATGAACACATACCACATCTGATGACTCAAAATTTCAATTTCAGGTAACTCCAGTCTTGTTAGTCACATTTTCATATCACAAACTCTAGATGATCTGTTAAAGTCTTGTGACTTTCACTACTCATTTTCAGATTTTCAGAATTCATCGATGCGTGTATTCCACTGAAAAGTCGCTTGTCCTGAAATCGTAGTTTTGTGTCCGGAACTAAAATATCAAAGTGATCTGACAAGGTTTGGAACATATATATATTTTGCAGCAGGGTGGAAACTGTACAAGAATCTGAAACTTATATCTAAATCCGTCAAAAGCATTTCCATTTCCAGAGTCGAAAATAATCCATCCGCATCCTAAGTGCCAGATTATTAAATGTTGGCTGAAACTGGATTATGACAACAATAAATACCAACAAATGGAATTCATTAGTGGAAACCTTTTAACACTAATTCCTGTCTGAAAAATGGGATTATTTCATCAGATTGAGGATTACAACAACAGAGTACAGAAAAAAAGTGCTCGGAAACTTCTGGAGGTCACAAATCAAGCAACTACAGTGCACTGTGCTTATAGAATGTTGGAAAATCACGTAGTGTAACTTATCAATTACGTAATTGAATTTTTTAAAAAGTAAAGTCCCATCTTAATGATTCGTATGACCATACCAAATGTAGGAAACGTACACAAATATAATTATCTGTGGGAATATAGAACCTTTGACAAAAATCAGAAAGTTCAAGCTACTGACATAGTAATTTCTTCTTTAGAAAAGTAATACATTTAAAATTTTGTAGAAATGGTTACTTTTTGTAATATTCTGTACCTTTTAATGTGTAAAAATCGAGTATCGATCCCACTGCAAAATATATAAATAGCCACTGAGGCGTTGCTCTGGACACGTGAGATTTCACTAAACCCTTCAAAGAAAAAGGAGGAAAAATAAGAAATATAAAAAGTGCACATGACCAAACATTTGTACTTATAAAAGGGCAGCTGCCCCGAGGATTTGGCTCATTTGCAATAGGAATTGGCTTGGATTTCCTATTTCTTTTGGATTCTCTAGTTTTCACATCCAGGGAATCGGTAACTGACATTGTACATCTGATAAGATTAGATAAGGTCCTGGAATTTTATTCCAACTTATTAATTTTGTCTGTCTGTGTGTTTGTCCAAATGTACACTTTGTAGTTTTTTTCTGTTTTGTTGCTAAATATCTAGGGTTTTCTGTGTATCCGACACTTTTCCCGGTTTTCAATGCAAACTTTTCAACGATCTCAACATCCCACACAACTTTTCATATTTGCCCAATTTGTCCATTAGAATGCGCACGTATCCCAGTCTGAAACTAAATTTTAACATCTCTGAAATTATGACGAATTGTGTCTCCAGAGAATTTTCCATATGACATTACTGAATGTCGCAGACAAACCAGAAATGTTCAATTATTATGTGATTACGCAGGAAAATTTTCCGAGAACTGCATATGTCTGGTTAATAATAGATGTACATCTAATCTATGTTGCCAAATAAAGTGGTCACAAGAATTTGCAAATAAGAAGAAAAAGCTGTCTGTGCCATTGTAAGAATGCACAGCATTCGCCTTAATAGAAGAGCATGTCGAAACACTAAATAGAACGGCATGTTTTTATGCAAATTTTTTTTCGTGATGTGCAGTTTCATCTATCCCTACCCAGAAACTGTGTTCCTGATTTGTCTGATCCGTCTGGAATTCATATGCAACCTGAATTTGAATTTTTTCTGCAGTTTTAATACTTAGATTATCCCAATTTCCAAAAACTGCGACTCAACCCAATCAAGATGGCGTAATGCTTAAGAATATCGGATTGTAGGATAAAAGTGTCTGCGCGATTGGAACATCAGGTGCCCAACTGACCAAAAACTATATTTGTAAGCCGGTCCATTTGAATCAAAAGACATTCTTCAACAAAATATTGTTCTACATCGATAAAAAAGTAGCCATTCAGAATCCGATGAACACATACCACATCTGATGACTTAATATTTGAATTTCAGGCAACTCCAGTCTTGTTAGTCACATTTTTCATATCACAAACTCCAGTTTCTAGGTGATTTTCTTATGACTTTCACTACTCGTTTTCAGCTTCTCAGAACTCATCGATGCGTGCATTCAACTGAAAAGTCGCGTGTCCTAAAATCGTAGTTTTGTATCCGAAACTAAAATATCGAAGTGATCTGTCAAGGTTTGAAGCATGAGGAGCATTTTGCAGCAGGAACTGTACAAGAATCTGAAATTCATATCTAAATCCGTCAAAAGCATTTCCATTTTCATAGTCAAAAATAATCCATCTGCATTCTAAGTGCCGGATTATGAAATGTTGGCTGAAACTGGATTATGACAACAATAAATATCAACAAATGGAACCCATTAGTGGAAACCTTTTAGCACTAATTCCTGTCTGAAAAATGGAATTATTTCAGAAAATCGAAGATTACAAGAACAGAGTTCAGAAAAAAGTGTTCGGAAACTTCTGGAGGTCACAAATCAATTGGTTCAGAACAGTTAGCGTCATGGGTCACTTCATGTAACAATGTGAAACCAATTTCAGACAGTAAAACACCAAAACTTCTATGAAAGTAATTTATAAATAGATGTTGCTACCCAAATTAACCTGATTTAATTTTAATTATACCAGTCATTTTCAGAAGAAACGTCATCTGGAATCCATAGGGCATGGATAATGTTTGTCCTTCTGTATAAAGTATACTGCTTAACACATTTCTCTGGTATTTCATGATTCTTGATCACATTCTCTCCTTCTCTCCTGATGTGCCGATATTCTCCGTGACTTTCCATATTTTGAGAATTTTGAAAGTTTGTCGAAACGTGTAATCAACTACTGCTTGATTTCTTGGTTTGTCTGAAATTCGTAGTTTTGGATCCGGAAGTATGTATAATCCAAGTGATCTGTCGCGGTTCAAAGAATGTATCTGAACAGTAATAAAATTAAACGGTATTTGTGGAAACGTCCGTCTAATAAGAGTCCTTCTAATAGATTTTTGAGCATTAGAGGGGTAAATAAACCCCTACTCTTTTCATTATTTTAATCTAGTTTCCAGAAACTTCTCAAACTTCGAAGAGGATTCTTATTGTTTGAACCTTGACAGATCACTTCGATATTTTATGTAATTCCGTACACAAAACTACGATTTTAGGACACGCGACTTTTCAGTAGAATACACGCATCGATGAGTTCTGAAAATCTGAAAATGAGTAGTGAAAGTCACAAGACTTTAACAGATCACCTAGAATTTGTGACAGAAAATGTGACTAACAAGAATGAAGTTATCTGAAATTTTAATTTTGAGTCATAGGATATGGTATGTGTTCATCGCATTCTACATATAGTTTTTGGTTAGTAGGGCACCTGATGTTCCAATCCTGCAGACATTCTTATCCTTCAATCCTATTTTCTTATGCTTTACGCCATCTTGATTGGTTTTAGTCGCAGTTTTTGGAATGGGGATAATCTGAGGATAAGTACCACAGTAGAATACAAAATCATCGGGAGCAAAAATTTAAATTCGGACTGCAAACTCCAGACAAATCAGCCAAATCAGGAAAACATCCTCTGGGTTGGAAATGAAGGACACTGCGCACTTGGAGAAAACCTGAATGCCGTTCCAGCAAGATAGATTATTATACAGATATGTTGATCAAGATTCTGAAACAGTTTAACACAGAGCCAACAGGTCGATTATTTGCAGGATCGTGCTGCTTCACACATGTCTTGGATATCCAAATTGAAATACCTGAAAATATCTCACACCGGATTCTATAAGGAAATGCTCCTGACGTCTTCCCATATCTTTTCAACATTACAGACATTCTGCTGCTTCATAGAGTTAAAGTTTGGCAACATAGATTAGATGTACATCTATAATTAACGTTGATGTTTGCAGTTCTCAGAAAAGTTTTCTTCGTGATTTCATAATAATACATTTCAATGAAAATTTGGAGCCTACAAGAATCTGCTTTGTCTGTGACGTTCAGTGATGGATTTTATTGAAACTTATTTTGAGACTTGGGTATACTATAAACCAATTGGACCGTATGAATCAACTCATGGAAATTTGGAGAACAAAGAATGTTGAAGGGAGTTATCCAAAACATGAAAGTATAGAAGGTTGCCGCAAAACTACAGGCAATGTATAAATTAAAAAAACTTTAGGAGGCTAGAACTTGTTAATTTGTCATTAATTTGTTATAGACTGGTTTTCTGTAAAAAAGAAAACAAAACTGTTTCTCATAGTCAGGGAAACTACAAAAACATTTACTCTGAGAATATGTGCTCAGAGAGTCTAAAGTGCAAGTGTCTCGCAGCAGATTGTAGTTTGTAGTGGCCAGGATAAGCGGATTACCAGCAATAAGTAGTTTGTCGAAATTCCATTTGAAATCGAGTTGGTGACATCAAACCACTTTATGTAATATATCTAGATTTCCTTTTGAACTTCAACTTTTCAATCTTCAAAATAAGATTCTAAAGTAAAAATTACTGTCATTTCATTGTTGTTCGAACCTTGACAGATCACTTTCTACTTCCGGATCCAAAACTACGAATTTGCAGACATACCAAGAAATCAAACCCACGACTTTTCAGTAAATTATACGCTACGATGAACACAAATTATCTGAAAATGGAAAAAGTCACGGAGGAGATTCGGCACATCACATTGAACTGATATTGGAGATCAAGAAGCAGAACAGTTAGATTTGAAAACAGGGTCAATGTCCTGAAATTGAAAATTTGAACAGAATAGTATTATTGAAATCGGTATAAAACTGGCCTAGAATCCATCAATTCGGTTATTGTGGTATCGTAATCTTTTAAATATCAGATTTGAAAACAAATCGAAATTGAAAAACTGTACGGTTCTCAGCCGCAAAGTTTGGAGGGACAGCGGAAGGTCTATGGCTGAAAGGGGATAGCGGAGTATCGTTGTCACTTTCAATTTGAGAATAAATTTTATTTTAATGATCGATAGACATATTCCGCATGTCACAAAATAAAGATTTTATGTTTTTTTGTGTTGATTTCTTGCTCTGCATCATACAATGTGATAAATAAAGTTGTAAAAGCGATTTGAATGTGAAAACGACACTCCGCTATCCCCTTCTATACTTTCCGGTTGAGGTAGTTATAATTGCAATGTACTTACACCATTAAAAACCGTTCCCAAAAATGAACTTTGATATATTTTTTTATTCCAGTATTTCTCCAGACTCTTCAAAATCTTTGCGACCACATAATCCAATAATTCCTGTCTGAAAACTATTTCAGAAATGGGATTAAAAGAACGGATTGCAAAAAACGTGATAGCTGAAACTAGAAGACACATCTCAAACTTTTAGCACTAATTCCCATCTGGAAACTATTTCAGAAGTTCAGAAGTTTAAGGAATAAAAGAATTACGAATTCCAGGAAAAAGATGTGCTGAAACTAGATGAAACCTTTCAAAGCTATTTATTTATTCTACATGCAGACTAATTATAACAAGGAACTAATATGTAATTGTTGGAAAAATGTGGACTCCGGGTTACTGTAGCTGTTCAGTTTCAAATCGAGAAAAGAAAAATGACAAAAACATATGATTCAGATTATAGACGATCCACAATTCCAAAAAATTGGAAAAAACAAATCCTGTTTGAAAGGTATAGCACAGTTTTTTTTTCATTTTATCAGTGCTCTAAGACATTTCAGAAATAGTATGCTACAGTATGTCTCTATACTTCTTAGCCCACAATTATAGTTCCGTTTCAATTCTTTGCTTCAGAACATGCGACTTCGAATGCCTTAACACCCCTGGAACCTGAGCCAAGAAATTTCGAAAATGTTACAGTATACCACAGTATGCCTCTGCTCCTTTAACACGGGCTACAGTATCCTTCACTCTCTTTTTCCCATGCTTTCTCTACACCTCTCGTCTCCAACTTTTCTCCTAACCCCCTGTCGTTCTCTCGTTCCCTCGTTCCCCTTTTCAAAACCACGCCCATTCTCCTTATCCTGCAGACAGTGACGTTCGAAAAAGTCTGAAACTCCTTAAACTCCGCCCATGAAAGCCCTTTCAGACCAATTTCAGCAAGGCCACACCCCTTTCAGAGCACTATAAAAACCGTGTGTCGGGCAACTATTTCGAAGTCTTCGATTGGATTCAATCGTCTTCAAGTTCTCCCTCCCCCTCCAAGGAACAATATGTCCTTCCGAATCTTCGTCTTCCTTCTCGTCCTCATGGTCTTCTTTCACTCCACTGCTGATGGTCACCACCACAAGCACCACAAGATGCACCACCACCACCGTGAAGATGGCTCTGATGACAATTCGGGTATCATTGGCAACACGGACTCTGCTCAAGAGCTCCTCAAGACGGTCTCAGAAGACAATCAAATGCTCTCTCGCTCCACACGTGCTCCGGATGCGGATGTTCAAGGTGTCAAGAGGCGACTCTGTGGAAGAAAAGCAACCATCTTCGTGTTTGATGTCTGCGGAAATGCCTGTCAATCCAGTAAGCTTATACAACATTAGTAAAACACTGACTATACAACTTCCACATTTCAGAAACGGGTTTCAACTTAGCAACGCACTGTTGCCAAGAGAAATGCAATTCGGACGAAATTAAGATCCATTGCTGCCCCACCACCCACAACGCCTGAACACTCCTCTCCTCCAATCAACTTCTCCTCCTGCTCCTCCTCCTCCTCCTTCTCCTACACGACGACTCCACACAGTGGACTCCGCCCTCCCAGCTCTCTTTAAATGGCTTGTTTTTTGTCTAACTCTTATCAGTTTAATAGTCAGTTCTTAAATAAATGAGTTGTGGCCCGAGACGTCTACCTTCTTCTCTTTTTCAGAGTCTCTCCACTTTCCGCTATCTTCACGTATTCCGATACGTAATAGGAACAATTTCTCAGAGCAAGATTTGGGAATAACACTATGACAGAGGAGCATAATTGGAGGTTGAGATGTAGTTTCAGGTTTCTCACATGGTTAACACCATACTACATACGGAACAGTTGGGCGACGTGCAGATGCAGACTCCTACTTTCCTTATAAACTTCACGTCTTCATATCCGGTGATAGAAGACTCTGAAGACTCACTGGAGATAAGAGATCACAAGAAATAACGTGCGATTTCGGGGAATATGGGAATGTTGAACGAATGAAATTGTGTTAAGGAAATCTATTGGCAACTGAGAAAAAATGGGACACCTTGGGGTTCAAGGAAAAGTTAAACGAAGAAATAAATAATACGAAGAGCCACTAGCAGACAAGAGAATTGAGGCAGTAACAGCTTTGCCTAAATGAGCCAATTCGAAGGAGCTCTGTCCTTTTATATGCAAGAGGAGACACAGGAGACACAGAATTCTAAAGATAGAAGTGCAAATGTTTGGTCATGTGCACTCTCTCGTACTTCTTCTTGCTTCTACGAGGGATTAGTAATATCCATGGAAACCGCACGATGTCTACTCAGCCGGAAAGTTTGGAGGGACGGCGGAATGGAGGGGATAGCGGAGTGTCGTTGCCACATTCAAATCGCTTTTACAACTTTATTTATCACATTGAATGATGCAGAGCAAGAAATGAACACAAGAAAACATAAAATCGTTAATTTCTGATATACGGAAAATGTTTGTCAATAAAATATTACCTTTCAGGAACTTAATTATATATTTTACTGTTAGTATTTCAGTCTAACAGAATTAATGTCGCCAACCACCACGGGGGTCTACTAAAATCAACGATTCTAGCGCGTTATTCAAAATAAATTTTAATCGTAATTTAGTAGAATCGAACTCAAAAAGACACCCGACCGTCGAAAAACTGACTAAAAATGCGGGGAAACTGACCCAAATCGGTACAAATAGTGGTAGATTAAGCTGCGTATCTAAATTCCACAAAGAAACAGCGAATTGAAATATTAAAACTTGTATTTGTCTCAAATGATACTACACATTTTGATCGTTTCCTTCTTCTTTGAATTCGTTCAATGATGTCTTTTCTGTTTCATTCAGTAGACGTATTCAGTGTTCTCTGATGGGTACTAGAAGAGGAGGGGATATCATGTGAAGGGGAGAATGGTGGTGGAAATGTTTCTGAGGTGTTCTTTTATATTCTGGGGGCGTTAGGAGGGTTGTGGAGACAAGGTCGATATGATCTACCAAAGTCCGTCTATCTGAACGGTTCAAAGCGCGATAGAGCTTGAAATGGGACGAGTTGGGACGTCCCGCGCGTCCCGGATAGTCATAAAACGGTTAAAACTGAACCAATATTCTTGAAACTTTAGAAATCGCGTCCCAAGCCATGTCTTCGGAATCCGTGAAAGTTTGACTACTCTCCGACAAAAATGGACTGTTTTCCAAGATGACCCGAAAAAATGTGGGACGCCCCATTTCGAGCGCTAAAGCGCGATGCTCACCAGAAACCTTTCTAATATAAGGATCATCGTGATGCCATCAGGAGGAAGTATAGTGGAACGATGCCAAATCTTATGGGGAGATGAAAATAATCATTCCATACTGCCTTAAGTTCATCCGAGTTGAGAGCCGATGATATCACCGCTGAGCTCTCCCTAGAGTTTTTTAAAACCGTTTTCCCTAATTCTTTCTTTCCTAATATAGCCACTTCGTCCTTCTAAATCGAGGTGCCTGTTCAAACACTTTCAAATCTAGAATCATTGTTGCATCTAGTTTGTTGCCCATGTCATTGAGTCCAATCCTTGATTTGATGATTCGTCGTTGGATGATACTCGTTGATGTTTATGAAAACGAGCAAGAAAGAATGGTGGGGGAAGTCATAAAGAAAAGAAAGAATTCTGTTTTTGATACTTTTAATGAAATTTCAGATATATTCTAACCCGGGAGAATTCAATCCCGCGTCTACCGTGAGTAAACACAGCCCATAGGTAAGACTACTCGCAGCGTAACTGACCGAGTCTTACAGGATCCGACACAAGAAAGAATGGTGGGGGAAGTCATAAAGAAAAGAAAGAATTCCATACTTGTCAAGGCCCCGGCCCGGCCCGGCAAGGCCCGAAGGCCCGGGCCGGGCCGGGCCGGGCCGGTAGAAAATTTTCAAGGCCCGGCCCGGCCCGAAGGCCCGGCTTCAAAAAATGACCCTTTTTTTCCCAATTTTTTTTCCCAATTTTTTCAATTTTTCATCGGAAATGTGACAATTTTCGACTATTTTTCAGAATTTCTTCTAATTCTGGCTGATAGTCGAAAATTTGACTTTTTCGCAAAAAAATTCAAAAAAATTCAAAAAAATTCAAAAAAATTGAAAAAATTGGGAAAAAAAAATTGGGAAAAAAAGGGTCATTTTTTGAAGCCGGGCCTTCGGGCCTTGCCGGGCCTTGCCGGGCCGGGCCGGGCCTTGACAAGTATGGAATTCTTTCTTTTCTTTATGACTTCCCTCACCATTCTTTCTTGTGTCGGATCCTGTAAGACTCGGTCAGTTACGCTGCGAGTAGTCTTACCTATGGGCTGTGTTTACTCACGGTAGACGCGGGATTGAATCCTCCCGGGTTAGAATATATCTGAAATTTCATTAAAAGTATCAAATAACAAAATTCTCTCTTTTCTATATGACTTCCCCCACCATTCTTTCTTGTGTCGGATCCTTTAAGACTCGGTCAGTTACGCTGCGAGTAGTCTTACCTATGCACGGAACCCTACAGTTACAAAAGTCTCCGATTGTGCGCAGCGAGTATCGAATAATGCGCCAGGGACTGGACGGGCGCGTTTCCCGTTCAAATTTTACAGTTTCTTCTTTTGCACTGGAAATTCGGCAAAACACGAATTAAAGGATTAAAAAAAATTTTTCTGCAATTCTAAGATGATAGCCTTCTAGATAATGTTGAGAGCTATCGAAAAAGTGCAAACATTCTAAAATCGGTGCAATATTGGAGGAGGAGATCTCAACTGAAGGAATTCTGAACCAATAAATTTCAATTTTGAACCGTTACAAGGGATAAAAATGTATTCCAAGGCATTTTTAGATTAAAAAATACGAGAAAAGCAAGGAAAACATTTATTATGCTCTCTAAAATACCCTATTTTCCCATTTTCTACATTAAACTTTGAAAAAAATTTTCGTTTTTTTTTTGGTTTTTCTATTCCTAAAGTGTTAGTAAAAGTACAAAAACTCTTTTTCTTGCCTCTTATTTGTATTTTCAGTGATTACAACGAAAAAATTCCGAATTTCTGATTTTTAAAATTTTTATCAATTCTTAGACCTGCAATTTGAACAAAATTGGCGAAAAATTGCACGAGAAATGCGTCAGTATTGTTGCTTGCGCATCGTCACTGTAAGGATCCGTGCTATGGGCTGTGTTTACTCACGGTAGACGCGGGATTGAATCCTCCCGGGCTAGAATATATCTGAAATTTCATTAAAAGTATCAAAAAACAGAATTCTTTCTTTTCTTTATGACTTCCCCCACCATTCTTTCTTGTGTCTTTTATGTCTTGGAAAACTTGTAGCTTTTCAAGTAGAAGTACAACTAAAAATGACCAAAAATTTTCTCGAAGAGGCTCAGATGGACACCGATCAAGAAGAACACGGACGGGATCGATTATTTGAGCATCTAAAAAGATGAATTCGATTAGAAATGTATCACTTGATGCAGCCTTTACCTTCTACAAATCGGTGCGAAGCAGACTTGTCACGGGCCGGGCCGGGCCGGGCCGATTTTTGACAAGTCTGGTGCGAAGAAAAGTAAAGGAAGAGGCAATTGGCGGCGACGGAAAAAGATAGCAAAACGAAATCCAAGTTCTGAGGAGATTCTGAAAATAAAAACATAATAGGTAAGGCTATGCAGAATCAAAACTCACTATTACGTATCCGTTTGTCCTCTAGCCGCTTTAATCAATTTGATGATTCCCACTGAGCTCTTCGGAGACTCGAAAACTCCCAATTCTCCGCGATGCACTTATCGACGTCTCACGATCCCCAATATCTCATTTGGGTCCAAATTTTGGGTGGGAAGTTGTTTCAGACGTTGATTGCCGCAGAGATCAATATAGAAATTGACTTCTGCACGCTTCTTGTAGTCTTCTTCCAAATTTTTTTTCGAAAATAACCAAGCGACTTCCTTATTCACCAACATCTTGTCTTGAGTCGCCAGCAAAACCTCTTTCCATAAGGATTTTACAAAAACTGGTAAGTCCATTGGGCTTTGAACTTTCCGTCCGCAGACTCTTCTCGAAAACGTTTAAGATCACTCCGTCCTTCCTGCCTTCAAGCAAATTCTGGTACCAACAAATGAGTGCATTTCTGTCCATGTACTTCTGGAACTCCGGGTGAACATTGAATGCTTAATCGTCTCCTGGTCAAAGGGGGTTTGGCCAGAGATGTCCGTTCTTGAATGCTTTCTTCCCCCATATATTCGAGTTTCAGAGTCTCCAAATTGTCTGTAGTTTTTTAAATCGTTCTTATAATGTGCTTGAGTGTTTTGGAATCCAGGGTTATACAAACTTTGTCAGCTTGTGTTCTTTTTGGCTATTAGATATCCTTAATTCTTGGTTCCCATGTCTTTTCTGCTTTCAATAGCTTCCCCCTAGTAACATGTCTTTATCACCCTTCCAATTGTTCAACATTCCCAAACTTTCTCGAATTCCTTGTCAATTCCTGTGATCTCATATCTCCTCCTGGAAACCTTTTCCCACTCTTTGAATGTGCAACCACCGGATAGGAAGGCGTGAAGTGTATAAGGAGAGTAGTAGTCTGCATCTGACGTCGCTTGAGCATTCCATGTGTAGCATGGTGTTTTCCATATGAGAAACCTCTTTCCCTGTCATACTCCATTCCCAAATCTTGCACTGATGAGTTATTCCCATTACGTATCGGAATACGTGAAGAAACCCGAAACTGGAGAGACTCTGAAAGGAAGAAGAGGATACACGTCTCGGTGTCATAACTCTTTTATTTAGAATTGAAGTAGAGATGCGAGAGGAAAATGACATATTAGAGTTAGATAAGACAAGAGGTGTTTGTTGAATGGAGTGGAGTGGGCGGAGCAAAACGAGCAGACTGGGAAGCATGGATGGGGGCGGAGTGGAGCAATCAGCGAAGCATGGTAGAAGGGCAGCAGACTTTTTTGACGGTGTCGGCATCACATTCTTGAGAGCAGCAATGTGTGGCGATGTCGAATGCCGTGACTGAAATAAAGTAGTTTTTTTATACTCAGTGTTATTATATGTTAGTTATAAACTTACATGGCTCACAGATTTGGCCACACACTTGCATGACAAACATGGCGACTCTTGTGCCACAGTGGCGACGGCGAGGTCCTCCTGGAGCACGTCGTCCTCTGGAGAGGATCTCGAGGAGATCCGAATCCTGAGCCATCAGATGAGCATGGGTGACATCTTGATCCTGGGTGCCATCCAGCTTGAAGTGAGCATTTCCTTCTTGAAGAGAGCGATGATGGTCATGGTGCTGGTGGGCACCAGAAGTGAGAGCTCCGAGGACAAGAAGAAGGGCGAGGGCTTTGAGCATTGTTGAGTGGTTGGGGGGGAGAGAATTGAAGACGATTGAATTCAATCGACGACTTCGAAATAGTTGCCCGACACACGGTTTTTATAGTGCTCTGAAAGGGGTGTGGCCTTGCTGAAATTGGTCTTAAAGAGCTTTCATGGGCGGAGTTTAAGGAATTTCAGACTTGTTCCAATCGTCACTGTCTGCTGAAAAGGGGCGGGCTTCTTTTTAATGGATATGTTGGAACGTGAGTTTCAGAAAAGTGATTATGCTCCGCCCCCTCTAAGAGCCCCGTGGCTACAGAATAGAAGTTGGAGAAGACATTTTAAGTCTCGAAGGAAAATCTATAGTATGATCGAGTGGAAGGCAGAGGGGAGATGGAGATAGTTTATTTGTGATACAGACGTAAGAGATACGGTAGCAAGGGTTCAAGAAGCAGAGACATACTGTGGCATACTGTAGCATATAGTATTTCTCATAGTTGTCAAGGCCCGGCCCGGGCAAATTGGCGCGAAAGACAAATTTTCAAAAATTTTCAAAATTTTCAAAAATTTTTTGAAAAAGTCAAATTTTCGACTATCAGTCAGAATTAGAAGAAATTCTGAAAAATAGTCAAAAATGGTCACATTTCCGATGAAAAATTGAAAAAATTTCGAAAAAAAAATTGGAAAAAGGGTCATTTTTGAAGCCGGGCCTTCGGGCCGGGCCGGGCCTTGAAAATTTTCTACCGGCCCGGCCCGGGCCTTGACAACTATGGTATTTCTGAAACCTCTTGGAGCGCTGAATATGAATGTTTGAGATGTCGTCACAATGTGAAAACTACAATATTTCCGAATACTTGGGCACAAGTAAGGACGCTCTGGTTACTGTAGTTATCATATCGACGGGATAACTACAGTAACCAAATTTAGTGTAAACCGTTGGGAATAAAGGCATTCGACTTTTTAGAAATGTATGGATCTGCTTGACACTCGAATTTTTGGAATTTCTTGCGACGTCTTACTGTGAATTATCTTTCACTTTTGAGATAACAACTACAGCAGCCCAAAATTGACAGTTTGACTTGTGATCTGATGTCATTTCCTTTCAGCATTTTATATGAGTTCCTTTTTATAATCAATCTGAAAGGTTTCCACTAGTTTCAGCACCTCTTTTTCCTGGAATTCATTCTTTTAATCCATAAACTTTTGAACTTCTGGAATAGTTTTCAGACAGGAAGTAATGCTAAAAGGATTCTACTAATGGAAACTTTTTATAATTCAATTCCAGCCTATATTTCCACAAATTAGAAATAATCCTCATTACTTAGAAACAAACTTTGAACTTCTGAAAATGGAAAAGCCTGGATTGTCTGAAAAATGTAAAAACACACGGTAAATACAGTATCCGGGAATGGAATGTTGCAAATTTCAAATTTCAATTTTCCCCCTTTAGAACATTTTCTTGGAAGAGACGTAGACAGAAGAAAAACATGAGAGAGTGCACATGACCAAACATTTGCACTTTTATCTTCAGTATTCTGTGTCTCTTCTTGCGTATAAAAGTGCAAATCTCCTTGGATTTGGCTCATTTTCGTAGCATCTGCTTCTTCTGTCTCCCCTTGTCATAGTTTTCAGCTGAATTTACATTTTGGATCAGAATTTTTGAAATCTACAAAAAAAAATTAATCGATCCTTTAATAATTCGTTAAGATTAACACAACTTCTCTGTTCATCATTCGATTTTGAGTGTTCCTGTTTAGGCTCTTCACTTTCCCACGTTTTGCATTTACATGGCACATCAAAACTTTTGTTTCATACGTAACATCTTTCCAACATTACCCAAAAGTAACACGTCAATGGTTGTCTCCTGGGAAAATCTGGTATTTTGGAGTCTATCAACCTGATGGAAAGACGTAACAATCCGTGGTTTGTGCCTCTGTCTACAAAATCTAAAAGTGGACAAGAATTCGGCACATTACTCGAGTAACATGTGTGATTATCGGAATCTTTTGAAATATGTTAGACAACATTTCCCACTAAACCTTTCCAAATTGCACGAAAATTAGTGTGTACTTTTTGATTTCTTAGAATTCCGGTCTGCAGAAACATCAACTCCAAAAACCATGATGATTCTTTTGTGGTGTATTAGGTTTTTAGAACTTTCCAAAGAGGTTCTTAGAATTTCTTAGAACTTAGATTTTTTGCAAAGCTCTGAGTTATGTATGTCAGACAACATTTCAAACTACACTCGGCTTTTGAGAATTCCGAGAGAATCAGAAGAACCGTGGTGTTGATATATAAAAAGCCAGAGAAGAGAGTCTAGTTGTTTCTCTGAACCTCAGACTATGATTCTCATGGTCCACCGAATTCTTACAATTAGAATTTCGTTTGAGTCCTGACCAGTGGTTTGCAGTTTGATCTCATTTGGTCAAGTGCTGGGTTCCAAAAGGACATGTGATCCCAAGATTCGTCAGTTTCAGTGAAATCAAGTCTTGATGTGTCGACTGATGATTTCAATGTCGAAAAGTCTCAAACTACATACAAAAAAATAAGAATAAATGACGAACAATGGGAAAGAGAGAATATACAGCGGAATGACGAATTAGAACTTTCCGCATATTCCTACACTCATCATGTCTGTCTGTGGGTCTGTCCGGATGTCCAGATTTGCGTCTTCCGGTTCACGGTTCTGCAGGAGTGAATTTTGAATTATTTTCATTTATAACGATAGAGTTAAAAGCTACGGTATTCGTTTTCGTGGGGATTTTAATATTTTTGTAGTTTGGGACATTTTTGACGAGTTATTTGTAACACAAGTCTGCTAAAACTAGGAGAATGCTAAACATCTATTTTTACAATTCCGGTTTTGGAAACTTATGATGTGTAAAAAAACAAATATCGATCCCACTGCAAAATATATAAATAGACACGGAGACGTTGCTATGTAAACGTGAGATATAACTAATCCCTTCGAGAAAAGAGAGGGGAATAAGAAGTGCACATGACCAAACATTTGTACTTATAATAAGGGCAGGTGTCAAGGATTTGGCTCATTTACACTAACAATCTGCTTTGATTTTATATTTCTTTTTGTTGTTGCTAGTTTTCACATGCAGAGAATTGGTAACTGACATTGTACTTCCAATAAGACATTTAAAAATGTTTTTCTAGTTTCAGAACCTCTGTATTATTTATAATCTTTGAAAGCGCTATAAACTAAATATCTAATCTCTGTTGCCAAACTTTAACACAATGAAACTGCAGACATTTCATCTGATGGAAGTGAGAAGACTTTTGGAACACATTACTCCTTTTTATAGGACCGCATTTTGGGTATTCAGGTTCCTGCAGGTGTGCAGTGTCCAACAATTCCAACCCAGCAGATATCTTTCCTGTTTTGTCTGGTCCTTCTGAAATTAATATGCATCTTGAATCTAAGTTCCGCGTTTTTAATTCGGATAATTTTTTGTTGTACTCTGTTACTTATTCTTAGATTATCCTCCATTCCAAAAACTGCGACTGAAAACCAATCAAGATAGCGTAAAGCTTAAGAATATCGGATTTTAGGATTAAAATGTCTGCTGGATTGGAACATCAGGTGCGCAAAGACTGCAGAAATTATATTGGACTATAACTGTAGACAACCCGGCGGTCGATTTGAACTTGTGCCTTGGCATATTCATTTTCAGAATCCAAAATAATCGATCTGCTTCATAAAATTCTTTGGCGTCACAGAAAATACTCTGGACCCATGGTTCGTCATAACTTGAGCGATGTTAAAATGTATTTTGAGATTTGGGTACGTGATCATTCTAATGAAACGAATCGATGGAAAACGCATGGGACTTGAGAAATGAAAGTTTGTAATACTGGAAAAACTTTGAAAGCATTCACTACTGGAAATTTTTTAAAGAAAATAGGACTTTTGGGTTTCAACTTGATCTGGCATGCGATGGAATGCTTGCTTTTTCAATCATTCGTTATGATTGACACAGCTTTACTGTCGTTCGATTTTAACTGTTTCTGATTAGACTCTTATCTTTCCAACGTTCTGCATTCACATGGCACATCAAAAGCATCAAAAGGTTTGTTCATACGTAACACCTTTCCACCATTACCCAAAAGTAACACGTCAATGGTTGAGATCTTATGTCTCCTGGGAAAATCTGGTATTTTGGAGTCTATCAACCTGATGGAAAGACGTAACAATCCGTGGTTTGTGCCTCTGTCTGCAAAATCTAAAAGTGGACAAGAATTCGGCACATTACTCGAGTAACATGTGTGATTATCGAAATTTTTTGAAATATGTCAGACAACATTTCAAACTAAACCTTTCCAAAGAGCATAACATAAGTTTGGATTTGCACAACAATTAGTGTGTACTTTCTGATTTCTTAGAATATCGGTCTGCAGAAACATCAACTCCAAAAACTATGATGATTATTTTGTGGTGTTTTAGGTTCTCAGAAATTTTCAAAGAGGTTCTTAGAATTTCTTAGAACTTAGATGTTTTGCAGAAACTGAGAGTTATGTATGTCGGACAACATTTCAAACTACACTCGGATTTTGAGAATTCCGAGAGAATCAGAAGAACCGTGGTGTTAATGTATAATAAGTCAGAGAAGAGAGTCTAGTTGTTTCTATGAAGACTATGATTCTCATGGTCCACCGAATCCTTAGAATTTCAGTCCTGACCAGTGGTTTGCAGTTTGATTTCATTTTGTCAAGTGCTGAGTTCCAAATGGACATGTGATTTCAAGATTCGTCAGTTTCAGTGAGATCAACTCTTGATGTGTCGACTGATGATATCAATGTGGAGATTGAAAAAAACGTTTAACTACATACAAAAAAATAAGAATAAGTGACGAATAATGGGAAATAGCGAGCATACACCGGAATAACGGACTCATTATGTCTGTCTGTGTGTCTGTCCAGATGTGCGTATTTTACTTCGCGTTTCTCTAGTTTCTGCAGGAGTGAATTTGGGATAACTTTAACTTATGAACAATAGAGATAAACGCTACGGTATTCGTTTTTACGGGGATTTCAATGTTTTTGTAGTTGACTACATTTTATTTCTAAAGTTGAAAAATGATTATTTTTTGTTCTATTTTGAAACTTAAGATGTGTGTAAAAAACGAGTATCGATCCCACTACGAAATTCCTAAATACACATCAAGCAGGTGATATGGAAACGTGAGATTTACCTAATCCCTTTGAAGGAAAAGAGGAAGGAAAAAGAAATATGTGAAAGTGCACATGGCCAAACATTTGTACTTATGAAAGGGCAGGTGCACCTCGGAGTTGGCTCTTCTAGTTCTTTTTAGTTTCACTTTCATAAATGAAAAGTATAGCTTGTATATCTATAAGAAAAAAGGTTTTTATAATTTCAGAGTCTTTAAACACAACAAGAAACCATTTGTCTGTGTGCCTGTGTGTCCAGAGACATCCGTATTAACCGACAGATGTTGTTTGAGTGTCTATCTGTGTGTCTGCTTGTTTGGATATCGGATAATTAGTTTTGGGACATTTAGTCCCATATACGTTTTCCAAGACTTTACATTTGCGAACATCCAGACACCTGGACACACAGATAGAAAGACAGGCTTGTTCGTCAAGTGTTTTGGTGGTCAGTTGTATTTGCAAAATCTATTTAAAATGGAAAAGTGTACTCTGACCAAATCCCAACATTTAAATTTCAATAATTACGCATGTTATACGAGCAATGTGCCGAATTCTTGTCCACTTTTAGATTTTGCAGACAGAGTCCCAAATTTTTACGTCTTTGAATCCGTTAGATCAAAAAATTGAGCTCGACTTTCCCATGAGACGAAGTTGAGGTGCTTTTGGGAACTTGAAAAAAATGAACAGATATTTAGATAAAGAAGGGAGATTTGATATACATCATGTGTAGAAGATTTTTACTATTTCAGACAGTTATTCGTTCGTTGAAAAGAAAAAATCGCAAAAATGAAATGATATCCGGCTGAAATTGCTTCATCTCTTCCTTTTATACCCCAGAAGTGCACTTTTTTGTTTGATCGGTGGGAAGCTGTAGTTTGTGGTGATCAGTTTTCCTGAACTTGTACTTTTAGAGTTTTTTCTAAAGATTTATGTGTCACAGACAAGTTTCCAGAAGTTTCCCTATAAGTCCATGTCTCGAATATCCAGAGTAGAAGAACTTAAGACAGAGACATCCAAAAAAGTGGGTTGGTTACAGTAACATCGTATCTTCTTGCGGCCTCTTGGCTCATGAATTAGAAAAAGGTTCAGCAAGATCATCTTCAAACATTTTCTGACACATCTCTTGGTTGTCCATATATCCTTAATTTCCAAATCTTCTGAAATAATCCCATTTTTCAGACAGGAATCAGTGCTAAAAGGTTTCCACAAATGGATTCCATTTGTTAGTATTTATTGTTGTCATAATCCAGTTTCAGCCAACATTTCATAATCCGGCACTTAGAATGCAGAGGGATTATTATTTTAAATTCTGATAATGGATATTGCAAGTTACAATTTCAGATCGACTTCCGGTCTGTCTACAGTTATAGTCCAATATGTATAATTTCTGCAGTCTTTGCGCACCTGATGTTCCAATCCCGCAGACATTTTCATCCTACAATCCGATATTTTTAAGCTTTACGCCATCTTGATTAGTTTCAGACGCAGTTTTCGGAACGAGAGATAATCTGAGAATAAGTATCTAAGTAGAAAACAGAATTATTGGAAGCAAAAATTTAAATTCAGGCTGCAAATGAATTCCAGAAGGACCAGACAAATCAGGACAACATCTTCTGGGTCGGAATTGATGGACACTGCACACCTGGAAAAAAGCTGAATATAAAAAACCCAGCATGCCGTTCTATTAAGGGTTGCAAACGTTCCAAGTCTTCTCATTTTCTTTTCAACGTCATGTCTGTATCTTCCTTGTGTTAAAGTTTGGCAACATAGATTAGATGTACATCTATAATTAACTTTGATGTTTGCAGTTCTCAGAAAAGGTTTCTTCGTGATCACTTGCTCCGTGATTATAAATTTCATTGAACATTTGGAGCTCACGAGAATCCGGTTTGTCTGTGACATTCATTGGCGTCACGATACCCTGGAGACATGGTTCGTCATAATTTCAGCAATGTTAAAAAGTATTTTGAGAGTGGGATACGTGCATAAACTAATGAACCGTGTGTACTGTCTGAATTAGTTAATGGGATGTTAAGATTGCTGGAAAATTAAACTTACAAAATGGGATAAGTATGGGACTTAAGAAATGGAAGTTTATGATCCCGGAAAAACTATGGAAACATTCACTCTAGGAAATAAACCAAAGAAAGCACGTATGTGATGGAGAAACCGTCTAAGAACCTAGTCGAATCTAATTTATTTTCAGAATTCTGAGATAATCCGGAGAAACGTGTGTTGATGTAGGTCGGAGAAGAGAGTCTAGTTGTTTCTTTGAACCACAGACTATGATTGTTATGGTTCACCGAATTCTTAGAATTTCTTTTGAGTCCTGACCAGTGGTTTGCAGTTTGATCTCATTTTGTCCAGTGCTGGGTTCCAAAAAGACATGTGATCCCAAGATTTGTCAGTTTCAGTGAAATCAACTCTTGATGTGTCGTCTGATGATATCAATGTTGAATAGTCTTAAAATGCATAACACAGAGTTAGAAAAAGTGACGAATAATGCTAAAAACTGGCATGCAACGGAATGACGAATTACATTTTTCCACATATTTCTACCCTCATTGCGTCTGCCTGTGTGTCTGTCCGAATGTCCAGATTTGCGTTTTTTAGTTGGCGTTGCTCTAGTTTCTACAGGAGTGAATTTGGAAATACATGAGTTGTAAATGGCAGTGATTAACGTTACGGGGTTTATTTTCCGGGAATTAACATTTTATAGTTAACGACATGTTTGATAAAGTTCTCAACACTTGTGATGCGTTTCTACAAAACTAGGAAAATTTGAAAACTTTATATTTACAATTCCGCTATTGGAAACTTATGATGTTTAAAAAACGAGTATCGATCCCATTGCAAAATATATAAATAGACACTGAGTCGTTGCAATGGACACGTGAGATTCCACTAATCCCTTCAAAGCAAAAGAAGGAGGAATAAGAAGTGCTCATGACCAAACATTTGCACTTATAAAAGGGCAGGTGCTCCGAGGATTTGGCGCATTTTCACTAATCTTTCATTTTCTTTTCTTTTTTTTGGTTTCTCTAGTTTTCACATCCAGGGAACGGGTAACTGACATTGTACATCTGTTGAGAAAAATTGAGAGACTGTTCTAGTTTAGTTTCAGTCAACATTTAATTATCCGGCCCTAATGATCCGGATGAATTATTATTTTAGATTCTGAAAATAGACATGTCAAGACACAATTTCAGATTGACTTCCGGTTTGTCAGTGGGAACAGTCGTAGTCCAATGTAATTTCAGCAGTCTATGCGCACCTGATGTTCCAATCCTGCAGACATTTATATCCTACAATCTGATTTTCTTAGGCTTTATTGATTAGTTTCAGACGCAGTTTTTGGAATGGGAGATAATCTGAGAATAAGTACCGAAGCACGACACGAGAAGATAGGAATCAAAAATTTGAATTCAGGCTGCAGATCAATTCCAGATGAATCAGACAAATCAGGACAACATCTTCTAGGTCGGAATTGATGGACACTGCACACCTGGAAAAACCTGAATCTTAAAACCCAGCATGTCGTTTTATTAAGTGTTCCAAACGTCTTCTTATTTTCCTTTCACCGTCTTGTCTGGAGCTTCCTTGTGTTAAAGTTTGGCAACATAGATTAGATGTACATCTATAATTAACGTTGATGTTTGCAGTTCTCAGAAAGATTTCTTCGTGATCACTCAAGAATCTGGTTTGTCTGTGACATTCACTGGCGTCACAGATACCCTGAAGACATGGTTCGTCATAATTTCAGCGATGTTAAAAATATTTTGAGAGTGGGATACGTGCATATACTAATGAACCGTGTGGACTGTCTGAATCAGTTTAGGTGTCGTCAGGGTGAAGCTTAACTAGGAGAATTCTTGGGATACGGGGAGTGGATTTTATGAAAATGTAATGAACGGGGTGTCGATTGAATAAAAAAAGACAATTTATGGAACAACAGAAAATAAACAAAGTGAGACTCGGGTAGAACTTTACATGTTTATCATGTGCATTTGGAAACTTCTATCTGAGGAATAAGTACGTATTTTGTTCAGAATGCCTCGTTGACCATAATCGGATACTGACTTAATTTTGGTGTTTTTGTAGTTCAAACTTTTCGAGTCTCACAAAAACTCACACGATATCTACGTCCTCACGAATGATCAGGTATGTGTATGTTTCTCACATTTTGTGACGTACGAAAACTATGAAAGGCTCTAAATGTGCTATGTTACATGTCCATGTTAACATTGAAATTGATCTTCTGCGATATCTTCAAAAAGAAAATCAATCTGTTTCTCAGGGGAATACAAGAAAATTTACACTTTTACATGTGCCATAAGAAGCTCACTGTGTCTAAAGTGCAAGTGTCTCGCACCAGATTGTAGTTTGTAGTGGTCGGGAGAAACGCGTGTTGATATTTTTGTAAATCATAAATTATTACATATTGTTATATGAAGAATCCTAACACAAGCAAATAACATACTTCACTGGAGCACTTTTTTTCTGTATTTTGTTCTTGTAATCCTCGATCTTCTGAAATAATTCCATTTTTCAGACAGGAATTAGTGGATTAGGTTAAAAGGTTTCTAATGGATCCAGTTTCAGCCAACAGTCAATAATCCGGAACTTAGGATGCGGATGGATTATGATGTTTCAATCCTGGACATGTTCATCCTACAATCCGATATTCATAGGCTTTACACCCTTTATTGGTTTTCCGTCGCAGAACTTAAAATGGGATGATCTCAACAGAAGTATCAAAGTAGAACACAAAATTATCGGAACCGAAAACGCGGAGAGACAAAATTCAGATGGACCAAATAAATCAGGAAACATATCTTCTGGGTTGGGATTGATGGACACTGCACATCTGGAAAAACCTGAATATAAAAAACCCAGCATGCCGTTCTATTAAGGGTTCCAAACGCCTTCTCCTTTTCCTTCCAAAGCCATGTCTGCAGCTTCAAAGTGTTAAAGTTTGGCAACATAGATTTAATGTCCATCTATAATTAACGTTGATGTTTGCAGTTCTCAGAAAAGGTTTCTTCGTGATCACCTATGTCATAATAATACATTTCATTGAACTTTTGGAAGTCACAAGAATCCGATTTGTCTGTAACATTCATTGGCGTCACTGCAGATACCCTGGAGACGTTCGTCATAATTTCAGAGATGTTAAAAAGTATTTTGAGATTTGGATACGTGCACATTCCAATTAACCGTGTGACCGTATGAATCAGTTTATGGGATGACGAGTTCGTTGAGAAATCAAATTTACAAAAGGGGAAAGTACGGGACTTGAGAAATAAAAGTTTGTGATCCTGGGAAAAGAAAATAGGATTATTGTGTTCAAACTTGATCTATATCTGCATTCTAAGTGTCGGATTGTTAAATCTTGGCTGAAACTGGAGACAAACCAATAATAAATACCATTAGGTGGATGTACAATGTCAGTTACCCAATTTCTGCATGTGGAAATTAGAGAATCCAAAAGGAAATATAAAATGGAAGCTGCTTGTTAGTGAAAATGAGCCAAATCCTCGGAGCACCTGCCCTTTTATAAGTGCAAATGTTTGGTCATGTGCACTTCTGATTTCTTCCCTCTTCTGCTTTGAAGGGATTAATGAATTCTCACGTGTCCATAGCCGTGTATTTAGATACTGGGAATTGCAAAAATACATTTTTTACAGAATTCTCCTAGTTTTTGTGGTACTGTATTTTCAAGTAATGAGAACCTCGTCAAAAATGTCGTTAACTACAAAATGTAAATTTCCGGAAAATTCAAACTCCGTAGCGTTTATCACTGCCATTTACAACTCATGTATTCCAAAATTCACTTCTGCAGAACTCGCAAAACAAAATACGTAAATCTGGACATCCGGACAGACACACAGACAGACGTAATGAGTTTTTAAGACAATTTCTCCATTATAGCCCTGTTTTTTAGATTTTGTTCATGCAATCCTCGATCTTCTGAAATAATTCCATTTTTCAGACAGGAATTAGTGCTAAAAGGTTTTCACTAATGGTTTCCTTTCCATTTAATGGTATTTATTGTTGTCATAATCCAGTTTCAGCCAACATTTCATAATCCGGCACTTAGGATGCAGATGGATAATGATATCTCAATCCCGCAGATATTCTTATCCTAAAATCCGATATTCTCAAACTTTTCTCCGTCTTGATTGGTTTTCAGTCGCAGTTTTTTGAATGGGGGATAATCTGAGAATAAATATCTGAGTAGAACACAGAATTATTGGAAGCAAAAAATTCGATTCAAACTGTAAATAAATTTTTTTTTCTTTTTTCCAGAAAGACCAGACAAATCAGGACAACATTTTCTGGGTCGGAATTGATAAAAACTACACATCTGGAAAAAAACCTGAATATAAAAATTCGAGCATGCCGTTCTATTAAGGGTTCCAACGTCTTCTCATTTTCCTTTCAACGTCATGTCTGTTGATTCGCTAAAGTTTGGCAACATAGATTAGATGTCCATTTATAATTAACGTTGATATTTGCAGTTCTCAGAAAATTTCTCTTCGTGATCACTTGTTCCATAATTATACATGTTTTGAACTCTTGGAAATCACGAGAATCCGATTTGTCTGTGACATTCACTGGCGTCACAGATACCCTGAAGACATGGTTCGTCATAATTTCAGCGATGTTAAAAATATTTTGAGAGTGGGATACGTGCATATACTAATGAACCGTGTGGACTGTCTGAATCAGTTTAGGTGTCGTCAGGGTGAAGCTTAACTAGAAGAATTCTTGGCATACGGGCAGTGGATTGTATGAAAATGTTGTTTTTTTTTAGATGTTTGTGGTCTAACTTCCCACGGATGAGCATTTTTCTTCAAAAGTCTCCAGGTTTGACGTGCGAAACGTGAGAAAACAAGTCAATTGATATGTCCAACAAGAAAAAATGCCTAAAATCCAATATGATGTTGAAAATTGTAGTTTGTACAGACGAATAGAGCATGTATCGTAAAAATAAATTTCTCTCATGAAAGGCTGTAAATATGGGGGAGAATACAAGAGTTTTCTGGATGTTCAAATAAGTCAAAGACCTGAAGCGTTTTCAACAGGAAAATTTTGCGACAACCATCAAATTGTAACAACGAACACTAAACGAGCAGGAAGCTGTGAATTTATAGTTTATTCTTTTTTCTTCTTAATTAACCCGTTGAAAAAAGTTACAATTATATACATTATTTATACAATATTTACAATTATATACAACAAAATAAATAAGTACAATAAAAATTTATACATAGAAAATAAATACCATAAATCATCAGTTAAAAAAATTGTTACTCATAATCCAAGAAAGACCAGATTGTAGTTGTCAAAGCTTCCAGTTCTGTTTCATACGCCTCTATCCGGTTCCTATACTGCTCCATCTCACGGTTCTGCTGAAAAATAGGTAAAAATAAAATTGAGAGCAAAACGATAAATGCTGATTACCCCCACCGCTTCAGCGTAATCAAGAAGCCAAGACGGTGTGCATATCGTTTTGATTCGTGTTAGAAGCGTTCTCTAAATGATTTCCCAAAATTAATCGGAATTCCTTCCGGTGGAGCGCGTTTAGTCACCTGCAATTCATTATCCTCCCTATGATCCGTTGGTATATATATAACAGGTGTCTTGCAAACTCAGTGTACATCTCTCCAGAGGTAGTCGCCCACTCGAAAATCTTTTCCCGGAGGGTTCCGTTATTGCTGACATCGTTTATTTCCACCAATTCCATTAAATTTCCTATTGTTTCCCGTAATTTTCCGATATAACCCATCATGGACGCGTAAAATTGCACTAACGGTTCCCGGTGGCTCAATTCGATCAGATCCAATTGAATTGTCAGTTTTCCCAGAGACTCACAAATTTCTTGGGATTGAAGGGATCTGAAGCGGTTTGACAGTTTTTCATAATTGGTTTCATGCGGACATAAGGGTGAAAAAAAAGGGAGAAGCACACACACGCACGCACATCACACATGAACTCACAATTTATCAATGCGGGTTTGGAAACCCAGAATCATCGGAGTGGCTTAAAAAAACAATAGAGATTATTACAATAGAGATTATTACATTAGAATCACTAACTTACTACTTAATGCTTAATGGTGCATATATTTTAATATTTGTTGTCTACAAATTGGATCAGACTGACTAGTGACTAGGGAAGCTGATTCTAAATATATTAAGTTTTTGCCCTCGAGGTCTGGTATTTGAGAAAAAAACAATGTCAAAATTTATAAAAATGACAGATTATTACCTTTCTGAAATGCGAAAAATAGTTTGTAATTTTTTTTTGCAATTTTCAAATCTTTGTAACTTTCTGAAAACGTCAGACATTTGGAGACACCGACAGACAGATAAACCCAGAGTTTATGTTTTTGGTGAAGCCTTAGCCTCAAAAGTCAAAGTTTTTGCGTCTATTATCAAAATCCTTCTAACTCTCTCAGAACTCAACCAAATCGGAAAGTATTAATATAGCTTTGAAGGTCTTGGTTGGTTTTTAAAATATAAACTACGTTTTGAAGTACTTGGAGCCTTAGGCCTTACATATGGTAATGATTCTCTATTTTTCCAGACTGTGACCTTGTTTGCCACAAATACCAGACCTCAAGGACAAAACTGGATATATATTTGAAATCAGCGATTTCTCAGCTTTTCAATGATATAGGTCACGTCCCATATCTTCAAACTGACTCCATGGCCTAGTAACTCAGCAGAGAACACTTTTGTTTAATGAAAATCTCTGTTGTGTTCTAGCATAGGATAATTACCGATTAATTACCCCATTAAAAAAAAAAAAACTCACAGCTCCTTCACTCTATCCTCAAACCCGACTGGCACAGGAGCTCTGAACCTCTGTAACACTCCCACTTCCAGCATAATCAAATTCTGCTTAGAAATAAAAACGGTCCACTTTTTTCGCACTTCTTCATACATTGTCTTCATTTCAATCTCCTGAAAAAGTTTGACTGTTTGAATATGTCCGTCCAAGAATTTTACCTGTTCATTCAATATTCTATCCCTAAAGAACTCTCCAAGCCTCTCCATCACCTTTTCTTTCTCCAGGACTATCAGTTTTGCTGCTTCAATGTCCTCAGCTAGTTCATTCTGAAGATTAAAGATTTGCAAATGTTATTTGATATTTCTCACTTACCAGTGTTTTTTTAACATAACTCATCTTGCAAAGTACTGAAATTTGATGATTAAAACAACTTAGCGAATAATAAAGGTATGTAAAAGCTGGTAGGATTACCAGGTTAAAAGAAAATAAGTGAAATAAATGCGGAATATTTTTAAATAAATTTCTACCACAATCATTGGAAAATGGAAATAGAAAAACTACGATACTGTTCAGTATAAAAGAGGGTTTTATCCTGAAAATAATTCCGTAGTGACTTTGGAAAATAAGTCTGATGTTCCTGAAAAAAAAAATTAGCGTTATTGAACGCCAGTGAGTTTCAACCCACCTCTATAGTCAAGAGAAAATGGAATATCCAGGTCATGAGTTGAAAGTCGATTAGTTTCTCGAACTTCTCCTGGAATCAATTTGTAGAAAAATGGAAGATATAAAAAATAGAAAAATTCAAGCTGGCTGAATGCAAGTCAGTCAGATTTTTCAATTAGTTCTGATGAGACATACCTCGAGAGAGAAGTAATGTTCCTTAGTCCCTCCTGTACAGTTGGATGGAAAACTCAACAATTCCTTAAAACTGAGCTTGAAGGAACATGTGAGAAATGCCAGCAGGATCAGGATTTCTTGGAACTCCTATAAAAATAATTTTATATAAAAATTTCATTTGAGAAACTCACCCTAGACGGATAATCATTTAAGTACTCTCCAAGGTTTGACCAGTTCTCATTTGCTTCGATTAGACAGCTCTTCATATTTTCCTCATGAAAACTAATCGCCAATTTATTTTTACATTTCAAATTTGGTTTATGCATTTCCTTCTGATCCAAAATAACACTTTCCAAAACACTCAGAGCAGTTCTTTTTTGAAATTCTAGAATATCTGCTTCAATTCTCAGAACATGAGTAAGAAAATAGGCATTCGGGTAACCAGGAGACTCCTTCATACTTCGAAATCTAGTTTTATTGACTTTCACTATTCCCCCACTAAATTTGGTGAGCGCATTTTGAAAAGTGAAGAACTGGTTGCCGTGGAGGTTCAAGATTCTGAAAATTAGTACTTCTCATCAAAAATTAGTTTATTTAGAGATCGGCTTTGAAAAATAGTGAGCTTAAATCAAATTTGGTCAATTTTGACCGGTTTTCGACAGTTTTCAAGAGATTTTTAGCTGAAATCCTGTTTCTGGCTTATTCACTGCCTATTTTGCACAAAAAAAACTCAAAAACAGTTATTTAACTAGCCAGAAAACCAAAAAACCCCACTTTCTAAACTTACCGACTATTCAGTAAACCAAGTGATTGCAGTGATACATCAATTTGTTCCACAATTTCCTCCAAGTCGACATTTCCCAAATCCAGAAACTCAAAACATTTCTCGTTGCCTTTCTCGAGATTTAGTAAATCAAAATATAGCTCTTTAGCTATCAACTTCCATTTGTTGTCCACCCAATTGAATTCTTCACTCACAATAATTTTCAACCGTTCTTCTAACTCCCAGAACCGGATGTTTTGAGAACAAGTTTTCATTTTGGTCACTGAAATTGTTGGGTCATAGAAAACGGCTAACAATGATTCTTACCAACAGATTGGGCTGTTTCTAGAGCTCGTTTTAATTGTTGGACTTTTTTAGCTGCGTCTTGTCTTCTAAGCAGAACTACAGTAATATCAGCATCACATTCATCAAATTTTGAAATTGAAACTTCAGAATGCTTGGCCACCGGCGGTAGTGTTTCCTAAAAAGTTATTGATGAGATGATTTATAAAAATTAAGGCAAAAATTACAAAAACATTTATTTCACTCACATCAGTTAAAATTGCTTCAGTCAAAACATCTCCTGACTTCAACTTCTCTCCTAACTCCTCGGTGTCCACTATTTCCCAACCATCGCAAACATCTGAGCCGGTTTTATTCGGAAGAAATTGACGATTCCCAACCCTAGTCCAGATTTTATTCAATCGTCCCTAAAATAATCGATTTTAGAAATGATCCCGAATTAAAAATTTACCGGCATTGACAATGTATATCAAAACCAGCAGACCTTGAAAAAAACCAAATAGAAATAAGTATAAGCAGTTCCAATATAATAATATAATATTTTTCTAGAAAGTAGGCAGATCGAAAAATAAAACAGTACCTATACAACTTAAAAGCAGGAATTTATAGGAAAAAGACCCCTGAGGAAATGAGAGAATCTAAAAAGTGGGATAGATGACAACGCGTGATGAGTCATGTGTCTTCCTTGACAGATGACGAAAACAGAAGACGTCGAGAGACATGGAGGCGTCAGAGAAATTCCTTTTTTCTTATCATATCAATATATTTTCTCAAATGATATCATCTGTCATTGCTTATTGTTTGAAATTAAATAGAACTATTATGTAAAACTTAGAAAATTGTTCTTTCCAAATTGGCTTGTATCCTATTGAAGATTTCTCAACACACTGATTCCGAATATGTAATTCACTATTGCAGACAGTTTCACTGAACCGAGACATGTGCATGTTTCAAAAGAAATGCATTTATCCTTCAGGAAAGTTCACGAATTCCTAAAATCCCTTCAAAATAAATTTCTGAATTCATAATTAGCTTCCTTCTTTTCAACCGAGAATTCGTATAGTAGGGATTAACATTTCTCTTTTCAGTTCCATAGCCCTAATTTGTTTTCAAAATACTCTTAAACCGAAAATTTGTATAGTGGGCGATACGAAATTTGAGATGAAGGTACTAATTAGGCGGCTCCAAAGATTAGACACGCCCAAAATGGAAACAAGGATTTTTGGATTTTTGGATTTCAATATTCATATATGATTCTCAAATGGGAAGTAGAGTCGAAAAACTAATATTATGATTTTTATGGAATTCTAAATTATTAACGGTTATTATTTACGGGTAGATATGGTGAGTTAGAGGAGAAACATTTAGTTGAAATTCTGAAAATTACGAATTTTTTTAGATCGGTTATGTTCAAAAACGGGTCAACAGAATTCGAACTCACCAAGAAAAGTGGTGAGTTTTGTTTTTATTTTTGATGGAAATTTTTAACTGTTTCCAGTGTACATAGCCAAACAAACTATTTTTATTTTACAGATTCTCTATGGCAACCGTGCGAGTGCCAAGTTCGTCAATTGGGTTGAAAAGTGTGAGGTGAGAAACTAACTAATGATGGTCATGGAGTCAGTTTGAAGTTATTTGACGTGACCTATATAATTGGAAAGCTGAGAAAACGCTGATTCCAAATATATATTCAGTTTTTGCCCTCGAGGTCCGGTATTCGAGAAAAATGAGGTTGAAGTTCTGGAAAAAAAACAGGCGAAAATCAAAAATGTTTTGCCATCTTCGCATATTTTGAAGTTTTTCTATGTATTTGGAATCAGCATTTTCTAAGCTTTCCAATGATATAGCTCAAGTCCCATATCTCCACACTGACTCCATGGCATTCCCGTAAAAAAAGCAATATTTTTGATAAGATCTTATAAATTTCAAAGATTTTAAGCCCGAAATGGCAATCTTCAGTATTGTAACCGTTGGTAGCTCTGAAAATTGGCCTGAAACTATATATTTCTTCTTAAAGTGACTAAAAATCGGTGAGAAATAGGAAAAATTAACTACTTATTTCACAAAACAGAGCAAACTGGTTGAACTCTTCAACCTTCTGTGTTTTACTGTTGACAGGTTTAAAGATTAGTCTGAAAGAGATCGAAAAAAGCTATGAATAATTTTCTCGACCGCGTGTCACATTGTCAAATAATTTGAGCCAAATTGCAGGTCGAATAACCAGTTGGATACCCAAACAAAGACACCTATCGGGTCGGTACAAATTGGTCGGACACCGTATACACATCCATCTGCACACTTCTATTCGATTTTTGTCTTCTTTGTCCCCTCAATTGCAACGTTGTCATTCTTCAAAGAAGTTTACTTCAAATATATCGAATCAAGAGATAGATACCAACTAACATCTGACTACGTGAGTTGTCTCATTTAATTTAAATATAGTTCTGTGTGGGACATTTTAGAACATATCCAGTTTATTCACCATCGTATTTTTTGTATTGTGTATCGCAACTGTTCTCACATCAGTATTCAACGCGGTGACTCTTATAATGATCAAAAACCTGGTAATCTTGCCTCGAAATCTAGGTCAGTACTTTCAAAGGCTGTGACACACTCAGTTCCAGTCAACGAGTCAATGTTTAATTTTAGACTATCAATACTTCACTGGTCTCCGTTTGCTCTACCGTTGTTTTAATCGTTGGAACAGGAACAACATTTGCCATGAGAAGGGCTGGAAAGAATACACATATTTACGATGTCACACAATCTACACACTTCTTTTCCTTGCTTTTGTGGTCCTCATCATGAAATATCGATGAAAATCAACAAGTAAGTCATTATTCTGAAATCAAAGCTCACGTTTTATGAAATTTGAAGAATGCGGTAGTTTTTTTATGTCAAAAAAGTGAAAATCGTTAAAAGCAAAATCGTCAGACGCCGTTTTGATAGTTGTTTTTCCTTACACTGTGTTTTTGCGATTTCATTATCATTTTACGTCATTAATCGCATACTCTAATTTGAAGTCAGCGTTTTCTAACTAGGGAAGGTCATGGACTCGGTCTGGAGTTATGGGTCGTGACCTATATCATTGGAAAGCTGAGAAAAAGCTGATTCCAAATATATATTCAGTTTTTGCCGTCGAGGTCTGGTATTCAAGAAAAACAAGGTCAAAGTTAGAAAAAATGACAAATTATTGCCTTTTTAATACGCGAAAACTGCAAAAAAGATTTCGCGTGCCAGAAAGGCAATAATTTGTCACTTTTTTCCGAACTTTGACCTTGTTTTTCTTGAATACCAGACCTTGACGGCAAAAACTGAATATATATTTGGAATCAGCTTTTTCTCAGCTTTCCAATGATATAGGTCACGACCCATAACTCCAAACCGAGTCCATGACCTTCTCTAGTAAGATTTCCAATGCTATAAGTCACGTCCCATAACTGCGAACTGACTCAATTCAAAATGCGCTCTAGTGATAAAATATGAGACAAAAAACGGTATCATTAGAGCGCACTTGCATTTCACTACCATAGATTACTTATTGAAGTAATAACACTTTTTACAGGATGACCAAAGATTGGAAGTGGGAACATCGAAATGGGGATCGAAAAATGAGTTGGTGAGTTGGAAAGTGTTATGTAGGCCCTTTGATCTCAAAATCGATGAAATTTTATGAACAGTGGCTGAAATCGGTCTGAGATCGACTATTTGAGCACAAAATTGCTGAAATTTATTGGCATTTTAAAAACTTTTTTAAAAGGCATTTTCTGCTTAATTTCACGGTAGAGATGTCATATATATATTTTTTCAAAATTTGATGCTTTCAAAACGTCCCAAAGCCAATATAGATATGGTGACTCAGAAATACAAAACAATAGAGCGCACTCCTACACGATTCCAAAAGAGCGCACTTGCTACAATTTTTTTTTCAGAATGTTACTGGCAGAAACGATGCGGGTTGTCGGAAAAAGTCTGGAAGTCAATGTAGAAGAGGAGCTCGTAGAAAAATAGTTATGTTGTCACTATTTCTATCAAATAATAAGTCATTCATTCATTTTAATAAAAATTAATAAAAACTGTTGGCTCTATTGGCAAAGAATGGTCCCAACCGCAAAGAATGGTCCCAAAATTTTGGGTGAGACAAGTTTCCGAATTGAATGGTCCCTACCGCAAAGAATGGTCCCAACCGCAAAGAATGGTCCCAAAATATTGGGTGACCCAAATTTCCGAATTACATGGTCCCAACCGCAAAGAATGGTCCCAACTCAAAATTTTAAATTTTTTTGGCTGAAGGTGTGTGGCTGAAAGCGTGGGAGAGGCACTTTTTTGTTACTTAACCATTCTCTTAGGCTTAGGTTTCTTAGAAATTCGGAAAAAAAATGGACAAAAACTATTAATTTGTCAATTTTTGTAGTTTTTGTCAAGTTTTTTTCCGAATTTCTAAGAAACCTAAGCCTAAGAGAATGGTGAAAAGTGGTATCCACAAGAATCACACAGATTTTGTAAACTTTGTTCATCTTTCAGCACACTGATTCAGAGTCCCCAAAAACAATTTTTGAGTGCCCCCCCCCCCCCCCAAATTAACTTAGCGTCCCTTTTTTCGTATCAATTTTGAGGGACCATTCTTTGCGGTTGGGACCATGTAATTCGGAAATTTGGGTCACCCAAAATTTTGAGGGACCATTCTTTGCGGTTGGGACCATTCTTCGCGGTTGGGACCGTTCTTTGCGGTTGGGACCATTCTTTGCCAATTGAGCCAAACAGTTCTTAGTTCCATTAACGTGAGACCCATGAAATTTAAATTTCTAGAATCAGGGGGTCAAGCAGGTTCAAATGAGTATAATCATGCCTATATTCTGAAATTTTCAAAAAAATCTTTCAAAATAAAATTCTGAATATATAATTCAACCGAAAACTCGTATAGTTGGTCTAAATGTTTTCCTTTTCATTTTCCTTTTAATCCCCAAACATCTAATTTGTTTTCAAACTACTTTTAAACCGAAAATTCGTATAGTTGGTGATATGAAATTTGAGATGAAGGTACTAATTAGGCGGCTCCAAAGATTAGACACGCCCAAAACTGGAAACAAGGATTTTTGGATTTTTGGATATCAATATTCATATATGACTCTCAAATGGGAAGTAGAGTCGAAAAACTAATATTATGATTTGATTTTTATGGAATTCTAAATTTTATTACTGGTTATTAGTTACGGGTTAATATGGGTGAGTTAAAGAGTTAATTAGTTAATTAGTTATTTTTAAACTGACTTTTTAGGTCGGTTTTGTTCAAAAACGGGTTGCTGCGTGGAGAGCTGGCTTTACATGTAAGTGTTTTTGGGAGTTTCAGTTCTTTAGTATGGTTAGGCTAAGTCTCTCAATTTCGCACACAATTTTCTTTGGTTTCGGTAGAGCGCGACTGTAAGAAGCGTGCTACTAGTCAAATAAACTGTATTTTTTACAGAAGAACTCGATCGCTTCTGTAAACAACCATGGGAGTGCCAGATCCGTCCATTGGGTTGAAGACTGTGAGGTGAGTAACTAACTAGGGAAGGTCATGGACCTGGAGTTATGGGTCGTGACCTATATCACTTGAATGCTGAAAAAATGCTGATTCCAAATATATATTCAGTTTTTACCCTCGAGGCCTGGTATTCAAGAAAAAGATCAAAGTTTGGAAAAATGACAAATTCCAGGCTTCGAGGGCAAAAACTGAATATATATTTGGAATCAGCATTTTCAAAGCTTTCCAACGATATAGGTCACGACCCATAACTCCAGACCGAGACCATGATTTTCCCTAGTAAGATGCGTTCTTATGATAATATTGGAAACAAAACAATTGTTATCATTAGAGCGCGCTTGCATGGAATAGATGTTTTTTCAAAAGAATATTTTTACAGGATGTCCAAATATCGGAAGTAGCAAGATTAAAATCGGGATCGAAAAAGGAAAAATCTGGAAAAACTGCGCAAAAGAACGTGGTGGTGTCTACGGAGCCGAGCCAAAAAATTTCGAAACCGCAATGTTTCTGCTCCTCCAGGAATTCGTCGCCTGCAACAGTTAGGTCTGTACCGCCGCCAGCCGCCATCGTAAGTTCGAAAAAATGAAAAAGTATATCATGACCGTACTTTTTTAGACGCAACTCCCAGAATCGGATCCGATATAAAATCTTGAGAGGAAAATATGAGCAATGCATGCCTCGATTCATATTCATATTGTATCTATTACTACAAAACATATGAAAACGCTCCTTCTGGAATTGTGCTCACATTTTTGATTTTAATAAAATATATATTGTAGACCTATTTTACTAATTGGATGTGACATATGTTTACACTCAAAAGGAACGCTGGCCGCCTCACGCGTTGCGGTCGCGTCGCGTGCGCATGTACAATAGACGTATACTGTCATCGATCGCGTCACTCTTCCCATGCCACGTTTATTATTTGTTGTTTTTTCCTCTTCATACATTTTTATTGCCATAGTATTGTTCCATAGCAGTTTTCTAGGTTAAATAATATAATTTATTTTTATTTTTTCAGTCATCATGGAATCCGACAGCAAGCGAGCAGTACTAAACGCAATTCCAACAGGATTCCAACCAGAGGACCCATCGAATGACATTTTCGAGACGATTGTCGCCAGAAATAGTATGGGAGAGGCCTTAAACTGTTATCATGTAAGTTTTATATTTAATTTTTTAATTAATTTCTGTTATTTTAGATAACCACAGCTGAAGTCGACCGACGTTCGAATGGAGTGGAGAGGCTCAATAGTTCCAGCTTGGCGACCACTCTGAGAAGGTAGTAATTAATAAATATTAATTATAGATTCAAAAAATTCACCCGGTAGCCTGTAAGCCCATATTTGTCAAGACACAATGAGCCAATTTTTCAATTTTCATCGAAATTGTGAAAATTTTCGATGATTTTTCAGAATTTCTTCTAATTCTGAGTTATAGTCGAAAAAATGACTTCATGGAGAAGAAAATGCGAAAATTTTTGAATTTTAGCTTCTATTATCCGGGCCTTAACAAGTATGCGTATACCCTCTAAATTCCAAATTGAACAGTGCTGGCCTGACTTTTTCGTTCTTGTGTTTCTAGGCCATGGAAAGTTCTTCCCTGTATATAAAGGCTGACCGCACCGAATAAGCGAATCGGACGAGGAAAACTTTTCGTGGCTCAGAAACACAAATTTTCAGATTTCTAGGCCACCGAAATAAATTGGTCCAAAATAAGGATTTGATCGAAAATCTAAATTTTCACAATATTTTCTGAAAATGGGCCTCTAAATTGGGTTTTTGAGAAATATGAAACTTTCAGACGAAAAACCTTTTTTCAATTTTTTTCAAATTTCCAGGTTTTTCTAAAATCAGTGTTATAGTCATCTTTTTCTCACAATTTCCAAAATTTTGAGCTCCATATTGCCCTATTTTGAATCATTTTTGGGGGTGATGGCCTAGAAACCCAAAATTTAGGATTTCTAGGCCACCGAAAAATTTGCTCTAAAATATGGCTAGATGGGGCTCAAAACTTCGAGTATTTAATGGAAAATCTGAATTTTCATTTTTTCTGATAATCGGTCTCTAAATTGGTTTTTGAGAAATCTGAATTTTCAGACAATTTTTTTTCCAAAAACTCATATTTCAGATTTTCCGAAATTTGAAGTAGGGCAATATAGGGCTCAAAATTTCGGGAATTTGATGAAGAATCTGAATTTTCAGAATTGTTTTCATTATTTATGTATAATTTCCAGAACAAAGCAAAAAAATGGTGGGGAGACGATGCGGCGTCAGATGAAGGAGAAAGAGATCCCAGTGAATCTTTACCACCGACAAGAAGTGTTCCCCAACAAGATCATTGCGTTGTCCGAAGCAGAAGCCGTCCATATGGCCAAAGATTTGGAGAAAATAGTGAAAGACGATTATCCAGTGAAAGAGATCGCAAGGGAAGTCGCAAATGAGGTGATGGAGGATGGCTCGGTGGATATTGAACAATTTTTTAATGCGGACGGATTCAAGGAATGCATGGAAGCACTCGGAGGCGTACTGTCTGCAGTGGTACCACCAATCACTGGAATTTGTGCAAAGGCGTCGAAAAATGAGGAATTGAATCTTGGAATGGAGAATTTTTCCCAGGCAACTCATGGATTCGGGATAGTGGTTCAACCGATATGGATGCGGGCGTTGACAGAGATTGGAGAGGGAATTAGTAAGATTGTCAAAGATGAGATAGGGGTGACAGAGGAAGTGGTGAGCACAGAGACACCAAAAATTGCTGAGCAGGCGCCAAAAATTGCGGAGGAGAAGGCAACGAATATCGCAGACGGAGCAGAGGCGGAATCGGAGGAGACTGTGGTGGTGGTTGATTAAGGAAGGATAATTGTGATATTACATTGACACTCGCAGCTATTTTATATATATATATTTCATGAAAAATAAATGTTTATTGGTTTTAAATTTCTCTGAGCAACAGTAGATGAAAATTCAGGCTATTAAGAAAACTAGCATGAAATTTTCCGAAAAAAAGAAAATTAGAATTTAAGAAAAGTACAAAAAAATACAGACTTTAACAGATTTTATATATATATAATATCGGGTATAAAAAGAAGTCGGTGGCCTAGAATCCGTCAGCTAGGCCACCACACTGATCAATCGATTACAGTGACAGACTACACTGACCATGACCAAATTTTGGTTCCAGATATTCCTGAAATCGGTATAAAAATAGTTGAGGCCTAGGATCCAATAGGGTCCGATATTTGGAGTGAGAGGGCAAAGGGAAAGGCCATCTGGAGAAGTTGGAAATCAAAAATTTCATCTAACGACTTTTTTTGGGAAAATAATGATAGATTCGGAATCAGTGAGTTGAGGCCTTTCAGAAAAGTACCCACACGTCATGATTCTGACAACTCTGGGTCTCGCCACGAAAACTATCGTAGCCCGGGTTACTGTAGTTTTTGTGGTGGGAGCACTGAATTAGAAGTTATGAGGACTAGAATTCCAACAAAAAAACCTCACATTAGAGAGTCATATAGAATAGGAATGAAGCTGAAAAATAAGAAAAATATTATTATTTTCAGAAGGGGGTGTGACTGACATTTCAGAGAAGCCAGAGATTAGCTGTCTGGGTCTCTAATGTCCCCTCTCTGTTGTTATTCAGTATCCGTTCTGAAAATTGTTATGAGCAACGGATATGAGACTATTTTTTGTGTTCTATTGGAATAACGGTATACCATAGTTATCACATCAAAGCACCTCTGCATAAATAACAAAATGTTCATGCCTGCGTCTCTATACTCTAGCTGCTATAAGAATTCTAATGTCAGATTCCAAAAACACCCTTATTAAACTAATCTTATATCCGTTCCCCGTTTCTCTCGAAAAACAATTTTCAGAGTGGAAACTGAATAACAACAGAGGCGAACGTCATATGAGAGACGCCGACAGCTAATCTCTGCTTTTTCTGAAATGTCAGTCACACCCCTTTCTGAAAATAATCATATTTTTCATATTTTTCCGCTTCATTCCTATTCTATATGACTCTAATGTGACGTGGGGTCTAAAACTTTCTTCTGATTTTGTTGGAATTCTAGTTTTTATTTTATTTTGATTATGGTTTGGTAAGTTTTATAAGAGTTTTGAAAAAATTCAGACCATTGTCCCACAAAGTAAATTATGTATAAACCGTATAGAACAAAGGTAGACCTTGATTTTTGTAGTTGACAACTTTATATCGAAAAAGTAACTTCTCCCTCAAATCGTCCAGTGCAAAATAGTGTGATTTTTGATCTGTCGTCTTAAAATGACCATAACTCTCTAGGGAGTGTCCGTACAAAAAAGTTGTCAACTACAAAAATGAAGCTCTATTTTTAATCTGTATGATTCATTAAAAATCTATTAGGTGTGACAATCAGAACTACCATGACACACTCTCAAAGTTGGACAATTTCAACTGAAAACGGCCAAAGTTCGTATACTTTTGCACGGCACTGTATAACTTACTGTTCGGAGTTTCACAGGTAGCAATTTCTTTACAAGATCTTCCAATACAAGGGCGCACTCGCTCTACACAGACTTGTGGTGCCTTGCATTCCATTCGAGCGCAACCTGAAATTAAAAATACGTTTATTTTTTGAAACCTTCAAATTCGTACCGTTTGCCTCTATTGGAAGACAAGCCAAAATCGTTCGGCATGGTGGCTTAATACAAGGTCCCGGTCTCTCATCACAAAATGTGCCAGGTGGACAAAATTTGTCAATACAATTGTCTTTAAAATAATATATTCTTATTTGGTGGAAATAATTAAAACTATCATAGACAAAATTTAACTAATTCCGGTAAAATCCATCAGTCTTCGACACAAACTCCTTTCGTGTCAAAAAAACGCTCTCTTCGCAACAATTGTTCACTTTTTGTTGGTTTATTTGTGCAGTTCTCTCTCATCAAGAACGGAAAATATCATTTCGAAAAAAGAGACGGGGGAACTCTGCCCGACCATCAAATAGAACTCGAGTGGTCTAAGACCAATGTGAGTGTTCTCCACCGTGGCAGGGTTACCGATTTTTTAGGACAAGAGAAAAAATTTGGCATGTCTGAAAACTAAGGGGCGGAGCCAACACCCAATTAGGATGTTCCGAGATTTTGAAGAAGATATGGGGGTGGAGCCAAGAGTTTCCAAAAGTTTTCCAAAAATAGACAAGAAACTTGGCATTTGAATCTAATTTTCTTGTCATTCTTACTAGGGAAGCTCTTCAATTTGGAGTTATGGAACGTAATTTATATCATTGAAGAGATGAGAACTCGCTGATTCCAAATATACATTCAGGTTTTACCTTCGAAGCCTGGTATTCGAGAAAAACGAGGTCAAAGTTCTGAAAAATGACAAATTAATTATTAAATTATTCCACACTTTGACGTTGTTTTTCTTGAACATTAGACATCGAGGGCAAAAACTGAATATATATTTGGAATCAGCGTGATTTCAGTTTTTCAATTATATAGACCACATCGCATGTTTCCAAACTGAATTTGTGACCTTCCCTAGTTAGTTCTCGGAGATTTATATATAAAAATTTCAGACCTCTCTCCTTCATCTACCTCAATCGTCATGTCCAATATTTTCTCGGTTCTCTTCCTTCTTTCAATCATCTTCGCCATGTCTACTGATGCGACTCAAGAGCTCTGTGAGCAGAAACGTCTAATTCCCACTGTCCTCTCAATTTGTGGAGCGCCTTGTGGAAATTTTAAGGGTAAGGTATATATTTTTTAAAGCCGGTTTTGTCAAAGTTGTTGTTTCAGCACTACAAAACATGTGTCACGAAAAGAAACTCCTGAGTGATGTTCAAGTCAAGTCGGCGTGCTGCCCTTAGGAGTGGACTCCTCTCTCATTTTGCTTCTAAGCACACAACTTGCTTATATGTTCTCATCTCTGTTTTTTTATCGAGTCGGCCGAAATAAATTCATTACGTTGTTTGTCTTTGAACATGTTTGACATTTATAACATGATTAATAATACACATTTTCATTGGTTATGCACTAGAGAGAAACTGATCATTTCTAACTTCTCGAGAAATCAGAATATTCATGTTCTTGTCTCAAACAAATTTCTAGACTCTCTGTGTCTTTGCCCTACAATTTTTCAATGAAAGAAATTTTGTTTACGGCATGAGGTTATTCTAATGATAAGAACACTATGAAGTTATGTGATGCTAAAACGTTATCATCATGATAATTGAACAGTGTGAGCAGAGTACCTACAACTGACTAGTGATGTCACCAAAATCACTTAATAGGAGTACATATAATTAACTAAGAAAAGCTTGAACAAAAATATTGTACACTACAAAAAGTGCAGAGAGACCTGACATAACTTGGAGCTGGGTCATTCTTAAACTACTAGGAAAGTTTAGTGCGTTTTCTTGCAAGGCCATTGTAATTTTTCCCCTATTTTTTATTCCCTTCTCCCAATCATAAGCTTTGTTCATTCCAGAGAACTCGACTATTCTATGATAGTGTTTCCTTTACAAACCTTTCGTAACAAAAGTTTTTATCTCTCCAAATGACTAGTGAGCGGTGCCCAGGAAAGACTGAAAGAGAAAGAGACATTTTGAGTATGTCTGTTCAAGAGTTCAGAAAGAAGAAAAGGCGGAGCGAGTGGTATAAAAAGGAGAAGGTGATCAGAAATCAGGAAAGGTTTTTGAGTCTTCCTAAATAATCCACTCTCATTTTCAGATCCTCCTCCCTAACTACCTCAATCCTCTTACAACGACGTCCAAAATTGTTGTCTATTTCATCCTTGTGCTTCTAAACATCTCATAATGGTGGCGCTGTCTCTCTGCGGGACCTCATGTGAAAATCCTGTGTGAATAAGTCCAATAAAAATCTTGTGAATAAGTCCAATAATTTAGTTTTAGTTTAAACATTTTAAGAATAAACCGACATTTGTCTTTGTATTTATACACAAAAAAAAAACAATTTTCAGATTGGCAATATACATACATACTATTCATGTTCTAAAACGTTTTAACTAGACAGCTAAAGCGCGGAGGCGGGGGAAATAAAAGTAACAATTACATTTGTCTATTTGAAAACGACAAAAATGTAAAAGTATAGGAGTGTTACGGTATCACTGATTGTCCCACAAAGTAAATTATGTATAAACCATACAGAATAAAGGTAGAACTTCATTTTTGTAGTTGACAACTTTTTTGTACCGACACCAACTAAAAGGGTTATGGTCATGAAAGCTCAAAAATCTCAAAAAAGAGGATTTAAGGGAAAAATTACTTTGTTGATATGTAGCTCTCTATGGAGTGTCCGTACAAACAAGTTGTCAACTACAAAAATGAAGGTCTACCTTTGTTCTATACGGTTTATATATAATTTACTTTGTGGGACAAACAGTGATACAGTAACACCCTCTGGTCATTTTCAACTGGAAAAAGAACAAATTGTATATCTTACTGCACTTAATCACCTTTTTCACGTCAAAACTCCCAGGCTACTTTTTTTCCAGATTGGGTGACTGTTGATTGACAATTGCAGGAGAGTCATGCTCAATAGAGGAATTGGAAAAAATGATGTTTGCATAATTATATAATTAACCTCCTTTACTTCTCAACCGATCCAAATACTGGAGAAAACTTAGAATAAATGTTTTTTGTATTCGAATTTTTTCCCAAGAATAATTGGAAATGTGAGTTAAAATTCGACATCTAAAACCTGAAATCAAGAGTCTGATATCTGGAATCTGACATTTTGGGATCATGAGTTTCATAATTCTCCCAATTATTTCTCCTTTTTCACTGCTTCACTGAAACAAAAACTGTAATTATTTGGTCAGCGTAAGATGGTTAGTGTAGTTTTTGACTGTAATCGGTTGGTGTGGGTAATGGCCTAGTTGTCGGATCCTAGGCCACGATTTCTTCGGACATCGGTTACTGTAGCTCTCGTGGATTCAGGTTCAGATGATATTCGAATTCTGATAAACTGTTACTGATACTTTACAAGGGAAGTCTTTGGAGACGCCACTTTCAAACGACCTATAGATATGGTAGTAAGTATATTCGACTACGGGGAGTCTATTTCTGCAGTCAAAACTTGCTAAATGTCTATGAGAGTCAAGTTATGAGCTTTTAAACTTCTCATACGAATAAGCTTTATCGCGTGGAATTCCAAATCGACAAGTAGTATACGCAAGATATTCTCATTTGTGCGACGTACGAGCACAGGTAAACCGCTGGGGAGCACAAATTGAATCGCGCCGTGGCGTATATACCGCCGATTTGAAATTCCGTGTGAACAATCTTAACCATATGAAAATTTTGAGAGCTTATAACTCGGCTCGCATTGATATTTAGCAGGTTTTGACTGCAGAAATGGACTCCTCGTGGTCGAAAATGCCTATAACCAAATATATAGGTCGTTTGATAGTGGCGTCTCCAAAAACTTCCCTTGTTAATCCGAAAGATGTGCTAAAACCAACTTTATTTTCTTATCTTCCTGTTATGAGTCTCGGTTACAGGTACTCGAAGGTTTCTGGCATTTGCAATGTTTCACTAGCAGTTGTTCCGTCCACATATCTTTCCTTCAATTCTCTCTAATAACCTGAAAATAATCAGACGAGCGGGAGATTAACATTTTATTCAGCGTTATAAAAAAAAGGTGGGATCAAAAAAAAAAGAAACTCAAGGTATTGATAAGTTTCAAAAAAAAATAGATTGATCCGATGAAGATAGATGAGAAGATGAGACGTCGGTTAAGCATCAACTGGACAGCAGATTTTCTTGATCTCCTCATCAGAGACTGTGCGGGTGGAAAGACATGAGTCGAACAGTTCTGAAACAATAATTTTATTTTTTGGAAAAACTGGGAAAAAGTTATAACTTACGCTGGTCGTTCGAGCATGAAGCTCCACAAACGCTCATTGCTTGCATAACGATTCTGTGGGCGCATCTCTGAGTGGCTGAGCGGGTGGTGGTTGGAGTGACTGGGTGGGGGGATGATTCCGTCGAATTGTCCGAAGCTGACAAGGAAGGCGAAGGGCAGCACTCTGTAGAGTTCGTCTCGGCCGTTGCCATCCAGATGACACAAGAGTAGACGAGGACAGCCAGCAAGATCTTGGAGCCGTGAGAGACCATCTTCCAAGGTTTGGGATCGGAGAAGGATTCCGTGGAGAGGGGTGGGAGGGGTGATTCCAAGATTTCTTGGAGACGGGGGACGGATGTGAAGAACAGAGCTTCCAACTCTCCTTTTATACTGAGATTTTCAGCCGGGCCGATTGGTGGACACGCCCACTTTTATTCTCTCCGCCCATTTTTCTAGAATCTTCTGATTAGGATACACACGGATGGATTTTGGAGATGTGCCGAAGAATCTGTGAAATGTCATGACGGTTTTGTTATCTCCGCCCATTTTTCTAGAATTTTTCTATGATCCGCTGACTTCAGATTAGAATACGCACGGATGACTTTTGTTCTGAAAGGATTCTAGGAATGTCATGGCTGAAAATCAGGTAGATTAGATGAGACATCGAATACAAGGACTACAGAATACAATACTAACAAGATTATGTTAACAAGATTAAAAATGGCTGCTGAATACCTGAATTTTGGTTTCAGCACATCACGAGGATTTCAGATTATCTATGAGACATCAGTTTTCAAGAATCAAGAATCATCTGACTCTCTCTGAATACACTGTGTCGCTACAGTAACCGAAAGGATGTTCTGCCCTAAAAAGGAGCCGTGGCCTAGGATCCGTTAACTAGGTCATCATGCTGACCAACCGGTTACAGTGACCAACTACACTGATCATTTCACACTGACCAAATTAATACAGTGACCAAAATTCCAAAATTCTTGAAGTCGGTATAAAAATAAGTCACTGGCCTAGAATCCGTCAACTCGGCCTTCGTGGAATCGCACCTGAAGTCGACACAACTGAAAAAAGTGCTACCGTAATAAGTTGTGACTGAGAAATTTGAATTTAATTGAATTTTTCGATTTTCATTATCAATTTTAACCGATTGTACCGAAAAACCAGAAAATCACTAGAAAATCTGAAAGTTCAATTCGAATATGCGGTAGTTTCAGCTGTGTCGACGTCAGGTGCGATTCCATGATGACCGAGTTGACGGATCCTTGGCCAGCTTCTTTTTTATACCGATTTCAATAGCACTATTCTGTGGAATGTTCCAATATTTGGATATTGATACTGTAGCCGATTTGCTTCTTGATCTCCATTATCAGTTACCGTAAATACTGTATTATAACGGCACCTGTAATAGAACGGCACCTGTATTATAACGGCACCCCATCTCTACTCAGAATTCATAAAAATGTTTATCAGGGGGTTTTTTCTCAGTTCTGATTAGAAGCAACGTGTTTGGTCACTTCTAGATCAGCAAATAGAACATCCAAAAAAGTTTTTTCGTTCAATTTTAATGAGTTTCTGAAACCACAAAATTTCTCTCGGAGGCAGTTGAAAAATATAACGGTATGCCGTTATAATACAGTATTTACGGTAAATGTGATGTGTCGAATCTCCGCCGTGACTTTTCCTATTTTCAGATTTTTTGTTTATCGGAGCGTATAATCTCTTGGTCATTGGCAGGTATCATTAGATACAATGGTTTAATCTCTTGGTTTATCTGAAATTTGTAATTTGTGTCCGGAAGTAGAATATCAAAGTGATCTGTCAAGGTTCGAACAACAATAACTGATGAAATGGCAGTAATTCTTACTGTAGAACCCTTTCTTGAAATTTGAGAAGTTTCTGGAAACTATGAATCATAAAGTTTAAGTAAAATCTCTATACCTGTACCTGGACTCATGAAACAGACATGAATTGCAGACTACTGTAGTCTTAATCAGATGAAGACACAAACTAAGGCAAAAACTCTAATATGCAAGATTTTTAGTCAGAAACTTTATGGTCAGAAGAATTTGATGATTCATACTGGTTTGCAGATGTTTTCTTTAGTTGCCAATGTTGCTAATAAATTTAAAATAAAGAAGAGTGCAGATTTATGTACCATAAAACCTGTATTAACATTCGATTAATAGGAATTACAGATTTCAACAAATTTGGTCCACTAATATGTATGGATGTCTGTGTGTCACTCCGGATGTCCAGATTTCCGTGTCACATTATCTTCTCGTGATGTTTAGGATGTATAGAAGTGATTTTGGGATAACTTTTACTTAGAAACTATAGAGATGAACGTTGCGATATTCGTTTTTGCGGGGGATTTTAATAATTTTGTAGTTGACGACATTTCAAGTAGAAAAATGATTACTTTTTGTTTTATTTTGAAACTTATAATTTGTAAAAACGAGTATCGATCCCACAGCAAAAATATAAATAGCCACTGAGGCGTTGCTATGGACACGTGTAATTTCACAAATCCCTTCAAAGCAAAAGAAGGAGGAATAAGAAGTGCACATGACCAAACATTTGTACTTATAAGAGGGCAGGTGCTCCGAGGATTTGGCTCATTTGCACTAACAAGCAGCTGCGATTTTATATTTCTTTTGGGTTTCTCTAGTTTTTACATTTAGGGAATGGGTGAATGGCATTGTGCATTGGTTAAGAAAAATTTGAGAGGTTTTTTCAGTATTTTCATGTCACTTTACTGTTCAAAACTCTATTAGGACGGGACTCTTCCTTGTCTAATACCGTTTAACTTCATTACTGCTCAAATTATTTTCGAACCTTGACAGATAACTTTGATATTCTACTTCCGGACAAAAAACTACGATTTCAAGACATTCTCTATCTGCCCACGACTTTTCAATAGAATACACGCATCGATGAATTCTGAAAGTCTGAAAATATGTAGTGAAAGTCACAAAAATGAACCAGATCACCTACAGATTGGAGTGTGACAGAAATTATGACTGACAGGACTGGAGTTGTCTGAAAATAAAATTTTGAATCATCAGGATAGATATGTGAGTAATGGTTGAAACTTCTTGAGTAGGAAAAGTAAAAAGCTCACTTGTGTAGTTTTTTCGATTTTCGAGCCATTCTCTTCACCATTTTTTATGTTAACTATTATTATTTATTTATTCCCCAGAAATACTTTTTTTAAACTATTGAATTCAAATTTCCCCGGTTCAAAATATTACGGTGGCACTCATTTCGTTTCAACTGGCGCCATTTCAGTAGATGGCCAAGTTAACGGATGCTAGGTCAGCGATTTCTTTTTTGTACCGATTTCAATAATACTATTCTGTTAAATGTTCCAATATTTGGATATTGATACTGTAACTGTTCTGCTTCTTGATCTCCATTATCAGTTCAATGTGGTGTGTCGAATCTCCTTCGTGACTTTTCCTATTTTCAGATTTTTTGTTTATCGGAGCGTATAATCTCTTGGTCATTGGCAGGTATCATTAGATACAATGGTTTAATCTCTTGGTTTATCTGAAATTCGTAGTTTTGTATCCGGAAGTAGAATATCGAAGTGATCTGTCAAGGTTCGAACAACAATGAAATGACAGTAATTCTTAGTTTGGAATCCTCTTTGAGAAGTTTCTGGAAATAATTAATCATAAAGTTTGAGCAAAATCTTTTTACAGTTCTTAATACCTGGAGTACTATAGTTTTATTAAAGGAGGTGAGAACTCAAAAAAATTGTGATCAAAATTGTGATTGAGAAGCACCCACGTTTATCACAGCCCCGAGTGGGCGACTGCGTTCTCGGCCGTGTAACTCAGCCGGTTGCGGTTTTGTACCCATGCGCGGTCGGTCATGTGTTCGAGTCCCACAAAGTAATCACTTACCGAATTTGGAGCCAACATTTTTTAAGAGTTCTCACCTCCTTTAAGATTATTTTCTTATTCAGTTACATATTAGGGTATAAACTCTAATATGTTAGATTTCTAGTCAAAAACTCTACGGACAGAAGAAATTGATAATTCATTTGATAGTTTTCAGACTTCTTTCTTTAGTTGACAATTTTGTTATTATGAATATCGATTTATATACCGTAAAACCTCGACAAGTCCCTCTACTGTTCAAAAATCTTTTAGAAAGGGTCTAGTACCGTTTTACAGTTGTTTTATGTTAATTCATTTATTTACCAGGGTTCGAAAATAGTAAACATAAAGTGAGTTCTATCAGTTTCCTTTTTTGCATTTTCATCCAGGTAGTACCGGGGAAGCCGTTTCCTCTTATCATTTCCTTAATATCGTCTTCCCACCTTCGGACTGGTCAACCACGAGCATGCTTTGAATCCAGTGGACACCATTCTGAAATCTTCACTTTTCGACATCCGATTTCAATACTGTTCAGATGAATTCATGTTGTTCGAACCTTGACAGATCACTTCGATGTTCTACTTCCGGACACAAAACTACGAGTTTCAGATAAACCAAGAGATTAAACCATCGTATCTAATGATACCTGCCAATGACCAAGAGATTATACGCTTCGACAAACAAAAAATCTGAAAATAGGAAAAAGTCACGATGCCTACGACTTTTCAGTAGAATACACGCATCGATGAATTCTGAAAATCTGAAAATGAGTAGTGAAAGTCACAAGACGTTAACAGATCACCTACAGACTAGAGTTTGTGACAGAAAATGTGACTAACAAGACTAAAGTTTTCTGAAATTTAAGATATATCAGGATCCTTGAAACGTGTTCATCACAATTTAAAACAAACTTCTTGAGTTCGAGAAGTAAAAAGATCTGAAAACAATAAATCACAACAATCATAAAAAACACTCATTATTTAATCTGTCTAGAAATCTGAAAACAGAGCGCACGTATAACATAACCCTAACAAGAACAAGGTTGTCTGAAAATATCTTTTTCTTCTGAATCATCCTTCAGAATTTCGTCTGGAAATTGGTTGACTAGAAACACTGAAATAACATTAAAATCTAGTATAATCAATTTTAATTAGATTGAATTTTTTGAAAAAAACTGTAAGTTTTATGTTTTAGATAATTATTTTCAATTCAGATGTATAACTTTGACAGATCAATTTAATATTCTACTTCCAAAGCCAAAACTACAAATTTCAGACAAAACCAAAAAATCAGGACATTGTATTTAAGCTGTACCTGGTTTTGCAAATAATATTTTGCTTCGTCATGATAAAAATCTAAAATCTAAACGTTAGATTTGAAATCCAATAAAAATTAAACAACTTCACATGTTATTAGCTTGCCGGTAATTAGAACTGTTAAACTATTGTAATTTCGGCCTGGATTTAAAAAGAAATTCGGTCCGGAAAAGGTTTTGAAGGTTTTTTTTTCATTCCATGTTTTGGTCAGAGCATGAGATTTCTGTAGTGAATTTCTAGAAAATCTAAAAAATTTATCACATGTTTAGTCATAATCATTCATACCTGGCACCTCAGTAAAACTTTTCATGCATGTTCTAATCAGAAGTTGTTTTTTTTGTTCAGAAGCATTTTTTCCTAGTTTGTAGGCGTCTATTTGTTTAAAATTCAAAAGTCTATGAGATTCTTGATCACTTGATAGATCTCGTGACTTTTTTCTGATTTTCAGATTTAAGTGTTTGTCGAAGTGTACAATTTACTACAATTTACTGAAAAGTCGTAGACAGAGGGTTTGAATTCTTGGTTTATCTGAAATTCGTGGTTATAAGTATAATCTAATAGTAAGTGATCAAGGTTCAAACAACAAAGTGGCATCTGAACAATAGTAATATGCTATGAAAAGAGTATAACACATTGCAGAATAGAGACGTTGACATTCAAGTTCCAGATATTCTACAGATTAGAGTTTATGCCATTATAAGACAATAGTTGTCTGGAATTCAAGTATATATCTAGAATACAGTCATTGAAAAATTTTCCAGCTTTTAGAATTCTTTTTTTTTTTGCAAATTCTAGGAACAAGTATTAGAATACCTACATATCACATGAGGTTGTCTACCTGGGGACATCTCTAAGATTATTCATGCGTGCTCTGTTCAGGTACTAAAAAAAAATTTGACTAGATCTGTCAAAGACTGCACGTACATAATAAAGCGACATAAAATGTATTCTTTCAAAATGTGGACTTACAACATAACACAAGACTGACATCATAGTTATAACTGCATACATATAAACAAAATAAACACCACGATGGTGTCTGATTAAAATTTCCGCTTTTTTGTGTCATTTGGATGAAAGTGACAAGAACATGAAGAGTGTTCAGTTCACCGAACACTCTTCATGTAGTGTTTCAGTTCACCGATTCGTATTGTATTTTTGTAACTTTTTTCCATTATTTTAGGTTCAAAATATCTTATTATCCCCATGTATGATCTTCCAAACTGATCCCTCTTCTTGATTTTGCTGACACAGAAACCACTAGAAGTAAACTTTTTTCTTCCAACTGACTTGTTTTCTCACGTTTCGTACGTCAATCCTGGAGACTTTTGGTAAAAAGTCAAGTGATCAACCGTGGGAAATTAGAACACTAGATTGGAAATACACGTACAACACAAAAAAATTGAAAAATATGAAAAACGTTAATTTCTGTTAGTCATTTTTGCACTACGAAGCCACAAAAACCGAATAACTTTTTTCACAAGATCGTTCACCAAAAACAAAATACAGATTTGAAAAAAGCACAAAATTTCAGTTCTAGCGATGTATATCTCGACCTGTAACTCCCACTCGACACGGGATCCTTCCATAATGACTCTCATAATTCCCACTGTCCAAAAAACCTGAAAATTGAACTCTAATTATTAACTTTATTTTCCACAATTTAAATCATCCCAAGTATTCATAGATTGGTTCATTGAAAATAAGAACAGAAAAGATTCCCAAACTATTAGATGCAATCTCGATTCATGTGAGAATGTGAAAATGACAGCTTTAAATTAAAAATGCGTATACATGTACAAAATGATGTTTCTGTTCCAAAAATAGTTGTTAGTTGCAAAAAGAAGAAATGTTGCAGTAGAATAGAAGAATCTCGTTAGACTAATGTCAAATGCATATTTGTATGCTTGACTTCTCAAAGAAGGTATTCATGCAGAACACGAGACATTTCCTGACAAATCTTAATCTTCTAAGGATTATCATAATCCTGATATCAGCATTCTTAATAAGCTTTTTGCCCAATGTCTCAATTTTCCTGGAATAAGATTTCCTGCAGTAATCCCCGATTTTCCAGAAATTGTTGCATTCTTTCAAATTCGTATCTTGAATCTGATATTAAACGACTTCCAGAATACATAATCCTTCTTAAATGGTTTTTTGTCCAATGTCTCAATTTTACAGGATTTAGGTGTCTTTCAGTAATCCCCCTGCAAATTTTCAGTTTCAAATTCCCCGATTTTCCTGAACCTCTAATTCTGGTCTGTCTAGAATGTGAATCTTTGTATACGAAGCGAGGAAAGATTTGACGAGTCTGAAAATCTGAAAATCTGGAAACCCAAGAGTCTGAAAGCCCGAGAGCTTGAAAAATCTCCAAATTTTCCTTTTCCTGGTATGAGAAAACGGGCTGGGCAACAATTATTTATTTTTGACGGTTCTTAAGCAAAAATAAATAGAAAAACTGTTTCAAAGCTTTGAAAATAAAATGAGGAAAAGACAGAGTGACTCATTGGGAAAGTGTAGAGATATAGAGTGACAAAATGTGTATTGGAAACTGGGAAAGGGGGGGGGAGAGGGGGAGAGGGTACCGAACCAAGGAGCCAGAAGACGAGCAAAATTTCAGGAGAAGCAATTATTGGGCTGGGCAGCAGAAGTCCATGATTTCCGTCTCTGTCAGTGGCTGTTTGTTCATGCAAGCGGCGACGATTTCTGTAAGATGGATATAATAAGTTTTATTTAAGAGTTTCAAGGATTTATCACTTACCTTTGTGATTTTCACAAGATGCACTGCCACATGCGGCCATGATATTTGTGGCAATTAGGCGTCCACAATAGCGGTCACGGCGAGAACCAGCGGCATCAGCGACCATTCCGATGGCCAGAAGAACGAAGAGAAGAGTGAAAATTCTTGAGAAGATGAGCATCCTGAGCAGTTTGAGCTGAAGACTTGAGGTCGGGAGCGGACGAGAGGTAGACTTGTGATTTGACGAGACGTGATTTTTAATGAATTCTTGGCGCCTTTTATACAGATCAAAGTCTGTGGGCGCTGGCGCCGCCCCTGTCGTCGTCGGCTCAGCGCCTAGACACCTCCCCTTGAGCCCGTTGGCTCGGCGCCTAGGCGCCGCCCCATCCTCCGGCCAAAAGTCTCCGCGACCAAAAACTAGGATTAAAACACACACACATTGAGAAATAAGAAGAATTCTGAGAACTGAGATGAGAGCAGGTGATCTTAATATGGTGTTGATGTTTCAATTAAATGCATGGAATGCGATTTTCTGGGAAAAATGAATTGAAGATGAGATTTTGAGACCTAAAATCGCTCGAATGGATCAAAAACCTGAAGCAGACATACTTTTTGTGCCACAATTATACATTTTCCAGCGTTTCATGGTAGTTTACAGAATTCTTTCACTCTTTTTGCTGCAACTTTTGGAGTTCTTTTCCAGATATATTAGCATGTATATATATTGCAGATACACAGAAAAATGGGTCAAAGTATGAATGACACTAGAAACTGGGACTAGACAAGTTCCCAAAAGCTCAAAGGGTGACAGACATTCAATTTTCGAAATCGCCGGAAGTGTGGGCGTCGGATACAGACATAATTACCCAACATGTTTTAAAATCGATGTCCCAGGATGTTGTTTTATGACCAAAGTACATTACTGCCAGCCAGCAGCGCCAGGTGATGTCAATACAGGGAAAAAATTTCAATTTCAATTTCAATATGATCATGTTATATCTTTATATAATTCGTGTTAACTTTATGAAATCATATTGACTTGACTTCTAGTCAATTATACATATTTATTCCTGTTTAGAATGATGGCATCGGATTGACATTTTCTGATTTTATATGATACATTTTTATTGTATCTCTACATAGTCACATAGTTGATAAATATCTGAAAAAGGTATTGGGGATGAAATCATAGCTCCAATTATATGTGATTTTCTGAACATCAATCCCAGACACATCACTAACAGACTATCCAAATTTTTTGCAGAAACATGAGATAATTTGTTAATAGTTGTCACATTCAGAAAAGAAAACGACATGAATAGAAATGAAAATGGGTTTGTATTGTTTTTTGTAGAATGTCCCTAAAAAAACGACGACGTACATACAGTACTACTCATTACATTTTTCTGAAACTCCATGATTCTTGATCTCCTTCTACTATTCATCTGAAAATCTCTTAGAAGCAAGACCATAGACGGATTATATTTGATTTTCTGAACGTTGGTTCTATAATCCTGACAAATCTGAAAATCGGCACATCACCAACAGATTATCCAATTAGATTTATACTTTGGTATTGTAATCCATTTTCGAATATGTTGTAGCAGAAACATGATATAATTTAGTTATAATTGTCACTTTCAGAAGAAACGTCATCTTGGATCAATAAGGCATGGATAATGTTTGGTGCAATCCGATCCAAGTCAGGCGATCCTACATCTACAGTAGCTATAGGATCCACCATTGAAGTTGTAGGATCGGGTTACTGTAGCTATAGGATTTACCCAATTCTATATCTTCGATCATTTAGCTACCGTAACCCGATCCTATAACTTCAAATTTGGATCTTATAGCTACAGTACCCCGAGAGCCAGGTGATCCAAGGTATACAGTAAACTACTCAACACATGTATCTGAATCTCCATGATTCTTGATCTCCTTATTCCCTGATCACATGCCGATATTCTCCGTGACTTTGAAGAATTTTGAAATTTTGTTGAAGCGTGTAATCATTTGATTTCTTGGTTTGTCTGAAAATCGAAAATCTCGTGACTTTTTCCATTTTCAAATTTTTAGTGTTTGTCGAAGCGTACAATTTACTGAAAAGTGGTGGGCAGAGGAGTTTGAATTCTTGGTGAAATTCGTAGTTTTGGATCCGGAAGTGGAATCTCGAAGTGATCTGTCGCGGTTCAAGCAACAAAAAAAGTAATTGTTACTATAAAATCCTTTTTTGAAGGTAAAGAAGTTTCTGGAAACTATGAATCATAAAGTTAAAGCAAAATCTCTTTCAATACCTGGACTCTGATGATGAATCAGACTTGAATTGCAGACCACTATAATCATATTAAGATTATGTTCTTATTCAGTCACATATTAGGACAGAAACTCTAGGATGCAAGATTTCTAGTCAGAAACTCTATGGACAGAAGAATTTGGATGATTCATATAAAAGTTTTCAGTCTTTTTCTTTAGTTGTCAATGTTGCAAATAATCCTATAAACTTTGATCATGAAACAACTAACATCTATTTTTAGACATTTTCCTGAAAAGTCCTGGGATGAAATATGCAAATTGCTTTCCTTCTGCCATCCTTGCAAACTTTCCAATTAAGTTTCCTTTTCTATCTCTTTGCAGACAGAGAAGAGAAATATCAAGGTTTCAGAAGCGCAAAGGGGGGAGGGAAATTCCTTTCGAAATCTTTTTCCACAATTGCGAAAGAAACCACCGGATATGTGGAAGGGACATCATTATTTGGAAAGCCATGAAGGTTTCGACATAGATGTTGAAAGATTTTGTTTCATGATCAAAGCACAATCTGGATGGAATGGGGGACACGAAGAACCATATGGCATTATAATTCTGAATTTGCCTTTAGATTCCGCTTAGCTTCGAAATAAACCTAGTTACAGGGATTTTTGTCAGGAAATTAGGATCTTGTTAGATTCATCAAGATTCATCAAGATTCATGAAATCATATTTGAAAAACGTACTTGACTTCTAGTCGATTATATTTATTTATTCCTGTTTAGAATGATGTTGGATTGACATTTCCGGTTTCGAATTCATTTTCCTAGTCTCCTTAATGCATAATTTTCGTTTAGAAGAGAAACATCTAAAAATCTGTTAGAAGCAAGATCATAGACGGATTATATTTGATTTTCTGACCGTTGATTTTATAATCCTGACAAATCTGAAACTCGGCACATCACTAACAGATTATTTCCCTTTAGATTAATACTTTAGTCATGAAACAACCAACAACTATTCAAAAATAGAATCAGAAAACGCGCAGGAATAAATGTTGCATATATCACCTGTCATCCTCAGAACGAGCATAAACTAACAGAAATGCATTTTGCAAACTGATGATGGTGTAGAATAAACAAATGTCATAAACAATTGAATAAACAAATAGATTTGGCCCTGAAACCAATTTTCGAATTCGTTCACAACTGGCAAAAAATTCAAATATCTTTCAAGGGCCGGTCTGTTCTGGAGAAAGATGATAAGCTACAGTATCCCTTTTCTAAACCATATGTTTTTTGGTTTCGTTCTCCTGCTATAACCTCAATGTTAGATCCTATATCTACAGTACCCCAATCCTAGCCAGGTGATCCTAGGTATACAGTAAACTACTCAACACATTTCTCTGAAATTCCATGATTCTTGATCACATTCTCTCCTTCTCTCCTGATGTGCCGAATCTCCGTGACTTTACTTATTTTGAGAATTTTGAAAGTTTGTCGAAGCGTGTAATCAACTACTGCTTGATTTCTTGGTTTGTCTGAAAATCGTAGTTTTGGATCCGGAAGTATGTATAATCCAAGTGATCTGTCGCGGTTCAAACAACATGAATACTTCTAGGGAAGATAATCTTGAAATGCGATTCAGATTTGCTTGAGATTTTCGAAGTGATCTCGATAACAATGCAGTAAAATGAAACCGGGAATTCTCATTAATAGATGAATACACAATTTGATCATTAAACAACCCACAACATCTATTTCTGGAGAGTAGAGACATGATAATATGCAAGTTTCAGCTGCCACTAACATAATTTTTAAAAATCTATATTTACATGTAAACTTCTTGCAGAGAAACATGGGTCAAAGTATGTATGACACTAGAAAACGGGACTAGACAAGTCCCCAAAAGCTCAAACAGACATTTCATTTCAAAGTCTTTTGCTGCAACTTCCAAAAAGACCACTTGGGGCGTCTCATACATGAAAAAAAGTTTCAACGTATATGATCAAAGTACACATTTGCTGGATAGTCTGGAAGTTTGGGACAAGAAGGTGTTTTTATTTTGTTTGATTTGATTTCATAATATGATTTTTGTTGAATGTATCTTTAATCCTAAGACATAAAAAAGCGGATTTAAATCCCGTGACTACCTGATACACATAATAAGATACAAACTAGAGATTCATCTGACTGCTTCTGACTTCTTCTGGTTTTTCATAGTTGAGAGAACGGTACCTAGAAATTCTGTTGTTATGCATCACCAGATCCCCCGATTATTTGAGAAACTTTGAGCCCCCAAAAGCAGTGACATTTCATTTCAAAACCTTTTGTTACAATTTTCCAAAAGACCACCGGAAATTTTAAAGTTCGGATGGTGGGCGTCTGGGACATAATTACCCACAAAGTTTCAAAATAGATGTTGAGTGATGTGTAATGTACATATTTAATGGAAATTGTATAGTTAAGACAAGTTTTTTCAGTTTCAATGATAACACGGTTTGAATAATGAAATCATGATATTATATTTTAAAAGGTTTGACTTCTAGTCAATTTTATTCCTGTTTGAATTAATTTGAACTTGGCATTTGCGCTCTTTCATGTTCTGGAAGTGGATTTCTTCCCGCTTTTCCGGTGGTAGCTTCCATATTTGAAAATGTTCTTGACTTCTAGCCGATTATTTTATTTATTCCTGTTTAGAATAATATTGGATTGACATTTGAGGTTCCGAGTTCATTTTCCTAGCATCCTTAATGCATAATTTCCGTTTATAAGAGCAACATCTGAAAATATCTTCGAAGCAAGATTATAAACAGATTATATTTGATTTTCTGAACGTTGATTCCATAATCCTGACAAGTCTGAAAATCGGCACATCACTTACAGATTATCCGATTAGATTTATACTTTGGTACTGTAATTCGTCTTTGAATGTTTTTTTGCAGAAACATAACATGGTTAATTAATTTAATTTTAATTATTGTTGTCATTTTCAGAAAAGTCATCTGAAATTCATAAATGTCATAAATGAAAATATAAATGTTTGTCTTTTTGTGTGGTATGGTCTACGCAGCCATGTTACAGGAAAAATTTTACAGTAACCCGGAAAGCCGTGATGGAATCTCAATGTTGGCGGATCTCAGCCAATCTCAACCGATCTCGTCCGATCTTAGACAATCTTTGAAGCCAATTCAATACATTTCCCCGAATTTCCATGATTCTTGATTTCCTTCTCTCCTGATCATAGTGATGTGCCGATTCTCCGTGACTTTTCATATTTTCAGAATTTTGAAAGTTTGTCGAAGCGTGTAATTATTTCTAAACCCGTCAAAAGCGTTTCCATATCCAGAAGATAAATAATCCATCCGCATCCTAAGTGCCGGATTATGAAATGATGGCTAAAACTGGATTAGGACAACAATAAATACCAACAATTGGAATCCATTAGTGGAAACCTTTTAGCACTAATTCCTGTCTGAAAAATGGGATTATTTCAGAAGATCGGAGATTACATGAACAGAGTTCAGAAAAAAGTGTTCGGAAGCTTCTGGAGGTCACAAATCAATTGGTTCAGAACAGTTTGCGTCATGGGTTAGTAAAACAAAACTTCTATGGAAGTAATTTATAAATAGATGTCGCTACCCAAATTAACCTGATTTAATTTTAATTATACCAGTCATTTTCAGAAGAAACGTCATCTGGAATCCATAGGGCATGGATAATGTTTGTCCTTCTGTATAAAGTATACTGCTTAACACATTTCTCTGGTATTTCATGATCCTTGATCTCCTTCTCTCCGGTTAGCTATAGGATTCACCCGATCCTATATCGTCGATCTTTTAGCTACCGTAACCCGATCCTATAACTTCAATGTTGGATCCTATAGCAACAGTACCCCGATCCTAGCCAGGTGATCCTATGTATACAGTATACTGCTCAACACATTTATCTGAATCTCCATGATTCTTGATCTCCTTCTCTCCTGATGTGTCGATTCTCCGTGACTTTACTTATTTTGAGAATTTTGAAAGTTTGTCGAAGCGTGTAATCAACGATTATTTGATTTCTTGGTTTGTCTGAAAATCGTAGTTTTGGATCCGGAAGTATGTATAATCCAAGTGATCTGTCGCAGTTCAAACAACATGAATACTTCTAGGGAAGATAATCTGGAAGTGATTATCAGGAATCTCTGGAGAGAAATGTGGACTTTGACTCTGAGACAAGCGACAACTATTTTAAGAAATCCCAATTATTTTCAGATTCTTTGGTACAGTAGGCCAACATCATTTTATACCAACAAAAAAATAAACTCTAAAAACTACAAACAGGTGATACTGAGGTTTTCTGGGATTATAAATACATACATAGTGTTGATGTTTCAAAATCTGAAAGTTGGACAGAAGACAGATTTCCTGCTAAATATCGGGAATATGATCTTCATCCCACAACATCTACTTGAAAAGAGTAGAAACATGATAAATTAAAAATGTGCAAGTTTCAGCTGTCACTATCAGAATTTTTCCAGCTTTATATACATGTATGCATACGTATTGCAGATACATCAAAAAACGGGACTAGACAAACGCACATTGCGTTTCCAAAAGCTCAAAATGCGACATTTTCCACTTCAAAATTGTTTGTCAGAATTTTCAAAAAAACCACCGGAAAATCATTTTATATTTCAAAATTTTTGACTTCTAGTCAATTTTTTCATTTTATGTACATCATCATCAAATGCATTTCTGTTAGTTTATGTTTATTCTGAGGATGACAGGTGATACTTGCAAGATTTATTCATGCGCGTTTTCAGATTCTATTTTAGAAATAGTTCTTGGTTGTTTCATGACCAAGGTATTAATCTAACTGGGATAATCTGATAGGGATGTATCAAGAAAGCAATTACAGACTTGTCAGGATTATGGAATCAACGTTCAGACAATCAAATATAATCCGTCTATGGTCTTCCTTCTAAGAGATTTTCAGATGTTTCTCTTCTAAACGGAAATTATGCATTAAGGATACCAGGAAAGTTAATTCGAAACCGCAAATGTCAATCCAACATCATTCCAAACAGGAATAAATAAATGTAATCGACTAGAATTCAAGAAATTTGAAATGTGATTTCATGAATCTAGATGAATCTTGGTGAATCTAACAAGATCCCAAATTCCTGACAAAAAATCCCTGTAAATCGGTCTATTTGGAAGCTAGGCGGAATCTGAAGGCAAATTCAGAATTCTAATGACATATGGTTCTTCGTGTCCCCCATTCCTTCCAGATTATCTTGTGTGTTTTGATCGCGAAAGAAAATCTTTCCACATCTATGTTGAAACCTTTTTGGATTGTCCAAAAATTATGTCCCTTCCACACATCCGGTGGTTTCTTTCGCAATTGTAGCAAAAGATTTCGAAATGAAATGTCCAAGAGTTTGAACTTCCGCAAACAACAGGGGAGCTAGTCTGCAAAGAAATAGAAAAGGAAACTTTATTGGAAAATTTGCAAGGATCTAACAGATTTTCAGATGTTTCTCTTCTAAACGAAAATTATGCATTAAGGATACTAGGAAAATGAATTCGAAACCGGAAATGTCAATCCAACATCATTCTAAACAGGAATAAATAAATATAATCGACTAGAAATCAAGACCATTTTTTAAATATATAAACAGGGACTAGAAAGAGCGGAAATGTCAAGTTCAAATTAATTCAAACAGGAATAAAAGATGTTTTAACTATACAGCTTCCATTAAATATGTACATTAAACATCACTCAACATCTATTTTGAAACTTTGTGGGTAATTATGTCCCAGACGTCCACCTTCCGAACTTTGACATTTCCGGTGGTCTTATGGAAAATTGAAACAAAAGATTTTGAAATGAAATGTCACTGCTTTTGGGAGCTCGAAGCTTTTCAAATAATCGGGGGATCTGGTGATGCATAACAACAGAATTTCTAGGTACCGTTCTCTCAACTGTGAATAATCAGAAGAAGTCAGAAGCAGTCAGACGAATCTCTAGTTTGTACCTTATCATGTGTATCTGGTAGTCACGGGATTTGAAGATTTAAATCCGCTTCTTTTTGTCTTAGGATTAAAGATACATTCAACAAAAATCTTAACAGGAATTCATGTGAGAAAAGATACATTTTTTTGTATTCAATTAAGAATACAAAAGATACTAATTCTAACAAGACTAAAACGCATGTCATAGCATAATTTAAATGCTACGAAATTAAAAAAAAAAGAAATACTATTAAAAACCAGAGCAAGCAAAGCGTAATCCTAAATGAAATATGACATGCCATTTTTGAATTTTATGAAAAAGCAGGAATTACTTTCAAGCATTATAAACATAAGAGCAGGAAGTTGGACTCTAAACTTTGAGAAATCAAAAATGCATGGAAAAAGGTTTGCAGAGCTACCTAGACTGACTGGGGAAGGACTCCTAGTCTCGATGGAGGTATGGGTCGGGATATATCACTAGGACGGAAATTTTGTACTGATTTCAAATCTATATTCCAATTTTGCAGAACAAATTTGTGAAAAAGTTATTCAGGTTTTTGTGTGATCTCAGTACTAAAAATGGAACCTTTGAACTCACGTCAATCGTGCAACCAGTAGAAGGATTGAAATGAAAAAACGGAGGAATACTTTCAGCCGTTTTTTTTGAAGAAAGGTATTTTTTTGACGAATTTCGAAGTTTTTGGTGGCCGGATACTCAAAGCTCAAGTTTTCCAACAATATAGGTCATACATAACCCGAAACTCTATCTTGACTCGAGATCCTTCCCTAGTTAGATGTTGTCTTAATTCTTTGTATTTTTTGAAAAAAGCCTATCCAGAATTGTACCTTCTCAGGATTGCTCCTTTACAGAACTGCTTCTATCCTAATCGGATAGCGTTTTCACTTAAAGAAAGCTCCCCAAGAGGTTTCATTATGTTCTTAATGGTTACATACCAAAAAAACAAAAAACAGTTATGTATGACCTTTCAAAGTTTATGACTATTGTCCCAGTTCTTCCAGAAATTGTTCCAGGAATACCACAAATTTTTTTTTCACAAATAAATTTTCATACATGTCCATACGTAGTTCCTTCGCAACAATTTTTGATCTCCCGAGTTTGTTTATTTCTGTGTACATAAATGTGTCGACGTTTCGTGACTTTCATAATTTCGTTTATGTTAGAGAAAAAAATTGCAAGCAGACATGATAAGAAGGCGGTTTTTGATTCTTGGTTTGGTCTGAAATTCGTAGTTTTGTAGTCAAGTGGTAGATAGAGGTTGATCGGTCTAGGAATGTGGAAATTGAAGACTTAGAAAACGAAAAAACTCAAATCGGGGTATGAATGGGAAACAAAATCAAAAAATTATTTAAGTTGTTTCAAAGATACATTTTAATGGAAATCCGAAATGAAATGAGGGAAAATCGGTGGAAATAATAGCTTTTTTTCAGACAAATTCTTTATGTCTATATTTCCAGATGCCCGAAATATCCTTGTCTGCAAAATTAATTCTTCTGGTTCAGCTTTCGGTCTTTTCGTCTATCTATTAGTATTCTGAAGCCGTAGGAAAACTTAAATAAATTTCTTGGCAATCCGAATCTGAAAAATACTGAAAATGTGAAATTCAGAAATATCCTGAATAAATAATTCAGACTACTCTCATTCAGTTTAATAAACAAATTCATTCAGAATTCTGGGAAAGTCTTTTTAATACATTCATTAATAATTTTTCTTTGGGTTTTTTTTTCTTTTTTCCCAGAACTCAGAACCCATACATTCAATTGAAAAGTTTCTTTCATTTCGTTTTTTTAATGAATAGGGGAATCCCTATCTTTGACCCTTTTTCAATGTCTCCTTTCTTTGTGTCTCATTTAAAATTAATAAGAGCATTCAACCATTCAGGCCATTCAGACAACCAAAAACGCAAATAACTCTAAAATGTTTCAAAAAGGGGGGGGGGGGGTTAAATGAGAAGAAGGGAACGTTTTTTAAATAAAAATTAGGTTAAAAGGGATATGGTTTAATAAAAAGTAGTCGACTAAAAATGGGACAACTGAAAATTTGGATTTTTTTCGAGAATCGTGTACTGCAGGGGTGAACCGGGTTGAATTAATTCCTATAAACTTGCCCATAAGTAATTTATCGTCAGTACTGTAATTGAAGCACGTCTTCACTCGGGAAGGTCGTGTAGTCCGTTTGGAGATATGATATGTGAGTTATATCATTGGATAGCTGAAATTGCACTGATTTAAAATATATATATTCAGTTTTTGCCTTTGAGGCCTGGTATTCGAGAAAAACAAGGTCAAAGTTTAAGAAAGAAGAAGCCTAACGTTCCAAGCACTTCAAAACGTGGTTTATATGAAAAACCAAGTCAAAAACTTCAATTTATATTAATATTTAAAAATTTGGTTATGTTTTCAGAGGGTTATAAAGATTTTAAAAAAACGTCGGATTTTTTTTTCAAAACATTTTTTGGAGACCTTTGGGCCTAAGGCAACACTGTCGTTGTGTCCGAATATCAAAAAATTCTTGTCCGGATAATTACAAAGATTTGAAAATCGCAAAAGGTTTTGCATGTTAAAAAGTTAATAGAACCTATCAAACTGAACTTAAACTTGGGTTTTCTTGAATACCAGGCCTCAAGAGCAAAAACTGAATATATATTTGGAATCAGCGTTTTATCAGCTTTCCAATGATATAAAATACGTTCCATAACTCTAAACTTACTCCATGACTTTCCCTAGTCAAGACTCCCCTTTCTTGTATTTTTCTTACTTTTTTCAGATTTTTACATTTTTCGTTAGGTTATTTGTTCAAGCCTGTACAAATCCCACTTATTTTTCAAAATTTAATATGTCGATAGTCTTGTAAACTGTTGTTTCAAAAACTTCAGGATACCCAAAAGACTCCTTGTAAAAACAAAAGCTTCAATTGCAGTATTTTCTGTATTTTTGAGATTTCATTTCTCTAAAACCCACAAATTCTTGGAAAAACCCCCTGTTTTCTTCCCCTACTTTCTTTCTCCATTTTCTTGGACTCTGCTCTCTTCTCCCTTCTTAAAAAGATTGAAAAGAATGTTGCGATGTTGCACGCAACATTCCTTTCAATTCCCCGGAAAGAATGCGTGTGCGACGACGACGACTAGAAGTCAACAAGAAGAACTAAATTGGATTTTCTTAGATGGAAAAAAGAATGGAAAAAGGGAGAAGAAAGAGTCCTAACAGAGGAGCAAGAAGATGTACGCAAAAAGGAGTGTTTACTTTGATCATGGAAGGAATAAACAACTAGTGCTAATGGAAAGTTGGGATTTGAAGAAGCACATTTAAAAGCACCCCAGAATTGAAAAATTAGAGTTTTCAAAATCCGGTTTTTTTCAAATATTGAAAATGGAAGAAACAAAGAAGCATGCTACTTACTAGGGAAAGCCCTCGACTCGGTCTGGAGATATGGAACGGTACTTATATCATTGGAAAGCTGAAGAAACGCTGATTCCAAATATATATTCAATTTTTGCCCTCGAGGTCTGGTATTCGAGAAAAACGAAGTCATAGTTTAGAGAAAATAAGAATTATTATAATTTTAACATGCGAAAATTGCAAAACAATTTCAAAAAATGTTTCACTTGTCAGAATATCCAGACTTTGACCACATTTTTCTCGGATACCTAGACTCGAGGGCAAAAACTGAATATATATTTGGAGTCAGCGTTTTCTCAGCTTTCCAATGATATAGATCACATCTATACTAAGTCCATGGCCTGAGTTTGGACCCCTAACAAGTCATTACCTTCCTAACATGTTAAAAATGTCGGCAGCGTGGCGTAGGCCTCGAGGGCAAAAACTGAATATATTTGGAATCAGCGTTTTCTGAGCTTTCCAACGATATAGGTCACGTCCCATATCTCCAGACCGAGTCGAGGGCCTTCCCTGGTTAGAAATGGAAAAAATGGACAAGTGGAGCTAACTTACCAAAAACAAACGACTGGAAATTCAAGAAAAAAAAGTAACTAATTGTTTGTGAGGTTTAGAATGAGAAGTCTAAAAAAATCATAAACAGTTGCAGAATAGAAATCTAGAAGTTTTTAAAGATTTTGTGAGCTTATTAATATTTAGCCAGGTGACGATTTTGTATCTTTGAAATACATTCCATTTACTTTTTATTCATTTCATTCAATTTACACCTTTTTCACACCAAAATCGTGTTTTTTGACCAAATCTGTTCAAATTTCAGTAATTTCGGTCTATTTTAATGCAAAATTAATGAATTTTTGAAACACTAGAACACTAGAAGTGATTTTCAGTGATTTCTTTTGATTTCTAAAAAAAATGACGAAACACCAGAACTTTCATCGATTTCTATGGTTTTCGTTGTATTTTAAAACATTTTGATGTATAAAAACAGATTTTAGACAGTTTTCCTCAAGAAAAATCAGCAATTTTACTCTTAAAACCTTAATTCCAGACACCGGACTTCACTAGCCGTACAGAAAATCGGTCAACTACAAAAATGGGGATTTAGATATTATCTCTATATATCCCACAACAGTTTGCATTGTAGAACAACCACTGACAGATACCATGACGCAGTCAAAGTTCCCAGTTTTCTTCTGCAAATTCATTTTCCCCAATATTCTAGCCTTTTTAACATTTTTTCCTTTAAAACAGAAAAAAATTCGATTTATGACAAGACAAACCTGCAAATTTTTATTTCCCCTTTCACACATCCAGCTTAGCCTAGTTCTTTGACCAGTAGCACCTGCAAAAAGCTTTGCAAAAAGAAAGCTCTCTCCTTTTTTTCTTTTTCTCTTCCCTCCTGATTGAAAATGCAAGGCAAAACTCCCGGAATAGAAAAAAGCGACATTCGACTAGAAGTCGAACATAGTAAATTGGATTCGTTTCAGGAGGGGGACACTGACAAGACCAAAGCTCCCCTTCTTTGACGCATCTAGAAGATTAGGAGAACATGAAACGAGTCGAGAAAACTATTTACAAACATTTTTCAGGAAATGTGGACATGAGAGATGCAGAGAGTATATGTATAATGAATGATTGCTCGGTGAACTCGCTTAAAACTCAATCTTATTAGCTGAAACATATACCAAAATGTAGATCTTAACGAGTTCTATGTCACGGGCCGGGGAAAAATGGCGAAAAAGCGTCAAAGGCGCGCCAGAAATTTTCAAAAATCAAATTTTTACCAGATTCTAACGAAGAATGAGTGAAGATTGAAGATTTTGAGTCAAAAAACAAAAGGAAAACGCGTCAAAGTCGCGCCAGATATCTGACTGGGGCGCCTCCGGCGCGTTTTTTCGACCATTTTTTGACTGAAATTCAAATTTTTAGCATACCTTCAACTAAACTTTCGAGTTTTTCAATGCAAAATTGACAATAAGAGGAATAACCGTAACGTGAGAGCGAGTTCACCTGGCCTAGAAGCAGACAAATATCGGCCCCCGTTCCCTCTATTCTTGTCGTCCGGACACCAAAAAATCGGGCAAAAAAGTTTCGTGAAATTTGGTCCTGTATTGAATTACCATACCACCAGTGCCATCCATATACTAGAAATTCAATACTATAAACTCTTGTGGAGGGAGAAATAGAAATAGACAAACAAATTGAGAGAGAAAAAAGAGAAGAAAGAAAAAAAATGAACAGACCAGGTGAACCTGGTGATAAGAATAAAAAGTGAATTACCGTAAATAGACAGACTTTTTAGTTTTGTCGCTAATAAGTAGAAATTGAAAAATGAGGACATCAGAATTTAAAATTCTTCTCTAGAGCTCTACCCCTCGAAATTCGATTTCAGACGAGAAATATCAGATTTCGAATTCTGGCATTGTATTTTCATATTTTAACAACCTCGGATTGCGGTTTTTTAAATTTGACGACAAAATTTATAACTATAATCAAAATTCAGGCGAATTCCTGACTTCTAACTTTACATTCCAGATCATGATATCTGATTTCCGGGGGTAAAATTCATGTTTTCCTTAAGAATACTTACAGCTCCTTAGGATTCCAGATCCCGGCTAAGACCAACCGTGGAGACCGCCCGTCCTGACAAATGTTCATTTTATGTTTATTCCATCTTCATCTCTCCACGTCTTTTCATATCTCAATGATTATTTGCATTTTTCCTGAAAACCAAATTTTTTAAACTCTAATTCCAACTATCTCTCTTCCCGAACTCCGTCCTCTCCCTCGGAGTTCGGGAAGACCATCGCTTTTTCCCCCGAACAAACTAAATATTTACTTTTTGCCGCGCGTTCTTACTGTACTGTGGGAGACAGTTCAGTCAAAAGGAAAAACTTCATACACTTCAAAAAAAAGCTCAATGACCCCGGGGCGGTTACTCGAGTATGGTTTGATCTCTTTGAACAATATAAATATTTGCGTGGTTTCCGATGGCGGGAGTTCAGGGTTACGGTATTCTAGGAATATGGATATAACTATTATGATAGTGGTAGCACCTGCAACAGAGAAACTGAAAACGACGACCTAGTAATCCAACAATAAAATGTTGGCCAGCACTGAGCCATTCCAGATTTTTCCCTTCTAAGAACTGTCTCATTCTAAAACTGTCCCATTTGATTCAGGGTTGTAATTTATTATAACTAAATGAAGCTTCTCGGGTATATTTATTTCAGTACCCCAATTATAGATTTCGAAAAGGGCGGTTCCAAGAAGGTTTAGTTCTGAAAAGGACCGGGGTTAAGCGGAATTCCACCTTCCGCCACTTTTTTCCATTCCCCTTTCCGCTTTCCGTTTTTCATTTTTAATTATTTTCTGTGTTTTATCAAAAACTATCGTGACAACGTTTAACAGTTCCATGGTTTTATTGTTAACCATAACACTCCGAATAGTATGTTCTTTTCAGAAAAACCAATATATTATTTATCTCGCCCCGGTAAAATCTATAAATCTTCGACACAAACTCCTTTCGTGTCAAAAAAACGCTCTCTTCGCAACAATTGTTCACTTTCTGTTGGTTTATTTGTGCAGTTCTCTCCCATCAAGAACGGAAAATATCACTTCGAAAAAAGAGACGGGGGAACTCTGCTCCGACCATCAAATAGAACTCGAGTGGTCTAAGACGAATGTGAGTGTTCTCCACCGTGGCAGGGTTACGATTTTTTAGGACAAGGGGAAAAACTTTGGCATGTCTGAAAACTAAGGGGCGGAGCCAACTCCCAATTAGGATGTGCCGAGATTTTGAAGAAGATATGGGGTGGAGCCAAGAGTTTCCAAAAGTTTTCCAAAATTGGACAAGAAACTTGGCATTTGAATCTCATTTTCTTGTCTTTCTTACTAGGGAAGGCCTCGACTTGGTCTGAAGATAAGGGACGTGACCTATATCATTGGAAAGCTGAGAAAACGCTGATTCCAAATATATATTCAGTTTTTGCCCTCGACGCCTGGTGTTCGAGAAAAACGAGGTCAAAGTTTTGAAAAATGGCATATTATTCCAAACTTTGACCTTGTTTTTCTCGAACACCAGGCACCAAGGGCAAAAACTGAATATATATTTGGAATCAGCGTGATTTCATCTTTTCAATTATATAGGCCACGTCCCATGTCTCCAAACTGAATTTATGGTTTTCCCTAATTAGTTCTCGGAGATTTAGATATAAAAATTTCTCAGACCTCTCTTCTTCATCTACCTCAATCGCCATGTCCAAGATTCTCTCGGTTCTCTTCCTTCTTTCTATAATCTTTGCCATGTCTACTGATGCGACTCAAGAGCTCTGTGAGCAAAAACGTCTAATTCCCACTGTCCTTTCAATTTGTGGAGCGCCTTGTGGAAATTTTAAGGGTTAGCTATTTCTTAAACTGTTCCGTCTAAATCTGTTGTTTCAGCACTACAAAATATGTGTCATGAAAAGAAACTCCTGAGCGATGTTCAAGTCAAGTCGGCGTGCTGCCCTTAGGAGTGGACTCCTCTCTTATTTTGCTTCTAAGCACACAAGTTGCTTATATATTCTCATCTCTGTTTTTTATCGAGTCGGCCAAAATAAATTCATTACGTTGTTTGTCTTTTAATATGTTTCAGATTTATAAGGTAATTAATAATACAAAATATAAGGTACTTAATAACGCTAAAATTTTGAACTTTGACCATGTATTTCTCGTATTTCAGGTATCGACGGTTAAAACTGAATTTATATTTTAAATCAGCGTTTTTCTGAGTTTTCCAATGATGTAGGTAAACTGAGTCCATTCTCCATATATAAAAGTACATAAAGTCTCGAATACTGCAATTTTCTAGACTCTCTGTGTCTTTGTTATACAATTCTCTAAAAAATAAGTTTTGTTTACGGCAAGCGGCTAATAAAACGATCAGAACACTATGATGTCAAAACTTTATCAAGTTATATGTGTAGGTAAGAGCAAAGTACTTACACATATAAGTAACTGAAAAGTTGTCAAACTTGCTGAAAGTGCTGAAAATTTGTGATAGTTTGGAGCCACATTGGAAGCTCATAACTCGGTGTTAATCGAACTCCAGAACTCAGAGCTGCAAAGCCATACTAAATTTTCCTCCGAACCCGTTCATCCCACAAAACTCGAAATTTCTATGCCATTTCTTCCTTTACAAACCTTTCGTAAACAAAAAACGGCAACATTAAATATTGGAGAGACTGAAAGAGAAAGAGACATTTTGAGTTTGTCTGTTCAAGAGTTTAGAAAGAATAAAAGGGCGGAACGAGTGGTATAAAAAGGAGAGAATGATCAGGAATCAGGAAAAGTTTTTTGAGTCTTCCTAAATAATCCACACTGATTTTCAGATCCTCCTCCCTAACTACCTCAACCCTCTTCCCACAATGTCCAAAATTGCCGCCTACCTCCTCCTCACCATCATGATCATCTTCAGCCTCACCGGGATCTCCGAGGCTGCTGCTCCGTGTGCTTCTAAACATCTATATATTGTGGCGTTGTCTGTCTGCGGGACTACGTGTAAAAATCCTCATGGTTAGTGGTATTTTTCGACTTTCGACTTTAATGGAATACTTTTTGCAGAGCTCCACAGACATTGTCTCAAAAGAAGCACCTTCGATTTCCAGGACATTGAAACAATTTGCTGCCCCTAACTCGAATTGCTTCTTATTCACAAGGTAGCAAAAAAAGAAACAAAGAACTATATTCATAGTTTTTTGAATATAGTTTTTTGCTTTTTTTAGTGTCTTGTAAATAGGTTCAATAATTTTTTTAGTTTAAACATTTTAAGAATTAACCGATATTTTTCTTTGTATTTTTCATGTTCTAAAGCGTTTTAACTAGACAGCTAAAGCGCGGAGGCGGGGGAAATAAAAGTAAACATCAAATGAAATTTTGTCTATATGGAAAAGACAAAAATGTAAAAGTATGGGGGTGTTACGGTATCACTGATTGTCCCACAAAGTAAATTATGTATAAATCATACAGAACAAAAGTAGACCTTCATTTTTGTAGTTGACAACTTTTTTGTACGGACACTTCCTTGAGAGTTATGGTCATGAAAGCTCAAAAATCTCAAAAAAGACGATTTAAGGGAGAAATTACTTTGTCGATATAGAACTTGCTAGGGAGTGTCCGTACAAAAAAGTTGTCAACTACAAAAATGAAGATCCAGGTTTTTTTCTATTCTCTTAAAAAAATCAAGAACATTTGATCATCCGGAACGCAGTGGCACGTTCTCAAAGTATGTAAATTTCATTTGAAGCCAGTAGTAGTGATATTTCTATAATAGATTAATTTTTTTAGTGTTCTACGACTTTTATCCAAAAATAAAGAAATTTCAGTTGACCCCTCAACTTTGAAAAAAAGTCAAATTTTCTCTACTTATGCCCAATAAGACCGCTCCACTCGTCGAACTGCTCCCCGGGGATTAAGCAAAAATAAACATTTGCTCCTTCCTTTTTGCATAAACTTTTTTCCTCATTTTTCACTTCCTACGCATCCCTTCATGCCAATGACCAGTGGGCGGAGTCAATGACCTCGAACGAGAGTTCGAGAGAGCGCAGACATTCCTAAGTTCTTTGGTTCCAGGGGAGGAGTCGGCGCCTTTGGACACTCCATGGGGACTCTTATTGTTGCGATTCTTTTTCTTTTTCCTTTTTTTTACGTCAGAATTTTTTCCGTTTTTTTCACGGATTTCAAAAAAAAATTTCCAGCCTCCGTCCTACCTCAGCGAGTACACCTACCTCAGCCATGTTATCCACCAAGACCCTCGTCTTCATTCTCGTCGTCCTTCTTGCCATTTCCACCGTCTCCTCGACCCCAAGTGGCGGAAACAAGTGCGGTCGCATTTTGATGGGCCACATCGACGCCATTTGTGGCAAAGATTGCGACGAATCAGCCGGTGAGTCGTCATATCACGCTTTTTACAACCGCGCTCTACCGAAATCGATGAACTGAGAGACTCAGAGAAAAAGAGACAAGGGCTTTTCGGTGGAGCGCAGTTGTACGAACTGTGCCGAGTTAAATGTAATTTTTTTTCAGAGTTCTGGAAACTCTGTGCCCAAGGTGACGCATACTCCGAAGACGACATCCGCCAGATTTGCTGCCCTACAGCATGAATGCGGCTTTTGTCTTATTTCCAGTTGAATAAATAATTAAATTGTTAAATTTTGTTTCTATAAAACTATTTCAGATTATAAATTGCAGTGCGAAGCAGCGTTAATAAGCTGGAGCTGTTTGTTAAAAAGCGCGTCAAAGGATAAGTAGACGGCGGAATGCAGAATAAAAAGTCATTTTTAGAAGACGATTTTGGCGGCCTTATACTGTTGTAAAAAGCTCCTAAAAATAAAATAAAATTTGGTAGTTTTGTTGCAATAAAACCTTAAAGAATATAAGGAAATTCAAGTAGGCAAGCAAACTTCTTATGATGATATCCCCTAGGCAAAATACGAAAAAATTTTAAAATGACGGAAGACGGAATATTAACTCTATTTGAAAAAGACAAAAATTTAAAAGTATGGGGTGTTACGGTATCACGGCTTGTCCCAAAAAGTAAATTATGTATAAACCATACAGAACAAAGGTAGAGCTTCATTTTTGTAGTTGACAACGTTTTTGTACGGACACTTCCTAGAGAGTTATGGTCATTTTAAGACAACATCACTATTTTGCACTGAAATGGGACGATTTAAGAAGAAATTACGTGGGGATGGGAATCAGGTTGAAAAAACTAGAATTTCAGAAATTCAGGATTCTGGGAACACAAGGAAATATGAAAATACTCCATCGAAGGGGAAAACAGCAGTAAAGTGTTAATAGGTACCTTCTTAGGAATGCGCCAACGGCACCCCAACTGCGTCTAAAAGAACACAGTAACCTGATCAAACTACAGTACCGAGCAGTAAGATATACAATCTGGCATTTTTCAGTTGAAAATGACCAACTTTGAGGGGGTGTTACGGTATGTCTATTTGTCCCACAAAGTAAATTAAGTATAAACTATGAAAAACAAAAGTAGTGCTTCATTTTTGTAGTGGGCAACTTTTTTGTACTGACACTTTCTAGAGAGTTATGGTCATGAATGCTCAAAAATCTCAAAAAAGACGATTTAAGGAAATAATTACTTTGTTGATATAGTGCTCTCTATGGAGTGTCCGTACAAACAAATTGTCAACTACAAAAATGAAGTTCCACCTTTGTTAATATAATAATAATAATATTTATCGATTGAAGGACCAAAGGCCGCTTATACATATCAAGGTAAAAATATATACACGAAGTAAAAATACGAAACATTAAAAGTTAAAATTGTTGAGAATCAGAAAATTGTCAAAGTTATATGATGCAATATGGGATTTGAAAACAATAGATGAGGGACGTTGGGGGGAAAAAGTGAGAAGGGAGGGCATTCCAACAACGCAAAGTTCTGTTAATGAGAAATTGGGAACCTATTTTAGAGGAATTTGACAGGAGAGAGCGTATATGAAAATTATGCCGACGTAAATTAGATACATTAGAAAATTTTACAAAAGAAATGTTTGGAATAATTATTTCTTTGGAGACAAGGAGTTTATACATGAAAGAAAGATCTAATAATAGTCTGCGCCGCTCTAGCGACTGTAAGTGATGTTGTTCTGTATGGTTTATACATAATTTACCTTATAACGCTACTAAGAAACGCCAGATTTTCAGAATTCGCGGTATAGGAGTTTTTTCTACTTTTTTCATTCTTACAATTCGCCATTCTTCCAAAAATTTGAAACTGTCCTGCCCAGGCACTTTCTTATCAGTCCTCCTAAATTTGTGTTGAGAGAGACCAACAGAGACAAGGAGAATCGAGAGCAAAGCATAAAACTGTTCCAAAGTTCAAAAAAAGGGCGGAGATTCTTCTGGAAAGGGGGTGGAGTTTGAGAAGTGTGTGTGTTCAATAGTATAAAAGAAAAGGTTTGAAGGAGCAGCTCGAAGTTATAGACTCTAATTTTTTCTTCTTATTTTTTGAACAAAGTAAATCATTACTCTTGCTCTCTACCCTCGTTTTTGGCTATTTCTTTAGTTTTTGACCATTTTGAAACATTTTCATCCTAAAATTCCAGAATTTCAGCCTCCAACACCTCATCGCAATGCAATCCAACAACGTGTTCAAAATTGTTTTTATCTGTTGTCTCCTCCTGATCTCCACCGTCAATTCCACTCCCACGGGACGCAAATGTGGCCGGCAACTGCTCAACTATATATGGAGCATTTGTGCTGAATCATGTGCAAACGGAGATGGTTAGTTATTTTTTAATCTGGCGTAATTTTTAGATACTGAGCCACAAAATGTATCAAAATATAGATCTCTGCGAGTTGTATGCCGTTGATATGTTTCAGGATCGCTTAAGGTTCATTATTGTACCGCTGGAATGGAAAATCGTTATAAATTTCACTTCCGCACTACAATAATGAGCCTTAAGCCGACTCAAAGTATATCAGACATATAGAACTCGTTGAGATCTACATTTTGATTTGTTTTTAAACTCGTAGTATTCATTTTCACTACAAATATGATTTGTTATTTTCAGAAATCCATACACTGTGCATTGACGGATCTCGTTATACGGATAGTGATGTCAAAGCACTGTGTTGCCCATAAGAAGATCCGTGTGATTTGTTTCAGTTATTTATTGTTATTTATTGTTATTTATTGTTATTTTTTGAGTTGTACGCTGTAAATAAAACTTTTTTTTTCAAAAAAAAGGTCAGGTCTTACCAACGAAGAAAAACTTTAACGGCACATATCCGCTCTACCGAAACTAAAGAAAATTGTGTGCGAAAATGAGATACTCAGAGAAAAAGAGACAAGAGAATTTCGGTGGAGCGCAGTTGTAAGAAATGTGCCGAGCAAATAACTCGATGCAGATGAAAATAATTTTCCAGATTTTTCTATGTAACAACACCCCAAACAAGTTACAACTCTTTCTTCGTGCCATTCTAAAAATTTGCTTTGCTAGGTACTTTCTTATCAATTTTCTTATCTAAACGTTGAGAGAGACCAACAAAGACCAGGAGAATTGAGAGTAAAATACAAAACTGTTCTAAAGTTCATACAAATTTCTAATAGCGCATAACTCGGCCAAAATTCAACTGTTTCAGATTTTTTTCTGGTATTCAACATTGTTTCCAAAAATCCATATTCAGTGTCAAGTTCTCAGCGTTTAGAATTGTTCAAAAACAAAATTTTGTTTGTCAGTGTAATTTTTGTCAGTGTAGTTTGACCGTGTAAACTAACTGTTTCCAATCTTTCTTGCAGTTTTGGAATCCTTCTCGTCGAAAGTACCCATTTTATAGAAATTTTCACTCTTAAGAACACATCTCGCAACAATTCTGCCCGTCAGGGTAAACAGTGAGTTCGCTCAACTACTCTCTCTTTTCCGATAACTCTCTGACCAGTGGGCGGAGCCTCTTGAGTAAAGTTTGCGAAAGGAGGTGGAGTCAAGGGTATAAAAAGAGCGGGGAGTTCACTTTTTCAGTTTTTTCCTTTTTCAGTTTTCTTTTCTCAAGAAAACTTTTTGAAAAAAAAAATTTTAATAATAAAAATTTTCAGTTTTCGCAAGCATTTTTCTACCTCACCACTTTTCCAACAATGTTCTCCAAAGTTATTCTTATCGTCGTATTGATCTCAGTATTCTTGCCATTCATTGTGTCATCTCCTGGCTATAAATGCGGGAGGAAGTTGATCGATTTAATCTTTAGAGTATGTCACGAGACTTGCTCTAATGGAGCTGGTAAGTTTTTTTTATTATAAAGAAAATTTTGGTTTAAAAAATTTCAAAGTTATAAGCGATAACAAGTAGAAATGCTTAAAGGTCCAACGTGGCCAATTCTGACCTAACTTTTGTCAGATTGCTTTCCTAGGACACTAGTCTAAAGCTTTTATTTATTAGTTTCAAATAATATATTTTTTAAATTAAAACCTTCCTAATACCAAAAAATAACCAACTTTTTCTTTTTTCCAGATATCACTCAGTTATGCTATGCGGGTCGTAAAATAGATAATCTCCAAGTCATTCAACTTTGTTGTCCCCAACAGATCTCCCCCTAATTTATTTTTTTGTTGATTTTTGTAATGTATTTTTATTTTATTCTGTACATAAAAAGTTTTTTTTTCGAAATTCGGATGAACAATGATTTTTCAGGTTGTTGAGGGTGACGAGCTACGATATAAGTATAGACTCTGAAAATAGTAAATCAAATTCAAAATAGTTCTGAAATCCGTATTCAGAGTCAAGTTCTCCGCATTTGAAATTGTTCAAACAAAATTTGATAGTCAGTGTAAATTTTTTCAGTGTAGCTGTTTGCCGTTTGTTACTATAAAATAACTATTTTTACAGAAGTTGCGCATTACATGCTGATGCTCTATGCAAGGTATAATTTAAACTGAAAATGAAAATTTCAGACGAGAATTTGGGTAAAAAATGTCCAAAATTGAGTGTATTCAGCCCAAAATACGTTAACAACTGGCAAAATTGAATTTCTGTTTCACGCTGTTTCGCTATTCGCCGTTTCAGCTGTCAGGGGCACTTTGGGCGCGTTTTATGTAAACTTTGCTTTGGACGGAAAACAGCTCTTATAGCAAAATTTTGACTCATTTTCGCGCGATTCGAAAATTTGGGACAAAAAAAATGATTCGAGAGCCGGACTTTGAGAGTCTGGCGCACGTCAGACGCGTTTTGGTACCAAAAGTGTCAGCTACTTACCATAAAAAGTCGGAAGTCTGTGGCATAATTTCAAAATTACTCAATAATAATAAAAATGCAGTATTTAATTATTTTGTACCACGAAAGTAAGCATTGCTTGTAGGTTATATAACTCAGCATCCTTGATGGTCAAAACGCGCTAAGGGAACGACAGATTATCAAATCTCGAAATTTCCATATCCCTAATCCTCCCAAATCGCTTCTCGTTCAAAAAATCATAATTCATTCTATAATCTCTCCAAATTCTCCTCCCAAATGGCATACTGATAACAAAAATTGGCAAGCACAGCAGTTGTGCCTAATGTCATGTAATCCTTTCTCTTTCAAACAAGCAGTAAACAACTTTAATTCTTTTCTCCGAATCACGGGAATTTCATGATTTCTTTTTTGTTGCACAGACCGTGCCGATTTAAGAATCGCGCTGTCTCTTTTTCTCTGAGTCTCTGAAAAAGGCGTCCTGAAGGAAGTTCTAAATGGTCGAATGGTTCTGAAATTTGGAGGGTATGTAGATTAAATATGGAATTTCAGTTTTGTAGTTGATCATTGTTTGGTATAGTTCGTGTCTGGAGAGTTATAGTCATCTGAATAGTACTGAGACGTACACGAGTGTGATATAAGCTGAATTTTACATCAGCAAGATCTGTATAACAGCAAAATCTGCGTCTTTAACTTAAATTGGGCGGTGTATTTGGTCACTGTACCTATCTCCAACTTTTTCTGGTTACTGTATTTTTTTGTAGTTTGTAGTGTCATAAGTTAAGCTATTCTAGATTTCCGGGACTTATAAAGAACCATGACCTAGATATTTTATTCATTCTTGATAATTCAGGCCTTGTAACATTATAAGGTCCCTAAATCCGGCCCGCAGGCGTATCTACTAGTGTCGGTCCGGCCCAACATTTTTTGCCCTGCTCCTACAGTATATTCTTTGCAAACCTTCCCGGAATTTACGCCTGTCTGTGTTCACCGGAATTACGAGAAGAAACTATAAAGTATACGTGTGAAATGGTCTGATTGTGGTGAAATGTATAGTAAATAAGGCGGCAAACTACATGACATTCCGACGCCTCTCACTGATAACGGAATTTGTCTCTGATCAGGGAGAAATAGTTGTACTACAGTACCCCCTTTGTCATTTTTCCCAACTTGGAGCTAGTTTTTCTTGAATACCAAGCCTCGAGGGCAAAAACTGAATATATATTTGGAATCAGTGTTTCTTCAGCTTTCCAATGATATCAGTTAGTAAGCTCCACCCACTTTTCAGACTTTTCAGGGTTTTCAAGTTTTCGGACGGCTCCTTCTAAATTGTGTTGGTAAACACTGGTCACGGTTTTTGAGAACAATAGGAGTGGGCTCTTTCCTCTCGGTACTCCTCCGGTAGTCAAAACTCGAGTAGTCGGAGTCAAAGTTCTTGAAAAAAAGAATGTTTGTTCGCAACTATTTTACCTGTATGTGGGTCTCTTTTGTTAGTCTTTTTTATGTTCTTCTTGTGTTTCGTGGGCGGGCAATGTTTATTTACTTCGAAACGTTTTTTAAGGGATAGGGATGAGGTTGGAAAAGCTGGAATTTCAGGATTCTGGGAACACAAGGAAAGATGAAAATACTCAACGGAGAGGAAAACAGGAATAAAGGTACTTTATTAGGAATGCGCCAACGGAGCGCCAGCCGCGTCCGAGCCGCCCGGGAACACAGCACAGTAACCTGATCAAACTACAGTACCATGCAGTAAGATATACAATTTGGCCCTTTTCAGTTGGAAATGACCAAGAGGGTGTTACGGTATTGTCCCACGACGTAAATTATATATATAAACCATACAGAACAAAGATAGAGCCTCATTTTTGTAGTTGACAACTTTTTTGTACGGGCACTCCCTAGAGAGTTATGGTCATTTTAAGACAACATCACTGTTTTGCACTGAAATTGGACGATTTGAGGGAGAAATTACTTGTAACTCTCTAGGGAGTGCTCGTACAAGAAAGTAGTCAACTACAAAAATAAAAATTAATACTTGATCTTCTTACTTTCCAAATTTCAAAACTATCAGATAACCCAAAACTTCAAGGTGTCTTTCCAATGTTTTTCAATTTTAAACTCAGCCAAAGACTCGAAGAAGAAAAACAAAATTCCGTGTCTATCACAAAAACTGATTCTTTCAGACAATCAGACTGTTAAGTTTTGAATCGTTATCAGCACCCTGGAATTCTCGAGTCGCGAGATGAGAAGAGAGTCCAGACACATCTGTTCCGAAGTTCAAGGGGGCGGAGCCTGAAATGGGCGTCCCCCAAGGGTATATAAGGATCCTCGTATGTTGATTTGGTATAATTTTAATAGTTTTTATGGGTTTTTCAGTTTTATTTTTTTTTCTTTTTCTTTCCCATCTAGTGAACCCGCGAACTCGAGTAGTCTGAGTGAGCCATCGGGTTTTGAATAAAATAAATATTTACGTTTTTTTCTCGCTAACAGCCCTTTAGTAAATAAAATAATGCAACTTTTGTGGTCGGAGCCTATGAAAGATAGGATGCGCAGACATTCTGAGTTCGAGTGTTCAGTAGACAAAAAAGGGGCGGAGTTATCTAGTATGTGCATAAAAAGAGGAAGATTATTATCTTTTTTATATAATCTTTTCTGTTTTCTGATTCTTACAGTACTGTGCAGGGAGATGTACAATTTGGGTTTTTTTCAGTTGAAAATGTCCAAGAGGATGTTACGGTATTGCCCACAAAGTAAATTAGATATAAAATATACAGAACAAAGATAGAGCTTTATTTTTGTAGCTAACAACTTTTTTGTCCGGACACTCCCATGCAAGTTACATATCGACAAAGTAATTTCTAACTCAAATCGTCCAGAATAATTTTTGAGCTGTCCCTTTAAAATGACCATAACTTGCTAGGGAGTGTCCGTACAAAAAAGTGGTCAAATACAAAAATGAAGTTTCACCTTAGTTCTGTATGGTTTATAAATAATTTACTTTGTGGGACAATAAATTATTCTTAACACCCTCTGTTCATTTTCAACTGAAAATGGCCAAATTGTAAATCATTCTGCATGGTACTGTATTAGAAATTATGAGTTGTTGAAAAAATTGTACCTTGAATCTTATAAAGTCTTCTTGAAATTCAAAGTCACCAAAAATGTTAATTAATTCAGCCACAGCTTCAACATCATGGTCCACTCCAAAATTATTTTCATCATCCTTCTCCTCTTCGTTTCTTTTTCACCCTTCTCTGCTGCTCGAAGCGTCCACTGCGGACGAGCACTGGCAACCCACGTTATGGCGATTTGTGGTGAAAGTTGTGCGAACGGTGCAGGTGAGAGTTATAATTCGAAAGTCTTATTTCTAAGATTCTTAACCAAAAAATTTTCAGAGATTTTCCAAGAATGTAAACTGTATGGGAAGATCCGAGAAGAAAAAGTAAAACACATATGCTGCCCACATTCTCTTATCTGATTGGTTTTCAGATGAAAATGTTGATTTATTCATTTTTTTGTTGTTGTTTTTTATCAAGAAAAATTGAATAAAATCATTGTTGTTTCTAGTTTCGCACACACCCAATGATTTTCAGGTGTAAATCAAATGAGTCACGAGTTCTATTCCTAATACGAAGTCCTGGTTAGAGTTAGTTTTATCGTACAATGAGCAAAATCATTTTTGCCTTATTCGACATCCTAGAACGGTCCGGGGGTTCACAAACTCACCGAGTTAATGAATCATTTCTTTGTTTGTCTTCTTTGTATCATATTCACAGAAACTATTCAGACTGATAAGGGAAATTTGAGAGAACATCATATATGTCATCAAGTATGTTTACAAATATACAAACAACGGCGGTTCAAAATACAGAACTTGTGGGAGTACGGCAGAGTTGTACGGTAAGCCATTTTTCAGTTTCCGGAATCCGGAATCCGGAATCCGGAATCGGAATGCTGAAAAAACCCGGAATCCCGGAATTTCGGAATCCGGAATCCGGATTCCGGACAACTCTGGAGGACGGTACTGAATTTTTGACATTTTTTCTGGTCCCTAGTCTCGACTTCTTTCAGAATATAGCTCTTGGTACGTTGTGTGTAGGTGTTTACCTGCATAAACAGTTTAATGGTCTGACACAACAAATATTCTACAATTTTCGTTCTGGGGGCGGAGCCTGAAATGTACGTAAAAATTTACAGTCCTAAAGAACCGAGCACGTTCGATTTTATCAATATGTTCCGGTTTTAAGGGACTTATCAATTTAATATGCATATTTTTTCTATATTTATTTGCTTGCTTACTTCGCTTACCACAGCTGTTGGATAGTCTGACCCGATGTCATAAAATAAGCGCCGAAGGCGCGACAGAGTCTTGTTTTTGTCATTTTTCTGTTATTACCGTATTCCCTTTCTCTTTTTGTACAAGACAAGTTCTCTCTGAACTCCTTCTCCTCTAGTGAACCCGTTCTCTCGAGAGCCATTGGTTTTCGAACTGAACAAATATTTACTTTTTTTTCTCGCTAAACCATTTGGCAATTTTTCATTATATTAGAACGGAGCCGTCGGAGAATTAGACAATTAAAGCATTTCAGACAAGAATTTCAGTTTCCATGTCTCTCCCAAAAAATGTGCTCGTTCTTCCAACTCAGCAAAATTTCGAAAAATGTTTACATAATGCCATGTAATTCCTCTTATCATTTCAAATCGAGTTGTGAAAAAGATGTAAACAATTTTAAGAAGAAACACTTATCAGACTATTTAATAATTACTCTTCTTGGAAAGAATTAACTTTTGCAGAGCAAGTTCGAGATCCGGGTGTCTAGAGGTGTGTTTTGGAGTCAGAGTCGGGAGAATCTACTGTAATACCTGTAATAGAGGCACACCTAGCGGTGTCTGTTCATATCTCGGTTCCAAAAACATATATCGAAAAGCGGCTAACTAACAAAATATAGCTTAATATTCATAAAATATTTCTTTAGTTGAAACAGTTTTCATATCTTTAAAAACACCCGAGATAGTATGCTCCAAACTCTTTGTGAGCCTCTATTACAGATTTTACGGTAGCAAAGTAACTGATTAATTGACTGCTTTTGAAAATAGTTCTTTTTAAATGAACGTTTCTTATCGGAAATATCTTCAGAACCCATAAAGTGTGCACTATTTTAGAGTATAACGACAAAAAAGGTCAAAAACTGAGTGAAGTACTGATAACAGCGGTTAGCAAAAATTCATTATTTACGAAAAGTTTCGAATTTTTCTTGTGTTAGTGAGCTTTTTGTAAAGTTTAGGCTCCATTCCCAAAATAAGTAGCTGATTTTTTATGTCATCCTATTTTCAAAAGTACTGGCCATAAAGAATGCGAGACTTGCAGTTTTTAGTTGAAAATGGTGAACTTTGTGCCTGTGACACGGCCTCCCCGATAGTCTCTCAGTATTGATTGTTTATAGAGTGTATAGATCACAAATAAAGCTCCATTTTTGTAGTTGACAACTTTTTTGTACGGGCACATCCTAAAAAGTTATCAATCGTCAAAGAAATTTCTCGCAATTGTTGCATGTTTTCAGTGCTAAAAGGAGAAATTTTTGAGCTGTTCACATTGACTGCCTGTAACTTCTTAGGATGTGCCCGTACAAAAAAGTTGTCAACTACAAAAACGAAGCTCTATTTGTGATCTGTATGATCCATTAAAAATTTACTTGATAGAACAATCAGTATTACCATGGCACCCTCTTAAAGTCGGACCTTTTGGAAAAACCAAAACTTAAAATGCTTTTGAGCGGTACTGTAGTTCATTTCTCGCTTTTTATAATGTTTTAGAGGCGAAGCTTAAGTAGCATTTATTCCCTAGATAATGAAACAATCTGTTTCAACGAGCCCCAAAAATTTTGATGTTTTCCTGATTTTCCCATAATTTCGCAATGTTTTAGGGTATACATGTAGATTCATTTTTGTAGTTGATTACTTTTTTGCAAACTTGTCAAACTTCGGCCAGCCCGGTCGACAGGGCTTCAAAAAAAGGTGCCTATATTTAGCCAATTTTTAGAAGAAAAAAAATTACATTATTAAAATTTAATTTCTTGATGCAATACTAGCTTTGGATTGACTTCCGTGGTATTATCAAAAATTAGACATTTTCGGAAAAAAAATTCAAAAAAATTGAATGTTTGATCGTTTTATAACTCTTAAGAGTATACCTGTACAAAAAAGTTGTCAACTACAAAAATGAAGCACTATGCCTGGTCTATAAATCCTGAAAAAACAGCGTCATTTAACAGTACTGTAACACCGTAACATGATCTTGAAGTTTAGCTATGCAGTAGCTCGGCACCGTTCTTACAAATGCGCTCCACTGAATTGACTTTGAAAAATGTCTCTTTTTTTCTAATTCTCTCTTTTTCTGTTCCGATAGAGCGCGGTTATAAGAAGCGTGCCATGCTAACCCACCTTTTCCACTAAAAAAAGAAGAAGAATTCCAATTATTCGTGATTCGTGACTTAGTGGAAGTCATTACAAATACTTTTCTGTGTTACTAATACATGTATTCTTATCAGTATGCCCTTCAATTTTGCGGAAAGAATCGGATGACATCTGTTCCAAAGTTCAGAACTAAAGTGGGCGGAGGCTAGAATGAGGCGTATCCGGGTTGTACATATAAAAATTGTTTTGGAAGTTAGGTGAACTTGGTTTCGTTTCAGTTGAGAGGATTCAAAATGTCATCAAAATTGTTGGTTGTGTTGGTCCTTCTGTTCTCTATTCTTGTGATAGCCTCAGGAAGAAGCCATCATCCGTGCAACGGGAAACAACTTTTGGCACAGATTATATCCGTTTGTGGGGAGGCGTGTGAGGATATTAAAAGTGAGTTATTTCAAATTGATAGTTCAGTCAAAAAGACTAGAAAACTTGTTTTTTCGGATCACAATTGGATCTAATTAACTAGGGAAGGTCTACGAGTAGCCGTGGAGTTATTGGACATGCTTTAACCTTATTTTTCTCTAATACCAGGCTTCAAGGTCAAAACCTGAATATATATTTGGAATCAGCGTTTTCTCAGCTTTACAGTGATTTAGGTAACATGCCCGCCAAATAAATAGATTTTTTTCTAGTTTTGTACTTCCTGTCAAAACTTTTAGAATAGCGTGAATCTATGACGCTTTGTTAAAAATAGTAACCTTATTTTCGAACATGACAGGCCTACTCCATATTTTTGACAAGTCACTATTCCAAACATGAGGATTTAAAAAAATATCCTCGAAAAAACTTATTTTGCGAACCCAAAATTCGGTTCCGGTCCGTTTATTGTTAAGTCTGATTAGAGAAATGCTTTATTTTGAACAAAAATGTAAAATTGTTAGAAATAACTTAAAACTTATCACATTTATCTTCCAGCAATCTACCAAGGGTGTTTACGAGGTCGATCGTTCACCGATGATGAATTGGTGCAGATTTGCTGTCCAATAATATTTTAATCTTCGTTATTTTGTTATTTCCCATAAATTGTTATCTTGTTAGTTATTTGTTAGTTTAATAAAACATAAATTCAATTTCAAATGTTGTGTTTTGTATTCTGTATTCAAAATTTCAAATTTATTTAAGATATAAAAATACCAAACTAAATAGTTTACTGATAAAAAGAAGCTACAAAACTACATATATGGCGCCACTAAAACGCTTCTTACAACCGCGCTTTACCGAAACCGAAGAAAATTGTGTGTGAAATCGAGAGACTCAGATAACGAGAGACATTTCTCAAGGAAATTTCGGTGGAGCGTAGTTGTAAGAACTGTGTGATAGGTTTTGAGGATTTTGAGGATGTGGGATGTGTCAATTTTTACTCTTAAAATAGCCCAAACATGAACATAAATCAATTCTTGATCTAAGAGCTGGTACCGAATCTCAACGGATTATGTATTGTCTTTATTGATAAGGATCACGGTTACAATCACAGGTTACGATTGTGTCCCGGGGGAGTGACAAAGAATCAAATGTACGTTTTTAGAAAGTTGAGGGAAGGCAGTTACTTATTATTAGTGTATATGACTAAAAAAATAATAGTCCAGAAAAACAAAATTAGGTTTTAACATGGAAATTGATATTTCCATATTTAGGTAAAACGAGAAGTTCTTATCTTTTCGGTATTAGAAATATAGCAGGCTGCTCTGGAATCGCCGCGTATCGGCCATGCGGAAACACAGACAGACAGACAGACAAACGGACGGACAGATAGGCAGACAGACAGATAGACAGAAAGTCGGAACCCTGATACACTGAAATTCTGACATTTTCAGCAATTTTTGAGAATTTATGACGGAATTTAATAGTTTTTTGGTTACCAGGCATTTTAGTTGATTCATACTCACATACCGACATGTAACATATTAAAATAGGTATTTTTGGGGGATGAGGTGAATTATTCCTCTTTTTTCTTTTTTTATATACTTTTTAATGTCTTTACACAGTTTGTTATGATTATAAACCCAATTTCGTTTTTTTCTGATTTTTTGTATTTTTGATTTTCCGCAAAATAAGATTTTTTAAATAGTTATAGTTAGAGCAAGAAAAACGAGATAGAAACTATGAAAAGGTCTATCTTTCTGTCTATCTGTCTGTCTGTTTTATGAGAAAGTTAGGACCCACCTTCAAAACAGATCTGCACGCGTACGTTTGAGTAAAGAACTGTTTTCGGGGGTGCAGACTGAAATTTTAAATAAAATATTAAAAGAGGACTGAAGTCTTCTTTTTTTCAGATTCTGATAATTCTGAAAATTCTGAACAACTTTCATCATTGGAGCATGTGCTAAAAATCACTCTAACGCTCTAAATTCACGTTTTTCCGGCACAAGAGGAGCCCAGGTGGAAGAGTTTTCCCCGCGCAAATTTCTATCCCCGTGTAGTCCTCTCGGACAAAATAATTTCTTTTCATTTCTCGATTTCTCGTTTTCTTGCTTTTTTCAACAAAATGTCGTGTTTTTTCAATTTATATTGTAAAAAAGAAGAATTGAACACAGTCGTCAAAAAACCAAATCAAACAAAAATTGTGTTCCGTCAATTTCAGTTTTGTTTTGAGGGCGGAGACAGAAGTGTTAATTTAAAATCAAACTACACATGCCCTTTTAACTACAATAGATAACAACTCGTTCTTATCTTTTTGCACTTTAATAACTCGATGTTTATGTCAAAATAAAGAACATACCTACCAAATTACATAAGTTCCACAATTTTCAGAAACTTTCCAAACCGAAAAATGCTGAAATCATCAAAAAATTTACGCTGACTTTCCGATTTTCGACTAAAATGCCGACGTTTCCACAAGAGACCAATAAATTCCAAGAGAGTTCAGTCTGATATAGTCTGTTCCAGAGTTTAGGAAACAAGAAGGCAGAGCTTAGGCACGGACGTTCCGAATAGTATAAATGGAGTAATGGGAAGTTAAGGGAGACAGTTTTTATCTGAATATCATGAATCAATTTCTGAAATTTCAGACAATGTTTACCATCAAATCTCTCCTAATCGCCCTTGTCCTCTCCACAATCGTCATAATGGCATCTTGTGCTCCTCGAGGACACCACACCTCCTGCCATAAAATCTTGAATCTAGCGGAAGTCACTTGTGGTCATCGATGTGAGAACCCTTCGGGTAAGTTTTTCAGAATTTAAAGCATTTTTTAAGCAACAATGTATTTTTTTTCAGTTCTCCAGAAGGGCTGTTTGAAGAAACGACAATACTCCATGGATGAAATTCTTGCTACTTGTTGTCCTGACTATTTTTTTCTTTGATTAACTTCAGTTTTTTGAGTTTAGTTTTCAATAAATTTTTGTTGTTGTTGGTTTATGTTCTTTTTCTCTCAGATTGTTGGTTTCTGTGCTTTGGCGTCTCACTGATAAGAGAGTTGCGAACTCTTAGTCAGCGTTTTCTGGTTTAATTGAATTCTCACGTAAGGCATTAGGTGGGGATTGTAATAGAAGGGCATGGTGTTCTATTTTTCGGGATAATTGAGAAATCGGTAGAAAAATGAGGGTATGGAGCAGGGTTGGGAAATTCCGAGCCGGGACGGGCCGACTGAAAAAATTTCCTCGGCCCGGCCCGGCGCCTGTAGAAATTTGAAATTTTTTGAAAAATTATTGATTTTTTTTGCAAAAAAGTGGATTTTTCGACTGTGTTTTAGAACATCGGTAAAAGCCTTAGCGTACGAGAAATTTTGAGAATTTTGACTTTTTTTAAACGAAAATTTTGCAGAAACTTGTGAAAAAATGGTGCATATTTTTTGAATCCGGGCCGGAATAATATTTTGTCAGCCCGGCCCGGGATTTCCCAACCCTGGTATGGAGCGATAGAACAGAAAAATACAAACAAATTTGGGTAAATATGAAAAAAAAAAACAAGTTTTTATCCAGAAAAGTTCAAACACGGTGTAAAAAGCTCTGGAGTAAACGATCCACAGAACTAACTCGCTTCTAAATGAGTATTTTGAGTCCAAACATGTACCAAAAAGTAGTTTTTTAAATCTCAGATATAATACAGACCGGCTAGACCAGACTATATTTATCTGCATTCATTGTTTGCACTTTAGCCCAAAAAATTGGAACGTTTTTAATGAAAAATTATCAACTTTAACAAGGAAACCCCTGCTATCAAAGATCACAAGAATTTGGCCCATGGTACTTTTGAGTCCGTAGATTCCAAACCAGAAATTAATTTTTGATAAATCCTTCTGTGAGCTGAGTTGTGAACCCATCAAACGTTGGAACAGTGAATCACAAAACACTCAAAGATACTACCGTAACCTTATCGGATTTGCTGCAACTGTTCTGAAATATGTATTTTTGGATTCAGGACGACAAGACGCTTCGAATAAAAATAATCATGACTATATTTGAAAATTGTTGGGTTACTATCCTTATTATTCTCATTCGAAAGTGTCTTGAATTCAAAAATACAGATTTCAGAGCGTTTCGATCAAATCTGACAAGGTTACGGTATTTTTTGTGATTTTTGTATTTTCGATAAGGAGATATGTTTGGATAGGCATTTTGACAGTATTTGCGTAATTGTAGGAAAAGTTTGACGTGTCACAAGTTTTTTTAGATTCGGAATCTACGCACTGGAAAATATTGTGAAGCCAAAAGGCTGCAAACTGAAGGTTGTGGAAAACGCGTCGGAGGCGCGACAGTCTTCACTGGTTATCAAATAGCATCAGAACAAGACAACTACATTTGAAAATCTCCAAAATTTCAAAAACTCATTTCATACTACAGTAAGAAACTCAAATCTCAATCCTCCACCAAACTCCAAGAACTCGACTTCAACCCCATAATCTCTGTGATCTTCCCGATCTTCATGTCTATCAAAATGGCGCCTTGATAACGAGCCGCCATTTTTCACCGGTCAAACACATAATCATACTTATCATAATGTAACACTTATTATAACGTAAAACCAAGCAGTCAGCAACTTTTGGAGAAACATCGGAATTTCACAAGCTGTTCTAGAGGAGAACTCAAGTTTTTGCAGGTGTCAGCAATTATATTTCTTGCAAAATGGGGGATGATGAAACATGGAAATAGAGAATAAATTGGATAGGGGATTGGAGGAATGGATTTGTACAAAAAGTATTGAACAAAACACTAGAAAACAGCTGGAAATTGGCACTAATTAGAGCTGGTACGAATTAGAACTAATCGGATCAGAACTGGTACAAAGTCCGGGTGGTACCAATTTGAGCAGTTCTTATTTGAGACAGAATCAATTAAGTAATTGAACCAAATTACACTAACCAAATCGGTAAAACTGTATTAGCAGGGCTACTGTAATTTGAGGATCCTTCTAGTACCGTAAAACCAACAATTAACAATCTGAAAAACCGTTATTAGAAAAAAAGAAATTTTGAAGCGGTGAAAACAGAACCATTGACTGAAAATGTCTTGTCAGACTGCCCTTTTTCGATTATTTCCTGAAAACTGAAACCTATATGTACTCTTCACTATCAGTACTTTTAGGCATGTGCACTTTATCGGTTCGGGCACGTCAAAATGTCAAAACGATTGGGTTTTTTTGTAGTTTGAAGCCAGTCAATCGGTTTCAGGAAGTGTCCGTTGTGCTTATGTACTGTTTCAGGTTCCAGGCTATGCATATCGGTTTCATTTTTTATTTCAAAGACAACGTCTGAGTGGTTCGATCTTAGGCCCACAGGAAATGTTACAGGGGTATCAACCACGTGGAAGGCCAAACGGGTCGGATCTGTTTGGCCGATGTGTAAAATGACCTGCTCGCCTTATCCAGACATATCGCTTATAGCTTTTATGGACCATGCAATTGTCTATTCTTAATTTCCAGAACAATCATCAACTTCCGTCTGAACCCTTTAAAGTTTATTGTCCACAAAGTGATGTTAGGTGTCACTGATAACGGTATCACACTCTACAACGAGGGAATACCAATAACAATCTTTGAAAGTTGGAGAGTATAATACAAAGTAATGAAAAGCTGTGATTAAACTGAGATGAACTAGTGAACGTACAGAAAACAACTGGAGACTATCGAATAAAATTTGAAAATTATTGAGGTACACCGACTACATCGGTATATTAAATTTAAACACGGATCCGACCGAATACGGAGTTTGAAGACCAAGAGATCGTAACGACCCATTGAAAAATCAAGAAATTGAAAAGATCAATGACCGAATTGGTGACTCTGGGACCGAAGAATTACTGATGGAAGGACCAGTTGTACAGTGCGCGTCATAAAGATAGGAGACCTTCAAGAATTTAACGTTCTGAAAAATCCTGAAAATCCCTTGGAGACAGATTGTTTGGATTGAGCAACATTCATTGGGCAGTTTTGTGCTCAAAAGTCTTCTCAAGGCAGCGTCATCAAGATATCGTGCGAATTCCATATCGAAAAGTTGTAATTGTTCATTTCGTCATGTTTCTGAATGTATTAATGTTCTGCAGAAGGATCCTATTGTAGAATATCGTCAAGAATATCAAAACTGTATTAACATAACCTCATTATTATAGAGTTAACACAGTAAAACTATCTATATTGTCTTATGTGAGAAGAAAGATCAAACTCAAGACACCTTCTATCCAAGCTAACTTCCAAAAACTCATGATTCACTTCCATTTGGAAAAACCAAATACGATCATCATCGCTGAATATTCGATGCGGTGGTCCAATTAGTCCATGAAGAGTTTCGTAGTCAATTGTCGTGTTTTTGAAGTCAATAATAAAACTTTGGAAAGTGGTCAATAGCAGAAGATTCTGAAAATATCGTATTTATAAAAGGCATCATAATCCAAACTCACATCTTTAAGATATAACACATCTTCTGAACTAATTGTCTCCACTTCCATAGTAATTTTTGAGAAGTGAGTGATATTCATTTTTTGAATTGAAGTGGATATTGACTGTGATAGAATCTTCAGTTCTGTCGCACTCTTCTACTGTTCCAGTTGACAGGGATTTGAAAGTCGGAAACCGGGAGTATGAAAGTGGATATCTGCAAACGGGAATCAGATTTGAAATAACTATGAATAAAGATCGTAAGTGAAAAGTGTAAAGTTCCCAATTATTTTTCATTCCCAATTATTTTTCATTCCCAATTATTTTTCATTCCCAATTATTTTTCATTCCCAATTATTTTTCATTCCCAATTATTTTTCATTCCCAATTATTTTTCATTCCCAATTATTTTTCAAGAGGGAGTCATGTTTAAAACGAAGTAAGAAGCTGAAGTCGTCAACATGGTCGAGAGCTCTGATGATTATAACAGTTCCGTCGAAAACATCAAGCGAGTGTTGGCAGACTTTTTCAAGCAAGAGTTACGTGGACTCGCCAAGTCAATATTGGCTGAGAATAGGGAAATGGAAGAAGCTGTAAGTGATGAGAGGCGGAATATCAAGCGTCGTATAAGGTCACAAAAAGAAAAATGGGAATCAGTGCAAAGGAAACTACAGGAAAATAGGAAACGTAAGATGAAGAGTGAAAAGAAGGCTAGGAGGATTTGTAAAAAGAAGATGAAGACAGCAAAAAGTCGACAGTGGTTGAAGTTTCGGGAATTGAAGTACAATTTTGTGTCCCGTAAGGAAGTAATACTGAGATCATCAATCTGTTCTGTTCCGCTTGTCATCTATCGGGGATGGTGCCTGCTTCTCTCATTCGAAACTTTTTTCAATGCAAGAAATAAGAAAAAGAAATATAGTGCATGAAGGACGGTCAAGGTTATAAGGATAACGGTCACGAAGATATTGAACTCATTTGAACTCATCTTTTCACGTACCTCGAGTGCGTATATAAAATAAATAAATAAATAAATAAATAAAGTCAGAAGTCTGAAAACAGACTCCTAAAAACAGTAGCCTGAAAACGAGGCAAATTTTCGCTAGGTTGAAGTGGGAAGTTTGAAATCGAGAGTCTGAAAACGGGAACCTAAATAGGAACCATAATTTTCGCATGTCGAAAAACTGGATCCTGAATCTTGTAACCTTGAAATGGAAAACTGAATGTTGAATTCAGATTGCGGAAGTCACAAAAAAGAATCATAAAGTCTGAATCCGGAAGATTAAAAATGTATTCGGTATTCAGCTATGTTGAAATACTACAACCAGCAATAATCTTATCCGTTTTTCTCTGCTATTTTCATGCTCATCGTCCAAATTCCATATCGAAAAGTTGTAATTGCTTATTTCGTCATGTTTTTGAAAGTATTCATGTTCTGCAGAAGTATTCACACAATGAGAAAAGCGTATTCCTCCCAAGAATATCAAAAATTGTTAAACAGAATTTCATTACCGTATAGCATGATAGAATTTATTCACAATATGAACCTATCTGTATTGTCTTATGTAGTATTTAAGATCAAATCGAAGACACCCTCTTTTCAAGCTAACTTCCAAAAATTGATGATTCACTTCCATTTGGAAAAACCAGATACGAGAAGTCTCACTGAAGATCCGATGCGGTGGTCCAATTAGTCCGTGAAGAGTTTCGTAGTCAATTGTCGTGTTTTTGAAGTCAATAATGAATCTTTGAAAAGTGTTAGAGAGAAGAAGATGCTGAAGTTTTAAAAGTTGAAAAAGTTTTCATAATCATCACTTACATCTTTCAAATATAACACATCTTCTGAACTAATTGTCTCCACTTCTATCCAAACTTTTGAAAAATGAGTGATATTCATTTTTTGAATTGAAGTGGATATTGGCTGTGATTGAATCTTCAGTTCTGTCGCACTCTTCCACTGTTCCAGTTGACATATCTCGTCCAGTACGAACGGTTTCAACATGGACTCTGGGTATTTAACTCTGTCACCGAGTCTTCCATATTCTGATCGCGGATCGATCAGCTCAATTTTTTTCAAGCATTTTGGGTCAAGGTAGGGGAGGATTTGCATCAAATTGTCGTCGGTACAACATAACAATTCCAACACTTTCACTTTTAGTAACTGACTTCTTGTTGATAAAATTTCTCTAAGTTTCCCCAAAAATTGAATGGTAAGTTGATTAAGACGCTGAAATTCTTCAATGCTTGGGTTCGGATTTTCTTCCTTTTCAAGAGTGTGAATATACGAGAATATGAATTTCAACTCTTCTAAACACGTATTCTGACGACCCAAGTTGACCTCGAAATCATGCAAAACTTGATCTTGTGCCTTCTGACACAGTACATTTATGTCCTCAGAAATTTCATGTTTCATATAAATCCAGTTTTTTGACCAGTAACGTCCAGTTTCAATACGTGCACTTGGATGAATATCACTTAAGAAAAAAACATGATACTCAGAAATATGGGTAACGGGTTTGAGGAAGTCAACGCAATCCTTGATTCCACGAGACGTTTTTCGGAGTCGTTGGCTGAAATCATTGAAGTTAATAGTCAGATGTGTCTACAGTAATACTCACATATTCCAAAACCCGAACGATTGAATGACACGTTTCATAATCAATGGATTTCCGAGAACCATTGCAGATACATCGTTGCTCAGAGTTAATTTCTACAAGATAACTTTAACTCTCTTATCAAATTTTTTTTTCAATATGACTCACCACTAAACCCGCAGATAACAACAGACTATGTGACAGTTGGAACTTGATAAACTTCTCCTTTGAGCCGGGAGTTTCATGTTGCATTGGAACATCAATAATTGTTCTCAAACTCACATTATCATGGACACAGTGTTTATAATAAACGAAGATCTCAGTGAAAGTTGATCGATGTAGAAGAAACTGAAAATGTAATCAAAACCAATAAATCAAAACTTGTTTCTTTCCAACTAACTTTTTCCACCGATTCCAAATATTTTGGGCGCATGGTGTGTAATTTGAAAACAAGTTTTATCCGGTGTCCTTCATTCCATTTTACCAAAGCCAGAGCATCCTCTATATCAATATCCTCATCTCTATTTTCAAAACAAAATTCGACTTTCTTCAAAACCGATGGATCCAATAACTTGACGACTGCCATTGCCTGACTCATATCAACTGCATCGATCGATAGTCTTTTGACTTGAAGACGTTCTTTTCTCGATTCCAGACACTTGAATATCTGGTTAATGACTGGGTCCAACTTGTTCTTTGAGTAGTTTTCCTCAAGTCCGCTGTATTTAATTTTGAGAGAATTCACGAGACCTGCTTGGTTATAGATGATTTCTTCCAGGTATTCGACGAAGTTTTTCAAATGATCGATCTTTGTTTCCTTATATTCGAAACTCTGTTTTCCATAGGGATCATTAAAGTACAATTCACATTTCAGTGATTGCTCCGTATAAAATATTCCCATTGACGTTATTGGACTCAATGCCATTCTTGGATAATTCTGGGACATGTTCTAAAAGCAATTACAATAAGATCTTTAAAACTCATACAAATTGACGGAAAGAGAAAAATAATGTTGCTGAAAACCAAGAAACTGAAATTTCAAAATGTAATTTGTTACGACCAACAGACGAATCCTAGATAAAAAAGGAAAAAAGAAAGAAGAGAAGTGAGCGCTGTCGAAAGAGAAAAAGACGAAGATGATAAGAGTGAGGAAGAAACATTGTAAACAAACGGAAACTGCCCGCCACATTGATATTCATTTTGCAAAATTTTTTGAAACCTCTTTGTTTTATGATTTCTGTAGTTTCTTGTTCTTTCTTCCTCATTCTTATCTCCGTTTCTATAAATTTCGTCTTTATGTCGTGAAAAATCACATTTCGAAAATTCAGTTTTATGGTTTTCAGTAACGTTATTTTTCTCTCTCAGTTTTTTAAATGTTACAGTAGTTGTTTTCAGAAAATGTCCCAGAATTATCCAAGAATGTCATCGAGCCCAATAACGTCAATGGGAATATTTTATACGGAAAAAACACTGAAATGTGAATTGTACTTCATTGATCCCTATGGAAAACAGAGTTTCGAATATAAGGAAACAAGGAAAAGAAACGATTTTTTGAAAAATTTCGTTGAAGACCTGGAAGAAATAATCAATAATCAAAAATCTCTCGTCGATTCTCTCAAAATCAAATACAGCGGACTTGAGGAAAACTATAAAAAGGAAAAGTTGGACCCAGTGATTCACCAGATATTCAAGTGTCTGGAATCGAGAAAAGAACTTCTTCAAGTCAAAAGATTATCGATCGATGCAGTTGATATGAGTCAGGCAATGACAGTCGTCAAGTTATTGGATCCATCGGTTTTGAAGAAAGTCGAATTTTGTTTTGAAAATAGAAATGAGGAAATTGATTTGGAGGATGCTCTGGCATTGGTAGAATGGAATGAAGGACAACGGATTAAATTGGTTTTCAAGTTACACCCCATGCACCCAGAATATTTGGAATCGGTGAAAAAGGTTTGTTTGAGAGAAGTACTGATGTATAGATTGATTAGATATTCAGTTTCTTCTACATCTACCGACTTTCACTGAGATCTTCGTTTATTATAAACACTGTGTCCATGATTATGCGAGTTTGAGATCAATTATGGATGTTCCAATGCAACATGAAACTCCCGACTCTAAGAAGAAATTTTTCATGTTCCGGTTGTCACATAGCCTATTGTTAACTTCTGGTTTAGTGGTAAGTTATATTGAATATTGGAAAATGAAGAGTTAAGGTTATTTTACAGAAAATAACACTGAGCAACGATGTATCTGCAATGGTACTCGGAAATCCATTGATTATGAAACGTGCCATTCAATCGTTCGGGTTTTGGAATGTGTGAGTATTAATGTAGACACATCTGACTATTAATTTCAATGATTTCAGCCAACGACTCCGTAAAACGTCTCGTGGAATCAGAGACTGCGTTGACTTCCTCAAACCCGTTACCCATATTGCTGAGTATCATGTTTTTTTCTTAAGTGATACTCATCCAAGTGCATATATTAAAATTGGGTATAGAAGATCAAGAAGCTGGTTATACGGAAAACATGAAACTTCTGAGGACAGAAATTTGTTGTGTCAGAAGGCACAAGCTCAAGTTTTAAATGACTTTGAGGTCAACTTGAGAAATCAGAATACTTGTTTAGAAGAGTTGAAATTCATATTCTCGTATATTGACACTCTTCGAAAGGAGGAAAATCTGGAGCAAAAAGAATTCGAGCGTCTCAATCAACTTACCACTCAATTTTGGGGGAAACTTAAAGAAATTTTGTCAAGAAGAAGTCACTTACTAAAAGTGAAAGTGTTGGAACTGTTATGTTGTACCGACGACAATGTGATGCAAATCCTCCCGTATCTTGATCCGAATTGCTTGAAAAAAATTGAACTGATTGATCCGATAACGAAATATGGAATACTCGGTTGTTCCACGATTAAGAGAAAGTATCCAGAATCCCTGTTGAAACCGTTCGTACTGGACGAGATATGTCAGTTGGAGCAGTGGAAGAGCGCGACAGAACTGGAGATTAGCTCACAGCCAGTATCCACTTCAATTCAAGAAATGAATATCACTCACTTCTCAAAAATTTATATGCAAGTGGAAACAATTAGTTCAGAAGATGTGTTATATCTTAAAGATGTGAGTGATGATTATGGGAACTTTTACAGATACAATAATTTCAGCATCTTCTACTATCGACCACTTTCCAAAGATTCATTATTCACTTCAAAAACAAGGCGATTGGCTACGAAACTCTTGTTGGAATAATGGGGCCACCGCATCGAATCTATGGAGATAATGATCGTATTATCTGGTTTTTCAAAATGGAAGTAAATCATCAATTTTTGAAAGTCAGATTGGATATGAGATATATTGAGTTTAAGCTTACTTCCCACATAGAATAATATATGTAGTATTACTGTGTTAACTCTATAAATGAATTATGTTAATAAACTTTTGACCTTCTTGACAGAAATTCAATTTTCTCATCCTGTGGATACTTCTGTAGAACACAACTTTCATGTAGAAATAAATAATTTCAACTATTCAATATTGAATTTGGACGACGGGCATGAAAATAGAAGAGAAAAACAGAAAAGTTTGTGAATTTCTGGTTGTAGTATTCGAATCTTGCTGACTACCAAATATACAGAAACGTTACATTCAGACAAAATGTTGGAACAAAAAGTTGAAAGTGGTCTGGAAAATTCCCTACTCCGTGACACCAGAGAACCTAGTTATAATCCCCTGAATTCAGATCTTGCTTCCCTCGACTGATATTCTCAGCACCCGCCCCTCTTCTTTTGCCAATTTTGACGTAAATGTCATTGTGCTGTCACTGGGATACTGTATAGGATACTGTATACTCTACGTGGATACGGTGGTATACTGTCACTGGGAATTATCCAAAGTTGTCCCTCCTATAACTGGTCCTTCAATCAGTAGTTCTTTGGTCCCAGAGTGATTGTCACATCCTCTTAGTCTCCAAACTCCCCTATCGGCTGAAACGGTGTTTAAATTTAATCAACCACTTGTACTGTCTTCAAAACTAGTTTTCAAACATTTCCGACACAAATGACTTTTTTGAATTTCAAGGTTTCCAGAAAATGAGAGATCGATATGAAATTTGAATAAAACATTTTTAATTTAAAGTTTAGATAATCTTTAAACTAAAAACAGTTTCTAGAACTTATAAAACATTTTCGAAGAAATTAACTTTGAATCTTGTTAAACGATCGCTTCAGTACATGTTATCAGCTCGTCACAGTTTTTACAACTGCGCTCCACCGAAATCCCTTGAGAAATTTCTCATTTTCTATGAATCTTTCAATTTGGCACACGTTTTTCTGCGGTTTCGGTAGAGCGCGGTTGTAAGAAGCGTGTCGTGCTAATATTTTAGGAAAAAACTTCTCATCAATTAAAAGTACAGAAAACGCATGTTTCATTTTAAGCCTAAAACAATCTCAACATTTCTCGTCTTTAATATTTTTTGGAATTTGACGTGTATTATGTGTCACCCGGTTTCCGTTTGTTTACAATGTTTCTTCCTCACTCTTATCTCCGTTTTTTCCTCTTTTCATTTCCTTTTTTATTCAGTTTTTGTGGTGAAAAATCACATTTTGAAATTTTCAGTGAGTTCATTCGTTTAGTTTGTATAAGCTTTTTAAACAATTTATTTCTCTCTGACCATTCATTTGTATGGTTTAAATAAAAATCTTATTGTTGATTTTCAGAACATGTCCCAGAATTATCCAAGAATGTCATCGAGCCCAATAACGTCAATAGGAGTATTATATACCGAGAAATCACTGAAATGTGAATTGTACTTCAATGATCCCTATGGAAAACAGAGTTTCGAGTATAAGGAAACAAGGAAAATGAACGACTTTTTGAAAAATTTCGTTGAAGACCTGGAAGAAATAATCAATAATCAAAAATCTCTCGTCGATTCTCTCAAAATCAAATACAGCGGACTTGAGGAAAACTATAAAAAGGAAAAGTTGGACCCAGTGATTCACCAGATATTCAAGTGTCTGGAATCGAGAAAAGATCTTCTTCAAGTCAAAAGACTATTGATCGATGCAGTTGATATGAGTCAGGCAATGACAGTCGTCCAGTTATTGGATCCATCGGTTTTGAAGAAAGTCGAATTTTGTTTCGACAATAGAGATGAGGAAATCGATATAGAGGATGCTCTGGCTCTGGTAAAATGGAATGAAGGACAACGGATGAAATTTGTTTTCAAGTTACACACCATGCGCCCAGAATATTTGGAATCGGTGAAAAAAGCTAGTTTTTTTAAGTTCTGATGTATTGATTGGTTATATTTCCAGTTTTTTCTACATCGACCAACTTTCACTGAGATCTTCATTTATTACAAACACTGTGTCCATGATTATGTGAGTTCGAGATCAATTTTTGGTTTTCCAATGCAATACGAAACTCCCGGCTCGACGGAGAAGTTTATCAAGTTCCGACTGTCACATAGACGGTTGTTATCTGCTCGTTTAGTGGTAAGTTAGTGAATATTAGGAAAAAAGAGTTAAGGTTTTTTGCAGAAATTAACACTGAGCAACGATTTATCTGCAAAGGTTCTGGGGAACCCATTGATTATGAAACGTGTCATTCGATCACTCGGGTTTTGGAATGTGTAAGTATTACTGTAGACATATCTGACTATTCATTTCTATAATTTCAGCCAACACCTCCGTAAAACGTCTCGTGGAATCAGGGACTGCGTTGACTTCCTCAAACCCGTTACCCACATTGATGAATATAATGTTTATTTCTCAAGTGATATTCATCCAAGTGCATGTATTAGATCTGGAGGATGTTACAGTTCAAGAAGCTGGTTATACGGGAAACATGAAACTTCTGAGGACAGAAATTTGTTGTGTCAGAAGGCACAAGCCCAAGTTTTGAATGACTTTGAGGTCAATTTGGGTCGTCAGAATACGTGTTTAGAAAAATTGAAATTCATATTCTCGTATATTGACACTCTTCAAAAGGAGGAACCAAGCATTGAAAAATTCGAGCGTGTCAATCAACTTACCATTCAATTTTTGGGGAAACTAAAAGAAATTCTATCAGCAAGAAGTCACTTATTAAAAGTGAAAGTGTTGGAATTGTTATGTTGTACTGACAACAATTTGATGCAAATCCTTCCGTACCTTGACCCAAATTGCTTGAAAAAAATTGAAGTGAACGATCCAAGATGGGAATATGAAAGACTCGGCAACAGGGTTAAATACCCAGAGTCCATGTTGAAACCGTTTGTATTGGACGAGATATGTCAGCTGGAACAGTGGAAGAAAGCGACGAAACTAGAGATTCGATCACAGCCGATATCCACTTCTATTCAAAAAATGAATATTACTCATTTTTCAAAAGTTTGGATAGACGTGGAGACAATTAGTTCAGAAGATGTGTTATATCTCAAAGAAGTGAGTGATGATTATGAAAACTTTTATAGCTTTTATAATTTCAGCATCTTCTACTATCGACCAGTTTCCAAAGATTCATTATTCACTTCAAAAACACTACAATTGACTACGAAACTCTTCACGGACTAATTGGACCACCGCATCGAATCTTCAGTGACACTTCTCGTATCTGGTTTTTCCAAATGGAAGTGAATCATGAGTTTTTGGAAGTTAGATTGAAAAGAGGGTGTCTCAGATTTGATATTGCTGACTACATAAGACAATACAGATAGGTTCATATTGTGAATAAATTCTATCATACTATACGGTAATGAAATTCTGTTCTACAATTTTTGATATTCTTGGCAGGAATACGCATTGTGTGAATACTTCTGCAGAACATGAATACTTTCAGAAACATGACGAAATAAGCAATTACAACTTTTCGATATGGAATTTGGACGATGAGCATGAAAATAGAAGAGAAAAACGGGTAAGATTATTGCTGGTTGTAGTATTTCAACATAGCTGAATACCGAATACATTTTTAATCTTCCGGTTTCAGACTTTTAGATCCTTTTTTGTGACTTCCGCAATCTGAATTCAACATTCAGTTTTCCATTTCTAGGTTACAAGATTCAGGATCCAGTTTTTCGGTCTGCGAAAATTATGGTTCCTATTTAGGTTCCCGTTTTCAGCCTCTCGATTTCAAACTTCTGACTTCAACCTAGCGAAAATTTGCCTCGTTTTCAGGCTACTGTTTTTAGGCGTCTGTTTTCAGACTTCTGACCTTAAACTTTTCACTTACGATCTCTATTTTTAGTTATTTCAAATCTGATTCCCATTTTCAGAGATTCACTTTCATACTCCCGGTTTCCGACCTTCGAATCCCAGCTTGTCATTTCAAATCTCCAATTTCAGTCCTCCGTTCTCAGACTTCCATGTTCAGGCTTTCGTTCGCACATTCAGATTTTCGTTTTCTGTTTTCTAAATTCAGACAATCGACGTCCGACTACGAAGGCCCCAGAACATGTAACCGTTACCTAGATACCACATGACCTACTTCTCAAGTGCCTGGTTCCATAGAAACATTCTAAGTTTATGTGCTCCCTGAAATCTCCCTTCTTTTTTTATTCCCCTTCTTTTTCTGTCCAACTGGTGTGGGACTACCAATATTCTATTCTGATTTTTAATGAATTATGTTTAATAGATATTATGGAAAAAATGGTCTTTATCCAATGGATACATGACATTTTTTAATGAAGTGAGTCTGAAAATAAACTAAAATAGTGACAAATTGTTTTCAGAAAAAGATAACCATTATAATATTGCTGTCTATTTATTCATGGCCATGGCACAATGGATCTGGGACATTTTTTAAATTGGATTTTGAAAAAAAAGTAAGTCATAAATTGTTTTTATAAGGCCTGAAATGAGAATAATGTGAGTTCCTACTGTATTCCTCAAAATATTCAATATTTTCATAATTTCTTTTGAAAAGGATACATTTTTGCAGTTCACATATGCCGACGGGACAACGGGATAAAAGGAAACAACTGATGGAAAGTCTGGAAGAAGGACATTTATAAATTTTGTTTGGTATTTAAATATTATTGAGTGTTTAAATATATATAATTTGTTATACTTTGTATCACAGAACATTTTAGGGGATTTAATGTGGGAAAGGGCGTCAAAGGCGCGACAGCATTAACAGCTATATAAATAATGAGATTTGATTATCCGGATGTCAGAAAAGTTATCTCGGGTGAATTCCTAGATTCTGAAGATTACAACTATCGTAGCCACAATATATAACGCGCCGAAGGCGCGACAGTAGTTCTGGTTACTTTCGTGTCAAGACCTATCCAATTTGTAATTTTCTTTTGAATATCATTTCGTTTTCCTGTAATCTCTTTACTCCTTAACCTTGTTATTAAAAAACTTTTCATAAAATCAAATTTTCCAAAAGCAGAAACTTCTTGCAACCTATAATTATAAATTCATAGTAGAATACATATGTGTGAGCCTAGAAACATTTCTTCTAACACAATTTCATTCTTAGAACCTGAATCTTACAGATGATATTTCAAGCACACTTTTGTAAATGCAGGTCTCCATTCAATTATATTGAAACAAATGAGATTACTTTTCAAAGATTAGGGGCGGTTGCAACGAAACAACATTCAGAAAAAGCTATTTATTTATTTTCTCATATATGGGCTCATCGCTTATTTGAGTGTCTGGGGTGCCTTGGGCGCGTTTCTATATATATTTTTCATTTTTTAAATAAATTCAGGATCTAGAAAGCTTTAATAAATTTTTTATAAAGGTCAAGGTTCAGCTGTCTATATATATTCTAAACCTACAGCACCTCATTTTTAGTGTGTTCTTCCAGATTTTGTGCCAAAATGTCTTCTTCATGTTTCACCAGTATCGCGCAGATTCTAAGAGCCCATCATCCAAAGACTCCACCAAAATGTTTACGGTGTAAGAATCATGGAGTGACTACTATTTTGAAAGGTATGTACTTTCCAGAGCTTTGATTTGTCCTAGTTTCGGTCCGACGCCGACCAAACTAACACATAACTTCCCTTCTCCAGGCCACAAACGCTTATGCCGTTGGAAAGATTGCATATGTAAAACATGTATACTTATTGCTGAGAGACAACGAGTTAATGCCGCGCAGGTGGCGCTCCGTAGGCAACAAAATTAAGAGGAGCAAGATGTGAAGGAGTTGGAGACTCTATTGGGAAGAAATGTAAATGGTTGGTTTCCATTTAATTGATATATTGATTATTTTCTTAATTCCAGCTGCTGAAGCTCTGAAAATTCTAAATGGTGGTGTCCCAGCAGAGCAAAATGTGCAAAGGAATAATGGTGAGTTAAAAAAGTAATAGTTTTTGAAAAGCCACTAGACATCAATGGCATTTTGTTTCAGCTAAAACAACTACCCAAGAAATTCGTTGCTCACCTGTGTCATCACCACCAGCACTATTACCAGTAGATCTGAAGTCTTCTATAGAATTGGCGTTGCCCAACTTGATGTCATACAACCATCAATTTCCACAGTTCTCACAGTTTTATCCATTGGCTAACCAAATTGGTAAGACTGTATTAGCAGGGCTACTGTAATTTGAGGATCCTTCTAGTACCGTAAAACCAACAACTAACAATGTGAAACCCCGTTATTAGAAAAAAAGAAATCTTGAAGCGGTGAAAACAGAACCATTGACTGAAAATGTCTTGTCGGACTGCCCTTTTTTGATTATTTCCTGAAAACTGAAATCTATATGTACTCTTCACTATCAGTACTCTTAGGCATGTGCACTTTATCGGTTTGGACACGTCACAATGTCAAAACGGTTGGGTATTTTTGTAGTTTGAAGCCAGCCAATCGGTTTCAGGAAATTTTAGCTGTGCTTATGTAGCTTATAGCTTTTATGGATCATGCAATAATTGTCTATTCTTAATTTCCAAAACAATCATCAACTTCCGTCTGAACCCTTTAGAGTTTACTGTCCACAAAGTGATGTTAGGTGTCACTGATAACGATATCACACTCTACGGCGAGGAATACCAAGAACAATCTTTGAAAGTTGGAGAGTATAATACAAAGTAATAAAAAACTGTGAATAAACTGAGATGAACTAGTGAACGTACAGAAAACAACTGGAGACTCTCGAACAAAATTTGAAAATTATTGAGGTACACCGACTCCATCGCTGTATTAAATTTAAACACGGAATCGACCAGACTTGCAACGAGCCGGGCCGGGCCGATTTCAGAAGTTTCACCGGCCCGGGTTCAATGCAAAAATTTGAAAATTTGAATTTTTTTGCAAAATGTTTTTACATTTTGATAAAATACAAGTTTACATAGGTTGTTTGACTATTTTTGATGAAAATTGTGAAAAATTTCGAAAAATGTTGTGTAAAAATTGTGCGCATTATTGACTCCGGGCCGACCGGGCCGGGCCGGGCCGGGCCGAGCAGGGCAGGGCCGATATTTTGCAAGTCTGGATTCGACCGAATATGGAGTTTGAAGACAAGAGATTGTAACGACTCATTGAAAAATTAAGAAATTGAAAAGATCAATGACCGAATTGGTCACTTTGGGACCGAAGAATTACTGATTGAAACCCAGTTGTACAGTGCGCGTCATAAAGATAGGAGACCTTCGAGAATTCGATGTTCTGAAAAATCCTGAAAATCCCTTGGAGACAACTGATCGTTTGGATTGAGCAACATTCATTGAGCAGTTTAGTGCTCAAAAGTCTTCTCAAGGTCTTCAAGATATCGTCATAATTCCATATCGAAAATTTGTAATTGTTCATTTCTTCATGTTTCTGAATGTATTAATGTTCTGCAGAAGTATCCATAAGAAAAGTGTATTGTAGTCAAGAATATCAAAAGTTTATTAACATAGCTTCATTATTATAGAGTTAGCACAGTAAAACTATCTATATTGTCTTATGTAAGAAGAAAGATCAAAGTCAAGACACCTTTTATCCAATCTAACTTCTAAAAATTGATGATTCACTTCCATTTGGAAAAACCAGATACGATCATCATCGCTGAAGATTCGATGCGGTGGCCCCATTATTCCAACAAGAGTTTCGTAGTCAATCGTCGTGTTTTTGAAATGAATTATGAATCTGCGGAATACGGTGGAGAGAAGAAGATGCTGAAATTTTAAAAGTTATAAAAAGACCAGCCTGGCTGCCGCGCCTTCGGCGCTTCATCCGGCTGGCCTCTCCTCATTTACTTGTTCACCTTCTCAAAAATGTGTCCGCGTGGCCGAGTGGTCCAAGGCGGCGGTCTCTGCGCAAAGAGCGCAAGTTCGATTTTGGGCCCGGCAGTCTTTCTTTCACATTTCTCAAAATTTGCGGACATTGGGACAGATGGACAAACCCCACATGCGTTTTATATATAAGAATGATCTAGTTCTCATAATCATCACTTACATCTTTCAAATATAACACATCTTCTGAACTAATTGTCTCCACATCTATCCAAACTTTTGAAAAATGAGTGATATTCATTTTTTGAATTGAAGTGGATATCGGCTGTGATCGAATCTCTAGTTTCGTCGCGCTCTTCCACTGTTCCAGCTGACATATCTCGTCCAATACAAACGGTTTCAACATGGACTCTGGGTATTTAACCCTGTCACCGAGTCTTCCATATTCTGATCGCGGATCGTTCAGTTCAATTTTTTTCAAGCAATTTGGGTCAAGGTACGGAAGGATTTGCATCAAATTGTCGTCCGTACAACATAACAATTCCAACACTTTCACTTTTAGTAACTGACTTCTTGTTGATAGAACTTCTCTAAGTTTCCCCAAAAATTGAGTAGTTAGTTGATTGAGACGCTTGAATTCTTTCTTGCTTGGCTTGCGATTTTCCTCCTTCCGAAGAGTGTCAATATAAGAGAATATGAATTTCAATTTTTCTAAACACGTATTCTGACGACCCAAGTTGACCTCGAAGTCATGCAAAACTTGAGCATGTGCCTTCTGGCACAATACATTTCTGTTCTTAGAAGTTTCATGTTTCCCGTATAACCAGCTTCTTGAACTGTAACATCCAGTTTCAATATATGCACTTGGATGAATATCACTTAAGAAAAAAACCATATACTCATCAATGTGGGTTACGGGTTTGAGAAAGTCAACGCAGTCCCTGATTCCACGAGACGTTTTACGGAGTCGTTGGCTGAAATTATAGAAATGAATACCCAGATGTGTCTACAGTAATACTCACACATTCCAAAATCCGAACGATTGAATGACACGTTTCATAATCAATGGATTTCCGAGAACCTTTGCAGATACATCGTTGCTCAGAGTTAATTTCTACAAGATAAATTCTACTCTTTTTTCAAATACCGTAAATATTGTATTATAACGGCACCTGTAATAGAACGGCACCTGTATTATAACGGCACCCCATCTCTACTCAGAATCCATAAAAATGTTTATCAGGGGTTTTTTCTCGATTCTGATTAAAAGCAACGTGTTTGGTCACTTCTAAATCAGCAAATAGAACGTCCAAAAAAGTTTTTTCGTTCAATTTTAATGAGTTTCTGAAACTGCAAAATTTCTCTCGGAAGCAGTTGAAAAATATAACGGCATGTTATAATACAGTATTTACGGTATTCACTTTTTAATATGACTTACCACTAAACCAGCAGACAACAACAGACTATGTGACAGTCGGAACTGGAAAAACTTCTCCTTCGAATCAGGAGATTCATGTTGCAATGGAACATCAATAATTGTTCTCAAACTCACATTATCATGGACACAGTGTTTATAATAAACGAAGATCTCAGTGAAAGTTGGTCGATGTAGAAGAAACTAAAAATATAACCAATTGTTACATCAGTAATTGTCTCCAACTAACCTTTTTCACAGATTCCAAATATTCTGGACGCATCGTGTGCAACTTGAAAACCAATTTCATCCGTTGTCCTTCATTCCATTCCACTAAAGCCAGAGCATCCTCCATATCGATTTCTTCATCTCTATTTTCAAAACAAAATTCGACTTTCTTCAAAACCAATGGATCCAATAACTTGACGACTGTCATTGCCTGACTCATGTCAACTGCATCGATCGATAGTCTTTTGACTTGAAGAAGTTCTTTTCTCGATTCCAGACACTTGAATATCTGGTTAATGACTGGGTCCAACTTATTCTTTGTGTAGTTTTCTTCGAGTCCACTGTATTTGATTTTGAGAGAATCGACGAGAGATTTTTGATTATTGATTATTTCTTTCAGGTCTTCAACGAAATTTTTCAAAAAGTCGTTCTTTTTCCTTGTTTCCTTATATTCGAAGCTCTGTCTTCCATATGGATCATTGAAATACAATTCACATTTCAGTGATTGCTCGCTGTAAAATGTTCCTATTGACGTTATTGGGCTTGATGACATTTTTGGATATTTCTGGGACATGTTCTGAAAAGCAACTACAATGAGATTGTTAAAAAACCAGACAAATGAATGGACAGGGAGAAATAAAAAATTTTTTAAAGCTTATTCATTTAAACGAAAAAACTCACTGAAAGTTTCAAAATGTGATTTTTCACCACGAAAACTGAATAAAAAAAGAAATGAAAAAGGGAAAAGAAATGGGAAAAGGGAAAAAGACGGAGATGATAAGAGTGAGGAAGAAACATTGTAAACAAACGGAAAATGACGTCACACTCCACAAAATTTAAAGATGAGAAATCTCGAGACTGTTTCAGGTACAGGAATCATAAAACAAACGGGTTTTTTTTTAACTTTGCAAGTGGAATAACAAGTACCCAAACGACCGATTAGTAAAATTCAACATTTTAATTTTATAAATTCCCTTTGCTTCATGATTTCTGTACCTGAAACTGTCTCCACATTTCTCATCTTTAGTATATTAAATTTGAATTGTGCTTATTACAGTTTTCATTTTTCAGACACCGAATCGGCCAGTTAAGGCGTTTGGAGCTTAAAGAGAGATCCTTACTGGGGTCAGCTCATCAATGAAAAAGGACCATCAACCAAATTTCAGTTTGGGACCGTAGAACTACTGATTGAAGGATCAGTTATAGGAGTGATAACTTCGGGTAATTCCCAGAGATAAATTTGAAAGATGAAAGGGTATTGAGAACAATATCCCAGTGATGGGATGCGAGATCTGAATGCAGGAGAGTATAATTACATTTTCTAAAGTCAAGTTGAGAGGCTAGGATGAAGGGGAGTGGACGGAGAAGTTGACGTTGAAGTGTTCAGAATTCAGAAGTGGTGGGTGGTCACAAGAGATAACGAAATTAACATTTTGGCAGTTATACTAATCGCGCGAGTGGGGTTATCAACAAACAGAGAGTCTTTTAGAAAGTAATATGTCTCAATATGATGTTTTTTTAAAAAATATTTGGTATTCAGCAAGATTCAAATACTAAAACCAGAAATTCACAATCTTTCACGTTATTATAATTGCTTTTTATGGGTTCTTCTTTATTTATTTTCATGCTCACCGTCCGAATTACATTTCTTTATGTTTCTGAAAGTATGCTGCAGAAGAATTCACAGGATGAGAGTTTATTAACAGAATTTTATTATTACAGGGTTAACAGAGTAAGACTATGTAATTAGTCTTATGTTTCGAGCAATATCAAATTCAAGACACCTTCTCTCCAAACTAACTCTCAATAAATATTGATTCAATTCCATTTGGAAAAACCAGATACGAGAAGTCTCAGTGAAGATTCGATGCGGTGGTCCAATTAGTCCATAAAGAGTTTCGTAGTCGATTGTCGTGTTTTTGAAGTCAATGGTGAATTTTTGGAAAGTGGTCGATAGTAGGAGATGCTGAAATTTTAATAGTTATAAAAGTTCTCATAATCATCACTCACATCTTTAAGATATAACACATCTTCTGAACTGATTGTATCCACTTCCATTGTTAATTTTGAAAAATTAGAGATATTCATTTTTTGAATAGAAGTAGATATTGGATGAGATCGAATCTCCAGTTCCGTCGCTTTCTTCCACTGTTCCAGTTGACATATCTCGTCCAATACAAACGGTTTCAACATGGACTCTGGGTATTTAACCCTGTCGTAGTCGAATTTGCTATATTCCGACCCCGGATCAATCAGTTTAATTTTTTTCAAGCAATTTGGGTCAAGGTACGGAAGGATTTGCATCAGATTATCATCCGTACAACACAACACTTCCAACACTTCCACTTTTAGTAAGTGACTTCTTTTCGATAAAATGTCTTTAAGTTTCTCCAAAAATTGAATTGTAAGTTGATTGAGACGCTTGAATTCTTCCTTGCTTGGCTTACGATTTTTCTCGTTTCGAAGACTGTCAATATACGAGAATATGAATTTCAATTTTTTTAAACATGTATTCTGGCGACCCAAGTTTACCTCGATGTTATTTAAAACTCGAGCTTGTGCCTTCTGACACAATTCATTTCTGTCCTTAGAAGTTGCATTTTTTCCGTATAACCAGCTTCTTGTAAAGTTATATTCAACTCCAATCTTTGCAGATGGATGAATATCACATAAGAAATAAACCGAATACTCATCAACATGGGTTACGGGTCTGAGGAAGTCAACGCAGTCCCTGATTCCACGAGACGTTTTACGGAGGCACTGGCTGAAATTATAGAAATGAATAGTCAGATATGTCTACAGTCTACTTACACATTCCAATTTTCGGACCATCGAATGACACGTTTCATAATCACTGGATTCTCTAGAACCATTGCAGATACGTCGTTGCTCAATGTTAACTTCTACAATAATAACCTTAACTCTTTTTTCCCAATATTCAATATAACTTACCACAAAATCAGCAGACAACAACAGACAATGTGACAATCGGAACTTGATAAACTTCTCTTTGGAATCAGGAGATTCATGTTGCATTGGAACATCAATAATTGTTCTCAAACTCGGAATATCATGGACACAGTGCTTATAATAAACGAAGATCTCAGTGAAAGTTGATCGATGTAGAAGAAACTGAAAATGTAATCAATTGTTACATCAGTAATTGTCTCCAACTAACCCTTTTCACCGATTCCAAATATTCTGGGCGCATGGTGTGTAACTTGAAAACCAATTTAATCCGTTGTCCTTCATTCCAGTCTACCAAAGCCAAAGCATCCTCTATATTGATATCCTCATCTCTATTTTCAAAACAAAATTCGACTTTCTTCAAAACCGATGGATCCAATAACTTGATGACTGTCATTGCCTGACTCATATCAACTGCATCGATCGATAATCTTTTGACTTGAAGAAGATCTTTTCTCGATTCCAGACACTTGAATATCTGGTGAATCACTGGGTCCAACTTTTCTTTTGTATAGTTTTCTTCAAGTCCACTGTACTTGATTTTGAGAGAATTCACGAGACCTGCTTGATTATTGATTATTTCTTCCAGGTCTTCAACGAAGTTTTTCAAATGATCGTTCCTTTTCCTTGTTTCCTTATTCTCAAAACTCGAATTTCCATAGGGACGACTGTAGTACAATTCACATTTCAGTGATTGCTCACTGTAAAATATTCCCATTGACGTTATTGGACTCGACGCCATTCTTGGATAATTCTGGGACATGTTCTGAAAAGCAAAGCAACCAGATTGCAATAAGAAACTCATACAAAATGAACGGAAAGAGAAAATCAATGAAGCTGAAACTTCAAAATGTGATTTTTCACCACACCCAGACGAAACTATATAAAAAAGGAAAAAGAGAAGTGATCGAAAGTCGTCGAAAGAGAAAGAAACGGTGATGATAAGAGTGAGGATAATCGTATGTAATACTTATTATGTATAACGTGTCAAGGAGTCAACAACTTTTGGAGAAACACTGGAATTTATGTTATTTTCTCTTTCAAGTTTTTGCAGGATAGCAATTCTATTGGTTGCAAAATTGAGATGGCGAAAAATTGGAATAGAGAATTAATAGTATGGGGAAAGGGGGGAATGTAGTTACACAGAAAAAAATGGAACAAAGTACCAAAAACAATTGAAAATAGACACTGTCCCAAATCAGAACTGCGCAAAATAAGATCCATCGTGTTTGACGGTTCTGGTTTGTATCGGTTCTGATCTGAGTGGTACCAGTTCGGGCAGTTCTTATTATAAATTTGACTAGGCAGATCATTAAAATAGTTTCTCTCTTCTAGAAAAATTCCCGTAATAGACATTAGAGACCTTCTAATACAGGTATTACGATAGATAACATATACATTTTCAATAATAAGCACAAATTGGATTTCACATTTAAAAAACCATTTAATGCAAAAGTATACTCCAGTCAAAAACATCAAAAGTTGTTAAACAGAATTTTATTATGTCTGTTTTGGACAATCGAGAGAATTTTAAAAGTTTTGAAGTAATATATCATAGTGTCACACACAATATGAACCTATCTGTATTGTCTTATGTAGTATTTAAGATCAAATCGAAGACACCCTCTTTTCAAGCTAACTTCCAAAAATTGATGATTCACTTCCATTTGGAAAAACCAGATACGATCATCATCTCTGAAGATTCGATGGGGTGGTCCAATTAGTCCATTAAGAGTTTCGTAGTCAATTGTCGTGTTTTTGAAGTCAATAATAAAACTTTGGAAAGTGGTCAATAGCAGAAGATGCTGAAAATATCGTATTTATAAAAAGCCTCATAATCAAAACTCACATCTTTAAGATATAACACATCTTCTGAACTAATTGTTTCCACTTCCATAGTAATTTTTGAGAAGTGAGTGATATTCATTTTTTGAATTGAGGTGGATATTGGCTGTGATAGAATCTTCAGTTCTGTCGCACTCTTCTACTGTTCCAGTTGACAGGGATTTGAAAGTCGGAAACCGGGAGTATGAAAGTGGATGTCTGAAAATGGGAATCAGATTTGAAATAACTAAAAATAAAGATAGTAAGTGAAAAGTTTAAAGTCAGAAGTCTGAAAACAGACGCCTAAAAACAGTAGCCTGAAAACGAGGCAAATTTTCGCTAGGTTGAAGTCGGAAGTTTGAAATCTAGAGGCTGAAAACGGGAACCTAAATAGGAACCATAATTTTCGCATGTCGAAAAACTGGATCCTGAATCTTGTAACCTTGAAATGGAAAACTGAATGTTGAATTCAGATTGCGGAAGTCACAAAAAAGGATCTAAAAGTCTGAAACCGGAAGATTAAAATGTATTTGGTATTCAGCTATGTTGAAATACTACAACCAGCAATAATCTTATCCGTTTTTCTCTTCTATTTTCATGCTCATCGTCCAAATTCCATATCGAAAAGTTGTAATTGCTTATTTCGTCATGTTTCTGAAAGCATTAATGTTCTGCAGAAGTATTCACACAATGAGAAAAGCGTATTCCTGCCAAGAATATCAAAAATTGTTAAACAAAATTTTATTACCGTATAGCATGATAGAATTTATTCACAAAATGAACCTATCTGTATTGTCTTATGTAGTCAGCAAGATAAAATTGAAGACACCCTCTATCCAAGCTAAGTTTCAAAAATTGATCATTCACTTCCATTTGGAAAAACCAGATACGAGAAGTCTCACTGAAGATCCGATGCGGTGGCCCAATTAGTCCGTGAAGAGTTTCGTAGTCAATTGTCGTGTTTTTGAAGTCAATAATGAATCTTTGGAAAGTGGTCGATAGTAGAAGATGCTGAAATTATAAAAGTTTAAAAAGTTTTCATAATCATCACTTACATCTTTAAGATATAGCACATCTTCTGAACTAATTGTCTCCACGTCTATCCAAACTTTTGAGAATTCAGTGAGATTCATTTTTTTTTTTTTTTGAATTGAGGTGGATATTGGCTGTGATCGAATCATCAGTTCCGTCGCTTTCTTCCACTGTTCCAACTGACATATCTCGTCCAATACAAACGGTTTCAACATGGGCTCTGGGTATTTAACCCTGTCGTCACCGAGTCTTCCATATTCCGATCTCGGATCGTTCAGTTCAATTTTTTTCAAGCAATTCTGGTCAAGGTACGGGAGGATTTGCATCATATTGTCGTCCGTACAACATAACAATTCCAACACTTTCACTTTTAGTAACTGACTTCTTGCTGATAGAATTTCTTTAAGTTTCCCCAAAAATTGACCGGTAAGTTGATGGAGACGCTGAAATTCTTCAATGCTTGGGTTCGGATTTTTCTCCTTTTGAAGAGTGTGAATATACGAAAATATGAATTTCAACTCTTCTAAACACGTATTCTGACGACCCAAGTTGACCTCGAAATCATGCAAAACTTGAGCTTGTGCCTTCTGGCACAATACATTTATGTCCTCAGAAATTTCATGTTTCATATAAATCCAGTTTTTTGACCAGTAACGTCCAGTTTCAATACGTGCACTTGGATGAATGTCACTTAAGAAAAAAACATTATATTCATCAATGTGGGTAACGGGTTTGAGGAAGTCAACGCAGTCCCTGATTCCACGAGACGTTTTTCGGAGTCGTTGACTGAAATCATTGAAATTAATAGTCAGATGTGTCTACAGTAACACTTACACATTCCAAAAGCCGAACGATTGAATGACACGTTTCATAATCAATGGATTTCCGAGTACCATTGCAGATACATCGTTGCTCAGTGTTAACTTCTACAAAAAAGCCTTAACTCTCTTATCAAATATTTTTTTCAATATGACTCACCACTAAACCCGCAGATAACAACAGACTATGTGACAGTTGGAACTTGATAAACTTCTCCTTTGAGCCGGGAGTTTCATGTTGCATTGGAACATCAATAATTGTTCTCAAACTTGCATGATCATGGGCACAGTTCTTATAATAAACGAAGATCTCAGTGAAAGTTGAACGATGTAGAAGAAACTGAAAATATAACCAATCAATACATCAATACTTGCCTCGAACCAACTTTTTTCACCGATTCCAAATATTCTGGACGAATTGTGTGTAAATTGAAAACCAATTTCATCCGTTGCCCTTCATTCCATTTCACCAAAGCCAGTGCATCTTCTATATCGATTTCCTCATCTCTATTTTCAAAACAAAACTCGACTTTCTTCAAAACCGATGGATCCAATAACTTGACGACTGTCATTGCCTGACTCATATCAACTGCATCGATCGATAGTCTTTTGACTTGAAGAAGTTCTTTTCTCGATTCCAGACACTTGAATATCTGGTGAATCACTGGGTCCAACTTGTTCTTTGTATAGTTTTCTTTGAGGCCACTGTACTTGATTTTGAGAAAATTCACGAGACCTGCTTGGTTATAGATGATTTCTTCCAGGTATTCGACGAAGTTTTTCAAATGATCGGTCTTTGTTTCCTTATATTCGAAACTCTGTTTTCCATAGGGATCATTAAAATACAATTCACATTTCAGTGATTTCTCGGTATAAAATATTCCCATTGACGTTATTGGACTCAATGCCATTCTTGGATAATTCTGGGACATGTTCTGAAAAGAAAACAATAAAATCTTTAAAACTCATACAAATTGACGGAAAGATAAAAATAATGTTGCTGAAAACCAAGAAACTAAAATTTCAAAATGTGATTTTTCACGTCATACCGACGAAAACTAGATAAAAAAGAAAAAAGGAAGAAGAGAAGTGAGCGCTGTCGAAAGAGAAAAAGACGGAGATGATAAGAGTGAGGAAGAAACATTGTAAACAAACGGAAACTGCCCGCCACATTGGTATTCATTTTGCAAATTTTTTTGAAACCTCTTTGTTTTATGATTTCTGTAGTTTCTTGTTCTTTCTTCCTCATTCTTATCTCCGTTTCTATAAATTTCGTCTATATGTCGTAAAAAATCACATTTCAAAAATTCAGTTTTATGGTTTTCAGTAACATTATTTTTCTCTCTCAGTTTTTTAAATGTTACAGTAGTTTCTTTTCAGAACATGCCCCAGAATTATCCAAGAATGTCATCGAGCCCAATAACGTCAATGGGAATATTTTATAGTGAGCAATCACTGAAATGTGAATTGTATTTCAATGATCCCTGTGGAAAACAGAGTTTCGAATATAAGGAAACAAGGAACGATCATTTGAAAAACTTCGTTGAATACCCGGAAGAAATAATCAATAATCAAACAGGTCTTGTCAATTCCCTCAATATCAAGTACAGCGGACTTGAAGAAAACTATACAAAGAACAAGTTGGACCCAGTGATTCACCAGATATTCAAGTGTCTGGAATCGAGAAAAGAACTTCTTCAAGTCAAAAGACTATCGATTGATGCAGTTGATATGAGTCAGGCAATGACAGTCGTCAAGTTATTGGATCCATCGGTTTTGAAGAAAGTCGAATTTTGTTTTGAAAATAGAGATGAGGATATCGATATAGAGGATGCTCTGGCATTAGTAGACTGGAATGAAGGACAACGGATGAAATTGGTTTTCAAGTTGCACACAATTCGCCCAGAATATTTGGAATCTGTGAAAAAGGTTTGTTTAAGAGAAGTACTGATGTATTGATTGATTACGTTTTCAGTTTCTTCTACATCTACCAACTTTCACTGAGATCTTCGTTTATTATAAACAATGTGTCAATGAAAATGCGTGTTTGGGAACAATTATGGATATTCCAATGCAACATGAAACTCCCGGTTCGAAGGAGAAGTTCTTTCAGTTCCGACTGTCACATAGCCTATTGTTGTCTGATAACTATCATGTTTATTTCTTAAGTGATACTCATCCAAGTGGATATATTAAAATTGGGTATAGAAGAAAAAGAAGCTGGTTATACGGGAAACATGAAACTTCTGAGGACAGAAATTTGTTGTGTCAGAAGGCACAAGAACAAGTTTTGAATGACTTTGACGTCAACTTCAGATATCAGAATACGTGTTTAGAAGAGTTGAAATTCATATTCTCGTATATTGACACTCTTCGAAAGGAGAAAAATCTGAAGCAAGCACTTCTCAAAAATTTATATGCAAGTGGAAACAATTAGTTCAGAAGATGTGTTATATCTTAAAGATGTGAGTGATGATTATGGGAACTTTTACAGATACAATAATTTCAGCATCTTCTACTATCGACCAGTTTCCGAGAATTTCTTATTCATTTCAAAAACAAGGCGATTGACTACGAAACTCTTGTTGGAATAATGGGGCCACCGCATCGAATCTATGGAGATAATGATCGTATTATCTGGTTTTTCCAAATGGAAGTGAATCATCAATTTTTGAAAGTCAGATTGGATATGAAATATATTGCGTTTAAGCTTACTTCCCACATAGAATAATATATGTAGTATTACTGTGTTAACTCTATAAATAAATTTTGTCAATAAACTTTTGAAATTCTTGACAGAAATTCAATTTTCTCATCCTGTGGATACTTCTGTAGAACACAACTTTCATGACGAAATAAACAATTACAACTATTCAATATTGAATTTGGACGATGAGCATGAAAATAGAAGAGAAAAACGGAAAAGTTTGTGAATTTCTGGTTGTAGTATTCGAATTTTGCTGACTACCAAATATACAGAAACGTTACATTCAGACAAATCGTTGGAACAAAAAGTTGAAAGTGGTCTGGAAAATTCCCTACTCCGTGACACCAGAGAATCTAGTTATAATCTCCTGAATTCAGATCTTGCTTCCCTCGACTGATATTCTCAGCACCCGCCCCTCTTCTTTTGCCAATTTTGACGTAAATGTCATTGTGCTGTCACTGGGATACTGTATAGGATACTGAATACTCTACGTGGATACGGTGGTATACTGTCACTGGGAATTATCCAAAGTTGTCCCTCCTATAACTGGTCCTTCAATCAGTAGTTCTTTGGTCCCAGAGTGATCGTCACATAGAGCGCGGTTGTAAGAAGCGTGTCGTGCTAATATTTTAGGAAAAAACTTCTTATCAATTAAAAGTACAGAAAACGCATGTTTCATTTTAAGCCTAAAACAATCTCAACATTTCTCGTCTTTAATATTTTTTGGAATTTGACGTGTATTATGTGTCACCCGGTTTCCGTTTGTTTACAATGTTTCTTCCTCACTCTTATCTCCGTTTTTTCCTCTTTTCATTTCCTTTTTTATTCAGTTTTTGTGGTGAAAAATCACATTTTGAAATTTTCAGTGAGTTCATTCGTTTAAATGTATAAGCTTTTTAAACAATTTATTTCTCTCTGACCATTCATTTGTATGGTTTAGATAAAAATCTTATTGTTGATTTTCAGAACATGTCCCAGAATTATCCAAGAATGTCATCGAGCCCAATAACGTCAATAGGAGTATTATACACCGAGAAATCACTGAAATGTGAATTGTACTTCAATGATCCATATGGAAAACAGAGTTTCGAGTATAAGGAAACAAGGAAAAGGAACGATTTTTTGAAAAATTTCGTTGAAGACCTGGAAGAAATAATCAATAATCAAAAATCTCTCGTCGATTCTCTCAAAATCAAGTACAGCGGACTTGAGGAAAACTATACAAAGAACAAGTTGGACCCAGTGATTCACCAGATATTCAAGTGTCTGGAATCAAGAAAAGAACTTCTTCAAGTCAAAAGACTATCGATCGATGCAGTTGATATGAGTCAGGCAATGACAGTCGTCAAGTTATTGGATCCATCGGTTTTGAAGAAAGTCGAATTTTGTTTTGAAAATAGAGATGAGGAAATCGATATGGCGGATGCTCTGGCTTTGGTAAAATGGAACGAAGGGCAACGGATGAAATTGGTTTTCAAATTGCACACAATTCGTCCAGAATATTTAGAATCGGTGAAAAAAGTTTGTTTTTTTTAAATTTCTGATGTATTGATTGGTTATATTTCCAGTTTTTTCTACATCGACCAACTTTCACCGAGATCTTCGTTTATTATAAACAATGTGTCAATGAAAATGCGATTTTGGGAACAATTATGGATATTCCAATGCAACATGAAACTCCCGGCTCGACGGAGAAGTTTATCAAGTTCCGACTGTCACATAGACTTTTGTTGTCAACTGGTTTTGTGGTAAGTTAATGAATATTGGGAAAAAAGAGTTAAGGTTATTATTGTAGAAATTAACTCTGAGCAACGATTTATCTGCAAAGGTACTGGGGAACCCATTGATTATGAAACGTGTCATTCGATCGCTCGGGTTTTGGAATGTGTGAGTATTACTGTAGACATTTCTGACTATTAATTTCTATAATTTCAGCCAACGACTCCGTAAAACGTCTCGTGGAATCAGGGACTGCGTTGACTTCCTCAAACCCGTAACACATATTGATGAGTATCAAGTCTATTTCTTTAGTGATATTCATCCAAGTGCATGTATTAAAGCTGGACGTTACTGGTCGAAAAACTGGATTTATGGGAAACATGAAACTTCTGAGGACAGGAATGTATTGTGTCAGAAGGCACAAGATCAAGTTTTGAATGATTTTGAGATCAACTTGGGTCGTCAGAATACGTGTTTAGAAAAATTGAAATTCATATTCTCGTATATTGACACTCTTCAAAAGGAGGAACCAAGCATTGAAAAATTCGAGCGTGTCAATCAACTTACCATTCAATTTTTGGAGAAACTTAAAGAAATTCTATCAGCAAGAAGTCAATTACTAAAAGTGAAAAAGTTGGATATTTTATGTTGTACTGACAACAATTTGATGCAAATTCTCCCGCACCTTGACCCAAATTGCTTGAAAAAAATTGAACTGAACGATCCGCGATCGGAATATGAAAGACTCAGGGTTAAGTATCCAGAGTCCATGTTGAAACCGTTTGTATTGGACGAGATATGTCAGCTGGAACAGTGGAAGAGTGCGACCGAACTAAAGATTCGATCACAGCCAATATCCACTTCAATTCAAAAAATGAATCTCACTGAATTCTCAAAAGTTTGGATAGAAGTGGATACAATTAGTTCAGAAGATGTGTTATATCTCAAAGAGGTGAGTGATGATTATGAAAACTTTTATAACTTTTAAAATTTCAGCATCTTCTGCTATCGACCACTTTCCGAAGATTCATTATTGACTTCAAAAACACAACAATTGACTACGAAACTCTTCACGGACTAATTGGGCCACCGCATCGAATCTTCAGTGACGATGACCGTGTCTGGTTTTTCCAAATGGAAGTGAATCATCAATTTTTGAAAGTTAGCTTGGATAGAGGGTGTCTTAGATTTGATCTTGCTGACTACATAAGACAATACAGATAGGTTCATATTGTGAATAAATTCTATCATGCTATACGGTAATAAAATTCTGTTTAACAATTTTTGATATTCTTGGCAGGAATACGCTTTTCCACTGTGTGAATACTTTTGCAGAACATGAATACTTTCAAAAACATGACGAAATAAGCAATCACAACTTTTCGAAAACCGTTATTAGAAAAAAAGAAATCTTGAAGCGGTGGAAACATGATCATTGACTGAAAATGTGTTGTTAGACTGCCCTTTTTCGATTATTTCCTGAAAACTGACGCCTATATGTACTATTCACTATCAGCACTTTTAGGCATGTGCACTTTATCGGTTTGGACACGTCAAAATGTCAAAACGATTTGGTTTTTTTTTGTAGTTTGAAGCCAGTCAATCGATTTCAAAAAATTTGTGCTTATGTACTGTTTTAGGTTCAAGGCTATGCATATCGGTTTCATTTTTTATTTCAGAGACAACGTCGTTCGATCTTAGGCCCATAGGAAATGTTACAGGGGTATCAACCACGTGGAAGACCAAACGGGTCGGACCAGTTTGGCCGATGTGTAAAATGACCTGCTCGCCTTATCCAGACATATCGCTTATAGCTTTTATGGACCATGCAATTGTCTGTTCTTAATTTCCAGAACAATCATCAACTTCCGTCTGAACACTTTAAAGTTTACTGTCCACAAAGTGATCTGAGATGAACTAGTGAACGTACAGAAAACAACTGGAGACTCTCGAACAAAATTTGAAAATTATTGCGGTACACCGACTCCATCGCTATATTAAATTTAAACACGGATTCGACCGAATACGGAGTTTGAAGACCAAGAGATCGTAACGACTCATTGAAAAATCAAGAAATTGAAAATATGACCGAATTGGTCACTCTGGGACCGAAGAAGGACTGATTGAAGGACCAGTTGTGAATTTCACGTTTTGAAAAATCCTGAAAATCTCTTGGAGATAACAGATAGTTTGAATTGAGCAACATTTATTGAGCAGTTTTGTGCTCAAAGTCTTCTCAGGGCAGCGTCATCAAGATATCGTCATAATTCCATATCGAAAAGTTGTAATTGTTCATTTCGTCATGTTTCTGAATGTATTAATGTTCTGCAGAAGTATCCATAAGAGAAGTGTATTGTAGTCAAGAATATCAAAAGTTTATTAGCATAACTTCATAAAGTTAACACAATAAAACTATCTATATTGTCTTATGTAAGAAGAAAGATCAAAGTCAAGACACCCTCTACCCAATCTGACTTCCAAAAACTGATGATTCACTTCCATTTGGAAAAACCAGATACGATCATCATCGCTGAAGATTCGATGCGGTGGTCCAATTAGTCCGTGAAGAGTTTCGTAGTCAATTGTCGTGTTTTTGAAGTCAATAATGAATCTTCGGAAAGTGGCCGATAGTAAAAGATGCTGAAATTCTAAAAGTTATAAAAGTTTTCATAATCATCACTCACTTCTTTGAGATATAACACATCTTCTGAACTGATTGTATCTACTTCTATCCAAACTTTTGAGAATTCAGTGAGATTCATTTTTTGAATTGAAGTGGGTATTGGCTGTGATCGAATCTTCAGTTCCGTCGCTTTCTTCCACTGTTCCAGTTGACATATCTCGTCCAATACAAACGGTTTCAACATGGACTCTGGGTATTTAACCCTGTCACCGAGTCTTCCATATTCCGATCGCGGATCGTTCAGTTCAATTTTTTTCAAGCAATTCGGATCAAGATACGGGAGAATTTGCATCAAATTGTCGTCCGTACAGCACAACACTTCCAACACTTTTACTTTTAGTAACTGACTTCTTTTCGATAAAATGTCTTTAAGTTTCCCCAAAAATTGAATGGTAAGTTGATGGAGACGCTTAAATTCTTTCTTGCTTGGCTTGCGATTTTCCTCCTTCCGAAGAGTGTCAATATACGAGAATATAAATTTCAATTTTTCTAAACAGGTATTCTGACGACCCAAGTTGATCTCGAAATCATTCAAAACTTGAGCCTGTGCCTTCTGACACAATACATTTCTGTTCTTAGAAGTTTTATGTTTCCCGTATAACCAGCTTTTTGAACTGTAACATCCAGTTTCAATATATGCACTGGGATGAATATCACTTAAGAAAAAAACCATATACTCATCAATGTGGGTGACGGGTTTGAGCAAGTCAACGCAATCCCTGATTCCACGAGACGTTTTACGGAGTCGTTGGCTGAAATCATTGAAACGAATAGTCAAATGTGTCTACAGTAACACTTACACATTCCAAAACCCAAACGATCGAATGACATGTTTCATAATCAATGGATTTCCGAGAACCTTTGCAGATACATCGTTGCTCAGAGTTAATTTCTACAAGACAACCTCATTTCATTTGTTTTCAATATTTATTTTTCAACATAACTTACCACTAAACCAGCAGATAACAACAGACTATGTGACAGTCGGAACTTGAAAAACTTCTCCGTCGAGCCCGGAGTTTCGTGTTGCATTGGAACATCAATAATTGTTCTCAAACTTGCATGATCATGGGCACAGTTCTTATAATAAACGAAGATCTCAGTGAAAGTTAATCGATGTAGAAGAAACTAAAAATGTAATCAATCAATATACAAGAACATGTTTCAAACCAACTTTTTTCACCGATTCCAAATATTCTGGGCGAAGTGTGTGCAACTTGAAAACCAATTTCATCCGTTGTCCTTCATTCCAGTCTACCAAAGCCAGAGCATCCTCTATATCAATATCCTCATCTCTATTTTCGAAACAAAATTCGACTTTCTTCAAAACCGATGGATCCAATAACTTGACGACTGTCATTGCCTGACTCATATCAACTGCATCGATCAATAGTCTTTTGACTTGAAGAAGTTCTTTTCTCGATTCCAGACACTCGAATATCTGGCTAATGACTGGGTTCAACGTTTCCGTGTTATAGTTTTCCTCAAGTCCATTGTATTTAATTTTGAGAGAATCGACGAGAGATTTTTGATTATTGATTATTTCTTCCAGGTATTCAACGAAATTTTTCAAAAAGTCGTTCTTTTTCCTTGTTTCCTTATATTCGAAACTCTGTTTTCTATAGGGATCATTGTAGTGCATTTCACATTTCAGTGAATGCTCCGTATAAAATACTCCAATTGACGTTATTGGACTCAATGCCATTCTTGGGTAATTCTGGGGCATGTTCTGAAAAGCAAACAATAAAATCTTCAAAACTTACACAAATGAACGGACATAGAGAAAAAAAAGCTGATACATTTAAACATGAACACACTGGAAGTTTCAAAATGTGATTTTTCACCATATACAGACAAAAATTAGATGAAAAAGGAAATGAAAAAGGGAGAAGAGAAAAAGACGGAGATGATAAGAGTGAGGAAGAAACATTGTAAACAAACGGGAATCGCTAAGTCGGTGACACAATAAACACGTCATACTCCGAAAAATATTAAAGATGAGAAATGTCGAGACTTCTTCAGTCCTCAGAACATGTCACCTTGTTCCTAGACAAAAAACCCCTTAAGCGTTACCTAGATACCACATGACCTACTTCTCAAGTACCTGGTTTCATACAAACATTCCAAATTTATGTGCACCTCTGTCCCCCTGAGAGCTCCCTTCCTATTTTATTCCCTTCTTTTTCTGTCCTACTGGTGTGGGACTACCAATATTCTATTCTGATTTTTATTGAATTATGTATAATAGATATTATGTGAAAATGGTCTTTATCCAATGGATACATGACATTTTTTTAAATGAAGTGAGTCTGAAAATAAACTAAAATAGTGACGAATTGTTTTCAGAAAAATTACATAAGACAATAAAGATAGTTTTACTGTGTTAACTCTATAATAGTGAGGTTATGCTAATAAACTTTTGATATTCTTGACTACAATACACTATTATCATGGATGCTTCTGCAGAACAATAATACATTCAAAAACATGATGAAATGAACAATTACAATTTTTCGATATGGAATTATGACGATATCTTGAAGACGCTGCCTTGAGAAGACTTTTGAGCACTAAACGGCTCAATGAATGTTGCTCAATTCAAACTATCTGTTGTCTCCAAGTGATTTTCAAGATTTTTCAAAACGTGAAATTCACAACTGGTCCTTCAATCAGTAATCCTTCTGTCCCAGAGTGACCAATTCGGTCATATTTTCAATTTCTTGATTTTTCAAAAGGTCGTTACGATCTCTTGGTCCTCAAACAGAATATCAAAAGTTTATTAGCATAACCTCACTATTATAGAGTTAACACAGTAAAACTATCTATATTGTCTTATGTAAGAAGAAAGATTGAAGTCAAGACACCTTCTATCTAATCTAACTTCTAAAAATTGATGATTCACTTCCATTTGGAAAAACCAAATACGATCATCATCGCTGAAGATTCGATGCGGTGGTCCAATTAGTCCGTGAAGAGTTTCGTAGTCAATTGTCGTGTTTTTGAAGTCAATAATGAATCTTTGGAAAGTGGTCGATAGTGAAAGATGCTGAAATTATAAAAGTTATAAAAAGTTCTAGTTCTTATAACCATCACTTACATCTTTCAAATATAACACATCTTCTGAACTGATTGTATCCACTTCTATCCAAACTGATGAGAATTCAGTGATATTCATTTTTTGAATTGAAGTGGATATTGGCTGTGATCGAATCACCAGTTCGGTCGCACTCTTCCACTGCTCCAACTGACATATCTCGTCCAGTACGAACGGGTTCAACATGGACTCTGGGTATTTAACCCTGTCACCGAGTCTTCCATATTCCGATCGCGGATCATTCACTTCAATTTTTTTCAAGCAATTCGGGTCAAGGTACGGGAGAATTTGCATCAAATTGTCGTCGGTACAACATAACACTTTCAACACTTTTACTTTTAGTAACCGACTTCTTCTTGATAAAATTTCTCTAAGTTTCCACAAAAATTGAATGGTAAGTTGATTAAGACGCTGAAATTCTTCAATGCGTGGGTTCGGATTTTCCTCCTATCGAAGAGTGTCAATATACGAGAATATGAATTTCAACTCTTCTAAACACGTATTCTGACGACCCAAGTTGATTTCGAAAACGGGAACCTAAATAGGAACCATAATTTTCGCATGTCAAAAAACTGGATCCTGAATCTTGTAACCTTGAAATGGAAAACGGAACATTGAGTTCAGATTGCGGAAGTCACAAAAAAGGATCTAAAAGTCTGAATCCGGAAGATTAAAAATGTATTCGGTATTCAGCAATGTTCAAATACTACAACCAGCAATAATCTTATCCGTTTTTCTCCTCTATTTTCATGCTCATCGTCCAAATTCCATATCGAAAAGTAGAATATTTTGTCATGTTTCTGAAAGCATTAATGTTCTGCAAAAGTATCCACACAATTAGAAAAGTGTATTCCTGCCAAGAATATCAAAAATTGTTAAACAGAGATTTATTACCGTATAGCATGATAGAATTTATTCACAATATGAACCTATCTGTATTGTCTTATGTAGTCAGCAAGATAAAATTGAAGACACCCTCTATGCAAGCTAACTTTCAAAAATTGATGATTCACTTCCATTTGGAAAAACCAGATACGAGAAGTGTCACTGAAGATCCGATGCGGTGGCCCAATTAGTCCGTGAAGAGTTTCGTAGTCAATTGTTGTGTTTTTGAAGTCAATAATGAATCTTTGGAAAGTGGTCGATAGTAGAATATGCTAAAGTTTTAAAAGTTAAAAAAGTTTTCATAATCATCACTCACTTCTTTGAGATATAACACATCTTCTGAACTGATTGTATCCACTTCTATCCAAATTTTGGAAAAATGAATGATATTCATTTTTTGAATAGAAGTGGATATCGGCTGTGATCGAATCTTCAGTTCCGTCGCTTTCTTCCACTGTTCCAGTTGACATATCTCGTCCAATACAAACGGTTTCAACATGGACTCTGGATACTTAACCCTGAGTCTTTCATATTCCGATCGCGGATCGTTCAGTTCAATTTTTTTCAAGCAATTCGGGTCAAGATACGGGAGAATTTGCATCAAATTGTCGTCCGTACAACATAACAATTCCAACACTTTCACTTTTAGTAACTGACTTCTTCTTGATAAAATTTCTTTAAGTTTCCCCAAAAATTGAATGGTAAGTTGATGGAGACGCTTAAATTCTTTCTTGCTTGGCTTGCGATTTTCCTCCTTCCGAAGAGTGTCAATATACGAGAATATAAATTTCAACTCTTCTAAACACGTATTCTGACGACCCAAGTTGACCTCGAAATCATGCAAAACTTGAGCTAGTGCCTTCTGACACAGTACATTTCTGTCCATAGAAATTTCATGTTTCCCATAATTCCAGCTTCTTGACCAGTAACGTCCAGTTTCAATATATGCACTTGGATGAATATCACTTAAGAAAAAAACCATATACTCATCAATATGTGTTACGGGTTTTAGAAAATCAACGCAGTCCCTGATTCCACGAGACGTTTTTCGGAGTCGTTGGCTGAAATCATTGAAATGAATAGTCAGATGTGTCTACAGTAATACTTACACATTCCAAAAGTTGAACGATTGAATGACACGTTTCATAATCAATGGATTCTCTAGAACCATTGCAGATACATCGTTGCTCAGTGATATTTTCTACAAGATAACCTCATTTCATTTGTTTTCAATATTTATTTTACAATATGACTTACCACTACACCAGCAGATAACAACAGACTATGTGACAATCGGAACTTGATAAACTTCTCTTTGGAATCAGGAGATTCATGTTGCATTGGAACATCCATAATAGATCTCAAACTCGCAGCATCATGGACACAGTGTTTGTAATAAACGAAGATCTCAGTGAAAGTCGGTAGATGTAGAAGAAACTGAAAATATAACCAATCAATACATCAATACTTGCCTCGAACCAACTTTTTTCACCGATTCCAAATATTCTGGACGAATTGTGTGCAATTTGAAAATCAATTTCATCCGTTGCCCTTCATTCCATTTTACCAAAGCCAGAGCATCTTCCAAATCAATTTCCTCATCTCTATTCTCAAAACCAAACTCGACTTTCTTCAAAACCGATGGATCCAATAACTTGACGACTCTCATTGCCTGACTCATATCAACTGCATCGATCGATAGTCTTTTGACTTGAAGACGTTCATTTCTCGATTCCAGACACTTAAATATCTGGTTAATGACTGGGTCCAACTTTTCTTTTGTATAGTTTTCTTCATGTCCGCTGTATTTGATTTTGAGAGAATTCACGAGACCTGCTTGGTTATAGATGATTTCTTCCAGGTATTCGACGAAGTTTTTCAAATGATCGATCTTTGTTTCCTTATATTCGAAACTCTGTTTTCCATAGGGATCATTAAAGTACAATTCACATTTCAGTGATTTCTCGGTATAAAATATTCCCATTGACGTTATTGGGCTCGATGTCATTCTTGGATAATTCTGGGACATGTTCTGAAAAGCAATTACAATAAGATCTTTAAAACTCATACAAATTAACGAAAAAAGAAAAATAAAGCTGCTGAAAACCAAGAAACTAAAATTTCAAAATTTGATTTTTCACGACATACCGACGAAAACTAGATAAAAAAGAAAAAAGGAAGAAGAGAAGTGAGCGCTGTCGAAAGAGAAAAAGACGGAGATGATAAGAGTGAGGAAGAAACATTGTAAACAAACGGAAACTGGCCGCCACATTGGTATTCATTTTGCAAATTTTTTTGAAACCTCTTTGTTTTATGATTTCTGTAGTTTCTTGTTCTTTCTTCCTCATTCTAATCTCCGTTTCTATAAATTTCGTCTATATGTCGTGAAAACTCACATTTCAAAAATTCAGTTTTATGGTTTTCAGTAACATTATTTTTCTCTCTCAGTTTTTTAAATGTTACAGTAGTTGTTTTCAGAACATGCCCCAGAATTATCCAAGAATGACATCGACCCCAATAACGTCAATGGGAATATTTTATAGTGAGCAATCACTGAAATGTGAATTATACTTCGATGATCCCTGTGGAAAACAGAGTTTCGAATATAAGGAAACAAGGAAAAGGAACGATTTTTTGAAAAACTTCGTTGAAGACCTGGAAGAAATAATCAATAATCAAAAATCTCTCGTAGATTCTCTCAAAATCAAATACAGCGGACTTGAGGAAAACTATACAAAGGAAAAGTTGGACCCAGTGATTCACCAGATATTCAAGTGTCTGGAATCGAGAAAAGATCTTCTTCAAGTCAAAAGACTATCGATCGATGCAGTTGATATGAGCCAGGCAATGACAGTCGTCAAGTTATTGGATCCATCGGTTTTGAAGAAAGTCGAGTTGGGTTTTGAAAATAGAGATGAGGAAATCGATATAGAGGATGCTCTGGCATTAGTAGACTGGAATGAAGGACAACGGATGAAATTGGTTTTCAAGTTACACACCATGCGCCCAGAATATTTGGAATCTGTGAAAAAGGTTTGTTTAAGAGAAGTACTGATGTATTGATTGATTACATTTTCAGTTTCTTCTACATCTACCAACTTTCACTGAGATCTTCGTTTATTATAAACAATGTGTCAATGAAAATGCGTGTTTGGGAACAATTATGGATATTCCAATGCAACATGAAACTCCCGGTTCGAAGGAGAAGTTCTTTCAGTTTCGACTGTCACATAGCCTATTGTTGTCTGATAAGTATCATGTTTATTTCTTAAGTGATACTCATCCAAGTGGATATATTAAAATTGGGTATAGAAGAAAAAGAAGCTGGTTATACGGGAAACATGAAACTTCTGAGGACAGAAATTTGTTGTGTCACAAGGCACAAGTTCAAGTTTTGAATGACTTTGACGTCAACTTCAGATATCAGAATACGTGTTTAGAAGAGTTGAAATTCATATTCTCGTATATTGACACTCTTCGAAAGGAGGAAAATCTGAAGCAAGAGGATTTCGAGCGTCTCAATCAACTCACCATTCAATTTTTGTGGAAACTTAGAGAAATTCTATCAACAAGAAGTCAGTTACTAAAAGTGAAAAAGTTGGATATATTATGTTGTACCGACGACAATTTGATGCAAATCCTTCCGTATCTTGATCCCAATTGCTTGAAAACAATCAAACTAATTGATCCGAAAGCGGAATATGAAAGACTCGGTGACAGAGTTAAGTACAGAGTTAAGTATCCAGAGACCATGTTGAAACCGTTTGTACTGGACGAGATATGTCAGTTGGAGCAGTGGAAGAACGCGACAGAACTGGAGATTCGATCACAGCCAATATCCACTTCAATTCAAAAAATGAATATCACTCACTTCTCAAAAATTTATATGCAAGTGGAAACAATTAGTTCAGAAGATGTGTTATATCTTAAAGATGTGAGTGATGATTATGGGAACTTTTACAGATACAATAATTTCAGCATCTTCTACTATCGACCACTTTCCGAGAATTTCTTATTCATTTCAAAAACAAGGCGATTGACTACGAAACTCTTGTTGGAATAATGGGGCCACCGCATCGAATCTATGGAGATAATGATCGTATTATCTGGTTTTTCCAAATGGAAGTGAATCATCAATTTTTGAAAGTCAGATTGGATATGAGATATATTGAATTTAAGCTTATTTCCCACATAGAATAATATATGTAGTATTACTGTGTTAACTCTATAAATAAATCTTGTTAATAAACTTTCGACATTCTTGACAGGAATTTAATTTTCTCATCCTGTGGATACTTCTGTAGAACACAATTTTCATGACGAAATAAACAATTACAACTATTCAATATTGAATTTGGACGATGAGCATGAAAATAGAAGAGAAAAACGGAAAAATTTGTGAATTTCTGGTTGTAGTATTCGAATCTTGCTGACTACCAAATATACAGAAACGTTACATTCAGACAAATCGTTGGAACAAAAAGTTGAAAGTGGTGATATCCTGTCACTGGGAATTATCCAAAGTTGTCCCTCCTATAACTGGTCCTTCAATCAGTAGTTCTTTGGTCCCAGAGTGATTGTCACATCCTCTTAGTCTCCAAACTCCCCTATCGGCTGAAACGGTGTTTAAATTTAATCAACCACTTGTACTGTCTTCAAAACTTGTTTTCAAACATTTTCCGACACAAATGACTTTTTTGAATTTCAAGGTTTCCAGAAAATGAGAGATCGATATGAAATTTGAATAAAACATTTTTAATTTAAAGTTTAGATAATCTTTGAACTAAAAACAGTTTCTAGAAGTTATAAAACATTTTCGAAGAAATTAACTTTGAATCTTGTTAAACGATCGCTTCAGTACATGTTATCAGCTCGTCACAGTTCTTACAACTGCGCTCCACCGAAATCCCTTGAGAAATTTCTCATTTTCTCTGAATCTTTCAATTTGGCACACGTTTTTCTGCGGTTTCGGTAGAGCGCGGTTGTAAGAAGCGTGTCGTGCTAATATTTTAGGAAAAAACTTCTTATCAATTAAAAGTACAGAAAACGCATGTTTCATTTTAAGCCTAAAACAATCTCAACATTTCTCGTCTTTAATATTTTTTGGAATTTGACGTGTATTATGTGTCACCCGGTTTCCGTTTGTTTACATTGTTTTTTCCTCACTCTTATCTCCGTTTTTCCCTCTTTTCATCTCCTTTTTTATTCAGTTTTTGTGGTGAAAAATCACATTTTGAAATTTTCAGTGAGTTCATTCGTTTAAATGTATAAGCTTTTTAAACAATTTATTTCTCTCTGACCATTCATTTGTATGGTTTAAATAAAAATCTTATTGTAATTGCTTTTCAGAACATGTCCCAGAATTATCCAAGAATGTCATCGAGCCCAATAACGTCAATAGGAGTATTATATACCGAGAAATCACTGAAATGTGAATTGTACTTCAATGATCCCTATGGAAAACAGAGTTTCGAGTATAAGGAAACAAGGAAAAGGAACGACTTTTTGAAAAATTTCGTTGAAGACCTGGAAGAAATAATCAATAATCAAAAATCTCTCGTAGATTCTCTCAAAATCAAGTACAGTGGCCTCAAAGAAAACTATACAAAAGAAAAGTTGGACCCAGTGATTAACCAGATATTCAAGTGTCTGGAATCGAGAAAAGAACTTCTTCAAGTCAAAAGACTATCGATCGATACAGTTGATATGAGTCAGGCAATGACAGTCGTCAAGTTATTGGATCCATCGGTTTTGAAGAAAGTCGAGTTTGGTTTTGAAAATAGAGATGAGGAAATCGATATGGCGGATGCTCTGGTTTTGGTAAAATGGAACGAAGGGCAACGGATGAAATTGGTTTTCAAATTGCACACAATTCGTCCAGAATATTTGGAATCGGTGAAAAAAGTTAGTTTTTTAAGTTCTGATGTATTGATTGGTTATATTTCCAGTTTTTTCTACATCGACCAACTTTTACTGAGATCTTCGTTTATTATAAACAATGTGTCAATGAAAATGCGTGTTTGGGAACAATTATGGATATTCCAATGCAACATGAAACTCCCGGTTCGAAGGAGAAGTTCTTTCAGTTCCGACTGTCACATAGACGGTTGTTATCTGCTGATTATGTGGTAAGTTAGTGAATATTAGGAAAAAAGATTCAAGGTTATTATTGTAGAAGTTAACACTGAGCAACGATTTATCTGCAAAGGTACTGGGGAACCCATTGATTATGAAACGTGTCATTCGATCACTCGGGTTTTGGAATGTGTGAGTATTACTGTGGACATATCTGACTATTAATTTCAATGATTTCAGTCAACACCTCCGTAAAACGTCTCGTGGAATCAGGAGCTGCGTTGACTTCCTCAAACCCGTTACCCACATTCATGAATATAATGTTTATTTCTTAAGTGATATTCATCCAAGTGCATGTATTAGATCTGGAGGATGTTACAGTACAAGGAGCTGGTTATACGGGAAACATGAAACTTCTGAGGACATAAATGTACTGTGTCAGAAGGCACAAGAACAAGTTTTGAATGACTTTGAGGTCAATTTGGGTCGTCAGAATACGTGTTTAGAAAAATTGAAATTCATATTCTCGTATATTGACACTCTTCAAAAGGAGGAACCAAGCATTGAAAAATTCGAGCGTGTCAATCAACTTACCATTCAATTTTTGAAGAAACTTAAAGAAATTCTATCAGCAAGAAGTCAGTTACTTAAAGTGAAAGTGCTGGAAGTATTATGTTGTACCGACGACAATGTGATGAAAATCCTCCCGTACCTTGACCCAAAATGCTTGAAAAAAATTGAGCTGATCGATCCGAGAGCGGAATATGAAAGACTTGGTGACGACAGGGTTAAATACCCAGAGTCCATGTTGAAACCGTTTGTACTGGACGAGATATGCCAGCTGGAACAGTGGAAGAAAGCGACGAAACTGAAGATTCGATCACAGCCGATATCCACTTCAATTCAAAAAATGAATATCACTCATTTTTCCAGAATTTGGATAGAAGTGGATACAATTAGTTCAGAAGATGTGTTATATCTCAAAGAAGTGAGTGATGATTATGATAAATTTTATAACTTTTATAATTTCAGCATCTTCTACTATCGACCAGTTTCCAAAGATTCATTATTGACTTCAAAAACACAACAATTGACTACGAAACTCTTCACGGACTAATTGGACCACCGCATCGGATCTTCACTGAGACTTCTCGTATCTGGTTTTTCCAAATGGAAATGAATAATCAATTTTTAGAAGTTACCTTGGATAGAAGGTGTCTCGACTTTGATCTTGCTGACTACATATGACAATACAGATAGGTTCATGTTGTGAATAAATTCTATCATACTATACGGTAATGAAATTCTGTTTAACAATTTTTGATATTCTTGGCAGGAATACACTTTTCTCATTGTGTGAATACTGCTGCAGAACATGAATACTTTCAAAAACATGACAAAATACTCTACTTTTCGCTATGGAAATTTGGACGATGAGCATGAAAATAGAAGAGAAAAACGGATAAGATTATTGTTGGTTGTAGTATTTCAACATAGCTGAATACCGAATACATTTTTAATCTTCCGGATTCAGACTTTATGATCCTTTTTTGTGACTTCCGCAATCTGAATTCAACATTCAGTTTTCCATTTCTAGGTTACAAGATTCAGGATCCAGTTTTTCGGTCTGCGAAAATTATGGTTCCTATTTAGGTTCCCGTTTTCAGACTCTCGATTTCAAACTTCCGACTTCACCCTAGCAAAATTTAACCTCGTCTTTAATCTTCTGTTTTCCAATTTCCGTTTCCAGACTTCTGACTTTAAACTTTTCACTTACGATCTCTATTTTTAGTTATTTCAAATCTGATTCCCATTTTCAGACATCCACTTTCATACTCTCGGTTTCCGATTTTCGAATCCCAGCTCGTCATTTCCAATCTCCAATTTCAGTCCTCCGAAATCCAATATCCGTTCCCAGACTTCCATGTTTTTTTTCTGTTTTCTAAATTCAGACAATCGACGTCAGACTACGAAGGCACCAGAACATGTCACCGTTACCTAGATACCACATGACCTACTTCTCGAGTGCCTGGTTCCATAGAAACATTCCAAATTTATGTGCTCCTCTGTCCCCCTGAAAGCTCCCTTCCTATTTTATTCCCCTTCTTTTTCTGTTCTACTGGTATGTAGCGCTTCCGGCGCGTTTTTGTATTCAAATTGTTGACTTTGTTGGTCTTTTAAAACGTTTTTATCCGGGCGGTTCTGACCCGTTCACTGTTCTGACTGGGGTAGCACTAAGTCTTATCGTGCAACTGACTGTGTCTGGCGCGCCTTCGGCGCGTTAGATATTGCGGCTACGATAGTTGTAATCTTCAGAATCTAGGAATTCACCTGACATGGAATGATCGCGAATTGATATGCCTGGTTTTGGTTCATTATATTTTCAAACGAACACCCATGCAAAAGTAAAATGTTCCTAAAAATATTGTGTTTTGTGCTATCATAGTTTTTGAGAAAATTGAATTTTTGAAAAAATGATGAAAAACGTTTTTCGCAAACTTCAAACCTTCATAACTTGCTTCAATCTAACTCAAAATGGAAGATCTGAAAAATAAAAAAAAGCTAAACTCTTCTAGTTTTTGAAAACAATAACATAAAAATGCTACAAACTTTAATAATATGAAATTGGAAACGAAATAACATTTTTTCTCCAGTACGTAAAAACCGTAGAAAAAATTCTAACCGTAGAAATCGATTGAAATTAGTGTCATAAAGTAGCGAATGCATAATTATGTTGAAAACACTCATAAAACTCCAGGGCACTCCAAAAGCAGAAAAAATATAGAAAAAAATTTGAAGAAAAAAATTTGAAAAAAATTGAAATTTGAATTTTTCCTGCAAAATATCTATGGAAGTAATGTAGTTTTGTCTCAAAATTAAATTTTTTGTATTTTCAGCTTTAAATTAAAACATAAACCAACATAATATGAAGTGTGTTGGCTGAGTTATAATAGCTTGAATTGTGAATAGCTTTTAAAAATTAAGACTGGTATCATCCGGCTTCCGGCCACGACTTTCTAAAAAAATCCGTTAACTTTATTTAATTATTCAAATAGATCTAGTTTCTAGCTTTTAGAAAATATTTACATTTTTTCTGTACGTCACGATTGAAGACAGTTACCATGATGTTAGTGAGGTCTCGTGAGAAAAGGTAATTACAAGGTGGCTATTCAGTATTGTGACTTGTGTTTCACTCCATATCCAAAAATTAGATGCATACATTAAAATTGATTTTGTTATCATACAGAATACAACTTTGAACTTTTTTTACAAAAAAATTTATGTTTGATTCCGTGGTCTGGTGTTATGTCATCAAAAGTAGAGGACGCTCCACGCAACCAAGCATAGAATATTTTAGTCAAAAACCTACTCTCAAAGTTGTATTCTGTATGATAACAAAATCAATTTTAATGTATGCATCTAATTTTTGGATATGGAGTGAAACACAAGTCACAATACTGAATAGCCACCTTGCAATTACCTTTTCTCACCAGAACTCACTAACATCATGCTGTATACTCTACGTGGATACTGTGGTATACTGTCACTCGGAATTACCCAAAGTTGTCCCTCGTATAACTGGTCCTTCAATCAGTAGTTCTTTGGTCCCAGAGTGATCGTCACATCCTCTAAGTCTCCAAACTCCCCTATCGGCTGAAACAGTGTTAAAATTTAATCAACCACTTGTACTGTCTTCAAAACTTGTTTTCAAACATTTTCCGACACAAATGACTTTTTTGAATTTCAAGGTTTCCAGAAAATGAGAGATCGATATGAAATTTGAATAAAACATTTTTAATTTAAAGTTTAGATAATCTTTGAACTAAAAACAGTTTCTAGAAGTTATAAAACATTTTCGAAGAAATTAACTTTGAATCTTGTTAAACGATCGCTTCAGTACATGTTATCAGCTCGTCACAGTTCTTACAACTGCGCTCCACCGAAATCCCTTGAGAAATTTCTCATTTTCTCTGAATCTTTCAATTTGGCACACGTTTTTCTGCGGTTTCGGTAGAGCGCGGTTGTAAGAAGCGTGTCGCGCTAATATTTTAGGAAAAAACTTCTTATCAATTAAAAGTACAGAAAACGCATGTTTCATTTTAAGCCTAAAACAATCTCAACATTTCTCGTCTTTAATATTTTTTGGAATTTGACGTGTATTATGTGTCACCCGGTTTCCGTTTGTTTACAATGTTTCTTCCTCACTCTTATCTCCGTTTTTTCCTCTTTTCATTTTCTTTTTTATTCAGTTTTTGTGGTGAAAAATCACATTTTGAAATTTTCAGTGAGTTCATTCGTTTAAATGTATAAGCTTTTTAAACAATTTATTTCTCTCTGACCATTCATTTGTATGGTTCAAACAAAAATCTTACTGTTGATTTTCAGAACATGTCCCAAAGTTATCCTAGAATGGCATCGAGTCCAATAACGTCAATGGGAATATTTTATAGTGAGCAAGCATTGAAATGTGAATTATACTTCGATGATCCCTGTGGAAAACAGAGTTTCGAGTATAAGGAAACAAGGAACGATCATTTGAAAATCTTCGTTGAATACCCGGAAGAAATAATCAATGATCAAACAGGTCTTGTCAATTCCCTCAAAATCAAGTACAGTGGACTCGAAGAAAACTACACAAAGAACAAGTTGGACCCAATCATTAATCAGATATTCAAGTGTATGGAATCGAGAAAAGAACTTCTTCAAGTCAAAAGACTATCGATTGATGCAGTTGATATGAGTCAGGCAATGACAGTCGTCAAGTTATTGGATCCATCGGTTTTGAAGAAAGTCGAATTTTGTTTTGAAAATAGAGATGAGGATATCGATATGGAGGATGCTCTGGCATTGGTAGAATGGAATGAAGGACAACGGATGAAACTGGTTTTCAAGTTGCACACAATTCGTCCAGAATATTTGGAATCGGTGAAAAAGGTTTGTTTGAGAGAAGTACTGATGTATAGATTGATTAGATATTCAGTTTCTTCTACATCTACCGACTTTCACTGAGATCTTCGTTTATTATAAACACTGTGCCCATGATTATGCGAGTTTGAGATCAATTATGGATGTTCCAATGCAACATGAAACTCCCGACTCTAAGATGAAATTTTTCATGTTCCGGTTGTCACATAGCCTATTGTTAACTGCTGGTTTAGTGGTAAGTTATATTGAATATTGGAAAATGAAGAGTTAAGGTTATTTTACAGAAAATAACACTGAGCAACGATGTATCTGCAATGGTTCTGGGGAATCCATTGATTATGAAACGTGTCATTCAATCGTTCGGGTTTTGGAATATGTACGTGTTACTGTAGACACACCTGATTATTCATTTCAATGATTTCAGCCAACGACTCCGTAAAACGTCTCGTGGAATCAGAGACTGCGTTGACTTTCTCAAACCCGTTACCCATATTGCTGAGTATCATGTTTTTTTCTTAAGTGATACTCATCCAAGTGCATATATTAAAATTGGGTATAGAAGATCAAGAAGCTGGTTATACGGGAAACACGAAACTTCTGAGGACAGAAATTTGTTGTGTCAGAAGGCACAAGCCCAAGTTTTGAATGACTTTGAGGTCAACTTGAGAAATCAGAATACGTGTTTAGAAGAGTTGAAATTCATATTCTCGTATATTGACACTCTTCGAAAGGAGGAAAATCTGGAGCAAGAAGAATTCGAGCGTCTCAATGAACTTACCGCTCAATTTTTGGGAAAAATTAAAGAAACTCTATCAAGAAGAAGTCAGTTACTAAAAGTGAAAAAGTTGGAATTGTTATGTTGTACCGACGACAATGTGATGCAAATCCTCCCGTATCTTGATCCGAATTGCTTGAAAAAAATTGAACTGATTGATCCGATAACGAAATATGGAATACTCGGTTGTTCCACGATTAAGAGAAAGTATCCAGAATCCCTGTTGAAACTGTTACAAACGCTACGTTTGTATACTTTAAACGTGTACATTCCTCGAGGTTACACGCATTTTATTAATTCTATTTTTTCATTGACCTTGCCTTTTTATCATGCCATGTCAAGGTCAATGTTATTCTGAACTTTCACTAAAAAGCTCAGTTCTGATTTTTCCCTCGCTCCACGATTACCGCAATAAAGAGTAATTTTAACCCGTCTTCTACGACATAAAGATGGCGGACACTACAACTGGCGATCAGATAAAGCAACTCACTGAGCAAATCAACGCTCTAGTAGGAGTCGTAAGTACTCTAGCAAAAAATCAAGCCCAACTCCAAAATTCCGGTAACACCGAAGCCTCAACCACCACCACCAATGACACAAAAATGTTCGACTCAATCTGCGCCCGAATCCCAATGTTCGTGTATGATGCCGAAGAAGAGAAGACATTCGATAACTGGTACACACGGTATGAGGAAGTCATCATAAAGGATGGAGCATCGCTCGCGGAAGACCTCAAAACTCGGATTATTCTGTCCAAGTTAGGCCAGAAGGACTACGCGTTGTATACGAACCGATGCTTGCCAAAACTACCGAATGAAATCAGTTACACCGATACAATCAAAAGTCTGAAAACTCTGTTCAAATCGACGACGTCAATATTTAGAAAGCGGCAGGAGTTCTTACGAACAGAGTTCGGCGGAGGAAGCTTAGAAGAATACACTGGGACAGTTCTTCGAAGATTTGCCACATCAGAGTTCAAAAAAATGACCGACGAGCAAACATGTGCAATGGTATGGATAGCAGGGATGCGGGACCCATCCTATCAAGACATCCGAGCAAGAGCACTTCAAGTTCTCGAGCAAAAGCCTAATCTGACACTTCTGGAGCTGGAAAGTGATGTCAAGCGACTACTGGATATCCGTGCCGACGCGAGAGCTGTGGGAGGATCCGTTACAACGACATCGGACGTGAATGCGGTGCAGAAGTTCCAAAAATCCAAGAAAAACACTCCGGAGAAGAAAGATAGCAAACAACCACCATCTGCATGTTATCGATGTGGAGGGAATCATTGGGTGCGAGATTGTGAACATAAAAAGGTGACATGTAGTTATTGTAAAAAACCAGGTCACTTAGAGAAATGTTGCAGAAGCAAAAATCGGGAAAACAAGTCTCCAAAAGTCAAGACGGTCTACATCGGGGCCGCATCGATCGATGGCGCAGAGCGAATCTATCGACAAGTACAAATTAATGGTCATTATGTGAAAATGCTTCTGGATACCGGTGCCGACATCACGCTGCTCAGTCGAAATGATTGGACTACTCTGGGAAGACCTAAACTGGAAAAACCCGCCATCAAAGTCAAATCTGCCACACACGAGCCGGTGAAAATATTCGGATCCCTCCATTGCAAATATATGATGAATGGAAGACAAGAATCTGGAGTGGCGTACGTATCAAATACAGACACTTTACTCGGAAGAGACTGGATTTCAAAAGATAAAGAGTTGTGGAAGTTCCTGCAAACCCCTGAAAAGATTAACCGCGTCTCTGTCACCGAATCAGCATGCAACTACCTGGGCGGGACAAGGGAACGGTTGATCGAAGCGATTGGAACCAAATACAAAGAAATAATGAAACCAGGACTCGGGAAGTGTACGAAGACCAAAGCAACCCTGACACTGAAGCCAAATGCTAGACCCATATTCCGGAAGGCACGCCCCGTGACGTATTCTGCTCTTCCAATGGTCTCCACGGAAATCGAACGATTGACTCAAACCGGCGTCATTTCCCCAGTCGACCATTCCGAATGGGCCGCTCCAGTCGTTGCAGTAAAGAAAAAGAATGGTTCCATCAGACTATGCGCTGATTTTTCCACTGGATTAAATGATGCCATTGAGTCCAATAACCATCCGTTGCCCACTGCGGACGACATATTTGCTAAACTAAATGGTGGTAATTTTTTCACGCAAATCGATCTCGCCGAAGCATATTTACAGGTTGAAATGGATCCGGACTCGCAGAAGCTTCTGGTAATCAACACACACCTGGGCCTCTTCACATACAATCGCCTTCCATTCGGAGTCAAGTCAGCACCAGGAATTTTTCAACAAATCATGGATACTATGCTGAATGGCTTGGAAGGAGTGTCCACCTACTTGGATGACATCATTATTTGTGGATCTACCATAGAAGAACACAATGAGAGAGTGCTTAAAGTATTTGGGCGTATTCAAGAGTATGGATTCCGGATCAAGATGGAAAAATGTTCATTCCTTATGGAAGAAATCAAGTTCCTTGGCTTCATTATCAACAAGCAAGGACGACGTCCCGATCCAGAGAAAGTACTACACATCAAGAATATGCCGGAACCCACTAACGTGAGTCAAGTTAAGTCTTTCCTGGGACTTATCCAATTTTATGGGCAATTCGTAAAAGAACTTTTCCGATTACGCCAACCCTTGGACAATCTCACTGCCAAAGACACTGATTTCAAATGGACTCTGGAATGCCAAAAGTCATTCGATACAATCAAGGAGATCCTGCAATCGGACCTACTGCTGACTCACTACAATCCCAACTTGCCAATCATTGTGGCTGCGGACGCATCTCAATACGGAATTGGAGCAACCATCTCTCACCGATTTCCGGATGGAACCGAAAAGACCATATACCACATCAGCAAGACTCTGTCAAAAACCCAGCGGAACTACAGTCAGATCGAGAAAGAGGGTTTTGGTCTCATCACCGCCGTCACCAAATTTCACAAATTTATCCACGGGAGAAAATTCACTTTGCGAACCGATCACAAACCGCTACTAACTATATTCGGAGGAAAGAAAGGAGTACCTGTTTACACTGCAAATCGGCTTCAACGATGGGCTACAATCCTATTGAATTATGATTTCGACATCGAATACATCAACACCAAAGATTTTGGACAAGTGGATGCGCTGTCCAGACTGATTGATGAGCAGAATGCAGAGAAAGCACCAGAAGACTTCGTTATTGCACAAGTGGAACTGGATCCTGTCGACCAACTTTCCCAAAATCTCGAGTTCTTACCTATAACTGCCAAAACTATTTCATTCCAGACCGGTAAAGACACCATCCTGACAGATGTCCTCAACTCCTTGAAATCTGGTAAATGGCCCAAAAGTGAAAAAGGAACCGAAATGTGGAACATGTGTAATCGGAAGGACGAATTCTCAATTGTCAACGACTGCATCGTGCTGGGCGAAAGAGTAGTGATCCCCACAGTTTTGCGACAAAAGGTCCTGAAGACACTCCACCGTGCCCACCCTGGAATCGTGAGAATGAAAATGTTGGCAAGAAGTTACGTATACTGGCCGGGTATCGACAAAGACATCGAAAAATTGGTCAAATCGTGTGATGAATGTGCCTCCGCCGCCAAGAATCCAGTCAAGAATCTTTTATACTCATGGCCAATTCCGAAGAAACCATTCGAACGGGTTCATGTTGACTTTGCTGGACCGGTAGACGGTATGTATTATCTTGTTTTTGTAGACTCGTTGTCGAAGTGGCCTGAAGTCTATGCTACAACTTCGACTACCACCGCAGCTACTATCAAGATATTGGCAAAAGTTTTCGGGCAGTTCGGGAATCCAGAGACGCTAGTCACCGATAATGGTCCTCAGTTCACGTCACAAACGTTCCAAGAATTCACGGCATCCAATGGTATCACTCATGTTCGGACTCCACCGTATCACCCTCAATCGAATGGTCAAGCCGAGAGATTCGTGGACACTTTGAAACGAGCTTTATGCAAGTTAAGAGGGGAGGGAAACACTGAGACTGCGCTCCAGACCTTCCTTCAGGTTTATCGATCGACTCCATGTGCATCTGTTCCAAATAACCAGTCTCCTGCCGAAGCCTTCATCGGACGTAAAATGAGAACTGTGCTGAACCTGCTCCTGCCACACAAGCCGACTCCCAGCCTAGAGAGAAATTTGGCAATGGAAACGCAGTTCAATTTGCACCATGGAGCACGTGATCGGAGTTTTGAAATAAACGACCAGGTTTATGTTATTGACCGTCGTAGCCCAAATTCTTCCCAATGGGTTTCAGGAGTCATCGAACGTAAACTGGGTCAGACTGTCTACAAGGTCCGAGTTGGTAGTCAACGATGGACAAGACACGCCAATCAACTTCGTCAGCGAACGTCTCCACCGTCTCACTACGATTGGTCAGATTTCCTCGAAATTGAAGACCCCGCTGAAGAAATGCCCAAGTCCGACAAAGCTGATGCCACCGCCATTCCAGTACCATCTCCAAGAACGAGCATTCCAACAACCACACCAGTGCCACTCCGCCGCTCTACCAGAAACATCAAACCCGTGCAACCATTCCAAATCCAACCAAAGCAGAAAAGATACTAAGTGAACTCGTTGCCTCTCTTACCTCCCTCGCATCCATCTTAAAAAAAGGGAGATGTTACAAACGCTACGTTTGTATACTTTAAACGTGTACATTCCTCGAGGTTACACGCATTTTATTAATTCTATTTTTTCATTGACCTTGCCTTTTTATCATGCCATGTCAAGGTCAATGTTATTCTGAACTTTCACTAAAAAGCTCAGTTCTGATTTTTCCCTCGCTCCACGATTACCGCAATAAAGAGTAATTTTAACCCGTCTTCTACGACATAAAGATGGCGGACACTACAGAAACCGTTTGTACTGGACGAGATATGTCAGTTGGAGCAGTGGAAGAGCGCGACAGAACTGGAGATTAGCTCACAGCCAGTATCCACTTCAATTCAAAAAATGAATATCACTCACTTCTCAAAAATTTATATGCAAGTGGAAACAATTAGTTCAGAAGATGTGTTATATCTTAAAGATGTGAGTGATGATTATGGGAACTTTTACAGATACAATAATTTCAGCATCTTCTACTATCGACCACTTTCCAAAGATTCATTATTCACTTCAAAAACAAGGCGATTGACTACGAAACTCTTGTTGGAATAATGGGGCCACCGCATCGAATCTATGGAGATAATGATCGTATTATCTGGTTTTTCCAAATGGAAGTAAATCATCAATTTTTGAAAGTCAGATTAGATATGAGATATATTGAGTTTAAGCTTACTTCCCACATAGAATAATATATGTAGTATTACTGTGTTAACTCTATAAATGAATTATGTTAATAAACTTTTGACATTCTTGACAGGAATTCAATTTTCTCATCCTGTGGATACTTCTGTAGAACACAACTTTCATGACGAAATAAACAATTACAACTATTCAATATTGAATTTGGACGATGAGCATGAAAATAGAAGAGAAATACGGAAAAGTTTGTGAATTTCTGGTTGTAGTATTCGAATCTTGCTGACTACCAAATATACAGAAACGTTACATTCAGACAAATCGTTGGAACAAAAAGTTAAAAGTGGTCTGGAAAATTCCCTACTCCGTGACACCAGAGAATCTAGTTATAATCTCCTGAATTCAGATCTTGCTTCCCTCGACTGATATTCTCAGCACCCGCCCCTCTTCTTTTGCCAATTTTGACGTAAATGTCATTGTGCTGTCACTGGGATACTGTATAGGATACTGTATACTCTACGTGGATACGGTGGTATACTGTCACTGGGAATTATCCAAAGTTGTCCCTCCTATAACTGGTCCTTCAATCAGTAGTTCTTTGGTCCCAGAGTGATCGTCACATCCTCTTAGTCTCCAAACTCCCCTATCGGCTGAAACGGTGTTTAAATTTAATCAACCACTTGTACTGTCTTCAAAACTAGTTTTCAAACATTTCCGACACAAATGACTTTTTTGAATTTCAAGGTTTCCAGAAAATGAGAGATCGATATGAAATTTGAATAAAACATTTTTAATTTAAAGTTTAGATAATCTTTGAACTAAAAACAGTTTCTAGAAGTTATAAAACATTTTCGAAGAAATTAACTTTGAATATTGTTAAACGATCGCTTCAGTACATGTTATCAGCTCGTCACAGTTCTTACAACTGCGCTCCACCGAAATCCCTTGAGAAATTTCTCATTTTCTCTGAATCTTTCAATTTGGCACACGTTTTTCTGCGGTTTCGGTAGAGCGCGGTTGTAAGAAGCGTGTCGTGCTAATATTTTAGGAAAAAACTTCTTATCAATTAAAAGTACAGAAAACGCATGTTTCATTTTAAGCCTAAAACAATCTCAACATTTCTCGTCTTTAATATTTTTTGGAATTTGACGTGTATTATGTGTCACCCGGTTTCCGTTTGTTTACAATGTTTCTTCCTCACTCTTATCTCCGTTTTTTCCTCTTTTCATTTCCTTTTTTATTCAGTTTTTGTGGTGAAAAACCACATTTTGAAATTTTCAGTGAGTTCATTCGTTTAAATGTATAAGCTTTTTAAACAATTTATTTCTCTCTGACCTTTCATTTGTATGGTTTAGATAAGAATCTTATTGTTGATTTTCAGAACATGTCCCAGAATTATCCAAGAATGGCATCGAGTCCAATAACGTCAATGGGAATATTTTATAGTGACCAATCACAGCCATGTAATATAGTCTATCGAGTCCGAATAGTCTATCGAAATTTGTGCTGTAGAATTGCAAGTTTGACGGGTCATAGCTCGGTCCACGCGAGCATTTAGCAGATTTTTAGTGCCATTTTGGAATCAGCAGGGTTGAAAGTATCAGTGGTCAATTTTATAGAAAAAGTTCAACTCGCCTCGTCATGAACTTCCCTTGTAAGTTCAAAGATTCCCGGAACTAAAACATTCAATTTGAAATGTTTCATTTAGATTTCATCTCGATTTCTCATTTTCTGGAAACCTTGAAACTCAAAAAAGTGCATTTCTTTGATAAAAATTTATCTTCGCTTTCTGAGTTTCCTGAGACCTTACACAATCTCAACATTTCTCATCTTTAAAATTTCTTGGAGTATGACGTGTCCCTTGTCTTCCTATGGTCATTTTTCATTTGTTTACAATGTTTCTTCCTCACTCTTATCTCCGCTTTTTCTCTTTCCCTTCTCTTTTTTATCTAGTTTCCGTTTGATTGTGGTGAAAAGTCACATTTTTAAACTTTCATTGAGTTCATTCGTTTAAATGTATAAGCTTTTTAAACAATTTATTTCTCTCTGACCATTCATTTGTATGGTTTAAATAAAAATCTTATTGTTGATTTTCAGAAAATGTCCCAGAATTATCCAAGAATGACATCGAGCCCAATAACGTCAATGGGAATATTTTATAGTGAGCAAGCATTGAAATGTGAATTATACTTCGATGATCCCTGTGGAAAACAGAGTTTCGAATATAAGGAAACAAGGAACGATCATTTGAAAATTTTCGTTGAATACCCGGAAGAAATAATCAATAATCAAACAGGTCTTGTCAATTCCCTTAAAATCAAGTACAGTGGACTCGAAGAAAACTACACAAAGAACAAGTTGGACTCAGTCATAAACCAGATATTCAAGTGTCTGGAATCGAGAAAAGAACTTCTTCAAGTCAAAAGACTATCGATCGATGCAGTTGATATGAGTCAGGCAATGAGAGTCGTCAAGTTATTGGATCCATCGGTTTTGAAGAAAGTCGAATTTTGTTTTGAAAATAGAGATGAGGATATTGATATAGAGGATGCTCTGGCATTGGTAGAATGGAATGAAGGACAACGGATGAAATTGGTTTTCAAGTTGCACACAATTCGTCCAGAATATTTGGAATCGGTGAAAAAGGTTTGTTTGAGAGAAGTACTGATGTATAGATTGATTAGATATTCAGTTTCTTCTACATCTACCGACTTTCACTGAGATCTTCGTTTATTATAAACAATGTGTCCATGATTATGCGAGTTTGAGATCAATTATGGATGTTCCAATGCAACATGAAACTCCCGACTCTAAGATGAAATTTTTCATGTTCCGGTTGTCACATAGCCTATTGTTAACTGCTGGTTTAGTGGTAAGTTATATTGAATATTGGAAAATGAAGAGTTAAGGTTATTTTACAGAAAATAACACTGAGCAACGATGTATCTGCAATGGTTCTGGGGAATCCATTGATTATGAAACGTGTCATTCAATCGTTCAACTTTTGGAATGTGTAAATGTTACTGTAGACACACGTCTGATTATTCATTTCTATAATTTCAGCCAACGCCTTCGTAAAACGTCTCGTGGAATCAGAGACTGCGTTGACTTTCTCAAACCCGTTACCCATATTGCTGAGTATCATGTTTTTTTCTTAAGTGATACTCATCCAAGTGCATATATTAAAATTGGGTATAGAAGATCAAGAAGCTGGTTATACGGGAAACACGAAACTTCTGAGGACAGAAATTTGTTGTGTCAAAAGGCACAAGCTCAAGTTTTGAATGACTTTGAGGTCAACTTGAGAAATCAGAATACGTGTTTAGAAGAGTTGAAATTCACATTCTCGTATATTGACACTCTTCGAAAGGAGGAAAATCTGGAGCAAGAAGAATTCGAGCGTCTCAATCAACTTACCACTCAATTTTGGGGGAAACTTAAAGAAATTTTGTCAACAAGAAGTCAGTTACTAAAAGTGAAATTGTTGGAATTGTTATGTTGTACCGACGACAATGTCATGCAAATCCTCCCTTACCTTGATCCGAGTTGCTTGAAAAAAATTGAACTCAGTGATCCGATAACGAAATATGGAATGCTCGGTTACTCCACGTTTAAGAGAAAGTATCCAGAATCCCTGTTGAAACCGTTTGTACTAGACGAGATATGTCAGTTGGAGCAGTGGAAGAGCGCGACAGAACTGAAGATTCACTCACAGCCAATATCCACTTCAATTCAAAAAATGAATATCACTCACTTCTCAAAAATTTATATGACAGTGGAAACAATTAGTTCAGAAGATGTGTTATATCTTAAAGATGTGAGTGATGGTTATGAGAACTTTTACAGATACAATAATTTCAGCATCTTCTACTATCGACCACTTTCCAAAGATTCATTATTCACTTCAAAAACAAGGCGATTGACTACGAAACTCTTCATGGACTAATGGGGCCACCGCATCGAATCTATGGAGATAATGATCATATTATCTGGTTTTTCCAAATGGAAGTGAATCATCAATTTTTGGAAGTCAGATTGGATATGAGATATATTGAGTTTCAGCTAACTTCCCACATAGAATAATATATGTAGTATTACTGTGTTAACTCTATAAATATATTCTATAATACTTAATGTAAATCAAACATTAAAAATTCCCGTGATTGCTCAAAACACGTAAGTTGCCGTCTGTCTTCAAACAACTTTATTAGAATCCATAGAATCCGCATTCTTTTCCACATGAAACCACGGCGATTTGAGATCAAAAAGTTTCAAATATTTCTCATCAATCGTCTGTCATTTCTCACGGTATCTAATACGATGCATGAGCCCGTAGGCCGGGTTCATGTTGCCAAGTACACTTGTCATCCGGTCGAAAGAGTCGCCGTCCGTCTCGTCGAGATCCACGTTTTCAGATTTGTTGCAACTGAAAAACAATTTTTATAGACAGGTGTTTTGTGAAGATCATGTGAATCTGATAGGTTGATAAGGAAGTGAGAAAATATTGGTCGATAAGATAAGGGGTCACAAATTGTGTGATTTAAAGATGAACTGTGACGTTGGTAGACCAAAATGTTGAATGTTCCAAATTAGAGAGTGAGAGAGAGAAAGAGACGCAGAGGCGCTAGAGCCTCTGGCTTCTCTGCGTCTCTCCTCTAGCTGCGGACTTATAACTCACCAGTCTTAATCGCTATAAAAAAGTAGTCAACTAGTAAAATATAGAGAACTCTATAGGCTACATTTTTGTAGTTGACAACTTTTTGATGTCATTTTAGGTTTTTGAGATATAGCAGTTTTTGTGAAAGTGAGTAAAATTACAAATCGCTCAGTGTGACCGAAATTTGGCGAACCATAGAAACTGGATTTTTTAAACTTGTGTTGTGTATGTATGACTTTTACATGTTATCATTAACTCAGAGAACATGCGGATAGGAGAGACGCAGAGAAGTTAGAGTCTCTGGTTTCTCTGCGTCTCTCTCATTCTCTGCTAGCTGCGCGCAATTCAAACGGTTATATCTCACCAGTGTTGATAGCTAGAAAAAAGTTGTTAACTATGAAAATGTGGAGAATGTTATGGGCTATATTTTTTTAGTTAACAAATTTTTGATAACTATCAAGAAATTTTAAATAAAGTCCGTGAAGAGTTTCGTAGTTAATCGTCGTGTTTTTGAAGTCAATAATGAATCTTCGGAAAGTGGTCGATAGCAGAAGATGCTGAAATTTTAAAAGTTATAAAAAGTTCTAGTTCTCCTAATCATCACTTACATCTTTCAAATATAACACATCTTCTGAACTAATTGTCTCCACATCTATCCAAACTTTTGAGAATTCAGTGAGATTCATTTTTTGAATTGAAGTGGATATTGGCTGCGATCGAATCATCAGTTCCGTCGCACTCTTCCACTGTTCCAACTGACATATCTCGTCCAGCACAAACGGTTTCAACATGGACTCTGGATACTTAACCCTGAGTCTTTCATATTCCGATCGCGGATCGTTCAGTTCAATTTTTTTCAAGCAATTTGGGTCAAGGTACGGGAGAATTTGCATCAAATTGTCGTCCGTACAACATAACAATTCCAACACTTTAACTTTTAGTAACTGACTTCTTCTTGATAAAATTTCTCTAAGTTTCCCCAAAAATTGAATGGTAAGTTGATTAAGACGCTGAAATTCTTCAATGCTTGGGTTCGGATTTTCCTCCTTTTCAAGAGTGTGAATATACGAGAATATGAATTTCAACTCTTCTAAACACGTATTCTGACGACCCAAGTTGACCTCGAAATCATGCAAAACTTGAGCTTGTGCCTTCTGACTCAGTACATTTCTGTCCTCAGAACTTTCATGTTTCCCATAAATCCAGTTTTTTGACCAGTAACGTCCAGTTTCAATATATGCCCTTGGATGAATATCACTTGAGAAAGAAACCATATACTCATCAATGTGAGTAACTGGTTTGAGGAAGTCAACGAAGTCCCTGATTCCACGAGACGTTTTTCGGAGTCGTTGGCTGAAATTATAGAAATGAATAGTCAGATATGTCTACAGTACTACTCACACATTCCAAAACCCAAACGATTGAATGACACGTTTCATAATTAATGGATTCTCTAGAACCTTTGCAGATACATTGTTGCTCAGAGTTAATTTCTACAAGATAACTTTAACTCTCTTATCAAATATTTTTTTCAATATGACTAACCACTAAACCATCAGATAACAACAGACTATGTGACAGTTGGAACTTGATAAACTTCTCCTTCGAATCAGGAGGTTCATGTTGCATTGGAACACCAATAATTGTTCTCAAACTCGGAATATCGTGGGCACAGTTCTTATAATGAACAAAGATCTCAGTGAAAGTCGATCGATGTAGAAGAAACTGAAAATGTAATCGATCAATACATCAATACTTGTCTCAAACGAACCCTTTTCACCGATTCCAAATATTCTGGGCGCATGGTGTGTAACTTGAAAACCAATTTCATCCGTTGTCCTTCATTCCATTCCACTAAAGCCAGAGCATCCTCCATATCGATTTCCTCATATCTATTTTCAAAACAAAATTCGACTTTCTTCAAAACCGATGGATCCAATAACTTGACGACTGCCATTGCCTGACTCATATCAACTGCATCGATTGATAGTCTTTTGACTTGAAGAAGATCTTTTCTCGATTCCAGACACTTGAATATCTGGTTAATGACTGGGTCCAACTTGTTCTTTGAGTAGTTTTCCTCAAGTCCGCTGTATTTAATTTTGAGAGAATCGACGAGACCTGCTTGGTTATAGATGATTTCTTCCAGGTATTCGACGAAGTTTTTCAAATGATCGATCTTTGTTTCCTTATATTCGAAACTCTGTTTTCCATATGGATCATTGAAATACAATTCACATTTCTGTGATTTCTCGTTATAAAATATTCCCATTGACGTTATTGGGCTCGATGTCATTCTTGGATAATTCTGGGACATTTTCTGAAAATCAATTACAATAAGATCTTTAAAACTCCTACAAATTAACGGAAAGAGAAAAATAATGTTGCTGAAAACCAAGAAACTGAAATTTCAAAATTTGATTTTTTACGACCAACAGACGAAAACTAGATAAAAAAGAAAAAAGGAAGAAGAGAAGTGAGCGCTGTCGAAAGAGAAAAAGACGGAGATGATAAGAGTGAGGAAGAAACATTGTAAACAAACGGAAACTGACCGCCACATTGGTATTCATTTTACAAAATTTTTTGAAACCTCTTTGTTTTATGATTTCTGTAGTTTCTTGTTCTTTCTTCCTCATTCTTATCTCCGTTTCTATAAATTTCGTCTATATGTCGTGAAAAATCACATTTCAAAAATTCAGTTTTATGGTTTTCAGTAACATTATTTTTCTCTCTCAGTTTTTTAAATCTTATCGTAGTTGTTTTCAGAACATGTCCCAGAATTATCCAAGAATGTCATCGAGCTTAATAACGTCAATAGGAATATTATATACCGAGCAATCACTGAAATGTGAATTGTATTTTAATGATCCCTATGGAAAACAGAGTTTCGAGTATAAGGAAACAAGGAAAAGGAACGACTTTTTGAAAAATTTCGTTGAATACCTGGAAGAAATCATAAATAATCATGCAGGTCTCGTGAATTCTCTCAAAATCAAATACAGTGGACTTGAGGAAAACTATAAAAAGGAAAAGTTGGACCCCTGTGATTTACCAGATATTCAAGTGTCTGGTATCGAGAAAAGATCTTCTTCAAGTCAAAAGACTATCGATCGATGCAGTTGATATGAGTCAGGCAATGGCAGTCGTCAAGTTATTGGATCCATCGGTTTTGAAGAAAGTCGAATTTTGTTTTGAAAATAGAGATGAGAAAATCGATATGGAATGAAGGGCAACGGATGAAATTGGTTTTCAAGTTGCACACGATGCGCCCAGAATACTTGGAATCGGTGAAAAAGGTTAGTTGGAGACAATTGCTGATGTAACAATTGATTACATTTTCAGTTTCTTTTACATCTACCGACTTTCACTGAGATCTTCGTTTATTATAAGAACTGTGTCCATGATAATGCGGGTTTGAAAGCAATTATTGGTTTTCCAATGCAACACGAAACTCCCGGCTCGACGGAGAAGTTTATCAAGTTCCGACTGTCACATAGACTTTTGTTGTCTGCTGGTTTTCTGGTAAGTTAATGAATATTAGGAAAAAAGAGTTAAGGTTATTATTGTAGAAGTTAACACTGAGCAACGATTTATCCGCAAAGGTACTGGGGAACCCATTGATTATGAAACGTGTCATTCGATCACTCGGGTTTTGGAATGTGTAAGTATTACTGTAGACATATCTGACTATTCATTTCTATAATTTCAGCCAACACCTCCGTAAAACGTCTCGTGGAATCAGGAGCTGCGTTGACTTCCTCAAACCCGTTACTCACATTCATGAATATAATGTTTATTTCTCAAGTGATATTCATCCAAGTGCATGTATTAGATCTGGAGGATGTTACAGTACAAGGAGCTGGTTATACGGGAAACATGAAACTTCTGAGGACAGAAATTTGTTGTGTCAGAAGGCACAAGATCAAGTTTTGAATGATTTCGAGGTCAACTTGGGTCGTCAGAATGCGTGTTTAGAAAAATTGAAATTCATATTCTCGTATATTGACACTCTTCAAAAGGAGGAACCAAGCATTGAAAAATTCGAGTGTGTCAATCAACTTACCATTCAATTTTTGGAGAAACTTAAAGAAATTCTATCAGCAAGAAGTCAGTTACTAAAAGTGAAAGTGTTGGAATTGTTATGTTGTACTGACGACAATTTGATGAAAATCCTTCCGTACCTTGACCCAAAATGCTTGAAAAAAATAGAAATTAATGATCCGAGATCGGAATATGGAAGACTCGGTGACGACAGGGTTAAGTATCCAGAGTCCATGTTGAAACCGTTTGTATTGGATGAGATATGTCAACTGGAACAGTGGAAGAGTGCGACGGAACTGAAGATTCGATCACAGCCGATATCCACTTCAATTCAAAAAATGAATATCACTCATTTTTCCAGAATTTGGATAGAAGTAGATACGATTAGTTCAGAAGATGTGCTATATCTCAAAGATGTGAGTGATGATTATGATAAATTTTATAACTTTTATAATTTCAGCATCTTCTACTATCGACCAGTTTCCAAAGATTCATTATTGACTTCAAAAACACGACAATTGACTACGAAACACTTCACGGACTAATTGGGCCACCGCAACGGATCTTCAGTGACACTTCTCGTATCTGGTTTTTCCAAATGGAAGTAAATTATCAATTTTTGGAAGTTAGCTTGGATAGAGGGTGTCTGGACTTTAATCTTGCTAGCCACATAAGACAATATAGATAGTCTTACTGTGTTAACTCTATAAATAAATTTTGTTAATAAACTTTCGACCTTCTTGACAGAAATTCAATTTTCTCATCCTGTGGATACTTCTGTAGAACACAACTTTCATGACGAAATAAACAATTACAACTATTCAATATTGAATTTGGACGATGAGCATGAAAATAGAAGAGAAAAACGGAAAAGTTTGTGAATTTCTGGTTGTAGTATTTGAATCTTGCTGACTACCAAATATACAGAAACGTTACATTCAGACAAAATGTTGGAACAAAAAGTTGAAAGTGGTCTGGAAAATTCCCTACTCCGTGACACCAGAGAATCTAGTTATAATCTCCTGAATTCAGATCTTGCTTCCCTCGACTGATATACTCAGCACCCGCCCTTCTTCTTTTGCCAATTTTGACGTAAATGTCATTGTGCTGTCACTGGGATACCGTATGGGACACTGTATAGGATACTGTATACTCTACGTGGATACTGTGGTATACTGTCACTCGGAATTACCCAAAGTTGTCCCTCGTATAACTGGTCCTTCAATCAGTAGTTCTTTGGTCCCAGAGTGATTGTCACATCCTCTTAGTCTCCAAACTCCCCTATCGGCTGAAACGGTGTTTAAATTTAATCAACCACTTGTACTGTCTTCAAAACTTGTTTTCAAACATTTCCGACACAAATGACTTTTTTGAATTTCAAGGTTTCCAGAAAATAAGAAATCGATATAAAATTTGAATAAAACATTTTTAATTTAAAGTTTAGATAATCTTTGAACTAAAAACAGTTTCTAGAAGTTATAAAACATTTTCGAAGAAATTAACTTTGAATCTTGTTAAACGATCGCTTCAGTACATGTTATCAGCTCGTCACAGTTCTTACAACTGCGCTCCACCGAAATCCCTTGAGAAATTTCTCATTTTCTCTGAATCTTTCAATTTGGCACACGTTTTTCTGCGGTTTCGGTAGAGCGCGGTTGTAAGAAGCGTGTCGTGCTAATATTTTAGGAAAAAACTTCTTATCAATTAAAAGTACAGAAAACGCATGTTTCATTTTAAGCCTAAAACAATCTCAACATTTCTCGTCTTTAATGTTTTTTGGAATTTGACGTGTATTACGTGTCACCCGGATTCCGTTTGTTTACAATGTTTCTTCCTCACTCTTATCTCCGTTTTTTCCTCTTTTCATCTCCTTTTTTATTCAGTTTTTGTGGTGAAAAATCACATTTTGAAATTTTCAGTGAGTTCATTCGTTTAAATGTATAAGCTTTTTAAACAATTTATTTCTCTCTGACCATTCATTTGTATGGTTTAAATAAAAATCTTATTGTTGATTTTCAGAACATGTCCCAGAATTATCCAAGAATGTCATCGAGCCCAATAACGTCAATAGGAGTATTATACACCGAGAAATCACTGAAATGTGAATTGTACTTTAATGATCCCTATGGAAAACAGAGTTTCGAATATAAGGAAACAAGGAAAAGGAACGACTTTTTGAAAAATTTCGTTGAAGACCTGGAAGAAATAATCAATAATCAAAAATCTCTCGTCGAATCTCTCAAAATCAAGTACAGTGGCCTCAAAGAAAACTATACAAAGAACAAGTTGGACCCAGTGATTCACCAGATATTCAAGTGTCTGGAATCGAGAAAAGATCTTCTTCAAGTCAAAAGACTATTGATCGATGCAGTTGATATGAGTCAGGCAATGAGAGTCGTCAAGTTATTGGATCCATCGGTTTTGAAGAAAGTCGAATTTTGTTTCGAAAATAGAGATGAGGATATCGATATGGAGGATGCTCTGGCTTTGGTGAAATGGAATGAAGGAAAACGGATGAAATTGGTTTTCAAGTTGCACACAATTCGTCCAGAATATTTGGAATTAATGAAAAAAGTTAGTTTTTTTAAGTTCTGATGTATTGATTGGTTATATTTCCAGTTTTTTCTACATCGAACAACTTTCACTGAGATCTTCATTTATTACAAACACTGTGTCCATGATTATGTGAGTTCGAGATCAATTTTTGGTTTTCCAATGCAATACGAAACTCCCGGCTCGACGGAGAAGTTTATCAAGTTCCGACTGTCACATAGACGGTTGTTATCTGCTCGTTTAGTGGTAAGTTAGTGAATATTAGGAAAAAAGAGTTAAGGTTTTTTGCAGAAATTAACACTGAGCAACGATTTATCTGCAAAGGTTCTGGGGAACCCATTGATTATGAAACGTGTCATTCGATCACTCGGGTTTTGGAATGTGTAAGTATTACTGTAGACATATCTGACTATTCATTTCTATAATTTCAGCCAACACCTCCGTAAAACGTCTCGTGGAATCAGGAGCTGCGTTGATTTTCTCAAACCCGTTACCCACATTGATGAATATAATGTTTATTTCTCAAGTGATATTCATCCAAGTGCATGTATTAGATCTGGAGGATGTTACAGTTCAAGAAGCTGGTTATACGGGAAACATGAAACTTCTGAGGACAGAAATTTGTTGTGTCAGAAGGCGCAAGCCCAAGTTTTGAATGACTTTGAGGTCAACTTGAGAAATCAGAATACGTGTTTAGAAGAGTTGAAATTCATATTCTCGTATATTGACACTCTTCAAAAGGAGGAACCAAGCATTGAAAAATTCGAGCGTGTCAATCAACTTACCATTCAATTTTTGGAGAAACTTAAAGAAATTCTATCAGCAAGAAGTCACTTATTAAAAGTGAAAGTGTTGGAATTGTTATGTTGTACTGACAACAATTTGATGCAAATCCTTCCGTACCTTGACCCAAATTGCTTGAAAAAAATTGAAGTGAACGATCCAAGATGGGAATATGAAAGACTCGGGGACAGGGTTAAATACCCAGAGTCCATGTTGAAACCGTTCGTATTGGACGAGATATGTCAACTGGAACAGTGGAAGAGTGCGACAGAACTGGAGATTCGATCAGAGCCAATATCCACTTCTATTCAAAAAATGAATATTACTCATTTTTCCAGAATTTGGATAGAAGTGGATACAATCAGTTCAGAAGATGTGCTATATCTTAAAGGTGTGAGTGATGATTATGAGAATTTTTAAAGATTGATAATTTCAGCATCTTCTACTATCGACCACTTTCCAAAGATTCATTATTCACTTCAAAAACACTACAATTGACTACGAAACTCTTCACGGACTAATTGGACCACCGCATCGAATCTTCAGTGACACTTCTCGTATCTGGTTTTTCCAAATGGAAGTGAATCATCAATTTTTGAAAGTTAGCTTGAAAAGAAGGTGTCTCGACTTTGATCTTGCTGACTACATAAGACAATACAGATAGGTTCATATTGTGAATAAATTCTATCATACTATACGGTAATGAAATTCTGTTTAACAATTTTTGATATTCTTGGCAGGAATACGCATTGTGTGAATACTTCTGCAGAACATGAATACTTTCAGAAACATGACAAAATAAGCAATTACAACTTTTCGATATGGAATTCGGACGATGAGCATGAAAATAGAAGAGAAAAACGGATAAGATTATTGCTGGTTGTAGTATTTCAACATAGCTGAATACCGAATACATTTTTAATCTTCCGGTTTCAGACTTTTAGATCCTTTTTTGTGACTTCCGCAATCTGAATTCAACATTCAGTTTTCCATTTCAAGGTTACAAGATTCAGGATCCAGTTTTTCGACATGCGAAAATTATAGTTCCTTTTCAGGTTCCCGTTTTCAGACTCTCGATTTTGAACTTCCGACTTCATCCTAGCGAAATTTAACCTCGTCTTTAGGCTTCTGTTTTCCAATTTCCGTTTCCAGACTTCTGACTTTAAACTTTTCACTTACGATCTCTATTTTTAGTTATTTCAAATCTGATTCCCATTTTCAGACATCCACTTTCATACTCTCGGTTTCCGATTTTCAAATCCCACCTCTCATTTCCAATCTCCAATTTCAGCCCTCCGTTTATAGACTTCCATGTTCAGACTTTCGTTCGCACATTCAGATTTTCGTTTTCTGTTTTCTAAATTCAGACAATCGACGTCCGACTACGAAGGCCCCAGAACATGTAACCGTTACCTAGATACCACATGACCTACTTCTCAAGTGCCTGGTTCCATAGAAACATTCTAAGTTTATGTGCTCCCTGAAATTTCCCTTCCTTTTTTATTCCCCTTCTTTTTCTGTCCTACTGGTGTGGGACTACCAGTGTTCTATTCTGATTTTTAATGAATTATGTTTAATAGATATTATGTGAAAATGGTCTTTATCCAATGGATACATGACATTTTTTTAATGAAGTGAGTCTGAAAATAAACTAAAATAGTGACGAATTGTTTTCAGAAAAAGATAACCATTATAATATTGCTGTCTATTTATTCCTGGCCATGGCACAATGGATCTGGGACATTTTTTAATTGGATTTTGAAAAAAGTAAGTCATAAATTGTTTTAATAAGACCTGAAATGAGAATAATGTGAGTTCGTACTGTATTCCTCAAAATATTTAATATTTTCATTTTCGAAACGGATATATTTTTGCAGTTCACATATGCTAACGAGACTACGGAATGAAAGGAAAAAACTGATGGAAAGTCTGAAAGAGGGACATTATAAAACTTGTATTTGATATTTGAATATTATTGAGTGTTTAAATAAATATAATTTGTGAGGAGTTGTATCACAGAGCATTTGAGTGAATTCGACATGGCAAAGAGCGCCAAAGGCGCGACAGCTTCAACAGCTATATACACCATGAGATTTATGTCCGGGACATGATTGTGCGGATGTTAGAAAAATCATATCGGGTGAATTCCTAGATTCTGAAGATTACAACTATCGTAGCCGCAATATATAACGCGCCGAAGGCGCGCCAGACACAGCCAGTTGCTCGATAAGACTTAGTGCTGCCCCCAGTCAGAACTGTGAACAAGTCAGAACCGCCCGGATCAAAACGTTTTAAAAGGCTAACAACGTCAACAATTTAAATACAAAAACGCGCCGAAGGCGCGACAGGAGTCCAGGCTACTTTTGTGTGGAGACCTAAAATGACACATCAATTGTTTCCGTTAAATATCAATTTCCGGTAATCACCTTACTCCTTAACCTTGTTATTAAAAAGCTTTTTCATAAAATCAAATTTTCCAAAAGCAGAAATTTCTTGCAACCTATTATTATAAGTTCATAGTAGAATACATATGTGTGAGCCTAGAAACATTTCTTCTAACACAATTTCATTCTTAGAACCTGAATCTCATAGATGATATTTCAAGCACACTTTTGTATATGCAGGTCTCCATTCAGTTATATTGAAACAAATGAGATTACTTTTCAAAGATTAGAGGCGGTTGTAACAAAACAACATTCAGAAAAAGCTATTTATTTATTTGCTCAAATATGGGCTGATAGTTATCAGTTATTTTGAGAGATGATCGCTTATTTGAGTGTCTGGAGTGCCTTGGGCGCGTTTCTATATATATTTTTTCTTTTTTTTAAATAAATTCAGGATCTAGAAAGCTTTAATTAATTTTTTATAAAGGTCAAGGTTCAGCTGTCTATATATATTCTAAACCTACAGCACCTTATTTTTAGTGTGTTCTTCCAGATTTTGTGCCAAAATGTCTTCTTCATGTTTCACCAGTATCGCGCAGATTCTAAGAGCCCATCACCCAAAGACTCCACCAAAATGTTTACGGTGTAAGAATCATGGAGTGACTACTATTTTGAAAGGAATGTACTTTCCAGAGCTTTGATTTGTCCTAGTTTCGGTCCGACGCCGACCAAACTAACACATAACTTCCCTTCTCCAGGCCACAAACGCTTATGCCGTTGGAAAGATTGCATATGTAAAAAATGTATACTTATTGCTGAGAGACAACGAGTTAATGCCGCGCAGGTGGCGCTCCGTAGGCAACAAAATTAAGAGGAAAAAGATGTGAAGGAGTTGGAAACTCTATTGGGAAGAAATGTAAATGGTTGGTTTCCATTTAATTGATAAATTGATTATTTTCTTAATTCCAGCTGCTGAAGCTCTGAAAATTCTAAATGGTGGTGTCCCAGCAGAGCAAAATGTGCAAAGGAATAATGGTGAGTTAAAAAAGTAATAGTTTTTGAAAAGCCACTAGACATCAATGGCATTTTGTTTCAGCTAAAACAACTACCCAAGAAATTCGTTGCTCACCTGTGTCATCACCATCAGCGCTACTACCAGTAGATCTGAAGTCTTTTATAGAATTGGCGTTGCCCAACTTGATGTCATACAACCATCAATTTCCACAGTTCTCACAGTTTTATCCATTGGCTAACCAAATTGGTAAGACTGTATTAGCAGGGCTACTGTAATTTGAGGATCCTTCTAGTACCGTAAAACCAACAATTAACAATGTGAAACCCCGTTATTAGAAAAAAAGAAATCTTGAAGCGGTGAAAACAGAACCATTGACTGAAAATGTCTTGTCAGACTGGCCTTTTTTGATTATTTCCTGAAAACTGAAACCTATATGTACTCTTCACTATCAGTACTCTTAGGCATGTGCACTTTATCGGTTTGGACACGTCAAAATGTCAAAACGGTTGGGTATTTTTTGTAGTTTGAAGCCAGTGAATCATTTTCAGAAAGTTTGTTCTTATGTACTGTTTCAGATTCCCGGCTATGCATATCGGTTTCATTTTTATTTCAAAGACAACGTCTGAGTGGTTCGATCTTAGGCCCACAGGAAATGTTACAGGGGTATCAACCACGTGGAAGGTCAAACGGGTCGGATCTGTTTGGCCGATGTGTAAAATGGCCTGCTCGCCTTATCCAGACATATCGCTTATAGCTTTTATGGACCATGCGATTGTCTATTCTTAATTTCCAGAACAATCATCAACTTCCGTCTGAACCCTTTAAAGTTTACTGTCCACAATGTGATGTTAGGTGTCACTGATAACGGTATCACACTCTACGGCGGGGAATACCAAGAACAATCTTTGGAAGTTGTAGAGTATAATACAAAGTAATAAAAAGCTGTGATTAAACTGAGATGAACTAGTGAACGTACAGAAAACAACTGGAGACTCTCGAACAAAATTTGAAAATTATTGAGGTACACCGACTCCATCGCTGTATTAAATTTAAACACGGATTCGACCGAATACGGAGTTTGAAGACCAAGAGATCGTAACGACTTATTGAAAAATCAAGAGATTGAAAAGATCAATGACCGAATTGGTGACTCTGGTACCGAAGAATTACTGATGGAAGGACCAGTTGTACAGTGCGCGTCATAAAGATAGGAGACCTTCAAGAATTTAACGTTCTGAAAAATCCTGAAAATCCCTTGGAGACAACAGATAGTTTGAATTGAGCAACATTCATTGGGCAGTTTTGTGCTCAAAAGTCTTCTCAAGACAGCGTCATCAAGATATCGCGCGAATTCCATATCGAAAAGTGGTAATTGTTCATTTCGTCATGTTTCTGAATGTATTAATGTTCTGCAGAAGTATCCATAAGAAAAGTGTTTTGTAGTCAAGAATATCAAAATTTTATTAACATAACCTCATTATTATAGAGCTAACACAGTAAAACTATCTGTATTGTCTTATGTAGTCAGCAAGATCAAATCTAAGACACCCTCTATCCAAGCTAACTTTCAAAAATTGATTATTCACTTCCATTTGGAAAAACCAGATACGATCATCATCGCTGAAGATTCGATGCGGTGGTCCAATTAGTCCGTGAAGAGTTTCGTAGTCAATTGTCGTGTTTTTGAAATGAATTATGAATCTTCGGAAAGTGGTCGATAGCAGAAGATGCTGAAATTTTAAAAGTTATAAAAAGTTCTAGTTCTCCTAATCATCACTTACATCTTTCAAATATAACACATCTTCTGAACTAATTGTCTCCACGTCTATCCAAACTTTTGAGAATTCAGTGAGATTCATTTTTTGAATTGAAGTGGATATTGGCTGTGATCGAATCTTCAGTTCCGTCGCGTTCTTCCACTGTTCCAGCTGACATATCTCGTCCAGTACGAACGGTTTCAACATGGACTCTGGGTATTTAACCCTGTCACCGAGTCTTCCATATTCTGATCGCGGATCGATCAGCTCAATTTTTTTCAAGCATTTTGGGTCAAGGTAGGGGAGGATTTGCATCATATTGTCGTCCGTGCAACATAACAATTCCAACACTTTCACTTTTAGTAACTGACTTCTTGTTGATAGAATTTCTCTAAGTTTCTACAAAAATTGAGTGGTAAGTTGATTAAGACGCTGAAATTCTTCAATGCTTGGGTTCGGATTTTCTTCCTTTTCAAGAGTGTGAATATACGAGAATATGAATTTCAACTCTTCTAAACACGTATTCTGACGACCCAAGTTGACCTCGAAATCATGCAAAACTTGATCTTGTGCCTTCTGACACAGTACATTTATGTCCTCAGAAATTTCATGTTTCCCATAAATCCAGTTTTTTGACCAGTAACGTCCAGTTTCAATACGTGCACTTGGATGAATATCACTTAAGAAATAAACATTATATTCAGAAATATGGGTAACGGGTTTGAGGAAGTCAACGCAGCTCCTGATTCCACGAGACGTTTTACGGAGTCGTTGGCTGAAATCATTGAAATTAATAGTCAGATGTGTATACAGTAATACTCACATATTCCAAAACCCGAACGATTGAATGACACGTTTCATAATCAATGGATTTCCGAGAACCTTTGCAGATACATCGTTGCTCAGAGTTAATTTCTACAAGATAACTTTAACTCTCTTATTAAATATTTTTTTCAATATGACTTACCACTAAACCCGCAGATAACAACAGACTATGTGACAGTTGGAACTTGATAAACTTCTCCTTTGAGCCGGGAGTTTCATGTTGCATTGGAACATCCATAATTGATCTCAAACTCCCATGATCATGGACACAGTGTTTATAATAAACGAAGATCTCAGTGAAAGTTGTTCGATGTAGAAGAAACTGAAAATGTAATGAAAACCAATAAATCAAAACTTGTTTCTTTCCAACTAACTTTTTCCACCGATTCCAAATATTTTGGGCGCATGGTGTGTAACTTGAAAACCAATTTCATCCGTTGCCCTTCATTCCATAGTACCAAAGCCAGAGCATCCTCTATATCGATATCCTCATCTCTATTTTCAAAACAAAATTCGACTTTCTTCAAAACCGATGGATCCAATAACTTGACGACTCTCATTGCCTGACTCATATCAACTGCATCGATCGATAGTCTTTTGACTTGAAAAAGTTCTTTTCTCGATTCCAGACACTTGAATATCTGGGTAATGACTGGGTCCAACTTGTTCTTTGAGTAGTTTTCCTCAAGACCACTGTACTTGATTTTGAGGGAATTGACAAGACCTGTTTGATTATTGATTATTTCTTCCAGGTATTCAACGAAGATTTTCAAATGATCGATCTTTGTTTCCTTATATTCGAAACTCTGTTTTCCATAGGGATCATTGAAATATAATTCACATTTCAGTGATTGCTCCGTATAAAATATTCCCATTGACGTTATTGGGCTCGATGTCATTCTTGGATAATTCTGGGACATGTTCTGAAAAGCAATTACAATAAGATCTTTAAAACTCATACAAATTAACGGAAAAAGAAAAATAATGTTGCTGAAAACCAAGAAACTGAAATTTCAAAATGTAATTTGTTACGACCAACAGACGAAAACTAGATAAAAAAGGAAAAAAGGAAGAAGAGAAGTGAGCGCTGTCGAAAGAGAAAAAGACGGAGATGATAAGAGTGAGGAAGAAACATTGTAAACAAACGGAAACTGGCCGCCACATTGGTATTCATTTTGCAAAATTTTTTGAAACCTCTTTGTTTTATGATTTCTGTAGTTTCTTGTTCTTTCTTCCTCATTCTTATCTCCGTTTCTATAAATTTCGTCTATATGTCGTGAAAAATCACATTTCGAAAATTCAGTTTTATGGTTTTCATTAACATTATTTTTCTCTCTCAGTTTTTTAAATGTTACAGTAGTTGTTTTCAGAAAATGTCCCAGAATTATCCAAGAATGTCATCGAGCCCAATAACGTCAATGGGAATATTTTATACGGAAAAAACACTGAAATGTGAATTGTACTTCATTGATCCCTATGGAAAACAGAGTTTCGAATATAAGGAAACAAGGAAAAGAAACGATTTTTTGAAAAATTTCGTTGAAGACCTGGAAGAAATAATCAATAATCAAAAATCTCTCGTCGATTCCCTCAAAATCAAATACAGCGGACTTGAGGAAAACTATAAAAAGAACAAGTTGGACCCAGTGATTCACCAGATATTCAAGTGTCTGGAATCGAGAAAAGAACTTCTTCAAGTCAAAAGACTATCGATCGATGCAGTTGATATGAGTCAGGCAATGACAGTCGTCAAGTTATTAGATCCATCGGTTTTGAAGAAAGCCGAATTTTGTTTTGAAAATAGAGATGACGAAATTGATATGGCGGATGCTCTGGCTTTGGTAAAATGGAATGAAGGACAACGGATGAAATTGGTTTTCAAATTACACACGATGCGCCCAGAATGTTTGGAATTAATGAAAAAAGTTAGTTTTTTTAAGTTCTGATGTATTGATTGGTTATATTTCCAGTTTTTTCTACATCGAACAACTTTCACTGAGATCTTCATTTATTACAAACACAGTGCCCATGATAATGCGGGTTTGAAAGCAATTATTGGTTTTCCAATGCAACACGAAACTCCCAACTCGACGGAGAAGTTTATCAAGTTCCGACTGTCACATAGACTTTTGTTATCTGCTGGTTTTGTGGTATGTTAATGAATATTAGGAAAAAAGAGTTAAGGTTATTATTGTAGAAGTTAACACTCAGCAACGATTTATCTGCAAAGGTACTGGGGAACCCATTGATTATGAAACGTGTCATTCGATCTTTTCAGTTTTGGGATGTGTGAGTATTACTGTGGACATATCTGACTATTCATTTCTATAATTTCAGCCAACGACTCCGTAAAACGTCTCGTGGAATCAGGAGCTGCGTTGACTTCCTCAAACCCGTTACCCACATTCATGAATATAATGTTTATTTCTCAAGTGATATTCATCCAAGTGCATGTATTAGATCTGGAGGATGTTACAGTACAAGGAGCTGGTTATACGGAAAATATGAAACTTCTGAGGACAGGAATGTATTGTGTCAGAAGGCACAAGATCAAGTTTTGAATGATTTTGAGATCAACTTGGGTCGTCAGAATACGTGTTTAGAAGAGTTGAAATTCATATTCTCGTATATTGACACTCTTCAAAAGGAGGAACCAAGCATTGAAGAATTCGAGCGTGTCAATCAACTTACCATTCAATTTTTGGGGAAACTTAAAGAAATTCTATCAGCAAGAAGTCAGTTACTAAAAGTGAAAGTGTTGGAATTGTTATGTTGTACTGACGACAATTTGATGCAAATCCTTCCGTACCTTGACCCAAAATGCTTGAAAAAAATTAAACTGAACGATCCGCGATCGGAATATGAAAGACTCGATGACAGGGTTAATTATTTAGAGTCCATGTTGAAACCGTTTGTATTGGACGAGATATGTCAACTGGAACAGTGGAAGAACGCGACGGAACTGAAGATTCGATCACAGCCGATATCCACTTCAATTCAAAAAATGAATCTCACTGAATTCTCAACAGTTTGGATAGACGTGGAGACAATTAGTTCAGAAGATGTGTTATATCTTAAAGATGTGAGTGATGATTATGGGAACTTTTATAGTTACAATAATTTCAGCATCTTCTACTATCGACCACTTTCCGAAGATTCATTATTGACTTCAAAAACACAACAATTGACTACGAAACTCTTCACGGACTAATTGGGCCACCGCATCGGATCTTCAGTGAGACTTCTCGTATCTGGTTTTTCCAAATGGAAGTGAATAGTCAATTTTTGAAAGTTAGCTTGAAAAGAAGGTGTCTTCAATTTTATCTTGCTGACTACATAAGACAATACAGATAGGTTCATATTGTGAATAAATTCTATCATGCTATACGGTAATAAAATTTTGTTTAACAATTTTTGATATTCTTGGCAGGAATACGCTTTTCTCATTGTGTGAATACTTCTGCAGAACATTAATGCTTTCAGAAACATGACGAAATAAGCAATTACAACTTTTCGATATGGAATTTGGACGATGAGCATGAAAATAGAAGAGAAAAACGGATAAGATTATTGTTGGTTGTAGTATTTCAACATAGCTGAATACCGAATACATTTTTAATCTTCCGGATTCAGACTTTTAGATCCTTTTTTGTGACTTCCGCAATCTGAATTCAACATTCAGTTTTCCATTTCAAGGTTACAAGATTCAGGATCCAGTATTTCGGTCTGCGAAAGTTATGGTTCCTATTTAGGTTCCGACTTCAACCTAGCGAAAATTTCCCTCGTTTTCAGGCTGTTTTTAGGCATCTGTTTTCAGACTTCTGACCTTAAACTTTTCACTTACGATCTCTATTTTTAGTTATTTCAAATCTGATTCCCATTTTCAGACATCCACTTTCATACTCTCGGTTTCCGACTTTCGAATCCCAGCTTGTCATTTCCAATCTCCAATTTCAGTCCTCTGAAATCCAATATCCGTTTATAGACTTCCATGTTCAGAATTTCGTTCGCACATTCAGATTTTCGTTTTCTGTTTTCTAAATTCAGACAATCGACGTCCGACTACGAAGGCACCAGAACATGTAACCGTTACCTAGATACCACATGACCTACTTCTCAAGTACCTGGTTCCATAGAAACATTCTAAGTTTATGTGCTCCCTGAAAGCTCCCTTCTTTTTTTATTCCCCTTCTTTTTCTGTCCAACTGGTGTGGGACTACCAATGTTTTATTCTGATTTTTATTGAATTATGTTTAATAGATATTATGTGAAAATGGTCTTTATCCAATGGATACATGACATTTTTTTAAATGAAGTGAGTCTGAAAATAAACTAAAATAGTGACAAATTGTTTTCAGAAAAAGATGACCATAATGATACATTGTTTATTTATTCCTGGCCATGGCACAATGGATCTGGGACATTTTTAAATTGGATTTTGAAAAAAAAAGTAAGTCACAAACTGTTTTAATAAGACCTGAAATGAGAATAATGTGAGTTCGTACTGTATTCCTCAAAATATTTAATATTTTCATTTTCGAAACGGATACATTTTTGCAGTTCACATATGCTAACGGGACAACGGGATAAAAGGAAAAAAACTGATGGAAAGTCTGAAAGAGGGGCATTTATAAAATTTGTGTTTGATATTTGAATATTATTGAGTTTAAATAAATATATGTTGTTTAAAGTTGTAACACAGAGCATTTGAGTGAATTCGACATGGCAAAGAGCGCCAAAGGCGCGACAGCCTCAACAGCTATATACACCATGAGATTTATGTCCGGGACATGATTGTGCGGATGTTAGAAAAATCATATCGGGTGAATTCCTAGATTCTGAAGATTACAACTATCGTAGCCGCAATATATAACGCGCCGAAGGCGCGACAGTAGTCCAGGCTACTTTTGTGTCGAGACCTATCCAATTTGTAATTTTCTTTTGAATATCGTTTCGTTTTCCTGTAATCTCTTTACTCCTTAACCCTGTTATTAAAAAACTTTTCATAAAATCAAATTTTCCAAAAGTAGAAATTTCTGCAACCCTTCAATTATGAATTCATAGTAGAATACATATATATATACCAGTCGGTTTACGTCGCCTAACGGCGACTAAACCTCCTTCCCTACACCACCCTTCTCAGTTTTACAGCGCCTGCGGCGCTTCTTAGCTGAGCAGTTCGTTCCGATAAAGCACAATTGTAAAATCTCTCCTTTTCAGACTCAAACTCTACAAACTTTCTCAATTACTTTTCTATCCTGATAGAATATGGAATTGAGAATGATCTGTTTTTGAGTTTTCGAATTTGAACTTTCTTCCTATGTTTTCCTTATTTCGAAACAGTCTTACAAAAGAACGTGAACTTGATAACTCTTCTCTCTTCCCTCCCCAAAAGGCGAGTGATCATACCGATATGAGCTCTTATTTTTTGACTGATCGGCAGAGATGCCGTCTCCCCTTCTCGTAATATGGCAGACTAAGACCATATGTTTTTACTAAAGTTCAAGAACTTGAAGCCTTTTCTGTTCACATTTTCAAAAAATGGATTCAAAGTATTCTTCCTGAAGTTTTTGACTGATCGGCGGCGATGCCGCCTCCCTTCTCGGAATATAACAGACTAAGAGCAGTCCGTTCCGGCAGAGTACAATTGTAAAATCTCTCAATGACTTTTTCTATCCTGATGCAATATGGAATATAGAACGAGCGGTTTTTGAACCTCCCTAAAAAGCGAGTAATAATTCAGATAACAATTTTTTTACTGATCGGTGGCGATGCCGCCTCCCTCCTCCCTCCTCGTATGGCGAAATAAAACTATAAGTTTTAACAAACCCTTAGGGTCGTTGAAAACGTCATCGATCAGGCGTGATCTAATACTAACCCCGAACCTTATGATACGTAACAGAGAAAAAAAGGGTTTCCCGGTTCCTCTCTCTTTTACATTTTATATTGTATGAAAATCTTCTTCTTTTGTAAATAGTTTTTGCTGACTCTGATCAGTCCGTTCCGTAACATAATCCCTACTTTTCTAATAGGAACTCACAAATGTTCTCAGTGATTTTTATCCTAAATTGACCGGAACTATTTTAAAAGACTCTTTCAGAAAGAACAGAAATTTGGTAACTTTGCTTTTTTTCGAACGGGAAGGGATAATTGAAATATCAATTTTCGATTTTGGACTGATCGGCGGCGATGTCGACTCCGTCCTCTAAATATGGCACATCATGATAATTTTTAACGAAATCTCATCCTAGCATTTACATTTTTGAAGGTAACCGTGCTACAACAAAGTTCCTTATTTACAAATCACCATCACTTCTTTAGTAGTATTCTTTTTTCGGGAGTTTTGCACTTTTTGATTATTATCATTCAAAAGAGCAAATTCGAAACAATGGGGGTACAAATTTATAGAGAATTCTCAAGACACATGGAAAGTCAATTCCGTTGTTTTCAAAACAAAAAACCAAAAAAATTTCCGACCTGGAGGGAACGAACTCACCACCGTGTGCGTGGGAGTCATCTGTGTAGACCGCTACACCATATACGCGCAGCTGCGGCACTCTCGAGAATGCAGTCAAGAAACACCGAGTCAGTAGTATGATTGAATTTTTGAACTTTCTACCACCCTGTCGGGACACACCTTTTCTAAACGCTTTCTACTGTTGAAATCGACATCGTCTCCAGAAGACGTCAAATTTTATATTTTTGAAAAAAGAAGAGTTCGGGCATCATCTAAGCGCAATTTCCTATCTATCTATCTAGGTTTCATAGAAATCGGTCCACTACGGACGGAGTTATGATCAGCGACAAATAAACGGACAGACGGATCTGTTGAATATTATTAGTAAAGATGTGTGTGTAAACCTAAAAACATAGTTTCTTCTAACCAAATTTTATTCTCAGAACCCGAATCCCACAGCTGATTTCAAGCACACTTTTTTATAGGTTGATTGAGTTCTCTAGAGAGAATTTAATTATGCTGAAATCACCTTTCAAAGATTAGGGGGGGGGGGGGGGGGCAATAAAACAACACTCAGAAACTTTTTTTATAGAATTTCCATTTTAAGGTTTCGTTTTGTTAGGAAGAGTTATTCTCAGATAGGTTTGCTTTTTTGAGTTTCTGGTGTGCCTTGGAAAAATTTTTTACTCGAAATCCTTCAAATTGAATTCTCAGGGCATCATTTGCTCGTTTCATTTCGTATTTGAGCAATTTCGGACTCCAACCGGTCAAAATTAAGTTTTAAAGCATTTTCAGTTGCTTTGAATCAATTTGAACAATTTTTAAACGATTTTTTTAAACGCACATTTTTGGCTCAAAACCGTTAGTTCAGTGTCAGCGCATTAAAAGCTCGGTTTGTCTTTTCAGCAATGCCGACCTCAAATCGGCCAAAATCAAGTTTCTGAGCATTTTCAATTGCTTCCACTCAATTTTGAGCAACTTTCCGACGACATGAAGCAAATTTAGTATGTTTTTCCAGATAATGTCCTCCTCGCCAACATCTTCATCATGTTTCACCAGTATCGATCAGATTCTGAGAGGCCATTATTCAAAGACTCCACCTAAATGTTTACGGTGTAAGAATCATGGAGTGACTACTATTTTGAAAGGTATGTATATACTTACTAAAGTATGACTCGAGTCTCTGATTCACCCAAGCTCTGATTTGTCCTAAATTTGTTAAGAGCTAGACCAAACTACACTCTCTCCTTTAAATTTTCCCTTTCTCCAGGCCACAAACGCTTATGCGGTTGGAAAGATTGCGTATGTAGGAAGTGTATACTTATCGCTGAGAGACAACGAGTTAATGCCGCGCAGGTGGCACTCCGAAGGCAACAAATTCAAGAGGAGGAAGACGTGAAGGAGGTGGAAACTCTATTGGGAAGAAATATTAATGGTTGGTTTCCATTTAATTGATATATTGATTATTTTTTAATTTCAGCTGCTAAAGCTTTGAAAATTCTGCATGGTGGTGTCCCGGCAGAGCAAAATGTGCGAAACAATGATAGTGAGTGTTTTTTAATGTAAAAAAGTCATCAGCCTTATTTTGTTTCAGCTAAAACATCTACCCAAGAAATTCGTTGCTCACCTGTGTCATCACCACCAGCACTATTACCAGTAGATCTGAAATCATCTATAGAATTGGTTTCACCCAGCCCGATATCATTCAACAACATGTATCAATTCTCACCATTCAATCCATTGCTGTACAGCTGTTGGAGGTTTCCAGGTAATTTCTGCCAAAAAAACTCAAAAACTTCAGATTTAGTGGTTACTTGACATGAAGAACCCGAAAAAACACGCAAAAAAAAAGATTCCGGAAGATTTGACCACCGCGGGGATCGATCCCCCGATCCATTGAGGGACAAGCATTGTTACCTTAACCACTCGGCAAGAACCCAAGATTTTTCGAAAAATCACAATTTTTAGAAGAAAAAAACTCGAAAATTATGAATATATTTTCAGTATCTCCCTTGCCACATAATTTCGTCACTCCCCCCTCTGATTTCTCATCTATTGAGAGCCTCATTGCTCAACCAGCGGCCTCAAAAATTGGAGATGCCTGCCAGAAAATGATATAACTTGTTTTTTTAATATATGTTCTGTAGAAAATTTCAAACAACTTTATTAGTATTATATTCATCATGCTTCTCCACATAAAACCATGGCGTTTTGAGATCAAAAAGTTTCAAATATTTCTCATCAATCGTCTGTCATTTCTCACGATATCTAATACGATGCATGAGCCCATAGGCCGGGTTCATGTTGCCAAGCACACTTCTCATCCGGTCGAAAGAGTCACCGTCCGTCTCGTCGAGATCCACGTTTTCAGATTTGTTGCGACTGAAAAAATCAATACATTTTTTTAGAGACAGCTGTGAAGATCATGTGAATCCGGTTTTATAAGGAAGTGAGAAAAATATTGGTCGATAAGATAAGAAAGGGTCACAAATTGTGTGATTTGGAGATGAACTGTGACGTTGGAAGACCAAAATGTTGGATGTTCCAAATTGGAGAGTGAGAGAGAGAGAGACGCAGAGAAGCTGGAGTCTGTGCCTTCTCTGCGTCTCTCCTCTAGCTGCGCACTTTAAACGTTTATATCTCACCAGTCTTAATAGCTATAAAAAAGTAATCAACTAGTAAAATATAAAGAACTTTAGAGGCTACATTTTTGTAGTTAACAACATTTTGATGTCATTTTTGGTTTTTGAGATATAGCAGTTTCTGTGAAAGTGAGTAAAATTACAGATCGCTCAGTGTAGCCGAAATTTGTAAAACCATAGAAACTGGATCATTTAAAATCGTGTAATGTATGTATGACTTTTACATGTTATCATTAACTTAGGGAACATGCGGATAGGAGAGGCGCAGAGAAGTTAGAGTCTCTGGTTGCCCTGTGTCTCTCCCAGCTAAAGCTGCAAACTTAAAACGCATGTTCAGGTTTTTTTTCAGGTTTTAGGCTATGCATATCGGTTTCTTTTTTATTTCAGAGACAACGTCGTTCGTTCTTAGGCCCATAAGAAATGATGGACTAGCGTACAGAAAATAACTGGAGACTATCGAACAAAATTTGAAAATTATTGAGGTACACCGACTACATCGGTATATTAAATTTAAACACGGATATGACCGAATACGGAGTTTGAAGACCAAGAGATCGTAACGACCCATTGAAAAATCAAGAAATTGAAAAGATCAATGACCGAATTGGTCACTCTGGGACCGAAGAATGACTGATTGAAGGAAATGTTGTGAATTTCACGTTCTGAAAAATCCTGAAAATCCCTTGGAGACAACAGATAGTTTGAATTGAGCAACATTCATTGAGCAGTTTTGTGCTCAAAAGTCTTCTCAAGGCAGCGTCATCAAGATATCGTCATAATTCCATATAGAAAAGTTGTAATTGTTCATTTCGTCATGTTTCTGAATGTATCAATGTTCTGCAGAAGTATCCATAAGAAAAGTGTATTGTAGAATATCGTCAAGAATATCAAAAGTTTAATAGCATAACTTCATAGAATCTTCTGTAGTCAGCAAGATCAAATTCGAGATACCTTCTATCCAAGCTTACTTCTAAGAATTGATGATTCACTTCCATTTGGAAAAACCAAATACGATCATCATCGCTGAAGATTCGATCCGGTGGTCCAATTAGTCCGTGAAGAGTTTCGTAGTCAATTGTCGTGTTTTTGAAGCGAATTATGAATCTTTGGAAAGTGGTCGATAGTAAAAGATGCTGAAATTTTAAAAGTTATAAAAAGTTCTAGTTCTCCTAATCATCACTTACATTTTTCAAATATAACACATCTTCTGAACTAATTGTATCCACTTCTATCCAAATTCTGGAAAAATGAGTGATATTCATTTTTTGAATTGAAGTGGGTATTGGCTGTGATCGAATCTTCAGTTCTTTCGCACTCTTCCACTGCTCCAACTGACATATCTCGTCCAATACAAACGGTTTCAACATGGACTCTGGGTATTTAACCCTGTCACGGAGTCTTCCATATTCCGATCTCGGATCATTCAGCTCAATTTTTTTCAACCATTTTGGGTCAAGGTACGGGAGAATTTTCATCACATTGTCGTCGGTACAACATAACACTTTCAACACTTTTACTTTTAGTAACTGACTTCTTGTTGATAGAATTTCTTTAAGTTTCCACAAAAATTGAATGGTAAGTTGATTAAGACGCTGAAATTCTTCAATGCTTGGGTTCGGATTTTCCTCCTTTCGAAGAGTGTCAATATACGAGAATATGAATTTCAATTTTTCTAAACACGTATTCTGATGACCCAAGTTGACCTCAAAGTCATTCAAAACTTGATCTTGTGCCTTCTGACACAATACATTTCTGTCCTCAGAAGTTTCATGTTTCCCATAAATCCAGTTTTTTGACCAGTAACGTCCAGTTTCAATACGTGCACTTGGATGAGTATCACTTAAGAAAAAAACATTATATTCATCAATGTTGGTAACGGGTTTGAGAAAGTCAACGCAGTCCCTGATTCCACGAGACGTTTTACGGAGTCGTTGGCTGAAATTATAGAAATGATTGAAGTAGGATGTGTCTACAGTAACACTTACACATTCCAAAACCCAAACGATTGAATGACACGTTTCATAATTAATGGATTCTCTAGAACCTTTGCAGATACATTGTTGCTCAGAGTTAATTTCTACAAGATAACTTTAACTCTCTTATCAAATATTTTTTTCAATACGACTCACCACTAAACCCGCAGATAACAACAGACTATGTGACAGTTGGAACTTGATAAACTTCTCCTTTGAGCCGGGAGTTTCATGTTGCATTGGAACACCAATAATTGTTCTCAAACTCGGGATATCGTGGACACAGTGTTTGTAATAAATGAAGATCTCAGTGAAAGTCGATTGTTGTAGAAGAAACTGAAAATATAACCAATCAATACATCAATACTTGCCTCGAACCAACTTTTTTCACCGATTCCAAATATTCTGGACGAATTGTGTGTAACTTGAAAACCAATTTCATCCGTTGTCCTTCATTCCATTTTACCAAAGCCAGAGCATCCTCTATATTGATATCCTCATCTCTATTTTCGAAACAAAATTCGACTTTCTTCAAAACCGATGGATCCAATAACTTGACGACTGTCATTGCCTGACTCATATCAACTGCATCGATCGATAGTCTTTTGACTTGAAGAAGATCTTTTCTCGATTCCAGACACTTGAATATCTGGTTAATGACTGGGTCCAACTTGTTCTTTTTATAGTTTTCTTCAAGTCCACTGTACTTGATTTTGAGAGAATTCACGAGACCTGCTTGGTTATAGATGATTTCTTCCAGGTATTCGACGAAGTTTTTCAAATGATCGATCTTTGTTTCCTTATATTCGAAACTCTGTTTTCCATAGGGATCATTAAAGTACAATTCACATTTCAGTGATTTCTCGGTATAAAATATTCCCATTGACGTTATTGGACTCAATGCCATTCTTGGATAATTCTGGGACATGTTCTGAAAAGAAAACAATAAAATCTTTAAAACTCATACAAATTGACGGAAAGAGAAAAATAATGTTGCTGAAAACCAAGAAGTTGCCGGTGGCAAGGTACCCTCATAACCCTGTAGTTCTCCGAGTCCTCACAATAAATACGCAACGACACTCCGCCAAAGCCTCACGCGCCTACCGTAACCTCAGCGCGTCAGTTCACGTGGACACGTGTACTCCACGTGGCAAAAGTAGTTTTCTGAAGTCGGTTGGCTTTCAGAGTTAGTTCTAGTTTTAGCGTTGGTTGTTTTAACTATTGTTTTGTAAGTTTTACGCTCTCTTTATTTATTTTCTTGCAATAAAGTAAATTTATTGTAAGAAACTGTGTTCTTTGTCGTCTTATTTTATCAGGAACCTATCACCCCGTATTCGTACGCGGGCAACTAAGAAACTAAAATTTCAAAATGTGGTTTTTCACGACATACCGACGAAAACTAGATAAAAAAGGAAAAAAGGAAGAAGAGAAGTGAGCGCTGTCGAAAGAGAAAAAGACGGAGATGATAAGAGTGAGGAAGAAACATTGTAAACAAACGGAAACTGGCCGCCACATTGGTATTCATTTTGCAAAATTTTTTGAAACCTTTTTGTTTCATGATTTCTGTAGTTTCTTGTTCTTTCTTCCTCATTCTTATCTCCGTTTCTATAAATTTCGTCTATATGTCGTAAAAAATCACATTTCAAAAATTCAGTTTTATGGTTTTCAGTAACATTATTTTTCTCTCTCAGTTTTTTAAATGTTACAGTAGTTGTTTTCAGAACATGCCCCAGAATTATCCAAGAATGTCATCGAGCCCAATAACGTCGATAGGAATATTTTATAGTGAGCAATCACTGAAATGTGAATTGTACTTCGATGATCCCTGTGGAAAACAGAGTTTCGAGTATAAGGAAACAAGGAACGATCATTTGAAAATCTTCGTTGAATACCCGGAAGAAATAATCAATAATCAAACAGGTCTTGTCAATTCCCTCAATATCAAGTACAGCGGACTTGAAGAAAACTATACAAAGAATAAGGTGGACCCAGTGATTCACCAGATATTCAAGTGTCTGGAATCGAGAAAAGAACTTCTTCAAGTCAAAAGACTATCAATCGATGCAGTCGATATGAGTCAGGCAATGACAGTCGTCAAGTTATTGGATCCATCGGTTTTGAAAAAAGTCGAATTTTGTTTTGAAAATAGAGATGAGGAAATCGATATAGAGGATGCTCTGGCTTTGGTGAAATGGAATGAAGGACAACGGATGAAACTGGTTTTCAAGTTGCACACACTTCACCCAGGATATTTGGAATCTGTGAAAAAGGTTTGTTTAAGAGAAGTACTGATGTATTGATTGGTTATATTTTCAGTTTCTTCTACATCTACCGACTTTCACTGAGATCTTCGTTTATTATAAACAATGTGTCAATGAAAATGCGAGTTTGGGAACAATTATGGATATTCCAATGCAACATGAAACTCCCGGTTCGAAGGAGAAGTTCTTTCAGTTCCGACTATCACATAGCCTATTGTTAACTGCTGGTTTAGTGGTAAGTTATATTGAATATGGAAAATAAATAGTTAAGGTTATTTTACAGAAAAAAACACTGAGCAACGATGTATCTGCAATGGTTCTGGGGAATCCATTGATTATGAAACGTGTCATTCAATCGTTCAACTTTTGGAATGTGTAAGTATTACTGTAGACACACCTGATTATTCATTTCAATGATTTCAGCCAACGACTCCGTAAAACGTCTCGTGGAATCAGAGACTGCGTTGACTTCCTCAAACCAGTTACTCACATTGATGAATATAATGTTTCGTTCTTAAGTGATATTCATCCAAGTGCACATATTAAAATTGGATGTTACAGTACAAGGAGCTGGTTATACGGGAAACATGAAATTTCTGAGGACAGAAATGAATTGTGTCAGAAGGCACAAGCCCAAGTTTTGAATGACTTTGAGGTCAACTTGAGAAATCAGAATACGTGTTTAGAAGAGTTGAAATTCATATTCTCGTATATTGACACTCTTCGAAAGGAGGAAAATCTGGAGCAAGAAGAATTCGAGCGTCTCAATGAACTTACCGCTCAATTTTTGGGAAAAATTAAAGAAACTCTATCAAGAAGAAGTCAGTTACTAAAAGTGAAAAAGTTGGAATTGTTTTGTTGTACCGACGACAATGTGATGCAAATCCTCCCGTATCTTGATCCCAATTGCTTGAAAAAAATTGAACTCAATGATCAGACAACGAAATATGGAATACTCGGTTACTCCACGTTTAGTAGAAAGTATCCAGAATCCCTGTTGAAACCGTTTGTACTGGACGAGATATGTCAGTTGGAGCAGTGGAAGAGCGTGACGGAACTGGAGATTCGATCACAGCCAATATCCACTTCAATTCAAGAAATGAATATCACTCACTTCTCAAAAATTTATATGCAAGTGGAAACAATTAGTTCAGAAGATGTGTTATATCTTAAAGATGTGAGTGATGATTATGGGAACTTTTATAGATACAATAATTTCAGCATCTTCTACTATCGACCACTTTCCAAAGATTCATTATTCACTTCAAAAACAAGGCGATTGACTACGAAACTCTTGTTGGACTAATGGGGCCACCGCATCGAATCTATGGAGATAATGATCGTATTATCTGGTTTTTCCAAATGGAAGTAAATCATCAATTTTTGAAAGTCAGATTGGATATGAGATATATTGAGTTTAAGCTTACTTCCCACATAGAATAATATATGTAGTATTACTGTGTTAACTCTATAAATGAATTATGTTAATAAACTTTTGACCTTCTTGACAGAAATTCAATTTTCTCATCCTGTGGATACTTCTGTAGAACACAACTTTCATGACGAAATAAACAATTACAACTATTCAATATTGAATTTGGACGATGAGCATGAAAATAGAAGAGAAATACGGAAAAGTTTGTGAATTTCTGGTTGTAGTATTTGAATCTTGCTGACTAAACGGAAAAGTTTGTGAATTTCTGGTTGTAGTATTTGAATCTTGCTGACTACCAAATATACAGAAACGTTACATTCAGACAAATCGTTGGAACAAAAAGTTGAAAGTGGTGATATCCTGTCACTGGGAATTATCCAAAGTTGTCCCTCCTATAACTGGTCCTTCAATCAGTAGTTCTTTGGTCCCAGAGTGATCGTCACATCCTCTTAGTCTCCAAACTCCCCTATCGGCTGAAACGGTGTTTAAATTTAATCAACCACTTGTACTGTCTTCAAAACTTGTTTTCAAACATTTTCCGACACAAATGACTTTTTTGAGTTTCAAGGTTTCCAGAAAATAAGAAATCGATATAAAATTTGAATAAAACATTTTTAATTTAAAGTTTAGATAATCTTTGAACTAAAAACAGTTTCTAGAAGTTATAAAACATTTTCGAAGAAATTAACTTTGAATCTTGTTAAACGATCGCTTCAGTACATGTTATCAGCTCGTCACAGTTTTTACAACTGCGCTCCACCGAAATCCCTTTAGAAATTTCTCATTTTCTCTGAATATTTCAATTTGGCACACGTTTTTCTGCGGTTTTGGTAGAGCGCGGTTGTAAGAAGCGTGTCGTGCTAATATTTTAGGAAAACACTTCTTATCAATTAAAAGTACAGAAAACGCATGTTTCATTTTAAGCCTAAAACAATCTCAACATTTCTCGTCTTTAATATTTTTTGGAATTTGACGTGTATTATGTGTCACCCGGTTTCCGTTTGTTTACAATGTTTCTTCCTCACTCTTATCTCCGTTTTTTCCCCTTTTCATTTCCTTTTTTATTCAGTTTTTGTGGTGAAAAAACACATTTTGAAATTTTCAGTGAGTTCATTCGTTTAGTTTGTATAAGCTTTTTAAACAATTTATTTCTCTCTGACCATTCATTTGTATGGTTTAAATAAAAATCTTATTGTTGATTTTCAGAACATGTCCCAGAATTATCCAAGAATGTCATCGAGCCCAATAACGTCAATAGGAGTATTATACACCGAGAAATCACTGAAATGTGAATTGTATTTCAATGATCCCTATGGAAAACAGAGTTTCGAATATAAGGAAACAAGGAAAAAGAACGATTTTTTGAAAAACTTCGTTGAAGACCTGGAAGAAATAATCAATAATCAAAAATCTCTCGTGGATTCTCTCAAAATCAAATACATCGGACTTGAGGACAACTATAAAAAGGAAAAGTTGGACCCAGTCATTAACCAGATATTCAAGTGTCTGGAATCGAGGAAAGAACTTCTTCAAGTCAAAAGACTATCGATCGATGCAGTTGATATGAGTCAGGCAATGAGAGTCGTCAAGTTATTGGATCCATCGGTTTTGAAGAAAGTCGAATTTTGTTTCGAAAATAGAGATGAGGATATCGATATGGAGGATGCTCTGGCTTTGGTGAAATGGAATGAAGGAAAACGGATGAAATTGGTTTTCAAGTTGCACACAATTCGTCCAGAATATTTGGAATTAATGAAAAAAGTTAGTTTTTTTAAGTTCTGATGTATTGATTGGTTATATTTCCAGTTTTTTCTACATCGAACAACTTTCACTGAGATCTTCATTTATTACAAACACTGTGTCCATGATTATGTGAGTTCGAGATCAATTTTTGGTTTTCCAATGCAATACGAAACTCCCGGCTCGACGGAGAAGTTTATCAAGTTCCGACTGTCACATAGACGGTTGTTATCTGCTCGTTTAGTGGTAAGTTAGTGAATATTAGGAAAAAAGAGTTAAGGTTTTTTGCAGAAATTAACACTGAGCAACGATTTATCTGCAAAGGTTCTGGGGAACCCATTGATTATGAAACGTGTCATTCGATCACTCGGGTTTTGGAATGTGTAAGTATTACTGTAGACATATCTGACTATTCATTTCTATAATTTCAGCCAACACCTCCGTAAAACGTCTCGTGGAATCAGGAGCTGCGTTGATTTTCTCAAACCCGTTACCCACATTGATGAATATAATGTTTACTTCTCAAGTGATATTCATCCAAGTGCATGTATTAGATCTGGAGGATGTTACAGTTCAAGAAGCTGGTTATACGGGAAACATGAAACTTCTGAGGACAGAAATTTGTTGTGTCAGAAGGCGCAAGCCCAAGTTTTGAATGACTTTGAGGTCAACTTGAGAAATCAGAATACGTGTTTAGAAGAGTTGAAATTCATATTCTCGTATATTGACACTCTTCAAAAGGAGGAACCAAGCATTGAAAAATTCGAGCGTGTCAATCAACTTACCATTCAATTTTTGGAGAAACTTAAAGAAATTCTATCAGCAAGAAGTCACTTATTAAAAGTGAAAGTGTTGGAATTGTTATGTTGTACTGACAACAATTTGATGCAAATCCTTCCGTACCTTGACCCAAATTGCTTGAAAAAAATTGAAGTGAACGATCCAAGATGGGAATATGAAAGACTCGGGGACAGGGTTAAATACCCAGAGTCCATGTTGAAACCGTTTGTATTGGACGAGATATGTCAACTGGAACAGTGGAAGAGTGCGACAGAACTGGAGATTCGATCAGAGCCAATATCCACTTCTATTCAAAAAATGAATATTACTCATTTTTCCAGAATTTGGATAGAAGTGGATACAATCAGTTCAGAAGATGTGCTATATCTTAAAGATGTGAGTGATGATTATGAGAATTTTTAAAGATTGATAATTTCAGCATCTTCTACTATCGACCACTTTCCAAAGATTCATTATTCACTTCAAAAACACTACAATTGACTACGAAACTCTTCACGGACTAATTGGACCACCGCATCGAATCTTCAGTGACACTTCTCGTATCTGGTTTTTCCAAATGGAAGTGAATCATGAGTTTTTGGAAGTTAGCTTGAAAAGAAGGTGTCTCGACTTTGATCTTGCTGACTACATAAGACAATACAGATAGGTTCATATTGTGAATAAATTCTATCATACTATACGGTAATGAAATTCTGTTCTACAATTTTTGATATTCTTGGCAGGAATACGCATTGTGTGAATACTTCTGCAGAACATGAATACTTTCAGAAACATGACGAAATAAGCAATTACAACTTTTTGATATGGAATTCGGACGATGAGCATGAAAATAGAAGAGAAAAACGGATAAGATTATTGCTGGTTGTAGTATTTCAACATAGCTGAATACCGAATACATTTTTAATCTTCCGGTTTCAGACTTTATGATCCTTTTTTGTGACTTCCGCAATCTGAATTCAACATTCAGTTTTCCATTTCAAGGTTACAAGATTCAGGATCCAGTTTTTCGACATGCGAAAATTATAGTTCCTTTCTAGGTTCCCGTTTTCAGACTCTCGATTTTGAACTTCCGACTTCATCCTAGCGAAATTTAACCTCGTCTTTAGGCTTCTGTTTTCCAATTTCCGTTTCCAGACTTCTGACTTTAAACTTTTCACTTACGATCTCTATTTTTAGTTATTTCAAATCTGATTCCCATTTTCAGACATCCACTTTCATACTCTCGGTTTCCGACTTTCGAATCCCAGCTTGTCATTTCCAATCTCCAATTTCAGTCTTCCGAAATCCAATATCCGTTTATAGACTTCCATGTTCAGACTTTCGTTCGCACATTCAGATTTTCGTTTTCTGTTTTCTAAATTCAGACAATCGACGTCCGACTACGAAGGCCCCAGAACATGTAACCGTTACCTAGATACCACATGACCTACTTCTCGAGTGCCTGGTTCCATAGAAACATTCTAAGTTTATGTGCTCCCTGAAATCTCCCTTCCTTTTTTATTCCCCTTCTTTTTCTGTCCAGCTGGTGTGGGACTACCAATATTCTATTCTGATTTTTATTGAATTATGTATTATAGATATTATGGAAAAAATGGTTTTTATCCAATGGATACATGACATTTTTTAATGAAGTGAGTCTGAAAATAAACTAAAATAGTGACGAATTGTTTTCAGAAAAAGATAACCATTATAATATTGCTGTCTATTTATTCATGGCCATGGCACAATGGATCTGGGACATTTTTAAATTGGATTTTGAAAAAAAAGTATGTCATAAATTGTTTTTATAAGACCTGAAACGAGAATAATGTGAGTTCCTACTGTATTCCTCAAAATATTCAAAATTTTCATAATTTCTTTTGAAAAGGATACATTTTTGCAGTTCACATATGCCGACGGGACAACGGAATAAAAGGAAACAACTGATGGAAAGTCTGGAAGAAGGACATTTATAAATTTTGTTTGGTATTTAAATATTATTGAGTGTTTAAATATATATAATTTGTTATACTTTGTATCACAGAACATTTTAGGGGATTTAATGTGGGAAAGGGCGTCAAAGGCGCGACAGCATTAACAGCTATATACATAATGAGATTTATGTCCGGGACATGATTGTTCGGATGTCAGAAAAATTATCTTGGATGAATTCCTAGATTCTGAAGATTACAACTATTGTAGCAGCAATATATAACGCACCGAAGGCGCGACAGTAGTCCAAGTTATTTTCGTGTCGAGACCTAAAACAGACACATCAGTTGTTTCCGTTGAATATCATTTTCCGGTAATCACCTTACTTCCTAACCTTGTTATTAAACAACTTTTTCATAACATCATTCAAAAGCAGAAATTTCTTGCAAACCTTCAATTAATTCATAGTAGACTACATATGTGTAAATCTAAAAACCTTATTTCTTCTAACGCAATTTTATTCTCAGAACCTGCACAGCTGATTTCAAGCAAACTTTTTATAGGTTGATCGAGTTCTCCAGAGAGAATTCAATTATTGTGAGATCACCTTTCAAAGATTAGGGGTGGTAGCAATGAAACAACACTCAGTAACTTTTTTATAGAATTCAGATAGGTTTGCTCTTTTTAGTGTCTGGGGTGCCTTGGAAACGTTTTTTACTCGAGATACTTCAAATTTAATTTTCAATTCATTATTTGCTCGTTTCACTTCGTATTTGAGCAACATCGGACTCCAACCGGTCAAAATTAAGTTTTAAAGCATTTTCAGCTGCTTTGAATCAATTTGAACAACTTTCAGACAATTTTAAGCAAATTTTCGGCTTAAAACCGTTTATTCAGTGTCAAGCAAATTAAAAGCTCGGTTTGTCTCGTTTCTCAGCAATGCCGGGCTCAAATCGGCCAAAATCAAGTTTCTGAGCATTTTCTACTGCTTTTACTTAATTTTGAGCAATTTTCAGACGAAATGAAGCAAATTTAGTGTGTTTTTCCAGATAATGTCCTCCTCGCCAACATCTTCATCATGTTTTATCAGTATCGATCAGATTCTGAGGGCCCATCATTCAAAGACTCCTCCAAAATGTTTACGGTGTAAGAATCATGGAGTGACTACTATTTTGAAAGGTATGCATTTATTACAGTATGACTCTTAATTCCTACTTTTGTTTGGAGCCAGCACCCATGACCAAACTACACACAAACAGCTCTCTCCTTTGAATTTTCATTTTCTCCAGGCCACAAACGCTTATGCCGTTGGAAAGATTGCATATGTAAAAAATGTATACTTATCGCTGAGAGACAACGAGTTAATGCCGCGCAGGTGGCACTCCATAGACAAAAAATTCAAGAGGAGGAAGATGTGAAGGAGTTGGAGACTCTATTGGGGAGAACTGTAAATGGTTGGTTTCCATTCAATTGATATATTGATTATTTTCTAAATTTCAGCAGCTGAAGCTCTGCAAATTCTGCATGGTGGTGTCCCAGCAGATTTAAATGTGCAAAACAATGATAGTGAGTTTTGCGTTTATGTAAATGAGTCATCAAACTCATTTTGTTTCAGCTTACCAAGAAATTCCCAGCTCACCGTCATCACCACCAGCACTACTACCAGTGGATCTGAAGCCTTCTATAGAGTTGGTGTTGCCCAACTCGATGCCATACAACAATCAATTTCTACAGTTCTCACAATTTAATCCAATGATGTACAACTGTTGGAGGTTTCCAGGTAATTTCTGCCAAAAAACTCAAAAACTTGAGATTTATTGATTAGTTAACATGTAGAACCCAAAAAAACACACAAAAAAAGGTTCCGGAAGTTCTGACCGCCACGGGGATCGAACCCTCGATCTTTTGAGCGATAAGCATTGTTACCTTAACCACTCGGCCAGAACCAAAATTTTTCGAAAAATCGCGAATTTTGTGCTAAAAACTCAAAAACTTCATATTCGTTGGTTATTTGACACGTAGAACCCAAAAAAAAACACTCAAAAAAAAAGATTCCGGAAGATTTGACCACCACGGGGATCGATCCCCCGATCCTTTGAGCGACAAGCATTGTTACCTTAACCACTCGGCCAGAGCAAAAATTTTCGAAAAATCGCGTTTTTTGGGTGAAAAAAAACTCGAAAATTATGAATATATTTTCAGTATCTCCCTCACCTAACCTCGTCAGCCCCTCCCTATCTGATTTCTCATCTATTGAGAGTCTCATTGCTCAACCAGCGACCTCAAAAATTGGAGATGCCTGGCAAAAAATGATATAACTCTTTTTCATATTTGTTCTGTAGAAAATTTCCAACAACTTTATTAGTATTATATTCATCATGATTCTCCACATGAAACCATGGCGTTTTGAGATCAAAAAGTTTCAAATATTTCTCATCAATCGTCTGTCATTTCTCACGGTATCTGATACGATGCATGAGCCCGTAGGCCGGGTTCATGTTGCCAAGTACACTTCTCATTCGGTCGAAAGAGTCGCCGTCCGTCTCATCGAGATCCACGTTTTCAGATTTGTTGCAACTGAAAAACAATTTTTATAGACAGGTGTTTTGTGAAGATCATGTGAATCCGGTTTGATAAGGAAGTGAGAAAAATATTGGTTGATAAGATAAAGGGTCACAAATTGTGTGATTTAGAGATGAACTGTGACGTTGGTAGACCAAAATGTTGAATGTTCCAAATTAGAGAGTGAGAGAGAGAGAAACGCAGAGACGCTAGAGCCTCTGGCTTCTCTGCGTCTCTAGTCTAGCTGCGGACTTATAACTCACCAGTCTTAATAGCTATAAAAAAGTAGTCAACTAGTAAAATATAGAGAACTCTATAGGCTACATTTTTGTAGTTGACAACTTTTTGATGTCATTTTAGGTTTTTGAGATATAGCTGTTTTTGTGAAAGTGAGTAAAATTACAGATCGCTCAGTGTGACCGAAATTTGGCAAACCATAGAAACTGGATTTTTTGAACTTGTGTTGTGTATGTATGACTTTTACATGTTATCATTAACTCAGAGAACATGCGGATAGGAGAGACGCAGAGAAGTTAGAGTCTCTGGTTTCTCTGCGTCTCCCTCATTCTCTGCTAGCTGCGCGCAATTCAAACGGTTATATCTCACCAGTGTTGATAGCTAGAAAAAAGTTGTTAACTATGAAAATGTGGAGAATTTTATGGGCTATATTTTTTTAGTTAACAACTTTTTGATCACTATCAAGAAATTTTAAATAAAGTCCGTGAAGAGTTTCGTAGTTAATCGTCGTGTTTTTGAAGTCAATAATGAATCTTCGGAAAGTGGTCGATAGCAGAAGATGCTAAAATTTTAAAAGTTATAAAAAGTTCTAGTTCTCCTAATCATCACTTACATCTTTCAAATATGACACATCTTCTGAACTAATTGTCTCCACGTCTATCCAAATTTTTGAGTAATATTCATTTCTTGAATTGAAGTGGATATCGGCTGTGATCGAATCTTCAGTTCCGTCGCACTCTTCCACTGTTCCAGTTGACATATCTCGTCCAATACAAACGGTTTCAACATGGACTCTGGATACTTAACCCTGTCGTCACCGAGTCTTCCATATTCTGATCTCGGATCATTAATTTCTATTTTTTTCAAGCAATTTGGGTTAAGATACGGAAGGATTTGCATCAAATTGTCGTCAGTACAACATAACACTTTCAACACTTTCACTTTTAGTAACTGACTTCTTCTTGATAGAATTTCTCTAAGTTTCCACAAAAATTGAATGGTAAGTTGATTAAGACGCTCGAATTTTTCAATGCTTGGGTTCGGATTTTCCTCCTTTTCAAGAGTGTGAATATACGAGAATATGAATTTCAACTCTTCTAAACACGTATTCTGACGACCCAAGTTGAAAGTATTCATGTTCTGTAGAAGTATTCACACAATGAGAAAAGCGTATTCCTGCCAAGAATATCAAAAATTGTTAAACAGAATTTTATTACCGTATAGCATGATAGAATTTATTCACAATATGAACCTATCTGTATTGTCTTATGTAGTCAGCAAGATAAAATCTAAGACACCCTCTATGCAAGCTAACTTTCAAAAATTGATGATTCACTTCCATTTGGAAAAACCAGATACGAGAAGTGTCACTGAAGATTCGATGCGGTGGCCCAATTAGTCCATCAAGAGTTTCGTAGTCAATTGTCGTGTTTTTGAAGTCAATAATGAATCTTTGGAAACTGGTCGATAGTAGAAGATGCTGAAATTATAAAAGTTATAAAAGTTTTAATAATTATCACTCACTTCTTTGAGATATAACACATCTTCTGAACTGATTGTATCCACTTCTATCCAAATTCTGGAAAAATGAGTAATATTCATTTCTTGAATTGAAGTGAATATTGGCTGTGATTGAATCTTCAGTTCTGTCGCACTCTTCCACTGTTCCAGTTGACATATCTCGTCCAATACAAACGGTTTCAACATGGACTCTGGATACTTAACCCTGAGTCTTTCATATTCCGATCGCGGATCGTTCAGTTCAATTTTTTTCAAGCAATTTGGGTCAAGGTACGGGAGAATTTGCATCAAATTGTCGTCCGTACAACATAACAATTCCAACACTTTCACTTTTAGTAACTGACTTCTTCTTGATAACATTTCTCTAAGTTTCCCCAAAAATTGAATGGTAAGTTGATTAAGACGCTGAAATTCTTCAATGCTTGGGTTCGGATTTTCCTCCTTTTCAAGAGTGTCAATATACGAGAATATGAATTTCAACTCTTCTAAACACGTATTCTGACGACCCAAGTTGACCTCGAAATCATGCAAAACTTGATCTTGTGCCTTCTGACACAATACATTCCTGTCCTCAGAAGTTTCATATTTCCCATAAATCCAGTTTTTTGACCAGTAACGTCCAGTTTCAATACGTGCACTTGGATGAGTATCACTTAAGAAAAAAACATTATATTCATCAATGTTGGTAACGGGTTTGAGGAAGTCAACGCAGTCTCTGATTCCACGAGACGTTTTACGGAGTCGTTGGCTGAAATTATAGAAATGAATACCCAGATGTGTCTACAGTAATACTCACACATTCCAATACCCGAGCGATCGAATGACACGTTTCATAATCAATGGGTTCCCCAGTATTTTTGCAGATAAATCGTTGCTCAAAGTTAACTTCTACAATAATAACCTTAACTCTTTTTTCCTAATATTCATTAGCTTACCACAAAACCAGCAGACAACAAAAGTCTATGTGACAGTCGGAACTTGATAAACTTCTCCGTCGAGTCGGGAGATTCATGTTGCATTGGAAAACCAATAATTGCTTTTAAACTCGCATTATCATGGACACAGTGTTTGTAATAAATGAAGATCTCAGTGAATGTTGGTCGATGTAGAAAAAACTAAAAATATAATCAATCAATACATCAGAACTTCAAAAAACTAACTTTTTCCACCGATTCCAAATATTCTGGGCGCATGGTGTGTAACTTGAAAACCAATTTCATCCGTTGTCCTTCATTCCATTCTACCAAAGCCAGAGCACCCTCTATATCGATATCCTCATCTCTATTTTCAAAACCAAACTCGACTTTCTTCAAAACCGATGGATCCAATAACTTGACGACTGCCATTGCCTGACTCATATGAACTGCATCGATCGATAGTCTTTTGACTTGAAGAAGTTCTTTTCTCGATTCCAGACACTTGAATATCTGGTAAATCACAAGGTCCAACTTTTCCTTTTTATAGTTTTCCTCAAGTCCGCTGTATTTGATTTTGAGAGAATCGACAAGAGATTTTTGATTATTGATTATTTCTTCCAGGTCTTCAACGAAGTTTTTCAAAAAATCGTTCATTTTCCTTGTTTCCTTATATTCGAAACTCTGTTTTCCATAGGGATCATTAAAATATAATTCACATTTCAGTGTTTTTTCCGTATAAAATATACCTATTGACGTTATTGGACTCGACGCCATTCTTGGATCACTCTGGGACATGTTCTGAAAACAACTACTGTAACATTTAAAAAACTGAGAGAGAAAAATAATGTTACTGAAAACCATAAAACTGAATTTTCGAAATGTGATTTTTCACGACATATAGACGAAATTTATAGAAACGGAGATAAGAATGAGGAAGAAAGAACAAGAAACTACTGAAATCATAAAAGAAAGAGGTTTCAAAAAATTTTGCAAAATGAATACCAATGTGGCGGCCAGTTTCCGTTTGTTTACAATGTTTCTTCCTCACTCTTATCATCTCCGTCTTTTTCTCTTTGGACAGCGCTCACTTCTCTTCTTCCTTTTTTCTTTTTTATCTAGTTTTCGTCGGTTTTTTTTTTTGAAATTTCAGTTTCTTGGTTTTCAGCAACATTATTTTTCTCTTTCCGTTAATTTGTATGAGTTTTAAAGATCTTATTGTAATTGCTTTTCAGAATATGTCCCAGAATTATCCAAGAATGGCATCGAGTCCAATAACGTCAATGGGAATATTTTATACGGAGCAATCACTGAAATGTGAATTGTACTTTAATGATCCCTATGGAAAACAGAGTTTCGAATATAAGAAAACAAAGATCGATCATTTGAAAAACTTCGTCGAATACCTGGAAGAAATCATCTATAACCAAGCAGGTCTCGTGAATTCTCTCAAAATCAAAAACAGTGGACTTGAGGAAAACTATAAAAAGAACAAGTTGGACCCAGTCATTAACCAGATATTCAAGTGTTTGGAATCGAGAAAAGATCTTCTTCAAGTCAAAAGACTATCGATCGATGCAGTTGATATGAGTCAGGCAATGGCAGTCGTCAAGTTATTGGATCCATCGGTTTTGAAGAAAGTCGAATTTTGTTTCGAAAATAGAGATGAGGATATCGATATGGAGGATGCTCTGGCTTTGGTAAAATGGAATGAAGGACACCGGATAAAACTTGTTTTCAAATTACACACCATGCGCCCAAAATATTTGGAATCGGTGGAAAAAGTTAGTTGGAAAGAAACAAGTTTTGATTTTTTGGTTTTGATTACATTTTCAGTTTCTTCTACATCGATCAACTTTCACTGAGATCTTCGTTTATTATAAACACTGTGTCCATGATCATGGGAGTTTGAGAAAAATGATTGATGTTCCAATGCAACATGAAACTCCCGGCTCAAAGGAGAAGTTTATCAAGTTCCAACTGTCACATAGTCTGTTGTTATCTGCGGGTTTAGTGGTGAGTCATATTGAAAAAAAATTTGATAAGAGAGTTAAAGTTATCTTGTAGAAATTAACTCTGAGCAACGATGTATCTGCAAAGGTTCTCGGAAATCCATTGATTATGAAACGTGTCATTCAATCGTTTGGGTTTTGGAATGTGTGAGTATTACTGTAGACACATTTGACTATTCATTTCTATAATTTCAGCCAACGACTCCGTAAAACGTCTCGTGGAATCAGGAGCTGCGTTGACTTCCTCAAACCCGTAACACATATTGATGAGTATATGGTTTATTTCTCAAGTGATATTCATCCAAGTGCATATATTGAAACTGGATGTTACAGTTCAAGAAGCTGGTTATACGGGAAACATGAAACTTCTGAGGACAGAAATGAATTGTGTCAGAAGGCACAAGATCAAGTTTTGCATGATTTCGAGGTCAACTTGGGTCGTCAGAATACGTGTTTAGAAGAGTTGAAATTCATATTCTCGTATATTCACACTCTTGAAAAGGAGGAAAATCCGAACCCAAGCATTGAAGAATTCGAGCGTCTCAATCAACTTACCACTCAATTTTGGGGGAAACTTAAAGAAATTTTGTCAAGAAGAAGTCAGTTACTAAAAGTGAAAAAGTTGGAAATATTATGTTGTACTGACGACAATGTGATGCAAATCCTCCCGTATCTTGATCCCAATTGCTTGAAAAAAATTGAACTCAATGATCCGAAATCGGAATATGGAAGACTCGGTGACGACAGGGTTAAGTATCCAGAGTCCATGTTGAAACCGTTTGTATTGGACGAGATATGTCAACTGGAACAGTGGAAGAGTGCGACGGAACTGAAGATTTGATCACATCCTATATCCACTTCTATTCAAGAAATGAATATCACTCATTTTTCCAGAATTTGGATAGAAGTGGATACAATCAGTTCAGAAGATGTGTTATATCTCAAAGAAGTGAGTGATGATTATAGGAAGTTTTACCGATACAATAATTTCAGCATCTTCTACTATCGACCACTTTCCGAAGATTTCTTATTTATTTCAAAAACACGACAATTGACTACGAAACTCTTCACGGACTCATTGGGCCGCCGCATCGAATCTTCAGCGATGATGATCGTATCTGGTTTTTCCAAATGGAAGTGAGTCATCAATTTTTGAAAGTCAGTTTGTATAGAAATCGCCTGGACCTCGATCTTGCTTACTACATAAGACAATATAGATAGTCTTACTGTGTTAACTCTATAAATGAATTATGTTAATAAACTTTTGACCTTCTTGACAGAAATTCAATTTTCTCATCCTGTGGATACTTCTGTAGAACACAACTTTCATGACGAAATAAACAATTACAACTATTCAATATTGAATTTGGACGATGAGCATGAAAATAGAAGAGAAAAACGGAAAAGTTTGTGAATTTCTGGTTGTAGTATTTGAATCTTGCTGACTACCAAATATACAGAAACGTTACATTCAGACAAAATGTTGGAACAAAAAGTTGAAAGTGGTCTGGAAAATTTCCTACTCCGTGACACCAGAGAATCTAGTTATAATCTCCTGAATTCAGATCTTGCTTCCCTCGACTGATATTCTCAGCACCCGCCCTTCTTCTTTTGCCAATTTTGACGTAAATGTCATTGTGCTGTCACTGGGATACTGTATAGGATACTGTATACTCTACGTGGATACGGTGGTATACTGTCACTGGGAATTATCCAAAGTTGTCCCTCCTATAACTGGTCCTTCAATCAGTAGTTCTTCGGTCCCAGAGTGATTGTCACATCCTCTTAGTCTCCAAACTCCCCTATCGGCTGAAACAGTGTTAAAATTTAATCAACCACTTGTACTGTCTTCAAAACTAGTTTTCAAACATCTCCGACACAAATGACTTTTTTGAATTTCAAGGTTTCCAGAAAATGAGAGATCGATATGAAATTTGAATAAAACATTTTTAATTTAAAGTTTAGATAATCTTTGAACTAAAAACAGTTTCTAGAAGTTATAAAACATTTTCGAAGAAATTAACTTTGAATCTTGATAAACGATCGCTTCAGTACATGTTATCAGCTCGTCACAGTTCTTACAACTGCGCTCCACCGAAATCCCTTGAGAAATTTCTCATTTTCTCTGAATCTTTCAATTTGGCACACGTTTTTCTGCGGTTTCGGTAGAGCGCGGTTGTAAGAAGCGTGTCGTGCTAATATTTTAGGAAAAAACTTCTTATCAATTAAAAGTACAGAAAACGCATGTTTCATTTTAAGCCTAAAACAATCTCAACATTTCTCGTCTTTAATATTTTTTGGAATTTGACGTGTATTACGTGTCACCCGGTTTCCGTTTGTTTACAATGTTTCTTCCTCACTCTTATCTCCGTTTTTTCCTCTTTTCATTTCCTTTTTTATTCCGTTTGATTGTGGTGAAAAATCACATTTTGAAATTTTCAGTGAGTTCATTCGTTTAAATGTATAAGCTTTTTAAACAATTTATTTCTCTCTGACCTTTCATTTGTATGGTTTAGATAAGAATCTTATTGTTGATTTTCAGAACATGTCCCAGAATTATCCAAGAATGGCATCGAGTCCAATAACGTCAATGGGAATATTTTATAGTGACCAATCACAGCCATGTAATATAGTCTATCGAGTCCGAATAGTCTATCGAAATTTTTGCTGTAGAATTGCAAGTTTGACGGGTCATAGCTCGGTCCACGCGAGCATTTAGCAGGTTTTTAGTGCCATTTTGGAATCAGCAGGGTTGAAAGTATCAGTGGTCAATTTTATAGAAAAAGTTCAACTCGCCTCGTCATGAACTTATCTTGTAAGTTCAAAGATTCCCGGAACTAAAACATTCAATTTGAAATGTTTCATTTAGATTTCATCTCGATTTCTCTTTTCTGGAAACCTTGAAACTCAAAAAAGTGCATTTCTTTGATAAAAATTTATCTTCGCTTTCTGAGTTTCCTGAGACCTTACACAATCTCAACATTTCTCATCTTTAAAATTTCTTGGAGTATGAGGTGTCCCTTGTCTTCCTATGGTCATTTTTCATTTGTTTACAATGTTTCTTCCTCACTTTTATCTCCGCTTTTTCTCTTTCCCTTCTCTTTTTTATCTAGTTTCCGTTTGATTGTGGTGAAAAGTCACATTTTGAAACTTTCATTGAGTTCATTCGTTTAAATGTATAAGCTTTTTAAACAATTTATTTCTCTCTGACCATTCATTTGTATGGTTTAAATAAAAATCTTATTGTTGATTTTCAGAAAATGTCCCAGAATTATCCAAGAATGACATCGAGTCCAATAACGTCAATGGGAATATTTTATACTGAGCAAGCATTGAAATGTGAATTATACTTCGATGATCCCTGTGGAAAACAGAGTTTCGAGTATAAGGAAACAAGGAACGATCATTTGAAAATCTTCGTTGAATACCCGGAAGAAATAATCAATAATCAAACAGGTCTTGTCAATTCCCTCAAAATCAAGTACAGTGGTCTTGAGGAAAACTATAAAAAGGAAAAGTTGGACCCAGTGATTCACCAGATATTCAAGTGTCTGGAATCGAGAAAAGAACTTCTTCAAGTCAAAAGACTATCGATCGATGCAGTTGATATGAGTCAGGCAATGAGAGTCGTCAAGTTATTGGATCCATTGGTTTTGAAGAAAGTCGAATTTTGTTTTGAAAATAGAGATGAGGAAATCGATATAGAGGATGCTCTGGCTTTGGTAAAATGGAATGAAGGGCAACGGATGAAATTGGTTTTCAAGTTGCACACAATTCGCCCAGAATATTTGGAATCTGTGAAAAAGGTTTGTTTAAGAGAAGTACTGATGTATTGATTGGTTAGATTTTCAGTTTCTTCTACATCTACCGACTTTCACTGAGATCTTCGTTTATTATAAACAATGTGTCAATGATAATGCGATTTTGGGAACAATTATGGATATTCCAATGCAACATGAAACTCCCGGTTCGAAGGAGAAGTTCTTTCAGTTCCGACTGTCACATAGCCTATTGTTGTCTGATAAGTATCATGTTTATTTCTTAAGTGATACTCATCCGAGTGCATATATTAAAATTGGGTGCAGAAGAAAAAGAAGCTTGTTATACGGGAAACACGAAACTTCTGGGGACATAAATGTACTGTGTCAGAAGGCACAAGATCAAGTTTTGCATGATTTCGAGGTCAACTTGGGTCGTCAGAATACGTGTTTAGAAGAGTTGAACTTCATATTCTCGTATATTCACACTCTTCGAAAGGAGGAACCAAGCATTGAAACATTCGGGAGTCTCAATCAACTTACCATTCAATTTTTGTGGAAACTTAGAGAAATTCTATCAAGAAGAAGTCAGTTACTAAAAGTGAAAGTACTGGAAGTATTATGTTGTACCGACGACAATTTGATGCAAATCCTCCCGTATCTTGATCCCAATTGCTTGAAAACAATCAAACTAATTGATCCGAGAGCGGAATATGAAAGACTCGGTAATAATTATCCAGAGTCCATGTTGAAACCGTTTGTACTGGACGAGATATGTCAGTTGGAGCAGTGGAAGAGCGTGACGGAACTGGAGATTCGATCACAGCCAATATCCACTTCAATTCAAGAAATGAATATCACTCACTTCTCAAAAATATATATGCAAGTGGAAACAATTAGTTCAGAAGATGTGTTATATCTTAAAGATGTGAGTGATGATTATAGGAACTTTTACAGATACAATAATTTCAGCATCTTCTACTATCGACCACTTTCCAAAGATTCATTATTCCCTTCAAAAACAAGGCGATTGACTACGAAACTCTTGTTGGAATAATGGGGCCACCGCATCGAATCTATGGAGATAATGATCGTATTATCTGGTTTTTTCAAATGGAAGTGAATCATCAATTTTTGGAAGTTAAACACAACTGGCTGTGGTTTTAATATATTTATTAAAGAAGATAGAATAGTCGCTCTCCCCTGGGCTTTTATACCAAGAACAGAGGTGGAGCTTATAACAATATATAAAGTAGGATAGAATAGTATAGATGATGATTCACCTAGACGGTGAATCATAAAAGTGCAATAAGGTGAAAGGGGGGCAAGAAAGTGGGAGAGTGTACAGTGTACAATCGAGTACACTCCCGGCCTTCAGAAAGGAAAGAAAGAAAAATACAATTAACAAAATATGAATTATCTTGTTGCTGTATCCTTCCCTTTTGACGACGTCGACGTGGTTGACTATAATGTCCGGTTGTTTTCGTCTGTCATGGTGGTATTCTTGAACTGGAGGTCTCTCTTTGCAGAGAGAGGCTCCCGGCGAGCAGAAGGGGTTTCGTTGCGGCTCCTTGATATCTCTGACCTTGTGGTAACAGATAATTGTCCAAAGCGTAGTGATAAGCAATGTCTCTGTCGCGTTGTCGATGTTGTTCTGTATGAAGAGAAACTTGTGTTTCATCTTCTTGGTTGGCTGTCTTCGTTGTTCGATTAGGCGAACGACAGGATCTTTTGAATGAGTGAAGAAACAGCTGAGTTTGGACCCAACTCCACTCTGTCCTTCGAGGTACGAAATGTGATTTCCGTTTCTTGGGTAACGTCCTTTCGATGTCCAATTGTCCATGTTGAACGGTCCGTCTAATGGTTGAGCTTTTAGTGAAGCTCGATGAGTGCTGGATTCGCTATCGTTTAGCTTGTCCAAGCGAATGTCCCGTTGTCGATTTTGAGACTGGTGCCAAAATACTCGAGGATCTGCGGGTGTCCAAGCAGCGTAATGGCGATAGGTGAAGTTTGAGTGAGCCAGGTGCTGCACCTTCCTTCTGACTGTTAGTTCTTCGGGAACTACAGTTCGGGTGATCTTCCTCGACAAGTCCATCGTTCGTCAGCTTCAGAATAATAGAACTAGTCAAGCCCACAGCCAGCGCCTGCCACGCGGGACTTGAGAAACACAGGGGGCCGAGACCCACGATGCACCATAAACACAACTGGCTGTGGTTTTAATATATTTATTAAAGAAGATAGAATAGTCGCTCTCCCCTGGGCTTTTATACCAAGAACAGAGGTGGAGCTTATAACAATATATAAAGTAGGATAGAATAGTATAGATGATGATTCACCTAGACGGTGAATCATAAAAGTGCAATAAGGTGAAAGGGGGGCAAGAAAGTGGGAGAGTGTACAGTGTACAATCGAGTACAGAAGTCAGATTGTATATGAGATATATTGAGTTTAAGCTTACTTCCCACATAGAATAATATATGTAGTATTACTGTGTTAACTCTATAAATATATTCTATAATACTTAATGTAAATCAAACATTAAAAATTCCCGTGATTGCTCAAAACACGTAAGTTGCCGTCTGTCTTCAAACAACTTTATTAGAATCCATAGAATCCGCATTCTTTTCCACATGAAACCACGGCGTTTTGAGATCAAAAAGTTTCAAATATTTCTCATCAATCGTCTGTCATTTCTCACGATATCTAATACGATGCATGAGCCCGTAGGCTGGGTTCATGTTGCCAAGTACACTTCTCATTCGGTCGAAAGAGTCGCCGTCTGTCTCGTCGAGATCCACGTTTTCAGATTTGTTGCGACTGAAAAATATCAATACATTAATAGGTGTTCCAGTTTTTGTGAAGATCATGTGAATTTGATAAGGAAGTGAGAATTGGTTGATAAGATATGAAAGGGATAGGGTCACAAATTTTGTGATATGAACTGTGACGTTGGTAGACCAAAATGTTGAAAGAGAGAGACGCAGAGAAACCAGACACTCTCGCTTCTCTGCGTCTCTCCGCGCGCCATCTCTGCTAGCTACGCACTTCTCACTTCAAACACTTATATCTCAAAAGGTATAATAGCTATCAAAAAGTTGTTAACTAAGAAAATATAGAAAATGTTATGGGCATTACTTTGTAGTTTACAACTTTTTGACAGCTTTTAAGGCTAGGGAGATATAAGCGTTTGAAATGCGCAGCTAGCAAGGAGAGACGCAGAGAAGCTAGAGTGTCTGGCTTCTCTGCGTCTCTCTCTCTCTTTTTTGGTTTCAAAGCGGTTTTTTTTTATCAAATAACGATCTTATTTATGAATTTCAATACATACCCTATCTTTAACATGCGGGTGAGAGAGACTCAGAGAAGTTAGAGTGCCTGGCTTCTGTGCGTCTCACCTTGCTAGCTGCGCACTTCAAACGCTTATATCTCACCATTCTTGATAGTTATCAAAAAGTTGTCAACTACAAAAATGTAGAGAATTTTATGGGCTATGATTTTGTAGTTGACAACTTTCTGATAGCTTTTGCAGATTTTGAGATATAACAGTTTTTATAAAAATGAGTAATTCAGAATCGTACAGTACGTCCAGTGTGACCGAAATTTGGCGAACCATAGAAAATGGATTATTTAAAGTTGTGTAATGTTTGTAATATTACCACAAACTTAAAAAACATGCGGCTTCGAGAGACGCAGAGAAACCAGACACTCTCGCTTCTCTGCGTCTCTCCGCTCGTACACTCTGCTAGCTGCCCACTGCTCACTTCAAACGCTCATATCTCCCCAGTTTTAATAGCTAGAAAAAAGTCGTCAACAACAAAAATGTAGCTCTTAAAATTCTCTATATTTTACTAGTTGACATTTTTCTGATAGCTATTGCAGCTTTTGAGATACATATGTTTAAAGCCACGCGACTCTTCAGAGAGGCGCAGACATCTAGAGTGTCTCAACTCATTTTTCGAGTTTTTTTGAGATATTTAAGTGGGTAAAAGGTGGGCAAACAAATAAATACTGATGCGATCGAATAGTTTTTTGGTCAACTGGAATTTTTTTTCCAATTTTATTCATCAAACCCTTACCTATCAGATCCAGAATGACGATTAGGCTTTTGCGCTCTGTACAACGTGAATCCCTGACTTCCAATAATCAATAAACATAGAATAAGAAAAATAGATAGAAAAGAGAGTCTCAGCATGGTTTGTTGTTATGAATGGAAGCAACCCTTCCCTTTTTGTCTCCTCTATTCAGTGGGCGGAGCCTAACGCGACAATTTGATCGGTGTCGATCAGTCGACGACATCATCGGTCTCTCGTTCACGAGATGGTTGATGTGTTTCATGTGAAATTGTGATAGAAGGGGACTACATAGTTCATTTGCCGGATTGTGATCAAGAGGAAAAGAGGAAAAGTTCATTGTTTTGCAGGGGGAGACTACAAAATATAGTGAAGTCATTGAACACTTTTTGAGGGGAAGAGGAAGACAAAGAAGCCACAATAGTCACTAGGTACTATAGGACACGCAAAAAAACTGCTGTAACTTTAAAAGTGTCGCAGATTTTGAAGGTGTTTCAATTACAAAAATTGGATTTCCTATGTCCCACGACGGCAATCTTAACTGAACGGATAGCTTTGAAGATGATCTATAAAAGTCTGTAATTTATTTTTAAAAAAGTTGAAAAATATGAAAAAAATTGCACAAACCCAACGGTTAATATCATTTCTACAGTATACCTCACTTTGGGCACTTGTCTTCGTACACTAACCAATCCTAAGTTACCCAAAAGTATATTGGTTGTGTAGATCATAACTTGAGTTTTATTTTTGTAGTTGACCGTTTTTCGATAGGTCCGCCCACTTTTGAGATATGCATCAAAAAACAGTCAACTATAAAAATGAAGCTCTAGGAAAGGTCATAGAATCAATCTGAAGTTATCTAACGTGACCTATATCATTGGAAAGCTGAAACCACGCTGATTTCAAATATATCCAGTTTTTGCCGTCGAGGTCTGGTATTCGAGAAAAACGAGGTCAAAGTTCTGAAATTTACATTTTCCGAAAACTTTTTTGCAATTTTGAATAAAAAATTCTCGAAAAATCCTTAAAATTACTGAAACCCATAAGTAAGATAGGTTTTCATCGTTATTTCACAAAAAACCGCTATATAACCAAAAAAGAGAGAGACCCAGAGAATCAGACACTCTCGCTTCTCTGCGTCTCTCCGCGCGCACTCTCCTTGCTAGCTATTCAAACGGTTATATCTCCCCAGTCTTGATAGCTATCGAAAAATTATTAACTACAAAAATGTAGCTCTTGAAATTTTCCACATTTTATTAGTTGACAACTTTTTGATAGCTATCATAGCTTTTGAGATACAAGCGTTGAAAACCAGGGGGCTATCCAGAGAGACGTTGACACCTAGAGTGTCTCGTTTCTCTGCGTCTCTTAACTCACATGTTTTAGGTATTTGGGTATCAATACCCTTTTTACAATCTGTCTGTCGATCTGTCCCCATGTCTGGATACCGTATATATTGTTTTTGTTGTAGCCTACGTACTTTCAATTTTCTGATTTCTTGGTTTCTAGTTGTTTATATTTTTATATTTTTCCTATCAAACATTTATCATTCTAATTCCAATTTATTCCAGAAAACATAGGACACATGAAAAAAAGAAAACATTCGTGATAATTCGAAACAAAAAAATATGGAGACAAGGGTAATATGATAAGAAATGTGATTTGGTGTGTGAGTGATCGGGGTGATAAACAGATAAACAAGATATCAAGGGGAGGGCTGATTGTTAGAAGGAAATTGGTAATTAAATAAGTGTAGAAAATAAAATTTGTTACCTTTTTATAGTTGACCATATTTTTATAGCAATAAAAGGCAGTGCTTCAAACCAACAATAATTATTTTACCTTCAACGCGTTTTATCTCCCTACCTCTTACTGCTATAAAAATATGGCCAAGTACAAAAATGTAGCAGATTTTATTCTCTACATTTTATTAATTGACAACTTTTTTCTATCTCTATACGCTCCAGAGATACAGCGGGACAACTACATAGTCTTCGGCGCGGCTTTCGTATGAACTGTGAAAAGTGAGTCGAAACCGATGAGAATCACAAATACAGCGAATGTAAACCCACAGAATACGGTAAGTAGGATTCTGTCGAGCACGTTGGCCAGGAATTCCCATTCCAGGGAACATCTGGAAAATTTGAAAAAATTTTGAAAAAATAATTTTGTTAAAAAAATTTTTTGGAAAATTTTTTAGTTTTTTTTCTCACATTAAAAAAACCTCGTAAATCTACACTAATTCTCGTAAATAAAAAATCTCACCTCCTCTGCATCTTCTGCTTCTTGACACTCCTCGCCTGACTCGTATCCATACTCATCCGGTATTGATTTTTTCGAAGCGCTTTCATTTTGGCCTGGAATTTAATTTAATTTTTAATTTGTTTTTGGCGAGCGGTTCAAACCGTGTGAATTGTTAGAAAAGGTGGGGTTTTGTAATAAAAAAAAAACTAATAATTTCACTCAAAAACTTAAAAAAAACTTATTGATGGTGACGCTGTGTTAGTAACAAAACATTAGTAACAAAACATAAAATTAACTAAAAATAACCTTTTTCATTTTTTCTTCCTAGAAAGTCAAAAAAGTTCCTTAATTTTCATTTCTAGGACCCGCAATTACAACTACAAAAAACCAAAAAAAGAAAAAACGTAACGCAGTTAGCAGGACTCGAACCTACGCGGGCAGAGCCCAATTGATTTCAAGTCAATCTCCTTAACCACTCGGACATAACTGCACGACCAAGAGTGGTGGCGGAGGGCGTTCATATGGAACGGCCGGCGCCTCAGGCTTCACACGCGTCGTCTGCGTCTCTCTCACTCTCTCTCTCGCTCGTTTTTTTCAAAGAAGCACCAATTCTTCGTCTATTCTATATATATTCTAACACAAAATAAGGGAAACTAAGGGATTGAAAACTATTATTACATGTTGAGTATACTGTCTTGTGATCGTCGCCAGTCTCGCCGTGTAGCTATAAGTCGATTGTAGATCACACATTTGGGAGGAAATGGAGCCGAAGAAGTGTTGAGGGTCTTTCTGAAAATCTTTCTGAAAATGAGACAAGCAACTGAAAGACGAGACAAATGGGGGATAACGAAGCGACAGAGATAGATGGGGGAATGGAGGAATAGTCAGACTTGCAAAATATCGGCCCGGAGTCAAAAAATGAGCACAATTTTTTCACAAAATTTTTCGAAATTTTTTGAAATTTTCATCAAAAATAGTCAAAAATCCTATGTACACTTGAGTTTTATCGAGATGTAAAAACATTGTCGAAAATTCGACTTTTTTGCGAAAAAATCAAAAAAATTTCAAAAAAATTCAAATTTTCAAATTTTTGTACTGTGACCCGGGCCGACCGGGCCGGGCCGGGCCGGGCCGGGCCGGGCCGGTGAAAATTCTCAAATCGGCCCGGCCCGGCCCGTTGCAAGTATGGGAATAGTAGATCTGAAAAATGACTCACTGCTGTAATTGGATCCATATTCTGAATTAGTAGAGGATCCAGGTTAGTTGAATGTCGCTGTTCGGAGATTACACCGAATTCCGTCCATAAATCGATTAGAGACGTTGGAGGGCTGAAAATATTGAATTAAAAAAAAATTTTTACATTTTTTTCAGAAATTTTGAAGCACTGTTTCTCAAAATTGAAAAGTGCTAGAAAAAAGTTGTCAACTAGTGAAATATTGCAAATTTCATGTTGATAATTTATGCATTCAGTAACTTTTTGATAACAATTATATTTAGTAAATTATACACGTGGAAAGTCAGCAACCGTTCCGAAACCAAGCGTTATAAAGTACAAACTTTGACCCAATTTTTCTCATTAACTAATTTGCCTATCAAAACACAATTTGTTAAAAAAATATAGCAAACTTCAAAGGCTACATTTTTGCGGTTGACAACTTTTTTGTAAATGTCCAAGTTTTTGAGTTATAGTCGTTTGAATGTAAGTTACAGTTTTAGGGCGCAGACTAACCGACCTGCGTGTTTCTCTGCGTCTCTCTTCTTGAAAACAATTTCTTCCTTCTGAATTTTTTCGTCAGTTAATACCTTGAATTCACCAATTTCCCGTTTTTGACACTAATTCCAGCAACACTTCAAAAAAAATATAGAGAGACGCAGAGAAACAAGACACCCTCGCTTAATCTGCGTCTCTCCCCTTTTTCTTCTACACCTTATATTTCCATCTCTTATATCTCACTAGCCTCGACAGCTACAAAAAAGTTGTCAACTACAAAAAAGTAGTTTTTAAAATTTTCTATAACTTCATAGTTGATTATTTTGTGCTAGCTATTATAACTTTTGAGATACAACGTTTCAAAGTTAAAGAACAAGAAAAGAGAGCGCAGAGAAGTGAGACGCTCTCGTCTCTCTGCGTCTCCCCACTTCTACTAATGACTTACCTCAATATAAAAAACTCGACAAACGGATTATAAATCAACCTCCTTATCCGATCAGAAATCGGTTTATTATAATGTTTCTGTCCATGAATCGCGAGGACACCGGTTGCCAGGAACGTGCCCACCACTATCACCATAATTATGCCGATATAGTACCAACCTGGAATATTTTACAGGTTTTAGGGAATTAAAGGGATCAAGGACATTGGTAATATCAAAAAATTCCAAAAAATTCCATTCAAAAAAGTTTTTTTTCTCTGCGAAAAATTTTTCAACAAAAAAAACTCACTCATCAGTGGCACGTAGGTACTCGTTGATGGCATTTGATTACAAACCATAAGCATCATTACAGACATTGTGAGAAGGGTATTGATACCCAAATATCTGAAAAAAATGAGTTGAGAGACGCAGAGAAACGAGACACTCTAGGTGTCTACGCCTCTCAGAAGAGTCGCGTGGCTTGAACCGATTGTATCTCCAAAGCTATAATACCTATCAAAATGTTTTCAACAAGTAAAATGTAGAGAATTTCAAGAACTACATTTTTGTAGCCAAAAACTTTTTGATAGCTATCAAGACTGGGGAGATATAGGCGTTTGAAGTGGGTAGTGGGCATCTAGCAGAGAGTGCGCGAGCAGAGGCGCAGAGAAGCGAGAGTGTCTGATTTCTCTGATATCTCTGCGTCTCTCCCTTCTTCTTGTATTCAAAAAAACTCACAACTTCTCATCCCTCTCACTACTCGAGCTTGTCGGCGTAAAGAACCCGGTCACCGCTACAATCGTGATAATCGATGTGGGAATCACCAAATTAATCATATAATACAACGGTTTCCTTCGTATCACCAGATGAGCGTATAACATCACCCACGGAGCAGCACAACACTTGAATGACTCTTCGACTCTCACGAATTCGAAACTTATCACTTCCCACTCGTCGTTTCTCGCCATATTTCCCAAGTTTACCGTGGAACTTAGCGGCCAGTAGTCGATGGTTTGCTGGAATTTTCGAAAAATTCAATTAAAATCCACGATAAATGGCAAAATCGCTCTATTTATATAAAATTCTCCATAGAGCGCGTTTGCAACATTCCTCCATTCCTCCTCTTCTCTGCGGCAGGCCGCCGCCGCCTCGCATTCCCCCACTCTTGTTTACGCCCTCCCGCCGCTCTCTCCGGTGTGCAGTCATGTCCGAGTGGTTAAGGAGATTGACTAGAAATCAATTGGGCTCTGCCCGCGTAGGTTCGAATCCTGCTGACTGCGTAAATCTTTTTTATTTTTTGTTTCTTTTTGTAATTGTAATTGCGAATCGTAGAAAGTAAAATTAAGGTATTTTTCTTTCTTTTTTGTATCTTTTTCTCACAATTAGAATGAACTTGCCTTATCATGTGTCCAACTAGAAATGATAAATGTGCAATTCTGCCTATCATACGGGAACCATCTAACATCCATTCGACAAGATAACTTGTATATCGCAGGGAACATCAATTGGACCTTGGCTCCCGTTTGTTTCTGATCCCAATGACCCGTTTCAAGCTGAGCATTCATCAGAGACTCTGTCTTTTTCTGTTCAAGTTCTTCGCTGAAAATTTTTAAAATGTATTTTTTTATTAAATTTGGGCGATGTGCCTATTATACCTATTATAAAGATAAGTATCCGGAATCCATATTTGATGATATGGCACTATGGTCCGGTTAATCATACCGTAATCCGCAGGATTCCAATCTAAAAACTCGTCGTACCAGTGCTGAACCATCCAGACATTCACTTCGATACTTTGCATATGTTCGTCCTGGAAAACTGTCTGTTCGGTAGAGCGTATTTTCAGCTGACTTACCACGTCCAATATTTGATACAAGCTCATACTCAAATTCACCCTTGTCGGCCTCGTATAATCTCTTCTTGGGTGGACTGTTTTCTCATAATAATTTGGGTCCAATAACTCCTCTACCAGTCGCCTCTGGTCGTTTATGAACTGGCCTGGAAGTCAAAAAAGTATTTAATTTATCTTTATAATCAATATCCAACCCCTTTACTATCAATAAAAAAGAAAACAAAAAGGATTCGCAGTCAGCAGGATTCGAACCTACGCGGGCAGAGCCCATTTGATTTCGAGTCAAACTCCTTAACCACTCGGACATGACTGCACGACGGAGAGGGAGGGCAAGGGGGGTAGACAAAGGAGAGGGGAGGGCGGCGCTCGGTGAGGTGGGGGATTGAAAAAAAAATGAAAAAAAGGGAAAGGTTGGAAACGCGCTCTACTGAGAATTCGCTAATTATGGATTAAATTATTAGAGCAGCTTTGCTTACCTTCATTCAGTTTCTCCAGAAATTGCTGTCTTTCTTCAACGAGTTGTTGCATAAAAGTTGCGTTATAAGCGGCGGTTGTGTTTTCTGAAATATTATTTTCTATAATACCTTTTATTTCTTAAAACCTGGAATAGCTATAAAAAAGTTGACAATTACAAAGTTGTAGAGAATTTCAAGGGCTACAACTTAGTAGTTGACAATTTCTTGATAGCTGTTTATTTGAAGGAGATACGGCGTCTAGAGGCTAGCTAAGCATAAAAACTCACCCAACGACCTCCTCAATTGCGTCTTAAAATCCTCGATATTCGTGTTATTTCTAGTACTATGCACTCGATTCGAGTCAAACCATTCTTGATAGGATGACGTTGTTGGTGGAGATAATCTGAAAATGTGTTAGCAAAATCGGGTTTTTTGAAGTAAAATAAATTTAACCAAATTAAATTGAAATATCTCAAAAAGCAAAACAGCTATCAAAAAGTTTTCAACTAAAAAAATGTAGAGAATTTCAAGTGCTACATTTTTGTAGTTGACAACTTTTTGATAACTATCAAGACTGAGGAGATATAAGCGTTTGAAGTGCGCGCAGCTAGCATGGAGAGACGCAGAGAAGAGAGAGTGTCTGTTTTCTCTGCGTCTTTGGCGTTGCTTTGCAAAAAAGTTGGGAAATTGAGGAAAAAACTTAAAATTTGAAGCGAAAATCGAAAATCGCATAAAACTCATAGTCAGATAATAGCAAAATAGGAAAAGCTTAGAAAACAATTTACAAATATTTTTTTTGTAAAATCCTATTTTAGCCGATTTTTAGCGAAAATAATCTTGACAAACATTTGAAGGATCAACTGTCAAAATGGTTGAAAGAGTAAGAGAGACGAGACGCAGAGAAACTAGACACCTCGTTTCTCTACGCTCTCTCCTCCCCCCTACTCTCTCATTTTATAGTACGCTCTCTTATAACCGTTATACGTCATGAGTGTAAATAGCAAGACAAAAGTAATCAACTACAAAAATGTAGCGCTTAAAATTCTCTATATTTTATTAGTTAACAACTTTTTTCTAGCTATTCACACTTTTGAGATACAACCGTTTCAAGCTGAGAGTGAGGAGGAAAGAGACGCAGAGAAGCAAGACACTCTCGTTTCTCTGCGCTTTCGCTATTGGTTTTTTAAGGGGATGAAGAGAATAAAACAGAAGTAAAAGCCATGCTTACTGCACTTGCTTCCCATACTTCTCGAGCACTTTACCACCAGCTCCAAGTGCCGAGCCTAACCGGATAAGGATTGACAGGATTATGTAGGGAAGCATTCTGAAAAATGTATATAGAAAATCTGAAAAAAAAATGCTAAGAAAGTGTTGAAAGGCAACACAAGAGATTCCATTATTCTTTTTTTTTGTTGGTTTCTCGTTTTTTCTTTTTCTCGGGTATAGATAGAGATGAGAGAGTACCCGACCCCCTAAAAAATGCCCCAAAAAATGGCGAAGGATATTGGAAATCATGGAATCCTCATGGGACACTAAAATAGAAAACGAAAGAATGTTGACGGGTTTTGAGGTCTGGGAGGTGACGAATGATTGAATGTTTCAGAGTGAGAGAAAAAAAGAAATTTTTTTTGTTGGTAAATCTTATATTTACCTGATTCAGATCAATCTGAAATTTAAATTTTTGAATTCAGTGTGCTTTATTTAGTCTATATACCAATTTTCAGCAAAATCTTAAAAAAGTTTTTGGCTATGAGAGAGGGGAAGTGAGACTGTTTGTTATAGTGGGTGTTCAACTTCAAAACGCTATATTTCGAAAGCTACAATAGCTATCAAAAAATTATCAACAACAAAAATGTAGAGAATTTTAAGAGCATTTTTGTAGTTGACAACTTTTTTGTAACTATCATGACTGGGGAGATATAAGCGTTTGAAGTGCGCCCAGCTAGCAATGAGAGACGCAGAGAAGCGAGAGTGTCTGGTTTCTCTGCGTCTCCCTCTCTCTGTCTCTTTTGGTTTCAAAGTTTTTGGTTTTTTTCTGTGAAATATAGATACTTTTTAACAATTTTAACTAAAACATTTGATTTTTAACGCAAAAATTATTTTAGAAAAAAGAAAAAATTATCTAAAAAGAAAATTTTTTCGTAATTTTTAATTGCCTTTTTTTATTCACCTTGAACATACTTTGTGCTCTTTTTTCTCACATATTTAATTTATGTGATCTTACTACGCTCACATGTTTGTTCTAAGGGTCATGGAAGTCGGAAGTGCGTAAGTTCAAAAACTATTTTTTTTAAATCCAAAAAATAAAAAATTTTGGGTGGCCTAAAAAATGTCAAAAAAAATGAAATCATATATATTTTAGAACGATATAGACATGGAACAAGATAACAAAAAAGATAAAATGAAGTTCAGAAAATTCGATTTAAGGAAAAAAACACAATTTTTGCAAAAAAAAAAACTTCCAGAAAAAATGTTTGAAAGAATTTTAAAAGGTATATGGACATCTGGACAAACATTGTGACATACAGACATTGGACATCCGGACATCCGGATCTGGATTGAGGGACACACAGACAGACACACAGATGGATGTTTGGACGTCCGAGATACACTAGCTTTAAGTAATGTTAGTGAGCGATAAGGATTGACTTCGCAAATTGGAATAGTGGACATCTGGATAGATGAACACACAGACAGACATACAGATAGTCATACAGTATTTATAATAAGAAAAACACTTTAAAAGTATGGAAACTTCTAGATTTTTTCCCATTTTTTCAGTTTTAGAATCTCAAATTTCTGAATTTCTATAGTTTTTTCAAAAATTTCCCAAAGAACAATACTAAAATGACACAGCTATTAAAGATACCACTCATTAACCCCCCTCCCTTCTCTATATCCCTCCAGTTTTCAAATTTTCCAGAAATTTCTTTGTCTCTCCTATGAAAAGATGAGAAGACGAATGAGAAGAAGAAGGAAATAAAGGAAGAAAAAGAACAAACAGAGAATATTAAGGGTAGCTGGGGGGGGAGGAAGGGATGACTTTAGTGACCCATCTCTCTATTCATTCCCCACTTTTTTAGAGAAAATGAAGGAAGAGCAGTTTATTATTGTGGCTGACATCAGGAAAACAATTGTGTGGCTTAAGGGTATTTCCTGGAAATTATAGACATAGGTACATTTAGAAGCGGTAAATCTAACAAGGGGGAGTCTTTTGAGACGGCACTTTCAAAGGATCTATAAATTTTGTTATAGGTACTTTCGACCACGGGGAGTCTATTTCTGCAGTCAAAACCTGCTAAACGTCTATGAGAGCCGAGTTATGAGCTTTTAAACTTTTCATATGGATAAGTATTTTCACGTGGAGTTCCAAATCGGCCTCATATACGCTACCGCGCGGTTCCATTTGTGTTCCCCAGGGGTTTACCTGTGCTCATACGTCGCAAAAATGAGAATATTTTGCGTATACTACTTGTACTATGCTCAAGGAATAAAAATAGGGCCATTAAAAATTTCGAAAATAAAAGTGTTTTTCATTTTGTAAAATTAGAAATCAGATTCTTAATTTAAAATTGTTTAAAAATGACTCAAATTTTACAAAAAACCATTCTGAAACCAAAAAAGAGGGAGAAACGCAGAGAAATCAGATACGCTGCGCGCACTTCAAACGCTTATATCTCCCCAGTCTTAATAGTTTTCAAAAAATTGTCAACTACAAAAATGTAGCTCTTAAAATTCACTACAGTTTTGTAGTGGAAAACTTTTTACTAGCTATTATAGTTTTTGAGATACATGCGTTCAAAACCGCGGGACTTTTCAAAGAGGCGGAGATACCTAGAGTGTCTCGTTTCTCTGCGTCTCTATTCATTTTTTTTTCGTATTTTTTGGATTTCCGACAGCAAAATTAATTGGATTTTTAAATTTCAAAATTCTATATGTTTAATTACGTTAGATAGGTATTATTACAAACAGGCGAAAAGGAAGAGACGCGGAGAAGCTAGATCTATAGCGCCGTTTGACTTCAAAGCACGATATTTCCCCAGTCTGGATAGCCACCTAAAAGTTGTCAACTACAAAAATGTAGCCCTTAACATTTTCTGCATTATTGGAGTTGACAACTTTTTACTAGCTATTATACCTTTTGAGATACAAACGTTTAAAGCCACGCGACTCTTCAGAGAGACGTAGACACCTAGAGTGTCTCGTTTCTCTGCGTCTTCTCAGTATAGTTTTAACGGTTTTTTGGGTGCGCCGACGACATTTTCCATTACTATTATTTTAAAATCTACAACATGACATCCCTTCCCGAAAAAATCCAAAAAAAACCAATATCTGAAAAACGAAAGGCGCAAAAAAAGGCGATCAATTTTTAGTCTCGTCGTCACCAAATGGAATTGGAGAAAGCTCGCTCGAGGAGTCGAGTTCAATTAGCCGAATTGGTTTTTGGCATGGGCTCTGGGCTCACTAGCTACTAGCCCCCCTTTTTGAAGTATAAATTTGTTTTGACATTTTCAGGGGAAGTCAATGGGAGAAAAGAGATCTGGATCCTTAAAAAATTGTCCAAAAGGAGTACACACCTCAAAATTTTATTATTTTTTCTATATATGGTTTTTGTGCTAAATGTGCAAAGTCATAACCAAAAAATAACACAAGGTGACTCAAAAAGTTTTGCATTTCAAAGTAATATGCTGTTCACTTTTTTTTCTTTTTTTTTATTGGTCACGTCACTTCCCTATGTTTTTGGGGTCGGACATCCCAAAAAAAATGGTCAAAAACAATTTAAAACAAAAAACAAAAAAGTTAGGCGGTGGGTGGAATTGAACCCTGGCTGTTTGATTGGTAGGGGAGTACCTTTGCCACTTTATAGGGGGCATGAAGAAATTAAAACTAGAGATAAAAATGATGGACATCCGGGCATTTGGACACACAGATAGACTTTATAAGCTGAAGATAGAAGAAATCTAGCTTGGGTAGGCTCAGGTATTTGGCGCCAAAACTTAAATTTTTTCGAATTTTTTTGAAAATTTTGAATTTATTTCGCGAAAAAGTCAAATTTTCGACAATCATTCAAATGTTAACATTTTCGATGAAAAATCGGGAAATTTTCAAAAACAAATTTCAAAAAAAAGGCTCATGTTTTGAAGGGCTCTCGGGCCTTGACAAGTATGTTATGGTAATGGACATACGGACATCCGAACACACAAACAGACACACAGAGAACCATCTGGATTCTGCGAATTTCATAAATTTATAAAAATACAGACAGACACCGTAAGAATTTCAAAAAATGCTCATAGTTTCATTTTTTCGAAATCATACTTTTACTATAAATCGGTGGTGTGAGGACACTGGGCATTCGGACACCCTGACACACAAAACAAAACTCTACAAATCAACAAAAAAACTTTCTCTTTACTTCTTCTTTTTTTCGAAAAAGTGCTATAGAATAAAGAGCACTCAAAAATTGGGATGGAAAAGGTCTCCGGTCTCCGACCACTCTTTGTAAAACAATTTGAAAAAGGTGAACAATGAGATCATCAGAGCGTGAAAACCCCCTTTCCATCTTTTTTAAAACAAAGAGAAGGAGAGAAATGGCAGAGAAAGAAGAAGGGGAAATTAAAGGGCGTGCTCCAATATATACGATGAGTTCGAAAACGGAAATTGGAAGAAACGTTTCAAGTTTTTATTAGGCGTGGTGAGGAGATGGGAATGTATGTATAGCAATAGGGACATCTGGACATAGTGAAGCTGAAAAACAAGTGTTTAAAAAAAGAAAAAAATATTTGCCGCCAGCAGGGGTCGAACCTGCGACCTTGGGCTTATTAGACCCACGCTCTAACCGACTGAGCTATGGCGGCTGGGAACGGAAGGGTATGGAGGGCGTACAGGAGAGTGATTATTTTTGCGCGGGAGTGGGAGGAAGTCATGCATTGAGCCCGAACTTCAAACTGTTATAACTCCTTTTTAAATCTACCTATGAAAAATCTAAGGATTGCGTTTGATAGGGAATTTTCTCAGCTTTCAGACTATATATAACACTCCCAATTTTAAACTACAAGTATGTTGAAAAACGCGAAAACTCGTTCCCATGCTGAATTCGAAAATCTCATTTACAAAAACCAAATACTTTTATAACTAATTAATACAAAACAAGACCAATTAACAGAATCCATATCATCTGAATCTTCGCACTTCCTCTCTTCACAACTTTTCTGTCGTATGGAATCTCGAAACTCCTCATCTCCTCATCTTCCTGAATCGCTGGAACATAATAAGTAGTTGGTGGTGGCCGGGTTGTTGGAGTTGTTGGTGGTGGTGGTGGTTCTGTTGTGGTGGGAGTGGTCGAAGTAGTCGGCGGGTCAGTCGGGTGTTGGCCTCTGAATTTCATAAGTACTTATTTGAAAATCCAATAATAGTTTTCTAAAATAAACCAACTCACTTCTCACAAATACCAACCAAGTCACACACGTATTGAGTTGCGTCTATGAAATTGTAAACAAGAAGTTGTTCACCCGTCCCTTAAAACGAAAAAGTATATTTTCAGAATAATTTTTTTCTACTTTCTCCCCTGGAACATACAATTATATGCCATCCCAGCAACCGTTTCCTTCTTCTTGTCCACTTTCAAAACCATTGGGATGGAAATTGGCTTTCCTTTGCTCAGAGGCGCATCTAATAGCTTCATATCACCGATAGGTTTGAAGCAGTGTTCTTTTCTTTGGTCCTCTTTTTCGGTTGTTATGGAACAATTGACCACCTAAAAATGTATTTTTCAGAAAATCACCTCACATTGAGAATCTCACATTCGCTCTAAGAGCGTTGAATGATGTCCCATTTTTTCCATATTTCATCCAGCTTAACGTGTAGTTAGACCCGTTCAGGTTCAGAGCTGAAAAAATAAAACTTATCAAACAAAAAAAGCAAAAAAAGTTTGCCGCCAGCAGGGGTCGAACCTGCGACCTTGGGCTTATTAGACCCACGCTCTAACCGACTGAGCTATGGCGGCTGCGAGCGGTGGGGGGCATGGAGGGCGTATAGGAAAGTGAGGGTTTTTTGAGAAGGAGTGGGAGGAAGTAAGACATAGAGCCTGAATTTCATACTGTTATAACTTCTCTCTAAATACACCTAGGTAAAATCTGAGGACATGGTCAAATAGGGAATTTTCTCAGCTTTCAGATCATATATAAAACTACTAGCAGAAATCTAACAAGAGAACCTCAAGGGGTCACAAGTTTGGAATCGTTCCAAATTGCTACCAGGTATTAAGTACAGCTTGAATAGTCATATCCCAAATTTTCGTTTTTTGCTCGTCAGCGGCAGCGGCAAGTGGAACGATACCAAACTTGCGACCCCTTGAGGTTCCCTTGTAAGAAACTCCGCCTCGACTCACCAGGAAAACAGATAGGTACTGTGTTTTTAACATCGGAGTTCAGTTCTGCTATAGCTATTCCAGATTTCAATGGAAAGCATCTTCCGATCGTCTCAATCTGCAAGAAAGCTTATTTTTTTAGATACATTCTGAAATCACAAACATTTTCAGTGATTGTACCCTTGTCTTTCGGGAACTGGATTTGAAATGTTGGTAGCTTATCGCCGAAATTCTCCCTAGAATTGAGTTAAATAGAGTAAATCGGAAACATTGTTTTCTTAAACACGTACATAAAATACGGGTGACAACGCTGTACTTCTAGCCAATGAGGGAATGGGCTGTAGGAGAACATAACGTGGCGAGAAGAAATAAGGACACCAAGAATATCTGGGTCAGGAACTTTATCTTTGATGAAACGACCGATCCAAGAGTCGAGAGTTCTGAAAACATTTCGAAAAAACATCAAAAAAATACACGAAAATTTTAAATTTTAAATAAAGAACCTACCCAATTCCACACTTTTCAAGTCGTTCCTCATTTTCTTTCATCGTCAGTTTCTTGAATGTGTTTGGTTCCAACCTGGCTTGAACGATGGTTATCATGACCCAAAATAGATAGATATGCAACATTTTCATATTGATTCTGTTCTTCATCGATGGTAAAAATTGGGACTAATTATGGGGACACGTATTGAGTGAAGAATCCACGTGGGTGACCTTCGAGAATTTTGTAAATAACGTTTTTTTGTATTGTGTCACGTTTTGAAAGCGATTTTTTGAGAAATTTTGTGAAATTCCACTTTAAAACGTTGCTGCTAACCTACTGATCACAATAATTTTTTTCAATTGGTGTCAATTTGAGAAAGTTATGAGGTGTGCATTTACCGAGTGTCGATTTACGATTACCTTGTTTTCAAAATTCCAAACCAACGTGATCCACAGTTACACATTTTTTAAATATAACACCGTGACATTAACCTAACCAAAAAAGTTTCGCTTGACCATCAGATAACTTTTTATTTGGCCCCGCCCATACCACGTGTCTAGATCTTATCTCTACTCCAATCCACACCACTTCAACAGTTTCCAGTTATTCCCTCTGTAGACGAAATGAAGGTCTCTCTAATCTTCTCCATCTGCGTCGTGATCCTTGCTCAAGCCAAAAATCCAGCGTTCAAAAAATTGACAAAACAAGAGAATGAGAAGCGTCTCGTGGAGTGTGGAAGCCCGTAAGTTTTTTGTTTTCAAGTAGTGGAGTCAGATTATTAATTTTTTCCAGCGGTGGTTCTTCTCCAAAGGACTCATGGATAGGCCGCCTGGTCATTGATGGCAAAGTATACGACGAGTACCTAGGTGTTCTGATTTCCTCTCGCCACGTCGTATTCTCAAAGAATCATTTACAAGAAATGGGACCGGATAGTATGGCCAGTTGTAATTTCGCGTAGGTCAAATAGATTTTAGGTGGAAAATACGTTGCTTTCTTTCAGAATGACTCCATGGTCGAAAAGCCGTGTTGTTGAATTCCCGAATGATGTGACCGGTGTGATTTCGGATAAGGTGTTCTTCTTTGGATCTTGCAGCCCACTGAGCGGAATTATTGTTGTGGAATTGGAGAAGGACTTGGAACGAGTTCCTATTTGTTTTGCAGGTATATTTAAGCGCGTTTCAACCGGTTTTTAATTTTAACATTGATGTATATATAATCTGAAAGCTGAGAAAATTCCCTATCTAATTCTGTCCTCAGATTTTCTAAAGGCTCATTTTAAGAGGAGTTATAACCGTTTGAAATTCGGGCTCTATACCTAACTTCTCCCACTCCATCTCAAAAACCCCCACTTTCCTATACGCCCTCCTTGCCCTTCCGCTCGCAGCCGCCATAGCTCAGTCGGTTAGAGCGTGGGTCTAATAAGCCCAAGGTCGCAGGTTCGACCCCTGCTGGCGGCAAATTCTTTTTTGCTTTTTAATTTTTTGCCAGAAAAATAAATTTTATTTACAAATAAGCAAGTTTTTTTTCAGATCGCGAAACATATAAAGGACAATCGGATAGTTTTATCAAATTCAAGATAGTTGAAGAAATGTCTCGATCAATCAGCGGTCGTGACGGAATCGTTGAAGTAGGAGAAGAAGTGAGTTATCATTTTTGTCCTTTATATATGGCCGAATTGCAGATGGCTGAATGTACTCAAGGGAAACGGACCGAGTACTGCATGAAAGACGATTTTATCCAGAAAATGGACCGAGAGGGCCCTCAACCAGCTTATCCAATTGATGTGCATCCGATTTTTGGAGGAGCAATTTCGAATCCAATTACGATTTTGCAAAATTATAAAGAAACGGCTTTCGGACTGACTATTGAATGTGAGCTAATTAATTGATAATCATTTAAAAAATTTTGTTTTCTCAGATGTCAAGTATGAGAAATTGATTATTCATGGTTTCAAGGAGCATCTTGAAGAGGTGTGCCAATGGGTTGGAATTTGTGCAGAGTGAGTTATCTCAAGAGGGATAAAAGTTGTAATGATCAACTTCTTTCCATTTTCTACAGGGGTGACTACAAAACTGCACAATCTGAATCCAAGAATCTGAATCAAATCGAAGAGAAACCATCGGCAGCTGCATTGGAAGCGAGCGGAAATTCGATGAAGGAAGCTGGAATTATTTGGATTTTTGTGATTATTCTTATGTATTACGTATAAGAAAATAAACAGGGCTTTATGAGTTCACAAAACACAAGGACATCCAAAAATTAAATTTGGAAAAAAAAGAAAAGAAAAAAGAGTTTGCCGCCAGCAGGGGTCGAACCTGCGACCTTGGACTTATTAGACCCACGCTCTAACCGACTCAAGTAAAGCGCGATGGATCCAGTGTGGGTCCATATGCGCCCATATTGAATATGGATCCACATATGGTCCATAATGCGTCCACATTTAAAACGCGGATGGAATATGGATGGGGAGGATGTCGGTCGTCTAGGGTTATTGAGATTACATATTAGCACGGCACGCTTCTTTCAACCGCGCTCTACCGAGGCCGAATGAAATTGTGTGAAACATTGAGAGACTCAGAGAAAACAAGAAATTTTTAAGGGCATTTCGGTAGAGCGCAGTTGTATGAACTGTACCGAGCTAATATCATGTTTTGTTATCCAAACCAATCTCTGATGATGACTAATAAAAAATGACGTGATCTGAAATTCACTCCAATTGTTATGTTACACCTATATTTTTTTATTTTTGAGTGACATTTAAAACATTCAAAAACAGAGAGATAAGATATGGAATGGGATACATATAAAATGACAACGGCTGCAATAAGAGAACAATCTGAAAAATGAAATTCTTCATTCTCTTCACGGTTCTGGCGTCTCTCTTCATGGCCTCTTCAGTTTTTGGAGTTCCAATTATCGGAGACGTCGGAAAAGTAAGTCACGCCTACTTGCTTACTGTAGCTACCGTATTCCAGACTACTGTCAGTAAACATGCTGAGCCATTGCAATTGTGTAAGAACCCACATTGGTGTTGCAAGAGAGAAAACTCAAAGGTACGTAACTTAGTTTATTTTAATCCGAGACAAATTTGAAAACCAGATTCAGAATCCTCATGACGTCAGCTTTCTAACCATATCAAAATTTTTCAGACCGAATGCGGAAAAGTGTGCTGTTAACGTGTGCTGTTGATCAATGTCATATCTCCTAATGAAATAAATGTTAATTGATTAGACATTTTAGACACACACTACGAAAAAAAAACACATTTATTCAAAAAAACCCCAAAAAAATCCATTATTGAGTATTCAGCAACAAACTTGTCCACACTCGAACTGAAAATATTTTTCAAATCCCTATTTCATTTTTCATTAAAAATTCTCACCTTTCCCCCGATAACTTTACAACAGACATGACAACTGGGTGGTAGGACGAACACAGTTTTGGTTGGTCTGGCAGTTTGGGCGTGGCCAATGGCGGTCCGGAATAAATTAGTTGGAAAATATGTCGAAGAGCGCGTCAGAAAGTCAAAAAGATATAAAAACGCTGGTACTACATGAAAACGCGTCTAAGGTACGTCAGACATTAAAAGGTTCGTAAAGATAGTAAAACCATTAAGTCAGAAATAACCTTGTTTGAAAACGCGCTTAAGGTGCGCCAGCCTAAAAACTCAAAGAAACCGAATCGAGTAGTTTGAACAACTTGAGATGCTTAAAAACGCGCCTAAGGTGCGTCAGACAATTAAAAAACCAGAAAATCAAATAAAAATGAGGTTATACTGTCAGACACGGCTAAGGTGGGCTGGACACTCAAAAAGCCGTTAAATCACTGCACAATCTAAAAACGCGTCTAAAATGCGCCAGTTTCTAATTTCTGTCTATCTGTATGTTTGTCTGTCTGTCCTGATCCCCTTCCCGCAACTTACATGACCAACAACCACCTCTTCCTCGGCAGTGATTGGAGCAGCCAAAGCTGTGACCATAAGAAGAGCAAGAATAGCGAACACAATTTTCATGAGCATTCTGTGATTAGTAGATGGAGACCGGGGTGAAGGGTAATTATGAAGGAAAAGGTTTTTATAGTGACCTTATCTTGAACGGAGCGGATGTTTCAATTTAGCGTTTGGTAAGAACATGTTTTGATAGAGAAAAACAAAAACATCCGCTGTCTAACTAGGTAAATATTTTGTATATTGATGGTGATAAGGGGAGAAAATTGGGGAAAAATCTCATGTTTTGAAACCAAAAAAAAAACAATTGAAACATCCGCCGCCCTTCAAGATATGGTTACTATATAAACCAGACTTGTCACGAAGTCAGGAAAAATTTTGGCCCGGCCCGGCCCGGCCCGGCCCGGCGGGCCAAACTCAGGAAAAATCTCGGCCCGGCCCGGCCCGGCCCGGCCAGGCTCTTTTGAAACATGTTGAGTTTTTGATTTTTTTTTGGAAATTTTAGGAAAAATGTGAATATGTATGATAATTAAGGCATTTTTACTCTATTTTTTCGAAAAATTTCAAATAAAATTTGGTAAAAACGGGTTCCCATTTTTTGAAATCAGGAAAAATTTTGGCCCGGCCCGGGCCGGCCCGATTTTTGACAAGTCTGATATAAACCTATACCTAATTTCTCTCATAATTACCCTTCACCTGTCTCTGATAACAATGCTTATGAAAATCTGAGGAAGGGGTGGTTGTTGGTCATGTAAGTTGTGGTGAGGGAGGACAGACAGACAAACAGACAGAGGCCAGAAGCTACTGGCGCAATTTAGACGCGTTTTCAGATACTGCTTCTCACTAGATTGTACAATGATTTTACGGCTTTTGAGTGTCTGGCGCACCTTAGACGCGTTTTCATATAGTACCAGCGTTTTTACACCTTTGAACAATCTGGCGCACCTTAGACGCACTCTTTGACATATTTCCCAATTAATTTATTCCAGACCGCCATTGGCCACGCCCATACTGCCAGACCAACCAAAACTGCGTTCGAACTCCCGCAAACTTTCCATGTTTGCTGTACAATTACCAACGGAGTGGTGAGATTAAAAAAAAATAAAATAAAACTGCGATTTGAAATATATGAATGGTTTTTCAGTGGAAGTGTGGAGAAACTTGCGACGACTGAATGCTCAAGTTATTAAGTATTGAAGTTTTTCAAGGATTTTTTGTTGGAAATAAATGTGTTTTTTGGACTGGGTGTTTTATATGTCTAATCAGGTAACATTTATTTCATCAGACGGTACGGCATTGATCAACAGCACACGTTAACATCACACTTTTCCGCATTCGGTCTAAAAATTTTTAATATGGTTAGAAAGCTGACGTCATGAGGATTCTAAATCTGTTTTCAAAATATGTCTCGGATCAAAATAAACTAGGTTACGTACCTTTGAGTGTACTATCTTGCAACACTAATGACACTCCGATTGCAATGGCCCAGCATGCCCATTGACAGTAGTCTGGATTACGGTAGCAACAGTAATTCAGTAGACGTTATTCATCTTTTCAACGCCACCAGTACCGTTCTTGTTGTGTCTTGATCTCCATCTTGATCCTTTGAACCAAATAAATGTCACGTACATAGCAATTCACGTATGTACACAAAACACAAATCCCTAATCATTTATTCACGAGATACAAATATAGGTTTCACACAACATAAATAGGTATGTATATATACATTTAGACAAACAAACAAACAATTTAAAAACTTTACTAAAAGCATTGATTACACCTTCTTGGCCTTACTATTCCACCCTTGTTGTTGTTGTCCACATCCACCTCCAAATCCTCCAGTATTTCCACCACCACAACCTCCTTGACCTACTCGGGTAGGAGCGTAATTATTGTTGTTGTTGAAGTTTTGAGCTGAAAATATAGTTAAAATTAATAAAAGTTAGTAAATGAGAAACGCAAAGAGATCAGAGCGTATTGCTTCTCTGCGTCTCTAATCTTTTTATGAGAAAAATGAGAAGCCTGGAAGCGGTAAGGGCACCGGGTTTGTACGGATTCAGGATTCCCGTTTTCTGGCTGTCCGATTTCCATTTCTCATTCGAACCGTCTCAATCAGCAAAATCTTAAAATTGCACTTTGGTGACTTGTGAACTACAAACTACAAAGATACGATACTTTTACTGAAACATGAATTTCGAAAATCCAAAGTTTTCTTAGTTTTCATTATTTTCAAAAGTTTTTTGTACCAAAATGTAGAGAAACTCAAGAACTACTTATGAAAATGAAATTATTGCTTTTATGTCAAAGGCAAACAGTCTTCTAACGGTTTAAAGATGGGCGGTGCTCAAGAACCTTCGAAACCGGATTTCCGGGTTTATTTTTCATTCTGGTTCCGGATTTTACAAATGTTTGGTTTTTTATGACCCAGCCTGTTACAAGTTTGCTAAATATCCCATTTTAAAATGTTCTTTTCCTTTTCCACAATTTTAAATTGATAATGTTTTAACAAGAATAAATAAATAAATATCAAATTCACCAGTACTTCTTCTCCCATACGCTTTCATCGTGTTTCCATTGTTTAGAGTATTTATTGGTTGTGTATTCTGGTATCCTGTGTTCATTGTCTGAGCCGCTTGCTGTTGGACACCACCGAAGAGACCTGGAATTTATAGAACTTTGAAAAAATGTGTCTTTGAACCCCAAGACACATTTTTGTTGTATGACTGAAAAATCTAACACTTTGAAAAGTGATTTTTCCCATAATTTTTTGTGGTAAATTGTCTTAATTGTATGCATATCCATAATCAACATTCTCACAAATACCAAAAGTGGGGCGGAGTCTCACAATTCTGAAACACCCTTCCCCCTTCCTCTCTCTTCTCCTATAGATATCATGAATAATGTATCGATGAGAACCTAAAAAGGAGAAGAAGATGCTCCTTCTCTTTTTCCATCATGCTGCTCACCATTATTTGCTCCGGTTGCAGCTCCTCCAAACATATTGTTATTGAAGCCGGTGCCGAACGCATTCTGCCCAAACATTCCATTGTTTCCTGTAGAATTTTTAATTACTTTGGGGTTTCGGGAAGTGAAAAATGGGTTTTTACGCTAAGGAGGCCCAAAATGTGATTTAAAATCGACTAAGACCTCCAAATTTTTTTTTTCGAGGGTTTTTATGTAAATAAAAGATAAAAATATGCTTTACAGAGGAAAAAATGATTATGATGCAAAAAATGTGACCTAGAATGCCTTTTTGAGGCTTTAAACCTTCTAGAATGCTCACAAGTCTAATTTTAGGATTTTAAGGCTAATAAGTTGTCGCAGACCTCCAAAAGTCTTTTTTCGTGAACTTATATGTTAAAACTATGAAAAATTACTCTTAAAATGCTATAATTCAATATAAACTCACCCCCACCCTATCAATCCCAAGGGACCCTCCTCTTTCCGCCCACCAATTTTTCTATTCAAAAACCCACCGAAATTGAACATGCCATTCCCATACGGATTATACGCTCCGAACATCTGCTGCTGCCCCATCCCTGCCGTCTGTGCTCCTCCATATAAGCTCTCGAGTCCTGTGCCGAATGTGCCGAAGCCGGTGTTCATGCCCATAGTGTTCATGCCAAGTGCACCGGTGCCCATGGTGTTGGTCATTGACATCATTGGGTTGTAGCCGGTGTAGCCTGGAAATAGAAAATTTTGCATTTGCCGGTAGTATGCTTTTTTAGGACTCTCTTATTCTCAAACTGTCTCACGTAATTTTTGGTTTTTACTGTTACACTACTTTACACCTTCGCTTACACTATCCGCCAAATAGGAAAAGTTTGAAAGCTCATAACTCGACTGGCAGAGACATTTAGCTTATTTTGACTGCAGAAATAGACTCCTCGTAGTCGAAAGAAAAACTTATAGAACGTTTTAAAGTCACGTTTCCAAAGACTTTCTTTGGTAGGTCTTTCAATTGCAAATAATCCCTAAGAGCGCGGATAGCGAAAATTTTCTACTTTTGAACACCGAAAAGAAGAAACTTGAGTATTCTATAATATCTTTCATATTCATGTTCGTTTTCCAATTTCCCTCCCCGATAAACTTAATTCCTTCAAATAAAATCTAAGAAATTGAGTCAGTACGTAACATTTTCGGAGCCTTTCGTACCTAGTTGGCAAGCTAAGTTAACTGGAAATGCAGTTTTATGTAATAAAAAAAGTTAAAATCTAATCCCGGTCTTGTAAAACCAACACTGGATTTATCTAAATTTCTTACTTTGAACTGCTGTAATTACTAAGTAATTTTATCCCATCATAATGCCTTTAATTTTTCTTTTCTTGGTATAAGAGGCTTGCTAGACGATGGAACTCTAAACTTCAAAAAATTGTTTTACTGAAATATGGAACCTTGAACCCTTGAAGTTTTTACATTAAAGGCTACTATATTCCTTGACTCACCAGAAAACATCGAACTATAGTCATAGGGATATCCCATGAATTGTGTCTTGACCATTCCAAGAATGGTGAGGAATACAGTAAGCATTGTAGTTCCCATTTTTGTAACAGAATCTGAAAAACATTTGAGTTAAACATAAGGACGAAAGGGCACTGTGAAGACAAGATACGCAAATGAAAACGATCGTGACCTATATCATTGAATAGCTGAAATCACACTGATTTCAAATATATATTCAGTTTGTGCCCAGGAGGTCTGGTATTCAAAAAATAAGGTCAAAGCTATCGATATTTCGGGAAAGAAATGACTTGTCCAAACTTTGACGTCGTTTTTCTTGAATTCCAGGCCTCAAAGGAAAAAACTGAATATATATTTGGAATCAGCGTGATTTTAGCTTTTTAATGGTATAAGTCACGTCTCGTAACTCCTCGGTTCACAAAACTACCGGACTCTTGTATAAATATTATGTTTAAAGTTTTAGAAAACATGCAAATGACAGTTTTATAATGGACCACGAATAAAACTTGTCTATTCACAAACGTTATTTAATAAATTTTTATTGTATAAAAATGAAAAAAAACATTAAATTGCATTCGTGAATAGAAAAAAAGTGTCTTAAATTGTACAAGGTTTCTTCGTGGGTAGGTCCATAAGAATGAACATTTGAATTTATATTTTTTAATTCTTCCAAAAGAGTGCAAAACTATCAAAACATTCTAACCGAGTCATCCACACCTGGAGTATCGAAAATGTAAAGAAAGAGTAAACGATGACAGTGTGTGTATGTGTGTTCTTTAGAAACTAAGTCTAAAGGGGCGGTCAGCTCCATACAAAGTGTATGTGTCAAGAGTCTATTTGCACTGTTCACATATAACTAGTCTCTGTCGTCTTTTGGAGGAGAGATGGTCAATTGTGTATTCTGAAGAGCTCACGATGTATTGTATTGGAGAGAGAGAAAGAGTTGATGTTCTGAAAATAGAATTATGGTTTGTGTACTCTTTGTGAAAAACATGAGAGGCTTGAAATGAGTAATCGGGTACCGTAGCACAAAACGCGTCCAAGGCGCGTCAGCCGTAGGAGGTCTGAGCAGCTTAGTACCTTCCAATTGATGTGGAGGCGCCAAAAGTACGCCATTCCAAAATTGCATAATTTGGAAACTAGGTTTAGGTATATTAGATTGTTTAGAAAGCGCCAAAGGCGCGCCAGATTCATTTCATGAGATTTGAAATGGTTCACTTGCTCAGAATGCTCGTAAAGCGCCAAAGACGCGCCCGAATTCCAATCTCTCATTGAACGCGCCCACGACACCCCAGCCTCTCCTCTTCTTCTTCTCATTTCTCGTCTTTTTTTTCTCCCAAAAAGGAACCTAGAAGAATATGAAAAGGAGGGAGAAGTCATCGACTCGTCACTTTTTGATGAGGAGAGGCAGAAACAGAAGAGAAAAGGGAAGAAGAGAATGTATGTGCATAAATTTACTCACAATGTTTTTTCTTGTTTCGTTCTGTTTCAATGGAGAAGTTTTTTGAAGTTTTTTGAAGTTTGACAAGTTTTTTGGGTTTTAGGTGGTGAGATAGTGGATTTTTGAGACAGTGATAGATTGTAGCCTGAAATTGTTTTCAATATGAGGAATTCCAGCACTGTCTGGCGTTTTTGGGGTTTTCTGCAAAAATGTTATCATTGTTTTTTTGTTCACAATTTAGGTGGTACTGCACGTTCTCGCATTCTGCGAGAAAAAACTGCAAGAAACGTGACTTTTTCAAGTTTTAATTTAATCCCTGTATATATTTTTTTGAAAATATAGTAATTTAGTAATTTGAGTTTTTTAACAATGGATGGAAAAAGGTCCCATCCATCCGAATTTTGGAAAATTAGATGGTTTAACTAATGAGCTAGAAAACGTGAACTTTGGTCAGAAATTGACTTTTTTGATACAGAAAAACGGATTTTCAAATAATCATTCTTATATATAAAAGACAAGTGGGCGTTGTCTGAGGCGATGTCCGCAACGGTTTTGGAAAGAGAAACTGAGCCAGTGGGCAAAACCGAACTGGCGTGCTTTGGACAACGACCGCCGCTTTGGACCACTCGGCCATGGGTGCACATTCGAAAGTCAATGACCACGTGAATGAAGAGAGACCAGCCGGCTCAACCGCCGAAGGCGGGGGAGACAGGCTGGTTGAGTATAAATTTATTAGCAAAGAACATTTTCTAATGAAAACGGCACGTAATGTACTTGAGGATGCTCTGAAACTGTCGTAATCTTTAGAAAAAGAAATATTGGATAAAATGGCTGAAAATCTCGTTCTTCTGAAAAGCTGTTTTTCCGTATCAAAAAAGTGCATTTTCGACCAAAATTCTTGGTGTCTGGCTCATAAGATAGAGTATTCAATTTTTCACAATTCTGATGTATTTAACCTTTTTTCATCCATAGGGATGTCTGAAAACCTGAAAATACTTCATTTTCAGTGAAAAATAAAATAATCGATTTAAAACGTTAAAAAAATCGACTTCACGTTTCTTGTGTGCGATATCTTTAATTTCCTATGTCACAGATTCTTATTTCTACCCATGACCCCCTTCAGAAAGTATCCCATTCCTCCTACCAATAATTCCTCCACTGCTACATACTTATGTATAAAATTAATGACACATGTATTTTCTATCCCTACAACTACAACTCCTATCATAATCCTTAACCCTTCCCCACCCACCATTAAACTAACTCCTCCCTTCCCTTCTTATGCTCCTTCTTCCCCAAAACTTTCATAATCTCCCCTAGCCTAAAACACATGTAAAAGGGGATTAACTCTCTTTTCCCCTACTCTTACTTCTACTTTTCTTGTTTCTGTCTCATTTCGAAACGAAAAACTTTGAAAAACTCCCCTCCCTTCCTTCCCTAAAACAACCTACACTTCACTTTTATGTCAATTGAAAAAAAACCTCTCTTCTCCTGCTCTCCACAGGAGAAGAAGGAGGGAAATTGAATCGAGCGCTTTACTCCCCCTATTTTCCATTCCTTTTGGGAAACTGACGGATTTCTTTTTATTTCGGGTCAAGCTTTTCAACAAAACACAACCTTTTTGCTCCGTTTTGAAGAAAATTGCTCCATTTTCGGGGGAAAAACTTTGTTTTATAAGTCGGTGGTCTTGGGTAGGTTAAAACGCGTGGAAGGCGCGCCAGACTGTTACGTTTGGAAAAATGACTCTTTCAGGTTTTATAATTGTTACTTTTTTCGCTTTTTCAATACTCATAACGCGCCCAAGGCACGCCAGACGGTTCTATTTATTCAACATTTTACCTGAAAATCATAAATTTTATTAAATTTCTGACTATAATTAAAATTATCGCGTTGCTTTTCAAGAGAGCACAGACAACCAGACACTCTAACTTCTCTGCGTTTGAACTCTCTCCCCTTAGCTTCTAGGCTCGATATCTCAAAAACTAGCAAAGTTATCAAAAAGTTGTTAATTACAAAAATGTAGATCGTAAATTTTACTACATTTTCGTAGTTGACCATTTTTTGATAGCATTTGTTCCTTTTGAGAAATAACGCGTTAAAATGGAGGCAGTGCTTAGGGGGAGGGTGCAGACAGTTAGAGTGTCTGGATGTCTGCGCTCTCTTCTTTTTTCCTCAAAACTAATAAAATAGTTTAATTTATATGGTTAATTTCCTTTTGAAGCAAATTTTTTTCAAAAATTCGAAAAAGAGGTCTCGACACTTCAGCTGTCTGCTCCTCCCTCTAGCACAGGTTTTAGGTTTAAACGTGTATAACTCGCAGCGATCAAGTTCTATCAAAAAGTTATCAACTACAAAAATGTAGCCCTTAAAATTTCCTATAATTGTGTAGTTGACAACTTTTTTATAGGTATTTCAGGTTTTGAGATACATAAAGTTTAAGCCACGCGACTATTCACAGAGGCGCACACACCTAGAGTGTTTAGTTTCTCTGTGTCTCTCAACTCATTTTTTGTGATTTTTCCAGATATTTGGGTATTAATACCCTTCTCATGATGTTTGTACCCAGAAAATTTCCTACGTTTTTTAGTTTTCCACTTTTCCTATATTCACCAGATCTCCAGCTCCCATCTCCATCTCTTTACCAAATTAGGCATCCGATTTTTAAAAGCTCCAATTTTTCCTCAATTCAATCAAAACCCTTCCAGAACGCTCTTTTCCCCCTTTAAACCCACATCACTTCTCCTCCTAAAAAGTGCCCTCTCTTCCACCTCATTAATCAATTTATTTCTCGTGTATCCCTTTGAAAGACTCAGAGATTAGAGCTCACCGAGCACAAACGTTCAGATTTTTCTCTTTTTTCAGATTCTTGTTTATCATGACCTAAACCTGCGTAGACATCATGCACCGTCTAATTATTACTCTGGTTATTTGTGTGGTGCCAATTATCGCGAATTCTAAGACAACCCAACTAGAGGACTTGGATTTTACCGACCATTCTAATGTGAGTTACTTGGCTTTTAAAGCTGGCGTGCCTTTGACGCCGTCTACGAAGGACAAAAAGATAAAATGTATTACAGGAAAGCCCAAAGATCAGTCGATCGTCATATTTCAAACAGGACTCCCGTCTTGGCTACAAGCTGAAATTGTTCTGTGAAGCGAGTGGGACACCGAGACCCAGAATTGTGTGGTATCATAGAGGTGTGGAAGTGAATCCGGATCATAATCGGACGGTATGTTGGTTAAGGGAGTTGAAGTCGTTTTTACTCTAAAATTAGAAAAATGTGAAACTTTGTGTTTTTCATGTTATTAGCCATCCAGCAATGCGAAAACGTTCTCAAACCATTTTACTTTGAAAAATTGACGCTTGGCAACCATGGTAATCAAGTTCATATTATTTTCATAACATTTATTTACTTTTAGTGTTGAAAGGTTACGGTTTCAAAACGTCCGGTTTCCAAATGTCTCGGTTTCGAAATCTGGTGTTTCAATGTATGTACCTCTAGATTATAACGATTTGGATCATATCCTAATGTTAAAGCAGTTTTTTTTTTCTGGTAATGCTCATTTATTTTCTACCCACGTTCCCTATCCTCTTTTCAAACAACATTAATATACTGGTGTGACTCGGAGGCGTTCTTATCAAAACACCGAAAATTGGATTACAATAGAAAAATGTTACAGACTATCGTCATCTACCAGGTCCTCTGATAGATTTAGTCGACCCTTTTAGTCTTTTGGATTCAAAATTGGGTGTTTTGTTTGATTCTTCGAATAATCTTTAAAAAAACCAGTGTCAAGTCATTAAACAAATCTTTATTCAATTCTCATATCACTCAAAAATAAAAAACCGATAAAGCAAGGAACACAATCAAATTGAAGACCCGGCCAGATGAAGACATCTTGATTCCAAGCAAATCTCCATATTTCGAAGCTTTCGGTAACCCCAATTCGGAAGCCACCCGTTTGTCCTCCTCTGACACATCAGTGGTAAGCGGTCCGAGTATGCATCCTCCAACAATAACGATTTCTTTCCCCACAAACTTGGCAGGTAAACCATCTCCTTCTTTAATTTTTATTCTACATGTGACTTCTTTGGAGCATCCAATTTTAGTTTGTCTCCAATCGAATAAACCAAGACTGGGTTCCTTTGTTCCTTTGTAGACCTCTTCATATATTTCGTCTCCGACACTATTCCACTGCAATGCAGACAATGCAACGCCTGAAGAAGAAGAGCCCCCCGGTTTACAGTCGTAAGCTGCAGCCTTTTTCTCGAGTTCCAAGTCGTAGGTCTGAAATTAATCAAAAAGTATTGGATCTGATGGCTCAGAGCTCAAGAGCTATAGCACAGCTAATAATGGTTTTTCCTCGTAGTAGTCGTCATGCTCACATCAGACTTCTCTTAGAAAACTTACCAAATGTTGGAACACAATACCCGAGGAAGCCGTTTGGGCTCGCACACGATCCTTGTTCAGTGCATCCAGAAGTTTCTTCTGCTCATCCTTACTGAGACCTCCTTTTGTTGCCTCGACGGTGACCGAGAAAGCTGGAAATAGAAAAAGTAATTGATATTTCAAGTGAACTCCAAATATTATGAGTGGGAGGCTGCTGGGAGTGAATTGAATGTGTTGATAAACTGACCATAGACCAGTATGAAGCCGAAGAGAAGGGATGTCTTCATGAGGGAAGATGTCGTGTCAATTTAATTGAGACTGAAGTTTCTTTCTGCTTTTTGGATCTTTTATAAGGAAATTATCTAGGCTCCTCGGTCACGGTGTTCAAATGCTTGTTCTTTATTTTTCGGTGTTAATAGTTTACGGAGGAAAATTATTCTCTGAAAAAAAAATTAAGTTTGGCGAGAGGTCAGCCTGAATATTTATAAAAGTGGATGATCGATTGAAATTTTTTTCCCCGTTAGTTAAGCCTATTAAATATCGGATCCGTGGCTTGGGGTTTGGGTGAGCCGCGAAGGATCCAGATGACCTAGTCAGCCGTATATTATTTGGTTCTTGATGTAATTTTATAAAAAACTTTCATAAAAACCGCTTGAAAATCATTTCGCATATCACGTCTCCATATTTACCACCTTTTGGGATTAACGATTTTTCAATTTTATTTCGGAACACTTCATGAAAGGTTGCGAAAACATCATCTTCATGGTCAACCCAAGGAGTAGTACTCCAATTTCCATAATATCAAAAACTACGAAGCACTAAATTAAGAATCCACAGCTTTTTAATTGAATTCTTCAAAAACAGCATTATTCAATTAATATTAGACTCAAACTTTCTAATTTTTTCTGTGTACCACGTGTAAATTAGGATTTTAAAATCTTTATTCAATTCTCATCACTTGTGAATTAAGGTTTAAAAACCTTAATCAATTTTCATATCACTAAAAATAAAAGACTATGATAGCAAGGAAGACGAACAGATTGAAGACTTGTCCAGATGAAGATATCTTGAGTCCAAGCAAATCTCCATATTTACTACCTTTTGGGATTGACGATTCGGGAACTTTATTTTGTTCCTCGCCACTCATCTCATCTTCCGGACCAACATAACATGCTCCCAGCATAACCGCCTCTTTCCCAACAAACTTCTCAGGCATTTCTGGGTGTTTTTCAATTTTCTTTGTGCACTTGAATTCTTTTGAGCAACCAATTAAGTAAGCTCTCGAATCAAATAATGGACGATTTGGGTTATGCACATGTGTAACCTCTGTCCACATATCCTGTACCACACTGTTCCATTGTAACAAAACTGGAGAACCGTCTTCACACTCCAACGCGGCTACCTTTTTTTCGAGTTCAGTGTCGTAGAGCTGAAATGTTTCCTTTATAAAATTTAGATTGACTAATTCATACCATCTTTCTGAGTTTACCACCAGGTCACGTCGTCCAAAAATATTTTCAAACATTTCTTGGAATTGAAAATAGGAGGAAAATTGAATTTGCCGTTAGGTATTTGGTATTCCGGAAGTGATAATGTTCTTATGTAATTTTCATATCACATAGTATGCATTGCCACCGCGTTACTTTTCTTCGGTCATTTCATTGACCAAACTTTACGGCGTTTGGTTTCTGTGGGTTTTGCACCGAATTTTGAAATTCTTGAAGAGGAAATAAACTCGACAAAACGAATAAACCCATAATACGCCTTTAAGTACTTCTCAACACGCTGACTCCAAATACGTAATTTAATTTTGCAGAACGCTTCCCAGATATATGAGTTTTAAGTAACTTCTTGGGGAAAACTGCATTTTTCAATCAATTTGAGACGCAAATTTCCAGTTTGTTCTGTGTAATACGTGCAAGTCAAGATTTTAATATTTTTATTCAATTCTCATCACTTGTGAATTAAGGTTAAAAATCCTTAATCAATTTTCATATCACTCAAAAATAAAATACGATAATAGTAATGAAGACAATCAGATTGAAGACTCGTCCAGATGAATTTATCTCGATTCCTAGCACGTCTCCATATTTTTTACCTTTTGGGACTAACGAAAAATCTTTTTGTATTGGATCCGTCGAACCAATGATTGGCTTAATAACACATGCTCCAAGCATAACCATCTCTTTCCCAACAAATTTCTCAGGTAATTCAGGGTTTTTTACAAGTTTCTGTGTGCACTTGGTTTCTTTCGAGCAACCAATTTTTACAACTCTCGAGTCGTATAATTCAAAATTTGGGTTATCCTCATGATCAACTTCTTTCCAGAAATCATGTGCCACACTGTTCCATTGTAACCAAATTGGAGGCTTTTTGTCATTGTCACACTCGAACAAGGCAGCCTCTTTTTCGAGTTCAGTGTCGTAGGTCTGAAATTTTACATTTATATTTTGCGATTGACTAATCCATACTATCTCACCAGAGGTTTAAATGTAGCATTCACTCTTTTACGATCCTCATTTATTTCATCCAGAAGTTTCTTCTGCTCATCCTTACTAAGACCTCCTTTTGCTGCATCGACAGTGACGGAGAGTGCTGAAAACTATAAAAATAAATGTTGAATGTGTTGATAAACTCACCATAAAGCAGTATGAACCCGAAGAGAAGTGAAGTCTTCATGATGGAAGAAGTTGTGTCAAAATAATTGAGACTGAAGTTTCTTTCTGATTTTTGGATCTTTTATAAGGAAATTTCCAGCATCGCAGGTCACGTCGTCCAAATGTATATTTATCTATTTTTCGGTGTTGAAAGTTCACGGAGGAAATATGTTTTGTTCCAACATTTGGTTCATATAATGAAAATTGACGTGATAGAATTGCCATTCCCTTCGTTGGAAAATTGCTTTTAGTGAGAGTATCGCATATATTCTGAAAGCTGATGAAATTTATTTTCTAATCCTATTTTCAAATTTTTTCAAGGTACCTTTTCAGCCATGTTATTACAGGTTGAAATTAGGTCACACCTAAGTCAAAACCCCCCACTTTCCTATACGCCCTCCTTGCCGCTTCCGATCGCAGCCGCCATAGCTCAGTCGGTTAGAGCGTGGGTCTAATAAGCCCAAGGTCGCAGGTTCGACCCCTGCTGGCGGCAAACTCTTTTTTTTTCTTTTTTAACACTTGTATTTTCAGATCCGCTTCTCCATCCATGGTGATACCACATCGTCGCATCTGGAAGTCGACCCAACTTCTATCGGGGATAAGGGAGAGTATGAGTGTGTGGCGACGAATTCGAAAGGGAGTCGAGTGAAGAAGTTTTTGACCGATTATCAGTATTGATTTATATTATCTGTTTTATATCTATAATTTGCTTTTTTTGAAGTTGTAAATAAAGTAGAAACTCATGAAAATCACACAGACGGTTTCAGCGTGTCAAGACGCGTCGAATGGGTACTAGAAGAGGTACATCATGCACCTTTAAACTTGCTTACTGTAGTTTTCGTGGCGGGACCCAAATTTAACCGAATATGGGCATGATTATACTCATTCGAATTGTCATGACACGCTGAATCTAAAAATATAAAATTCCAAAATTTTGGAACAAAATGCAGCGAGATACGATAGTTTCAGTAAATTGTCAGGTTTTCGAAAAGTTTCAAAAATCTGTAACTTTGTTGGGTTTTCACATTTCAATGTGATTTATAACTTGAAATGTGTGAAATGAATTTTCAGGGTCTCACCACGAAAACTACAGTGTATGAGCTTTTAAATTTGGTTACTGTAGTTTTAGCCGTGATTATGTATATTATGTATACTCATTCGAGGCGTCTTGACAAACTCACTCTGAAAATCCATTTTTATATAGAAATTGTGCTATTTTCAGATAAACCTTCCTTTTTTATTATTCCAGTCAATTTTCTGACATTTTCCCGAAAAACTTTCAATTTCAAAAAATTTTTTTTTTAATTTTTTGAAATTTTCTCTAATTTCAGACGACTATACGATATCTCTGAAACTAATCTATAAAAATTTTTGAATTCTCCTATCTTCAGATAGCCCATGTCTTTCTTAGTGTTCCACCTAATTTTCAGTCATTTTCACTGAAAAATTTCAGAAAATTTTTTAAAACTTTTTTTTCAAATTTTTTTTCAAAATTCTGCAATTTCATTTTTTGTTGAATAATCCCTCCTAGTCAGTTTCCAAAAATAAAAGTGAGATGAGTTTTTTCTCCTTTTCCAAGTACATCCCACCCACTTCAGCCATAAAACTTGAGCTCTTCTCGACGGGAAATACGACTTTTTCCATTTCTCCCTTTCACAAAGCAGAAAAAAACACGAAATTTGTGTTTTTGAGTTTCGAGGTGCTCAATTTGTTGTTTTTTCCTTTTTTGGAAAATCTGGGGAGTCGTTTCCTATTTAGCTATATTTCCCTCATAATTCAATTAATTCTGAATATTTTAAACTTAAAACCAGGCGAAAGCCACTAAAAATAAGAATGTTAGGGATTTTCGAAAATTTTCGAAAATCCAAATTTTCACATAAACCATCATAACTCGGTCAGATTTCACATTTTCCAGAATATTCTAAAATGTTTGGATTCCGCGTGTCAAGACGCTTCGAATGAGTATAGTCATGCCTACGTAGGAAAACTCATTCAATGCGCCTTGACAAGCTTAACACGAATATTCATGCTAAATTCTATTTCAAGACCACCATTCGAAAAATTTTTGCACTTTTCAAAGTGCATCATGTTCGAGGCACCAGAGATGGCACATGAATTAAAAATTGATTAAAATTTCTGACCTCAGAGCAGGGAAAATGACTTTTTGGGATATGAAAAGTTTTTGAAAAAAATTCTAGCGGTTTAGGACCTCGTAAAAGTCTGAATTTAAAAAATCCTGTTACATACCAGAAACGCGCCGAAGGCACGCCAACCATCTACAAATTGTGAGCATTCTCAAGACCATACCTCTATAAATATCTGTTGGAAATAACAAACGCGCCGAAGGAGCGCCAGCGTACATTCAACTGATTTTCTTGTTCTACTTGTTGTTAAGCAATCATGTTTGTCAAGATATTATACAACCTTCCAAAACAAAAACGCGCCAAAGGCGCGCCCGATGTATTCAAGACATGAGCCTTCACAGATGTTTTTGAAAAAATAATTTTCTGTGGAAGTTTTTTTGTGCTCTTCCATCTCCAAATAGTCGTTCCCCCTAACTAAATTCTATCATCAACATCATGACTTTTCACTTCTCCCACTCACTCACAACCCATTTTCACATTTAGTATCAAATAAATTCACTCATAGACGGGCGGCTCTCGTATTTCCCGTCCGCCTCCTCTTTAAGAATATGTCAATTTGACGAGACGAAGAAGAAGAAGCCATTTTTTGTGTTGCTCAGATTTCTTTGTCGTTTTTAGTATGGCTTCTTCTTTATTCTTCTTATTGTTCTTCTTATTACTAAGTATCAAATATTATTGTTCATTTACTAATTTTGTATGCGTCTCTCTTCCCCCTGTACTATTTTTTTCGGAGAGGGATTTCTTTTAATATTATGAATTCATTTTTATCTGTGCATGGGAAAACCGCGCCGCACTCGCGCGGCGGCCACGCCCATTTTTTGCGACAGTGTTCAAAAATGAACGCAGCGTTAAAATGGGAGTGGGCGTGGCCGCCGCGCGAGTGCGGCGCGGTTTTCCCATGCACAGATAAAAATGAATTCATAATATGTGACCAGAAGATTTGGTGGTCATCATTAATTTATAGTGTTTATTATTATTACTTGGCTTAGACTAGACCGTTTATTATATTTTCTCGCTGCTTGGCTTTTCTATTCAAAGAATCTAAAATTCCAGCTGTTTTTCTGAGGCAGTAAGTACATTTTTCCTTATTTTTTCAGTTTTTTTCTTAGATTATAAAGGTGATGTATATTTCTCCTACAATTTCCACTAAAAATGTCTGGATATAGCTAAAAATCAAAAAGTTACAGATTTTCAATCATTACTTTTCAGACCGTCATATCGTTGTCAGATGTGCTCTTTGAGAGCTATTTCACCTTTTTCAAATTGAAGACGCGCTTTAAATGAATATAATCATGACTAGGTTTGGGTATTACCAAAGATTAACAGGTTAAAAAACATACGTGGTCAGTTTTGGGAATGATTATACTCATTTGAAAGGTCTAGACAATCGGATCCTAGAAATGTTGCTTTCATTCAGATTGTTTTATTCTCAAGATGATTGTGATTATCTACTGAATTTAACGTCAATTAAGTTGTTTATAGAAAACTCACCGGAATTTTCCAGAGTTGTACGGATTTTTGGATTCCGGATTCCGAATTCATGTTTCTCAAAATATCATTTTGAATTTCGGACACCGGAAATCAATAAAAAGAATCCCGTAAAACTATGGTGTACTCAAAAAGAGTTTCACACGTTTCTAGTTTGAACTCACAAGAAATTTGTTTACTCACGTTTTTCACACCTGTATCACATGTGGTAGCAATTACTAGCTGCCTTTAAACTTTTTATTCTCAAAATCTTCTTTTTTCCCCACTAAAAAAAACTATAAAATGTGTGTGAACAGGTGTTTGAAAGCAGCTAGGAGGCTGAAGAATAGAATTGACAATAAGACGTCATATGCACATAGAGAGAGTTGGAACATATGCCCATTCAATGGGTTCGACAAAGAATAAGAGGGTGGAGGAGGGGTGGGGGGAGGCCTATTAATAGGCAATGGGAGGGAACACTCGTGGCTTTTTTCTTGAGACAGGAATGAGAAGTTAGTCACTGAGATTTTTTGGTGAACTTTATTTTGATTTACTTCAAATGTGTTTTTGAACTTAGCTGTTACAGTCTAGGTTTGAATATATTTGCAGCCCATTCGTCTTACAACTGCGCCCCATCGCAAACGAGAGAGTATCGATGAAAGACGCAGAGGAATTTTTCCGCGCCGGCTTATTTTCGCTAATTTCCATAATTTTTTTTTTGGAAAATTGTTTTGAAAAATGGCGAGAATAGGTTAAAACTGTGAAAATCGGTGTCGACACTAGAAAAAACTCTGCGTCTCTCGCCGACACTTTTTCGTTTGCGATGGGGCACATTTGATATACGTGTGGCCTCCTATAAAAGACTTCTGGATTTTTTCCCGGATTCAGCTAGCCAACAGCTCTCAAATGAGTACAATCTTCACCTAATTCAATTTGTTCCCTAGAAATTGATCTAGAAATCACAATCCTTCAATTCTCATTTCCCTTGGTGGCCTAGAAACCAAAAACTAGGCCTTCATTCCAAGTTAGGTTCCCATCCCTGTCCAACAGATATCTATCTATATGAAAACTAATTTCCTTCTTTCCTTCCTTCTCCTTCCCTCTCATCCGATCCGATCCGAGACAAAACATAATTTTTGTCGCATTAAAATTTTATGAGCCAACATGAGGGGAGAGCAATTTCGGATATTCTTCTTGTTCTGCTTCTCCTTCATCCAATGCGTTTTCCAACATGAGTTCTTGGAAAAAAGTTTTTGAAAAAAAGAGTAATTCGCAAAACTTTATTTCTCATTCTCATTCTTTTATGAATCATGTGAGAATTGGATTTTTCTGAAATAATGAGATTTTTAGATCGTAATTATATTCATCTTTAAGGTTTTGATGAGCTGAATCTGAAAATCTAGTTTATACCAATAAGAAGGTGAAAACTGATCTGCAATTATTTTGGTTTCAACCTCACTGTCTTCAATTTTTGTCTTTTTTTGCTTTTTTCAGTCAAAATTCCAGGACTTTATTACTAAACAGCCTGTCAAATTTGGTATGAATAGCATTTGGAGCACATTTGCAGATTCCGCTAGTTGAAACGCACCAAACTCTAACTTTAAGGGGTATTCGCCTTTAGAATCGTTTCAAGACCAAAAACTTTTGAATTTGGTCTAAATTAGCCATGAATATAGCCATTCGATGCGTCTTGACTAGCTGAATATGAAAATCTTAAAATATTTCTGGTATTGTCAAACCCGACCGAGTTATGATGATTTAAGTAAACATTTGAGTTTTCTGGATTTTCGAAAATTTTCGAAAATCTGTAACTTTTTGAATTCCCACCCGAATCTGTTGATTTTTAGCTATGACTAACTCCAATTATTTCATGTTTCTGTTAAAAATCTAGTAGGCACTCTCAGACTACCCTAATGTGTGCAAAATCCGTCATATTCCACAGTAACCCCTGCTAGATGAAGATTATCATCATAACAACACTTCACTCGATGATCATTCCTTTTTTAGCATTAATCCCCTACATAAATCTCAAATATCAATGCTCACCATCATCATAACGTGACAAGTTGAAGGGCTTCTTAAGGAATCACGAATCTGTCACATTTTTTTTTCAGCAAAATACCAAAAATTGTGACATAAACACCGCCCCCTAATGACACTTCAGTGTATGCTTGCTGACTTTCAAATTTTAGGCTCCGCCCCCAAAAATCAAGAGTCAGGACTCATTTTCACTGTCAAACCCCTTGAAGCCCATGTTCACTGGGCTGCTCAGTTTTAGGGGCGGAGCCTGAAATTTGGCATTTTTCTCATTCTCATTCTTCAACTAGAAACTTTATGTGTCTATCTTCAGATTTTTTTTCTCAATTTTTGAATTTGTCATCTTTCCCAGATTTTCCCTCCTAGTATATACATACATGTCCTGATTTATGAGTCCTTGAGAATTGTCAATGGCAACCTCTCTCCGTCTTCTCTGTTACATCATTCGACTTTTTCCCCAAAAGGGTCCCCCCTCCCTTCTCCGTCATATTCTTTTGACTCTCCAAATATTATAATTGTTTCCTGAAGACAAGAAATAGGGGGGAATCACAAAGATTTGTAGTGACATATACACTTTTTTCGATATAAGTTAGCGGGGGTTGATATAAGTGTGCTTTGGACCCAAAATTTTACGATAAATGTCAAAATTGGCTCAAAAATTGCTCGAAAACTGAAATTTTTCCGTCAAAACTCAACATTTTACAATATTGATCATATTTTGAATGTAATGAAACGAAAATGTTCGAAATTAGTTCCTTACGACCGTCTTAAAGCAAATTCCCTTAAAAACTTCAAAAAAGAGGACTCCGACAGTTAGACACTCTAGCTGTCTGCGCTCTCCCCCCTCCCCTCTCTCAAGCTTTATTTTTGAACGTCTGTAACTTCTCAGGACAAACAGTTACCAAAAATTTGTCAACTACAAAAATGTATCCCTTGAAATTTACTACATTTTTGTAGTTGACAACTTTTTGTTAACATTTTTTCCTTTTGAGATACATATAAAGGCTCAAAGTAGAGACGTTGTAGCGATAGAGGGAGGGGGAGGGTGCAGAAAGTTAGAGTGTCTGGTTGTCTGCGCTCTCTTCTTTTTTCCTTAAAACGCATATGACCATGGTTAATCACTTTTTAAAGCCAATTTCCTTAAAAGAGGACTCCGACAGTTAGACACTCTAGCTGTCTGCGCTCTCCCCCTCTCTCTCCCTTTGTCTCAAAGCATGCTCATGTCTTTGGACGAATGCAACTTGCTAGGATCAAAAGCTATCAAAAAGTTGTCAACTACAAAAATGTAGCTCTTAAAATGTACTACATTTTTGTAATTGACAACGTTTTGATAGCATTAATCCGTCAAAAGTTATAACGCTTTGAAGAAAAAAAGGAGACCGCAGAGAAGCTAGACGCTCTCGTTTCTCTGCGTCTCTCCATCCTTTTTTCCCAACTTTTTTTCAATTTTTCAGGAAAAGCAGCCTATGGTGGTATATGTTGGTGATAGTGTCGAATTCTTCTCCACTTTTTCTCCTGTTCGCCCTATTCTCATTTGCATTTCTCTTGGTGACGAGTCGACCGATAATTGAGGAAAAAGATAAGACGAATCTGGATAAATTATTTGATATTCTGAATATTACCGACGATTTCGATGAAGATGAGTTGATTAGAAATGTGACAAACGAGAAGAGAGAGGAGAAAAAGCCAGTGGTAAGTAGGGAGACAGTGCAGACGGTTAGAGTGTTTTTTGTCTGCGCTCTCCCCATATTTTTTATATTTGAACGTTTGTAACTCGCTGGGTTGTAATCTTATCAAAAAGTTGTCAACTACAAAAATGTAGCTTTTGAAATTTACTACATTTTTGTAGTTGACAATTTTTTGCTAGCTATAAACGCAGTCAAGATACAACAGCTCAAACTTTTTAGATAGCTGAGAGAGCGCAGACAGTTAGACACTCTCGTTTCTCTGCGTCTCTTTATCCAATTTTTCCAGGAAAAACGCATCGACCCCTCCACATTCATCACTCTTAAAGAAAACGACTGGCGAGATGCTCACGAGGGTCGAATGATCATCTGGAGCCATGAATCCCAACATCATCCGGATTACGGTAAAACGTTCACAGACAGAGATCGACGGAAGGCGTATACTTATCGGTAAATGCGCTCTATCGCACTTTTTCAAAAATCAAAAAAATAATTTCAGCCAATCGAAATCCTCTCAACTAATGTCATTTTGTATTTTGGGGTCTGTCATCGGGTTCATACTATACACATATTTCTCACATGTGATCATGATGCGGAAGCTTAATCGAGAAAGAGAAGCGTCGAGGTTGAGGGAACTTGTACATAGGTAAGATATGTGAGAGACGCAGAGAAACGAGAGTGTCTCGCTTCTCAGCGTCTCTCTTTTCTTTAGTCCGCACTTTGAAGAGTCATAACTTCTTATTTTTCAATGCTATCAAAAAATGGTCAACTACAAAATTGTAGAGAATTTTAAGGGCTACATTTTTGTAGTTAACAACTTTTTGATAGCATGTTTTCCTTTTGAGATATAACGCATTAAAGTAAAAGGAGTGTGGTGAGAGAGGGAGGGGAGGGTGCAGACAATTAGAGTGTCTTTCCTTTTTTTCCTCAAAGGTTTTGAGTCAAAACAAATAGTAATTTCTAAAAACCTTTTGTAAATTTCAGATCCGCCCTAATCATGGCTGGTTCGGCGCACCAAAACGAGTACGACTTTTCGGAACGACGCCATTCACTTATCAATATGTTCAAAGCGTTTAAATTGTGAATGTTTATTTTGGTCATAACTTTCAATATTTTGTCTTCAAAACATCTTAATTGTAAATAAAAATTATTTTTCAATCAAAAAATGGAAAAGCAAAAAAGGAAAAAAGTTTGCCGCCAGCAGGGGTCGAACCTGCGACCTTGGGCTTATTAGACCCACGCTCTAACCGACTGAGCTATGGCGGCTGCGGCTGGGGTCGGAAAGGAGGGCGTATAGGAAAGTGAGGGTTTTGAATTAGGTGTGACCTAATTTCAAACTGTAATAACTTGGCTGAAAATGCACCTAGAAAACATTTGGAAATAGGGTTAGAATAGAAATTTTCTCAGCTTTCAGAATATATGCAATACTTTCACTTTTTATCACGTCAGTTTTTTAACCATGACAGTTCAGAAAAAAAGCACCGATCCTTATCTTTGATCAAGAAGATAGAACGCAACTTCAGTCTCAATTATTTTGACACGACTCCTTTCCTTATTGGATATGAAGTTTCTTCTGGGAGCTGTCCTCGTCCTCTTCTACGGTTAGTTTGGGCTCCTCCCAACTGTTCCAACTGTTTCAATTATTAAGCTCTCTTCGTCACGGCAATAAAAGGTGGTCTTAGTGAGGATGAGCAGAAGAAACTTCTGGATGCACTGAACAAAGATCGTCTGAGAGCCCAACAGGCTTCCAATGGTATTACATTCGAACATTTGGTAAGTTTTTAAAGGAAAGTCTGCTGGAGACATGGGGACTCCTACTACTTGGAATAATTACTATTAGCTGTGCCAAAGCTCATTGTAATTAATTTCAGACCTACGACTTGGAACTCGAGAAGAAGGCTGCAGCATTCGACTGTAAACCGGAGAGTTATTCCTCAGGCGTTTCAATAATTGCGTTGCAATGGAATAGTGTCGGGGACGAAATATACAAGGAGATCCACCAAGGAACCGTTCCCAATCTTGGTTTATACGACTGGAGACAAACTAAAATTGGATGCTCCAAGGAAGTCACATGCAGAGCGAAAATTGAAGAAGGACCTAAAGTACCTTCCAAGCTTATCGGGAAAGAGTTCGTTACTGTTGGAGGATGCATTCTCGGACCGCTTACCACTGATGTGACAGAGGAGGACAAACAAAAGGCTTCCAAATTGGGGATACCGAAAGCTACAAAATATGGAGATTTGCTTGGAATCAAGATATCGTCAGGGGAAGAAGTCAAGACATGAACACCCACGTCCTCCGGAAACTCTTTTGGGCTAGTTGCCTTTCTTGCTATTATGGTCTTTTACTTTTGAGTGATATAAGAATTGAATAAAGATATGTGAAATGAGATCCAAACAGTTTTTATGAGACCAAACAGATGACTCATTTTTAATTTAAAAAGATCCATAGAATGCTACGGTTGACTAGGTCATCTCAATACCGTCACGGCTCACCCAAACCCCAAGCCAACAGGAGGAATATTTATTTCAAAAAAAGACCTCTAGTTGCGAGCGGTGGGGGCAAGGAGGGCGTATAGGAAAGTATAGGGCGGCGATGGGAGCTAAGAGTTCAAGAAATTTTGAATTCAAGCAGTTATAGCTCCTCTGAAAATGCACCTAGACAAAATCTGAAAATTGGGCTAGATCCAAGGTTTTCTCAGCTTTCAGAAAAGATATCACACTACCAAAGTTTACTAAATGATGGGGTGTTGGGAGCTCTTGAAATGTAGGAACCAAAAACTCGTAAAAAACCTTTATTTTACAAAATAACATTTATTTCCCAGCCACTCTTCACATTAAAACCAAACAAAAGCAATCAATAGAATCCATATAATCTGAATCTTCGCACTTCCTCCCTTGACAACCTTTCTGTCGTATGGAATCTCGAAACTGCTCATCTCCTCATCTTCCTGAATCGCTGGAACATAATAAGTAGTTGATGGTGGACGAGTTGTTGGAGTTGTTGGTGGTGGTGGAGGTTCTGTTGTGGTGGGAGTTGTCGGAGTGGTCGGTGGATCAGTCGGGTGGGCACCTCTGAAAATATGCAATACGTTTTGAGAGCAAGATATCTCCTGGGGATGGATAGTTATCAAAAAGTAGTCAACTACAAAAATTTAGTAAATCTCATGAGCTACATTTTTGTAGTTGTCAATTTTTTAATGAGACTTCAAGTTCTAAAGATGTGAACACCCTAAACTTTTTCTTTAAAAAATCAACTCACCTCTCACAAATGCCAAGCAACTCACAGAACGCTTTGGTCTTGTTTTTAAAACTATGGACCGCAAGTACTTTGTTAACACCAGGTGGAGTAGTACTGTAGTCGTATCCCATTCCAAACACTGTTTCTCTGTTATTTTGCCCAACAATCACCGGAATCGAAATGCCATTCCTTTCAAGCGCTTTCTTTTGCTGAGCTGTGAGAGGCTTCGTTGCTCTTGGTTCCCATAAATATTCTCCATTTGAGTCATTAGTTAGCTGAGTTAGCTGAGAATAATAATGGGGATAAAAATTAGAAAAAATTGAAACGACTCACATTTCCCATGCTTTCTGTTAGATTCTCATGTATATTTCCCATATCTTCTGTTTTATATTTCAGCCAGCCAGTCCTATTATTTTTGAAGGTTTCATTATCTGGAAAAAACATTTAAAAATATTAGAATACAAAAAGAGTTTGCCGCCAGCAGGGGTCGAACCTGCGACCTTGGGCTTATTAGACCCACGCTCTAACCGACTGAGCTATGGCGGCTGCGATCGGAAGCGGCAAGGAGGGCGTATAGGAAAGTGGGGGTTTTGAAGAGATAGGGGGAGTTGGAGGGTTCCAGCAAAACTTCAAACTGTTATAACTCCGTCGGAAATTCCCCTAGAAAAAATCTAAAAACAGATTCAAAACGGAAATTTCCTTGACTTTCTAACCAAGTAAAATACTCCCTTGAAAAGTGAAGGGTAAACTCACCAGCCAAGCAGGCAGGCACTAGAGGAACATCTTGTTTTAGTTCGACAATAATTATTCCATTTAATGGTGTGACTGAGTTTTTACAATCTCCAAGCAAATAGTTCTGGAAGAAATACTTATTTCTCGGGGTTTAAAACTCAGAAAACCCAACTTGATCGCTGTTTATGTAACCAGTTGTGCCATTGGGAAATTGGATTGAATCATTTTGGAAATTTAAGGGGCGTCTGAAACAAAATTGAATATTATCCTATTACCGAACCTTCTAACGGACAAACTGTAATTTGGACATTCTGTGGTTATATCGACAATTTTATCGAACTGTCTATAAGAGAAGATCACGTGGCGAGTGGAGATGAGGACACCAAGACTATCGAATGAATATTTACCGTTTGGAGCTAAAGCGCCAAACCACTTTTCATCAGGATTAATTCGATTTCTGAAATATAAATATTTTTGGGGGAAGTAGCATATTTTATCTAAGGACACAGACAATAAATTCCGGCTTGAATTAATGAAATTGTAACTTTTCAGGGAGGTCTCTTACAAAAAAGTTGTCAACTACAAAAATATAGCCCAGGAAATTTTCTACACTTTTGTAGTTGACTACTTTTTGATAAACACTTTTTCTTTTGAGATATGACGCGTTAAAGTAAAGACAGTGTGGTGATAGAGGGAAGGGGAGGGTGCAGACAGTTAGCGTGTCTTGTTGTCTGCGCTCTCTACTTTTTTCCACAAAATAGTTGCATTCTCATAACCTTTTGAGGCGATTTTCTTAAAAGAGGACTCCGACGGTTAGATACGCTTGCTGTCTGCGCTCTCCCTTTCTCTCTCTCTCTCAGGGGATTTTCATGTTTTTGAACGTACATAACTCGCCAGGATCAAAAGCTATCAAAAAGTTGTTAACTACAAAAATGTAGCCCTTGAAATTCACTACATTTTTGTAGTGGTCAACTTTTTGATAGCTCTGCACCCGGCGGAGATATCATCCATAAAACTCACCTTTTTCCACACACCTTAAGACGCTTCTCGTTCTCTGCCCAACTCAATTTATTGAAATTCGGAGCGGATTGAACTGTGATGAGCATGAAGGTCAATGAAATGATAAGCAACATTTTCATATTGATATATCGAAAAGAAGCTTATTTGTTTCAAAAACTAGAACTGAGGGAATACTGAGGAGAGAGTCGTGGAAAAAGTTCCACGTCATCTTCTAGAAGAATCTTTTTGGAATCAGGGTAATGTCACGTTAATATTTAGTTTAATGTTTAATGTTAGAATAGATATTTTTGTTTTAAAAAATAGTATTGAAAAAAAAATATTTTTTGACGTTTCATTTTTTTCATGAAAAATATCATTCTTTATATAAAACGCGTGTGGTTTTTTTTTCTTCCAGACCTATTTGCTTGGAGTAAAATACCAGGCATACCATTGAATGGAATAATTATTGTCGAACTAAAACAAGATGTTCCTCTAGTGCCTGCCTTCTTGGCTGGTGAGTTTACCATTCACTTTTCAGGGGAGTATTTTACATGGTTTGAAAGCTAACAAAATATCCGTTCTGAATCTGTTTTCAGATTTTTGCTAGCTGCATTTTCAGCGGAGTTATAACAGTTTGAAGTTTTACCGGAACCCTCCAACTCCCCCTATCTCTTCAAAACCCCCACTTTCCTATACACCCTCCTTGCCGCTTCCGATCGCAGCCGCCATAGCTCAGTCGGTTAGAGCGTGGGTCTAATAAGCCCAAGGTCGCAGGTTCGACCCCTGCTGGCGGCAAACTTTTTTTTGCTTTTTTTCTTCTGTTCTCATTCGAAGCGTCTTGACGAGCTGACTCCAAAAATCTTACATGGAATGACTCCCGACTGGCTCCACAAAATTTACGAATTTATTGGCTTATTTGATAGATTCTACAGAAAAAATGACAAATCTAATAGCTTTTCCGGTGACTGGACCTAATTTTCGAGATTTTCAGATTTTTAGAAAATCAGTTTTTTTCAAAAATTTTTTTTCATCATTTTTTTTCTCAATGTTCTCCCATCTGGCGAAAAAAACAAAAACAAGTAAAAAATAGAGAATTTCATAGACTTTTCGATAGGCTATGAAAATTTTTTTGGTCATGTTCCTACTTTGACCAGACCCCCGAAAACTGAGAGTCAAAAAAAATAATTTTTTCTGTGAAGGCGTTGGACTGTTTTAAAAAGCTTTAAAAAATAGAAGAACTCATGCAAACAAATTTTTCAAAAAAAAATTTGGGGGTAATCGCGAAGAAAAAAGAAATAAATTTTGTTGAAAATTTCGGTTTTTCAAGATTTTGATGGGTATAGGAAATATGCGATTTCTTCTGTTTAAGCTTCGAAAACGTTGGTATATTTAAAGAAATTATTAACCACAAACTTTTAAAACCTGTATCAAGAAGTTTGAATGTTTTCTGATCAGTTTCCAATTCGTAGCAGAGGCTCATAAAATGCATTCTTTTGAGGTGGTGAAAATTTCAGAAGCTTACAACGTGCTTTAAACGTCAGATTAACGACTGTTGTTTTGAAAACATGCTTAAAATGAAAGATTCAACAAATTCGGACACTTTAAACAAAAATTTTAATTTTAATTTTTTTTTGAAAATTTCATAAGGGGGGACCACATGAAATTTTCATGAAAAATGAAAATTTTAAATTTTTGTTTAAAGTGTCCGAATTTGTTGAATCTTTCATTTTAAGCATGTTTTCAAAACAACAGTCGTTAATCTGACGTTTAAAGCACGTTGCAGGCTTTTGAAGTTTTCACCACCTCAAAAGAATGCATTTTTTGAGCCTCTGCTACGAATTGGAAACTGATCAGAAAACATTCAAACTTCTTGATACAGGTTTTAAAAGTTTGTGGTCATTAATTTCATTAAATATATCAACGTTTTCAAAGCTTAAACAGAAGAAATTACATGTTTCCTATAACCATCAAAATCTTGAAAAACCGAAATTTTCAACAAAATTTATTTCTTTTTTTTCGCGATTACCCCCAAATTTTTTTTTGAAAAATTTGTTTGCATGAGTTCTTTTATTTTTTGAAGTTTTTTAAAACAGTCCAACGACTTCACAGAAAAAATATTTTTTTTTGACTCTCAGTTTTCGGGGGTCTGGTCAAACTAGGAACATGACCAAAAAAATTTCCATAGCCTATCGAAAAGTCTATGAAATTCTCTATTTTTTACTTGTTTTTGCTTTTTTCGCCAGATGGGAGAACATTGAGAAAAAAAATGATGAAAAAAAAATTTTGAAAAAAAACTGATTTTCTAAAAATCTGAAAATCTCGAAAATTAGGTCCAGTCACCGGAAAAGCTATTAGATTTGTCATTTTTTCTGTAGAATCTATCAAATAAGCCAATAAATTCGTAAATTTTGTGGAGCCAGTCGGGAGTCATTCCATGTTAGTTTCATGTAGTTCTGATAAATTCCGACAAAGTTACGTCTGCTTTTCTGTCTACATGTCTGTCTGTTTGTCCGGATGTCCCTGATGTCCCAACAATAACTTTACGACGTAAAAATATTCATTTGTTCGTATTTCTCCAGCGAGAAAACAGAATGAGTGCAACCCGTATCGTGCCCAAACAAACAAATATGGATAATCCAGGAAATCGACAACCAGTACTAGTAAAACGACCATGATACACAGTAAAGGGGGCGGAGCCGCCAAAGGGGGGTGGCCTAGAAAGGGGCGGAGCTTGAGAGAAGGAATCACACGGTTTGAGAGAGAGAAATGAACCGAATTTTCTAGAAATTTTGACTAAAAATTGAAGCGAAAAAAATGAATAAACGAGGGATGAGAGAGAGAGAGAGATCACACAGATGAGAGAGAGAGAGGCAGAGAACGAGAGAATTTTTATAAATCGAAAAATGTTTTCTGGGATTCTTTGAGGTATTCAGCATGGAAGTGGGTAGGTCGATGAGGAACTCTGAAAAATTTAAAGTTGAATAATAGAGAAAAAAAAATTGGTGGAAATTTTTTTAAAATCAATTTTTCGACATCAATATGTAATTTTTGAAAAAAGTGACCAACTAGTAAATTATAGCTCTTGAAATTGTCTGTTCAACAATATAAAATTGATTAAAATAGGTTCCCAATCAAAAAAGTTAAATTTCTTCAACATTGGGAAACATTTTTAAAAATGAAAAAAAAAACAGTGATCAGAGAAAAACCTCATTTTTCAGCTAGATCTTGTTTTTCTTAATATTTAAAAAATAACATTTTTGTAGCCCTTAAAAATCCCTACAAAATCATATAAAAATCTCAAAATTTGAAAAAATTTGAAGCAAGTTACATCTGTTCAAAGATTAAGCAGAACGCGCCCAAGGCGCGCCAGCCTCACAACTTTTGAAGGCTCGTAACTCGCTTCAAACTTGTTCAAAATTTTTGGTTTTTGTACCAAAACATAGGAACTTTTAAAATCCATTGATATATTACGTATACAACAGTTTTTCAAATTTTAGACGGTATGAAAAACACGACTTTCAATTTTTTTGAAATTTTTTTTGTATTTTCGAATTTTTCAACATATTCAACCTAAAACTTACAATAGAAACATGTTTTTGATGATGATTTGTTGTAGTATTTGTAGTGGTATCACAAGTTGTCGACGACGAGTCACTCGAGACCGGCTCGTTGTGCCGGGCTCCGCCCCGTTCGCGTCCGCCGCTCCCCCGACGACGTGTCCACCGGGACCACGGAAAACTGCAACGGTTGTCGAGACGGCCGGGCACAATGTCCTCTTCGAGCCAATCGATAATTTTGCATGGCCACCACGAGTACAGGATGCTCTTGTGACGCTCCATACACATGTCCAGTTCACAGTAGGCGTGGTAGATTCTGGAAAAATCAAATTTTATGACAAGTTTTGGAATGGCCAGTCGGCTGTTGAAATTTTACGCATTTTGATTCAAAAATCTCAAAATTTGAAGAAATCTACAATGAGTTATGAGCCTTCAAAGTTTGCGTCGCAGGCGCGCCAGCCTCCACACACTTTAAACTTTGATCCTACATAACTCCCTTCAATCTTACAAGGGAACCTTTTAAGTGGTCCTTAATGCCAGTAAAAACTACCTATATAGGGTGAAAGAGCATGTTTCAAAACCTATAAATCAACTTTCAAAAGTTGCTTCCGTGACCTGTAAGTGTCTCAAATTGCCATCTGAAAATTGACCATTTTTACCATTGATTTGCTGCATTTCGCCTTCTCGCCTCCTCCAAATCCTGTCACGTTTGTAATAAACTTCGGTGACACTTTAAAAACGTGTTCGGATGGCGCAGGTGCACAGGTAAAACGCCAGCATGTCAACTATGGGGCATCAATGGGTGTGCCAATGGGCGTAGGAAGAACATGAAATGATGTCAAAAATGGCCCATTGATGACCCATCGCACGCCCATCGGCGGACAGGCATTTTTCACCCATCCGCATACCCATCGATGGCTCATCGCCCACCCATTTCATTTCCCTCCAAAATATAAAAGCTGCTTTATGAAAAAACGATTTATTTATTGAAAAAAGTTGAAAAAAAGAAAAGGGAAGGAAAACTTAATCAGAACATTTGTAGAGGGTAGACGGGAGCTCTTCGAAGAGTAGTTGTGGAGCTGCAGTGAAGGAGTAGTGGAGGAGTCGAAGTTGTTCTGAAAATACAGTATTTTGAGAGCAAATACATTTGAATAATTTTCGATAAACAAAAAATTTCAAAGACATTTATTGTCAGCGCAAAACTTGAAATTTTCTGAATTTTTTTTCCGAAAAAGCCGTCTTCAGTTGAAATTGTCTATCTTTGACAGTGTGTCATGGCAATACTGATTGTCCCATCAATAATATATTTAATGAATCATACAGTTTAATAGAAGAGCTTCATTATTACAAAAATGGAGCTCTACCTTTGTTATGTATGATTCATTAAAAATCTACTTGATGGAACAATTGGTATCACCAGGAAACACTCTCAAAGGTGGACTAACTGAAAATGACCAAACTCCATAACCTTTTGACCGGTACTGTAAATATTATGTTTGACCAAACTTTACTTCAAAAAAGTCCAAATTCTTGAGACGCCATCATCAAGTACTGAATATTTTGAAAATCTGAACTCACGATGTTTTCTTAACTCAAAAGCGTCTTAAAGTGGTCGATCCTTGCCAACACTTATCAGTGAATTGTTCACTTTTTTCCTCTCGATTTGTTTCTGAAAATTAATTCAATCATGAAAGTTGAAAATATGAATAAGAAAAACAAAATAATGATAAAATAGAGTAAAATAACGACAAAGTGAAAAGAAGAACAGAATGCCAACGCTGCAAACCACGCGTTCTGGTTTACGATGGTCCATCGATGACCCATTCGTGACTCATCGAGAAAGAATTTTTCCCCAAAAATCAAGTTTACGCCAATGTGTTAACAATGGGTCATCGATGGATATCCAGATGGGCCATTTATGATACATTTTTCACCCATCGGGACTTCGTCCATTTTTGACGCATCGGTACCGATGGGTGAGTGAATGCGTCAAATATGGGGCATCGATGGGCCATATTTCGCCCATATAGCACTTTAGCCATCGATGGCCCATTCATGACTCCCTGGCGTTTTACCTGTGTGGTTAGCGTCTAGGTGGAGAAAAATTTTGGGCTGGTTCGACCCCTTCGCCATTTTTTTTCTTTTTTTTTGTTTGATTTCTTTTTTTCCAGCTTTTTTCAATGTTTTTTGGAAGCTATCATAAAAGTCTTTTTGTACCACCATCAACGTGATTTCCTTCTGAATCCCTTTCAATTGATGATTATAAGAGAGATCTGCCGGTTGACAGACGGAGGTGCCGCCAAACTTTTATGATAGCTTCCAAAAAACATTGAAAAAAGCTGGAAAAAAAGAAATCAAACAAAAAAAAAGAAAAAAAATGGCGAAGGGGTCGAACCAGCCCAAAATTTTTCTCCACCTAGACGCTAACCACCTGCGCCATCCGAACACGTTTTTAAAGTGTCACCGAAGTTTATTACAAACGTGACAGGATTTGGAGGAGGCGAGAAGGCGAAATGCAGCAAATCAATGGTAAAAATGGTCAATTTTCAGATGGCAATTTGAGACACTTACAGGTCACGGAAGCAACTTTTGAAAGTTGATTTATAGGTTTTGAAACATGCTCTTTCACCCTATATAGGTAGTTTTTACTGGCATTAAGGACCACTTAAAAGGTTCCCTTGTTAGTCTATTTTTTTGATTTTTATATAAAAATGTAGCTCTTAAATTGCACTACAAGATAATATAAAAATCTTAAGCTTATGTAAAAATTGAGCTATGTTACACTACTTTCAACTTTCAACTCAAACACGCCAGATCCAACCTCGGCTAACTTTGACTCTTTGCAACTTTTTCCGTTTTTACTCAAATTTTTTGGTTTTTATATCAAAATGTAGCTATTGAAATTTTCTACAAAATGATATAAAAATCTCCAAAATTCCGCTCAAACGCGCCGCAGGCGCGCCAGACTCCAAGGTCGGCCAATTTTGATCCACTGCAACTCCCCTCAATTTCTTTCAATTTTTTTGATTTTTTTAATCAAAATGTAGGAAATGTCAAGGGCTTGAAGATATGAAAAACAAATATACATTTTAACAAGAAAAACATTTTGCTTCTTTCAAATACGAACCTGAACACCATATTGCTCAACCAGTAGGCGATGATCACGTCGATGGTGTAGTGCGTTCGCGAGATGATCATACAAATCATTCCGATGAAACACGACAAGTGAGCCAACCATTGAAGAGGTTTGATGGATTTCGGGAGGTAGTAGGCGACCGCCAGGGAGCACGTCACCATGACGAGTGTGTGTCCCGAGAATAAGAGGTCACCGCATAGCATTTGGTCTTTGCTCTGGAAATGGGAAATTTTAGAAAATGACTAATATGTAGGTTTTGTTGCTCTTGAAATTCTCTACAATTTGGTGTAAAAACCAAAATATTTGAGCTAAATCCAAGGAAGTTACGCGTCTTCAAAGTAATGAGTCTGGCGCGCCTGCGACGCGTTCAACTCAAACTTTGGAAATCCGTAACTCCCTGTAAATTTTTTCAAATTTTTTGATTTTTATATAAATTTGTAGATAATTTAACGATCGTTTACATCAATTAAAAATAAAAATATCTCACCTGAAACCCGATTCGTATCGTCTGCTCGAAAAGGCGTCCAAAGAAAATCGATGCTTTCGACTCGACTTGTTCGCGACACCGTCCCTGGTTGTCAGTATATCCGGATGGTAGTTGAGTGGCGGCTAGGGTGATGGACCGCATTGCGTAGAGTGTCGCAGCACAGAAGATCACTCGTTTCAGCACTGTCGTCCGGTGTTTGTGGATGACGAGTAGGCCGCCGAGAAGGACGATGCAGAGGGCCACGCATGCGTCACCTGGAAACTTTTTTTAACATTATATTATTTTATAGATTACAAAATTGTCTATGATTTGATATAAAAATCATAAAATTTTGTTAAATTACAGCAGAGTTACGCTCCCTTGCTCCCCTGCGCACCGTCTCTTAACTTTGACGTCCCACAACTCCTCGCTATTCTACCCAAATTTTGTAATTTTTATATAACCTTGTAGCGCTTAAAATTTTCTATAAAAATGTTTTTGAAACACATAGTTAAGTTATAATTGAAAAAAGTAAAACACTTTCAAAGTTAGATAGCTCTAGTTAGATAAAGGCCAGCTTTGCAAGCTCACAACTTTCTTCAAACCGGCTCAATTTTGATGAAAGTTATATATTTTTGGAGCCCTTAAAGGTTTCTACCAATTCATGTAAAAAACAATCGAGTGTTGTCAAGCCTAAATAAAGTTACCCCGGTATAAAAGCCCCTCTGGCGCGCTCTACGTCTTTGAGTGGTCGAACTTTGCAAGTGCGCAACTTCTCGGTAAATAATCCAACTTTTAAAAAACTTATATATTCTTGTAGCCCTTAAAATTTTGTACAAAAATATACAAATAAAATTGAATCAAAATTGAACCAAGCTACACCCTTTCAAAGCGCCCAAGGTGCGCCAGACAGGGCCCCAAAAGTGGGGAAGGTGTAACTCTCCTCATATACTACGGAATGTTTTGGTTTTTATACCAAAAAATGTATATCTAATAGTGCTTTAAATTTCCCACATTTTGCTATAAAGACCACTGAAATCGGTTGGAATTGAGACAAGAGATTACGTTGCTGCAAAGTTTAGCAAAAAGCGCGCCGAAGGCGCGCCAGACTTGCGGGTGGCTTGATTTTGGAACGATGCAACTCTGTTCAATTTCAACCGATTTTTTTGTTTTTATACCAAAATGTAGGAAAATTTAAGGGCTACATTTTTGTTCAACACTTTTATCAAAAAATTCAGATTTTTGGCTCTTTTTTAGATTTTCAAATCTTTTTCATACAATTTTCATATTTTATGTGCACTACTCACCTAATGACGACGCCCACCGCTGCTCTCCAACCAAACTGAATACCACATCGGGAAGTGGCTGCCTCGGCACATAATCGTGTGTGTACGCTATCACCGCCCAATTCGAAATTCCGGCAATCAGAAGAAAACAACCGAGAAAGAGACATTTCAGCCATTGAGGACCCCGTCGACTGCCGCCGCCGCCACTCTCCGTATCCTCCGTGTCTTCTGGGGCTCCACGAGCACTGATCACTGTCGAGAGGCCGCCGCCGCCTCCTTTGCTCCCGGAGCCCATACTTGTGATACTTTGATGGTGACAGCCTCCTCCGCCGATACCGTTGCTGTGATTGATGTTTGTGTGGTGTTGACGTTCCTCGTCACCGCACAACGAGTCGTCGGTCTGCAACAATAAAATTTTGAAAAAAAAAAGTTTTTCGAAAAAAATTTTCCAACTGAAATTTCAGCATTTTAATTAATTTTTTCTAATTTTTAATATGATATTTTTGTAGCCCTCACAATTTCCTACATCTTAGTATAAAAACCAAAAAGATAGGTTGGAATCGAAGTGAGTTACACCCTTTCAAAGTCAGACCTCTTGCGAGGCTGGCGCACCTTCGGCGCGCTTTTTTGCTAAACTTTGCAGCAACGTAACTTTCTTCAATTCTAAACCGATTTTTGTGATTTTTATACCAAAATGTGGAAAATTTAAAGCACTATAAGGCATAACATAACACAAAAGTGGAAAACTTGATTCACCCGGAAAAAATTTAGTTTTTCTAAAGCTCATGGTTTTTTTCCAAAATTTCACTTTTTCATGATTTTTTTCATGCGATTTTTCAGTTTTTATCTTTTTTTTCTAGATTTTTTCAATCTTATTTTTCACCTCAATAGAATATTGAAAACTTCTTGGTACTATTTCGCAAAACTCCACTGTTTTCACCATGAGAGGGAGGGGATGGTGTGGGGGACCCTAAAACGAGAGGAAATTTTTTTTTGATTTTTGACCATGGTGATTACGGTATGAATATGATACGGTAGATACGAAAAAAGATGGAACAAGACGAGAAAAATAAGAAAATTGAGAAAAACGGGATTTCGATAGATGGAAATCAAACAAAAACATCGAAAAGGTCTGGTGGCCTCGGAATCCAAAACTCGGCCATCAAACCAAAATATTCAGAATCAGCTTGTCAAGACGCTTCAAATAAGTATAATCATGCCCTAGTTTGCTTCCATTTGGGTCTCACCACGAAAACTACAGTACCCCTTTCCCAGTTTAAAGGCGCATACCGTAATTTTCTAAACCCCCGTATTGATAATACTCATTCGATGCGTCTCGACGAGCTGAATCTAATGGTGATAGTTTCTGTAAAAAACTGTTAAAAATAACGAAATTTCAAATTTACCGTATGAATACAAGGTCTCACGACGAAAACCACGGGCGAAAGTCAATCTAGCTTAAAATACGTCATGGTTATAGTCATTCGACGCGTCTCGACTTGCTGAACTCAAAAATTACAGTTTCAAGCAAGATATATCATGTTAGAGAGGGGTAACATCCAAAGAACCCGAAAACTTCGAGAGAGAAAACAAAAAGTACTATGAACTCTCTCTGTCCAAAATAGCAAAAAATCACTATTTTTCCGTAAAATGACGGAGAAAAATCTCAAACGAATATATTTTTACTTCAAGACTCCATGGCTACTCCCGATTTAAGGGGCGGGGGTATCTAGGAAGCACAAAACACGAAAATCAAAAAATCGGTAAGCCAAAAGAAGCGAAGAGCTCTTGAGATCTTCTGAGAGAAAAGGGATAGAATAAGGGAAGAGTGATTAATGCAGAAGACGGGAAAGGGAAAAAGGAGACACTAAGAAAAAACTACTTCCGTCTTCTACTACTTCTTTTTTTGTTGACTTTTCATTTACAAAGATCTCTAATTTTTCAGATTCTGGAGAATGGAAAGGGGTTTTGAGAAGGTACATCAAACTTTTTATAACATATTTTGGCATGGCTAATTAGCTGTTTTAATTTTGCGCATTTTGATATAAAAATCGTAAAATTTGAAGGAATTCACAGGGTGTTACAAGCCTCCAAAGTTTGCACCTACGGCGCGCCAGCCTTCACACATTTCAAACTTCGTGCCTGCATAACTCCCTTCAATCTTACTCAATTTATTTGATGTTTAAACAAAACTGCAGCCCTCAAAATTTTTTACGATTTGGTATAAAAACCAAAAAAATCGGTTGCAATTGAAGTGAATTACACCCTTTCAAAGGCAGGTCTCCCGCTCGTCTGGCTTGCCTTTGGCGCGCTTTTTGCTAAACTTTGCTGTAACGTAACTTGCTTCCATTTCAACCGATTTTGGTGGTTTTTACACCAAAATGTAGAACATTCAAAGCACTATAAGATGAAATAAATTTAAAATTGAAAAACCTGACTAACCAGAAAAAATTTTGTTTTTCTGAAGCTCTTCGTTTTTTTTCAAAAATGTCACATTTTTCATGATTTTTTCTTGTGATTTTTTAGTTTCAAACATTTTAATTTTTATATCAAACTGTAGCTCTTGAAAATTCCTACAAATTATTATAAAAATCACAAAAATCGGTGAAGATTGAAGAAAGTCACGCTTTCTCAAAGTTCCTGCTGGTACGCGCCGCAGGCGCGCCAGACTCCAAGCATACTTATACTTTTCTGAAAGCTCTCAACGAGCGGAATTCGAAAATTTCACTTGTTTTTCAAAATTATGCTAACCAAGACCAAAAAAACTACATGTAAATAGACTCCGAGTGTATAAACACCAAAAACCAGGCATAAATAGTAAATACACTGGAAATGATATAGAAAAAAACGAGGGAGAGGGGGGGGGGGAATAATAGGAGGGAGAGAGTAGAAGGTGGGTGGTGGGCTCTCCCGGATGGAGCAATAAACATCACGTTTTTGTTCTGTTGTTAGTGTGTGTGTGAAAATGAACGAGAAAAAAATGAAAAAAAGTTGGAAGGATGAGGAAGATAATAAAATGAAAAGGTGAAAATTGGGGTTTTTGTTATGATTTTCAGCAATTTCAGCGAATATTTTATTTTCTAATGTTTTCGGTTAATTTTGGTGAAAACTTGTAAAAATCGTTTAAAAATCCGGAACTTTTAAAATTAAAAAAAAAGGAAATAAATTAAATTTTTCCAACTAAAATTTAATTACTGTTATCAAATTTTTTACATTTTCAATTAAAACATTTTTGTAGTTGTTAAAATTTCCTACAATTTGTTACAAAAACCAAAAAAATCGGTTGGAATTGAAGTGAGTTACACCCTTTCAAAGTCAGACCTCCCTCGAGGCTGGCGCGCCTTCGGCGCGCTTTTTGCTAAACTTTGCAGTAACGTAACTTGCTTCCATTTCAACCGATTTTTGTGATTTTTATACCAATTTGTAGGAAATTTTAAGCACTTTAACTTATGATATAAAAAGTGGAACATTTCTTTTTTTTAATCAAATTTCCGTTTAAAAACCTAGAAAGACTACTGTATTCTAGTGCGAAATATAATTTTTAAAAATGAATGTGTGGGAGACAATGCCGGCTGAAAAACATAACTTGCTCCAATTGTGGTCAACCAAGACCAAGTTTGAACGTTCAATAAAAAAAGATAAACAACTAAATAAAGTTTTAATCAAATTTTCCGATTGTTGGTCATTGATTTTCAGAGAGAAATTTTTTTTTAAACAGGAAAAAACAACAAAAAGTTGTGATTATTCGGATTCTCCATCAGAAAACATGAATCTAATTCAATTCTTTCATTTTTCGGTCACTAGAAACTACTTCATCAAATATTCATTAAATTCTACTATTGCTACGAGGAAATTTCTTGAAATTTCTAGAATTTAATTATAAACGGGGGGAGAGTAAGAAGAACTATCCAGAGAGAGCGGCGAATTACAGAGTCTGGGGCACCTCTGGGCGCGTTTCTGACATTTTTAAAGTCGTCTTCATTTCAATGTCTAGAACCGTAGTAGGATACACCAGTTTCCAGTGTCTGGCGCGCCTTGGGGCGCGTTCTTCCAAAATAACCTCAAGAAGCACTTTTCCTGTAGAGTCAGTGTTGAAAATACATGTTTTCGTTGTCAAAAAACGTTTAAAATTGTATCAAAAAGTTGAATAAATTGGTAAAACAGTTCCACCACTGTGATAGATAGAGAGACCCAGAGAAAGAGTGAAAAGAGAGAGAATGAGAGAAATAGAGAGAAATAGAGAGATAGAGAGAGAATCATTCAGATGGACACAACACAAGGGGGGAATGGGAAATCGGGCGGGGAAATGGGAGAGAAAATTGGGCACTCTTTTCTCTCGGGAAGAGAGAAGAGAGCGCTCTCTCCTCACTCTTTTCATCTATGAGAGTGAGAGATAGTACAGAAAATCGAGAGAGTGGCGAGAGAAAGAGAGAGAGAAAAATGTGGGACCACTCTGAGAGTGTTTGGTGTTGGTGGGGTTTGGTGGGTCGTAAAGAACTCGGAAGTCGCGGGGAGAATAGCCGTGGGAACTTCTTATTCTCTAGAGTGAAGGAGGAGAGTGCGTCAGAGGCGCGCCAGAATTTTCAGAGACATTCGAAAATTTGGATGAATTCGAATATCCAAAAAAAATTTTAATAGAACTTTAATCTTTTCGTGCTAATTTGAATGAAAATGGTGTTCGAATTCTGAAAAATAGTGGAATTCATCATAATATCCTTAAAAACCCAGAATTTTTAAAAGCTTCAGAAAAAACTGAATTTTATCTGGGTTAATCAAATTTTTCAATTTTGAATTAAATCAAATATTGTAGTCCTTAAAATTTCCTACATTTTGCCAAAAAAATCACAAAAATCGGTTAAAATGGAAGCAAGTTACGTTACTGCAAAGTTTAGCAATAAGCGCGCCAAAGGCACGCCAGACTTGCGGGTGGCTTGACTTTGGAACGATGCAACTCTCTTCAATTTCAACCGATTTTTTTGATTTTTATACCAAAATGTAGGAACAGTTAAGTACTATAAATGTGCCAACTGTCATAAATAACAAAAATTTGATAAAAATGGTGAAATTTGAGTTGGAAAAAAGAAAAATTTTCAACAACAAAAAAATGTTCCCAATTTTTTCCGATTTTCAAAGATAATGATTTTTACAAGTCTTCACCAAAATTAATCAAGAAAAAATATCAAAATTCTGTTAAAAACCATGAAGAAACAACTGAAATTCATGAATTTTAAGTGCTAGGCAGAAAACGCGCCCAACGGCGCGCCAGCCACATAAAAAATTGGTCGATAAACGGAAATAAAGGACCCTAAACTCAAATTTCTTATCAAAAAAATCGCAAACTTTTTTCTCCTAACACAGTGGAACACCCGCCAAGAGAAGGTAGGACCTTCCCAAAAATAAACGCGTCAAAGGCACGCCAGACTTCAAGATTTATAGTCAAAATGAGTGCTCAAAGTCTCAAATTTCACACCTAGAAACAAGTGAGTCTCTAGTTTGATATGGAATTTTCATTTAAGGGGACGGATTTTGTGTGGTGGGAAGCCATTCGAGACAGGAAATTGAAAAACACAAAAACATTTCAGGGGGGAGGAAGCCAAGTGCAATTTCCGAAGGCTTTCAAACTGATATGATTGTTTCTCATTGTATGACTCCCAAAGAAAAAACACTGCAAAAAAAATGGAGAGAGAAAGGGAGAGCATGATTTGTGCTCATTTTGGTCCCCCTCCGAAAAAAACCGAAAAACCAAGAAACAAAAACGTGAATCACCATGGAAATCGAGTGGACACACACACACACACATGACTTCAAGGGTTCCCACGATGTAAGAAACTCTAAGAAACAAAAAAAATGTTTGAAATAGAAATGTAATGAGTCGGAGCACAAAACATGGAAAAGTCACGGAACAACCTCATGTTGTTGTTGTAGTTGCGAACTTTTAATCTCGTGAAAGGTCAAAACTGAAAATTTCAGAAATTGGAATGACCCGTAGCAGAGTTGCATGGAATTCCGACTTCCGAGTTCCGGATAAGAAATTTCACTTCCGACTTCCGGATTCCGAGTTCCGGATAACAAAAATCACTTCTGACTTCCCGATAAGGAATTTTATTTCCGACTTCCGTCATTCCATAACTGTGGAATTTCCGAAAAGTAAATTTCGCAGAAATACGTGGAAAAACGGTCTAAAAGGCGAGAAAATTGGCTTTATTTCCTAATTTTCCACTGATTTTCGGCAATTTTATGACTTTTCTCTTGGAGTTTTTGAATATTTGCAAATAAATCTAATTCCGACTTCCGACTTCCGACTTCCGGATAAGAAATTTTCACTTCCATGCAACCCTGGTACGTACACGTCTCCATATCCCACCAAGCAACTCAAAAATTCCTCTCTTTTCGAAAAAATCACACAAAAAGTCCAAAAAACACGAATTTTCAATTTGTAAGCCCGCAAAGAAAAAGAATGCGTCAGAATATTTTTGGGAAACAAAAAAAAATTTTGCGGCCCCCTTCTGGAAAAGAAGTATGGCTCAAAAGAACACAAGAAAAAGGACACTTATGGCATAGAACCCCCTTAGACCCTCATTGACATACATAAATAAGTCAAAAAAGAGTGCAGCTGAACAAAGAAATATATATTTTTGAGTGTAGACAGTGTAGAAAAATGTTTCACTATAAAAAATTCCAATTATTTGACACAATTTGAGCTAAAAACCGCTCAAAACTGTCTAGTCTAGTCACTTATGAGCATAAGTGATGAGGTGTCAAAGAAGACTTATGATATCACAGAATGATCTGGTATAGGAAGGGAAGAAGGGTCACCTATGTTTGTACAGTGGAGCTTATCTGCATATCGATTTTGAATTTTCCCTCTAAAAATGAGTTGTTTGAACTTGTACTTATACAGTACCGGGCAAAAAGGTATCAACTTTGGCTGTTTTCAGTGGAAAATGACCAACTTTGAGAGTGTGCCATAGAAATTCTGAACGTCACACCAAGAAAATTTTTAATGGATCATATAGATTGAACGTAGAGCTCCACTTTTGTAGTTGACAACTTTTTTGTGCGGACACTCCCTAGAGAGTTATGGTCATTTTATAACGACAGCTCAAAAATCGCACTGATTTGCACTGAAATTGGTCGATTTGAGGAGAAATGTAACTTGCTAGGGAGTGTCCGTATAAAAAAGTTGTCAACTACAAAAATGAAGCTCTACTTTAGATCTCTAAGATTTATTAGTAATCTTCTTGAGAGGTCAGTCAGAATTACCATGGCACACCCTCAAAGTTGACAATTTTTAACTAAAAACTGCTCCTGTCTCATTCTTTATGGCCAGTACTTAGAGATAAGAGAGTATGAACACTTTTAAACATAAACTTCCTGTTGAAAAGTGTAATCATTTTTTTACTGGGCACGTTATTTCCATTTCTCAGTGTAAATTTCAACTTGCTGAAATCGAGAGCCATTTGTTCAAAACTCCATAACCGCACAAAAAAGAAACCACTTTTCCCAAAAAAAGAATACATTCATTCATAAAAAGAGAGCACACCACTTGTCTCCAATTGAGAGGGGACTCTTCACATTCCCATACACATAAATCAAATGGAATGCAATTGAGAAACAGAGAGAGAGGGCTCTTTTTATGAATGAGGGGACATGAGAATGACATATTCTCTTGCAAATTGAAAACGTGTGTGTGTGTGTGTGTGTGTACTTGACAACATGGTAAATGGTTTCGAATAGAATTTGGAGCAGGAAAATGCTCGCGACAGTCAAAAAACTGACCAAAAATAAGAGGAAACTGGCATAAATCGGGTCAAAAAAGTCTCGATTAAGCTGCGTATCGAAATGTCACAACGAAACAGCAAATTGAAAAAAAAAACTGAACGTTGAATTACCTTGTGGAAAATGACTACATACTTGACATAAAGAATGCGACACTTGCAGTTTTTAGTTGAAAATGATCAAACTTTGTGACTATGACACGGCTTCCCTGATAGTCTTACAATATTGATTGTTTATGAAATGTATAGATCACAAATACAGCTTCATTTTTGTAGTAGACAACTTTTTTCTACGGGCACATCCTAATAAGTTATCAATCGTCAAAGAATTTTCTCGAAATTGTTGCCATTTTTCAGTGTTAAAAAGAGAGATTTTTGAGCTGTTATACATTGACTGCCTGTAACTTCTTAGGATGTGCCCGTACAAAAAATTTGTCTACTACAAAAATGAAGCTCTATTTGTGATCTATACACTCCATAAACAATCAATATTATGAGACTATCTGGGAGGCCGTCTCACAGGCACAAAGTTTGATCATTTTCAATTAAAAACTGCAAGTGGCGCATTCTTTATGTCAAGTACTGCAGCTTCTGTAGAGCTAAAAATTTGCTATAAGACTGTAGGAATAAACTTTAAAATTGTGAATATAACATAAAAAGAATATGAGCTTTGAAAAAAGAAAATGAGGAACCATTCAGACTAAACTTCACTTCAAAAAACAAAATAACTCACTCTTCTTTTCCTAATCTAATCATTCCATCTCTTCTATCAAACAAAACAAAACACCTGTCTTCTTCATCTTTCCTCTTATGTTGTATGTGTTCAATTGATTAGAAGGAAGTGAACACAGAGACGTTCATCAGTTGTTGGTCAGAGATGAAGGACACCGATGGATTTTTGATAGAAGCAAGACTAAAATTAGCAATGGAACATTTTAAGCACTGGTCATCAGAGCTGAGCGGAGGTCCTTTAAAGGAGCATAACTTTTTTCTTATTGTTTGCATAATTTTGATATTCATACAAAAATGTAGAAAATTTCAAGAGCTACATTTTATCAGTTGGCGGTTTGCTTTCATAATTTGATCAAAGTGATTAAAATTGCAGGTTTTGTTTCGATTTAATTGAACATTGATGATAAACACACTCTAACATAAGTGACTATGATGATAAGGGGAAATTGATAAATCAGAACGGAGAACACATAGAAAGTATAAATAGAGAAAGAGAAACGAAAAGATAGCTGGAGGAAGAAAAAAACGAAATATAAAAAACAGTGTAATAATTACATCAGTACTCCTTATGACTGTCCTCCATTTTTTCTCCTTTTTTACAACAATTGGTATTTAGAAAAGACAATTGGGGGACAGTCATTCACACAGTCTACTCAAATAATCAATCAAAACACACACAAAATACACTTTTTTATTGAGTTAGGAGGTTCTTGACCCTGTGAGACAAAAAATCCTAGTTTTATTATACAAAAACTGTCAGATCTCGGTAATTTTAGCTTCAAATTGAATATAAACAAGAAAATTGGATTCAGCTCGTCAAGACGCTCCAAATGAGTGTAATCATGACTAGACTTGTGTCTCACCACGAAAATCTACGGGGTATGCGCCTTTAAAATGTGGAATTTCGTGGTGAGACCCCCAAAACCTATGCATGATTATACTCATTCGAAGCGTCTTGGTGATCTGAATTCAAAAATTCAACTCAAAATCAAAATGGAGCAAAACCAGTCGAGATATGATGTCGTTTCAAGTAAGTTTCGATTTTCGAAAAGTTGGAAATAGAAAGTTTTTAAGACAAATCGAAATTAAAAAGTTTTTTTTTTCAAAAGTCTGTAACTTTGCGAGTTTTTCAACAAAACCGACGGTTTATGGCTTAAAATCACTGGATTTTTCGTAGAAACTAATCTCACCACGTCTCACCACGGAAACCACATGATTATAGTCATTCGACGCGTCTCAACTTGCTGAATTCAAAAATTACAGTTTCAGACAAGGTAGAGAAGCAAAAAATCCGAAAATCCAACAAAAACTGAAAAAGTGAAAGTGAAAACAAAAAGTACTATGAACTTTCTCTCTATTCAATAGAGATACATATATCCAATATCTTTCTTTCTCACGGGGCCAACCGACTGGCATGAGGGGATAAGAAGAGATATGAGAAAGAGAAGGGATCGGATGGATGTGTGAAATAACAACAGAAGTGAGAGAGAGAGTGAGAGAGTGTGTAGATCACAAGAGACACGCCAGACACACAACTTTCGACAAAATGATGATGGATTGGGGGGCAGGAAACTTATCATCTGTTGATTGATCCAATCATTTTTAGTTTTTTTTTTTAAATTTTTTTTTTCGAAAAACAATTTGAAAATTTTGCTGACCCAAATTAATTCAAATTGTTTCAAAATTTGATGAAATTGATAACGACAGGATCGGCGGCAGAGAACAAAGGGATCTCCAGTCTCTAGAAAGGGAAAGCGCGTCAACGGCGCGCCAGGTGAATAGTTTTTTTTGTCTAGAAATTAAAGGCGTATTGTGGTCTGTTGTGATGTTTTCATATAATAATGTATGAGTTTCGGCGAGTTCATTTTCATACTTCAAGAATTTTTTAATTCGGTCCACAACCCGCTGAGAGCGAGCGCAGAAAAGTTTGGTCATTGAAAGGGTCGCAGAAAATTGGGGGCCGTGGCCTAGAAATTCAACTTCGAAAAAGTTTATTTTTTGAATTTTGACGGTATTTTCGATTATTTTTGTTGTATTTCTTCAATAATTTCGATAGAAAACGGCAAATATTGATAGAAAAACACTAAAAACTATAGAAAATAACGCCAGAAATAGCAGAATACTGAAAAAACAACTTTACCGAAGTAAAATTTCTAGAAAATTCTGCTGGCCAAACTTTCCGTTGGTTTTTTTCAGTATTCTGCTATTTCTGGCGTTATTTTCTATAGTTTTTAGTGTTTTTCTATCAATATTTGCCGTTTTCTATCGAAATTATTGAAGAAATACAACAAAAATAATCGAAAATACCGTCAAAATTCAAAAAATAAACTTTTTCGAAGTTGAATTTCTAGGCCACGGCCCCCAATTTTCTGCGACCCTTTCAATGACCAAACTTTTCTTCGCTCGCTCTCAGCGGGTTGTGGACCGAATTAAAAAATTCTTGAACTATGAAAATGAACTCGCCGAAACTCATACATTATTATATGAAAACATCACAACAGACCACAATACGCCTTTAAAAAGGAGACATTTTCATGGAAAATTCAAAACATTTGGAACATTTTGAGCTAAAAATCAGTGAAAAATGTTGGAAATTGATGAAGTAAAAAATTTTTCGAAACTTTTCGAAAATCTCATTACCACAAAATGAGCTGTAATTATGTCAGTTTTGATCCATGTAAAATTTCACTAATATTTTCAGATTCAGCTTGTCAAGACGCTTCAAATGAGTATAATCATAGCCTATTTTGGAAAATTTTGGAAAATTTTGGAAAATTTTTGATTTTTGAAGTTTTCAGACTCGTGCGTCTTTAAGTGGGTAAGACCGTATTTAAGGTTAGGGTTTTTATTTTTATAAAAAGTAGAGGTCACCAGGAGTATTTTAAGACAAAATCCATCAATTTTAGATAAAAACTCAAAAAGTTACAGATTTTCGAAACTTATCGAAAACCCAGGTTTTACAAAAACTGTCATATCTCGGTAATTTCTGGTCCAAATCGAAAACCGACTAGACATCTGGATTCAGGACGTCAAGACGCTTCAAATGAGTATAATCATGGCGGGGTTCAAAATTTTTTGAAAATTTTTCAAAAAATGGGTCTCGCCACGATTTTTAAATTTTCAAGGCGCAAAGACCTAGTAAGTTACCAAAAGCATAAAAAATCTATGATCAAATAACTGGAACACTAATATTGCTCCAGATTTGATCTGGTTTTTATACTGAAATTTTTTTGAGCTTCAAAAAAAAATTTGGTCATACTAAAAACATCCTGATTAAATATGTAATAAATCGGAATAGAAGGTGTTCAGTATACACTTCCGGTTGGATTCAATTTTTGGTTGAAAAATTAGAAAAAACTGATCGGAAATCACTAAATTAATGATTTCTGCAAATGCGCTCTACTGCTAATTTTGGGGAAACGCTTGTAACTTTTTGAGTTTTTAAGGTACACACATGATTTTAAACTCAAATGGAAACTGAAATTTAGAGCTATAAAACTAATAGAAACATTTTTGAAACATCACAGTAAGATGCGGCAACCGCGCTCCAAAGACAATCAAATTGAAATCCCCGTAACTTTGGCTGGGCTGCACCGAATTTGGATATTTTTAGCTTAAATAAGTCAGGGAAACCTCCATTATAAGTAAACCGTATGAAAATATCAAAATTTTGAATAAAAAACTGCGAAAAACCCAAAAAACTCCAAAAACCAGTGAAAACATCGAAAACCATACTGTAACGTCACTATTCAACCACAAAATCACGAAAAAATTTCCATAAGTCTCATCGAGTAACTACACAATGAAAAAAAACAAGAAAAATCTATAGATAGTACATATGATCGGGTAGTAGTTGGTAGGAGGGAACTAGGCGGATTAAAAAGTGAATCAGTCATAGAAAGAAAAACAGGAGAAGAATACGTAATAGTAGCCACTGGGAGAAGAAAAAAATACATATATGAATCCGACGGAATTAGAAAACCTTATTCAGGACAAAAACCAGAATTTTGAATTTCCCGCCCGACCGATTATAGCTTCTCCTTCCCCTCCCGAGGTGGAGAAGGCGCGGCCGCCCTCGCTTTTATCTACACCCTCCGCCCAGACGCCGAGTTGTGGCCTGGTGGCGCAGGCGGTAGCGCGTACAGTTTTGGATCCGGAAGGGGGCATGGGTTCAGTTCCCACCGGTGGTTTTATCTTTTCTTTTTTTTTTGCTTCTTGTGTAAAGATAAATTTCCATGTTTCCTATCGGTTTTTCCACTTTTTTAAACCTAAAAACCCATTCTAAGCATAGAAAACTCACCGTAATAGTGTCAGCCATGAGTAGAACCGTGTTACTTGTCGCCGACTCGGCACCTTCTCGATAGTCGTCGTCTTCGTCCTCGTCGATTCGTTGTCGAATCAATCGATAATTGCTTGTCGGCTTCTGACGTTGATCTTCGTCAGAAAGCGAGCCGGATGATGTGGCGGGAATCGGGGTGTAGTGGTGGTGGTGGTGGAGAGATGAGGAGGGATGAGTTATTGGGTATTCTGGAAGTTGGAAAATCTTGATTCTATGGTTTCCAATAGCTGGGAGTAAGAAATTTGAAAAGATCTTGCTGAGAGCTTTCAGAAAATTATAATCATGAGCTATTTTCGAAAATTCTGAAAAATCACAAAAATCGTCATAACTCCATCAGTTTTGATCCGCTTTTTATGAAACTAACATTTTCAAAATCTGCAAGTCAAGACGGTTCGAACGAGTATAATCATGCCCATATTCGGAGCAAGTTGGGTCCCACCACGAAAATACGGCATGCGCCTTTAAACAGGGCATACTGTAGTGGTCGTGGTGGGACCCAACAGGAAGCGAACATAGGCATGATTATATTTTTCTGAAAGCTCTCGACACACTGAATTGGACTGAGGTTATTATTTTGAGAAAACAAATCAAAATTTTGAAAAAAATCAAAGTTCGAAAAAATAAGTTTTTAATTTTCTAAAAGTTTAAAAGTTACCAACAACCTAAATAAAACAGATCAAATGAAAAAACGAGAAGATTCCTAACTGGTTTGCTGTAATCGAGAGGCGTGCGGATTGGGGCGGAAGAGCTGTGCAAACAAATTTTTGTTTGAATTTTATTCTTCCTGCACAAATCATGCTCTGACTAACTAGTTATTTTTTCCAGAGGTCGAAATACGAAAAAATTGACGGTGGTGCGCGTTTGCAGCAGGTAAACTTTTAATTTTTACATATTTTTGAAAATTTTGAAAACTTACCAAAAATTTTGAACTTTTCTATTTTTATGTAGTTGTGTTATGTTAGCCCTATAAAACTTACAAATATGACGTATTGACTTAAATATGCACGTAGAGGGTGAGTTTCAGGCGGAAGGAGAGAGGCAAAACAGACCGTCCGTCTCTTTTCCCTCTCTCACTTGTCCCGGGAGAAGAATAAACGAGAAATGATAGTTTCCAACGTTACCCTTTTTATTTCATGTAAAAACACGAAAAGAAAAAAGGTTTTAGGGGGCCATGGGGTCGAACCCGTGACCCCTTTGACCCCGCGTGGAACCAAAAACGAACGCGTTGCCGGCTGCGCCACTCGCCGAAGTTAAGAAAGGTGGGGTGGCGGGCGGTCATAAAGGTGGAGGAGCGCGGGGGTGGATGCTAATTTTTAATTTTTAATGAAAATTTTTGAATGATGGCCTAGAAATCCAAGTAGCGGGAAGATAGTCCCCGCAGGTTTTTTGTTGATTTTTATCGATTTTTATCAATTTTTCAGTGATTTTTAGTAGTTATTCACTATGTATTCTATTAAAAAACACTTACCAAGCATTTTAATTTTTAAGAAAAGTTGTTGAAAATAACAAGTAGAAATGAAGAGTTTTCGTAGTTTTTTTCGAAGGTGGTGTGATATCGATCTTGATCCAAACGGTAGATCAGGAGATATCTGAAATTTGATTAAATTTTGAATGAAATCTATAAAAAATCACACTTTTTCGAGAAAAAAAATGGCGAATGTGGCAAAAATCGAGGGATTAAAGAGTGCAGAGAGTGCAGAGAAATGGGAACAAAGAGAGTGAACTTGAACTTTTATTTGGTATGTATTACATGTACCTGTAATAGTTCTTTTTTCAGAAACTTTTTTTGAAAAAATAATTTTGAAAAAAAAATTTTTTTCGAAAAAAATGTTGAGAGAAAAGGGCCAAACCGCTGAAAAAAATGTTGGGAAACAACCGGAAAAGGTGTGAGAAAGGGGAGAAATTTCTGATTTCCGCTATATGGGAAAAATAGGAAAAAAAATATTTTTGGATTGGGAAACACACATTTTTTGCGGTTTTTTTTTGGATTTTTTTTTTAATTTTTTGAATTCTGTGGCTCTAGATTTTCATGGGAAACTTCTACATGGGAAAAAGTAAATTTTTGACCAGATTTTTGCCAAAAACAGCCTCCCTTCCAGTTCACTGAACTCTTCATTCATAGAATGAATAAACCGGAAGTGACATGAAAAGTACACCCCAAATAACTTAAAAACCCATCAAAACCCATCAAAAATCAATATCACATGACGAAAAAAAGGTTACAAAAAGAAAAACCAGTAGGTGGAATCGAACCCGGGTGGGCAAAATCAAAACTCGGCAGCGCTAACCGTTAGGCCACACATGTTCTAAGTGATGTGAGGTGGCAGGCGGTGATAAAGGTGGCGGAAGGGGGCAGAGGTGATAAGGGGGGAGAAGCCAAGAACTTTGAATGGTGGACTAGAAATCCAAGAGTTGGGAAATTAGGCCAGCTTGGAAATTTTGTGTTTTTAGTGATTTTTAGTGATTTTCAATGGGTTTTAACTCATTTTTAATGGGTTTTAACCGCAAGAACACGTATTTTCATCCTAAAAAGTCCCTTTTTTCTTCTTAGCGGTAAAAAAACTGTAAAAAACGGTAAAAAACCACATCACAAGGAGGAAAAAAGAGAAATAGATACGCAGAGAAGCCAAATACACAGGTTACCTAACACACGCCAAGCCGAAAGGTCGCGCGCGCGGGGAAAAGAAGAAAGGAATCGAAGAGAGAAAGAAATGAGAATGATGAGACCGAACAAAAAACAGTAACAATTTGAGAAATAGAGTGGAGACGTGTGGAGACGCAGACAGTAACAAAGGAAATAAACTTGTTAGAACAAGAAGACGTTTGAGGACCACTTTTGACCGTTTGGACATGGCCGAGGATTTTTTTGGTGGCTGAAAAATTGTTTGTGAGAAATTGATAAGGGTGGGGGGGGGACAAACAAATAAATACATTTATTACCGAGGCGGTCGTCTTTTTTTTTGGAAAAAAAGAGAAAGGAGATGAGTCATGGTCAGATTATGGCGAGATTTTGAAATAAAAAAGAAAATAGTTTTCATGAGTCATTAGGAACAGAAGACAGATAGAGAAGGGTACTTGAGGTCAGGTGGATTTTGAGGGTTTTGGAACTGAACATTTACTTTAATATAAAGACCTTGAAATTTGCACTTTTATGGTGTAAGAACAAGGCAAAAATGTAAAAACACGAAAAGTAAAAAATGTTTCGAGGGCCGTGGGGTCGAACCCCAGACTTCCTTGAACCCGGTTGGAACCAAAAACGAGCGCGTTGCCGGCTGCGCCACCCATGCGAGAACAACAAAGGTGGCGGGCGATGATAAAGGTGGAGGAGCGCGGGGGTGGAAGCTAATTTTTTAAATGAAAATTTTTGAATGATGGACTAGAAATCCAAGTAGTGGGAAGATAGTCCCCACAGGTTTTTTGGTGATTTTTATCAATTTTTGCAGTGGTTTTTAATGGTTATTCACGCACCACCGTCGGTGCTCAATAACCTCTCCAAGATGACCTTTTCAGAAAAGGAAGGCACAAAAAACCACACTGTGACATCAGAAAAGTCGCAACATTGTAGATTACAAATTTTTATGATAATTGACTCTTTTATAGTTTATTTTATTTCACAGAACACGATTCGATAAGAATGCTTTTTTTTGTTGCTGATAAGCGTGTTTTAGACCAGGTCATCTGGAAGGAGAGTTGAAGGAAAGGACGGCGAGACCTGAGAATGGGATTCTGAGAGTTGAATTTTATATAGTTTTATAGGCTTGGAAAAGTTCTACCAGAAAAACCAAACTAGGGAGAATTCAGTAAAATATGAAGAAAGATATAGGTGTTTGAGTTTTGGACAATAAGGCGCGGCTTGGATGATAGCTATGAAAAACCTTGATTTTCTAATGAATGCAATAAGTTTTGAGTTATAATATTTAAATATTCTTGTAGATCATAAAATTTTCTACAAAAAAATACAAAATTCCAAAAGTAAAACTTATTTTGAAGAAAGTTACGAGCCTTCGAGGTTGAGGCAGTTTCGAAATTGAAGTTGTGGAAACTCGGAAATTCATGCGGAAAAAAAATAGTTTTGGTATTAAAAGTTATATATTATTGTACATCATAAAATTTTCTACAAAACTATACAACATTTGAAAAATATCATTCAATTTGACGAAAGTTATGCGTCTTCAAAGTTGACGATTTTTTGCTCAACGTAAGATGCGGAAACTCTCAAAATGTGTGCTTGGCAAGGGGTTTTTGGTATTGGAAATTATATCATCAGGTAGATCATGAAATTTTCATCAGAACTAGATTAAAATTAACACATCTGGATAAATTCCCAAAAATTTAAATAACTTGGTAAAGTAAAAATTTTCAAATCTCTGTAACTTTTTTGAAACTCACTTGATTTCAGTGAATATAGTCTTATTTGAAAGCTTAGGGCTTGATCTACAGTTAAATTAAATTAGATATTTCGAAAAACAGTATGCGATCGCGCTCTGGTGACAATAATACAAAAATTCGTTCCAAATCAAATAAATACATGGAAAATTCGTCATAATGCGTTACTCACAAAAAAGAAAGATGCCGAAACCGTTGTTGGAGGTAAGAATGACATTTTCAGTTCCATTGTGACTCAAAAAGATAAACCGAACATTAAAACGAAAAGATGGCGAGAAGAAAATAGAAAAAGGTAACAAAAAATTGTAGACATATATTTAATATTTGCTCTTCTTCTTGCCCTCCCCTTACATCATGCTTTTTGCCGATGTTCACGAAAACGGGTATTTGCACATCAATTGAGCAAAAGGAGTTGTGTTTATAAACAAAAAATTGGTTGCATAGTTCAAGAAAACTATGATTTCTGAGAATTTTTGAACAGAAAATGTGGTTTTTTTTTAAACTTGAAAGAGCTCAAAAATACTTAAAACCTATGAAAAACAAAAACAAAAAAGATTTCCGTCATGTGGATTCGAACCCGGGACCCTCAGATCCGTGACCCACCTCCTTATCCACTATACCACGCCTACTGAGCTGCGGCCGCTCACTCAAGCCCTACATATCTCAGGTGTTCGCACCTCACCTTTATCAACGCCTCTTGCTTCCCAATTTTCGTCAGCAGCGTGGCGCAGTGGAAGCGTGCTGGGCCCATAACCCAGAGGTCGGTGGATCGAAACCACTCGCTGCTAGAACCTTTTTTATTTCTTTTTCTCGAAAATATATCTGTTCATTATTGTTATTTCATAAGGAATACACATGGAAATTGTTTTCCAGAACTTACCAAGAATAGGTTTTATTTTTATCAGCGAAAGATGACGTATTTTCTTTTCAAAATTAAATAAAAACATGTTTGAAACCAGATAGCGTTACAAGGTAGCAAAAATAAACTTTATGAGTCACTCTTGTTATGAAAATCAACACTACAAAGTACAAGAACATCACCCACGTCAATATCAAAAAAAGAAAAAACTTCTTCCGTTGCGGGGAATCGAACCCCGGCCTTATGGGTGAGAGCCATAAATCCTAACCACTAGACCACAACGGAGATGAAGGAGAGGGAGGCGAAGGGGGTAGACATGGCTGCGGCCGCCTCCTCTCAATTCCCTCTCGTCTCCCTCGCACCCTCCTCTTTCCGTGTACTCTCTCACCTCAACTACCCCCGCCGGGGGGTCATTTCTATGCAAATTACTGTCTTTTTTCGGTGATTTCCATCGGAAGACGTCCTTGAAACGTTCTTTCCACCACCTCCGCCACTTTCAACTGTATATTTTCTACTCATGACGTCATTTTCGCATCGATTTTTTGCATTTTCCGTGATTTTCTTGGGATTTTTCGGGTTTTTGAGGGCGGAGTGAGTTCAAAAAGTGATTTTTGACTTAAAATTAACAAAATTTGATTCAGAAATGTGTTTTGCACCTACTATCGAGAGGAGAATGAGATCACTTGTGGGTGAGTCAATTACACCGAAAAAATACGTGAAAATCTCGGAATTTTTTGAATTTTGTGGTGTTTCATTAAGAAAATTAATTAAATCTTTAAATTTTACCCTGGAACCTTCTTTTCCAACTTGAAAATCATAAATTTTGAACTAAAACAGACAATTTTAGTGATGATGGCCTAACTTGTGAATCTGATGGCCTAGAAATCCGAACCTAGGCCAGCAGTGTATTTTTTTAGTAAAAAAATCTTTTGTTGAATATTTTCTCAAAGAATCAATCTAAAAAAATGCAAATCCAAAAAGTTACAGAATTTCGAAACTTTTCGTAAATAAATTTCACTAAAACTACCGTAACTCGGTCAGTTTTGCTCCATGTGAAATTTTAAAAATATAACCAAACTCAGCAAGACGAGAGCTTTCAAATGCGTATAATCATGACCTACTTTCAAAAAAAATTATTTTTCCAATTTCAGTACAGTAACCTGTCCCACCCATATCCCTCCAAATGCGGATCTCGAAAAAGATGGTCTCGACGTGAAGTTGCCGCCCGGTTGGTATCGTATCGGAACGATGACGATTCGACATGATAAGGGATGGTTGAACTTGTATAGACGAAGAGCCATCGGCCACGGCTACTGGGACTTCTACACTAATATTCCGGAGAGAAACTGTGCCGGGTAGGTCAAAATTATTTTTTATAAATAGTACACGTCATGGTGTTTAGTTTGTGCTAAAAATATTGAAAAAACATTGAAAATGAAGAAAGTTACAGATTTTCGAAACTTTTCGAAAAACTTCGAAATTCAAAAATTCATTAAAACTGCCATAACTTTGTCAGAAATTACCTAATTTCAAAATAAATGCGTTTTCTGTATTCAGCGTGAGAAGACGCTTCAAATGAATATAATCATGCCAGGGTTAGGTCTCACCACGAAATTCCGCAAATTTAAAGGCGCATACCGTAGTTGTTTTGTGGTTTTCGTGGTGAGACCCTATTTGTTTCAAACCTAGGCATGATTATACTTTTCTGAAGCGTCTCAACGAGCTGAATCCGAATATCATATTTATTTTTTATGAAAATCAATTTTCGGTGAAAAACGATATGACATTTTTCCAGAACCTTCGGTCTACATGCTGGTGACAATATATCCGGATCAGTGGCGGTGAAAAGCAAAGATTGTTTTGATAAGCTTATTTATCAAGTTAGTTTTTATTTGAAAAAGAAAAGAAAAAAGTTTTTAATTAAAAAAAATTATTTCTGTAAATTCCAGATAGAAAAAAAGTCGACAATCGAGAAAATCGACGTCTACCAGTGTCGAAAATGCATTTTCCATAGCTGTTGGTTGGGAAGTCGGTTGCTACCAAGAGCAAGAGATTATTATACTAATTTGAGGAGTTTGTGAGAAAAAATCGATTTTTTGAAAAAAAAAATGAATAAAATTTTTCACATTTTTTATTTTTTCGAAACTTTATTGATAAAATTTTTAATTTACACCGGAAAACAACCCTGTAACGTCGTACTTAAAACTAAAATCAAAAAATTATTAAAATAACCCAATCACAGTCGAATTTGAGATGATGACACCGAGTATACCCTGAAAAATAAAATAAAAATTAGGCGACCTAATTTCCGAAGTGATGGCCTAGAAAACTAATCTGATCTGTTTTTCGAATTCAACTCGTCGAGAGCTTTCAGAAAAGTATAATCATGCCTCTATTCGGTGAAAGTTGGATCCCACCACGAAAACTACAGTACCCCAGGCGGTTTTCGTGGCGGGACCCAACTTGCTTCGAATTTATGCATGATTATACTCATTCGAAGCGTCTTGACACGCTGAATCTGATAATCTATGAAAAATTTGAATCTGAGCAAATTTGAAAAAGTTATAGCACTTTTAGTAAAACATTTATATTCGAAAATTTTTGAAAACCCGTAGCTTAGTTAGTTTTTGACATTTTTCGTTGGTTTTTGGTTCAAAATAATTGGAATCACTAAGAAAACTCACCCGTAATTAAAACTAGACGGCTCCTCTGGAAATAGCTCTGTAATGTCATTTGCAGTAGAGGAGACAGTGAAAACATGGTCCTCAAACAGTTTTTCAGAAAATTCCAGCAACTTTTTCTCCGGAATCTTATAGATTTCTTTGTTGATCTCATTGCTTTTCAATTTCTCCATATTCAGAATTTCCAGGAGGCGTGGCTTCCCGAATTCTGCCAGTATCTCCTCAAAATTGACTTCAGATTCAGGAACACAATACTCTCCCTCCAAAGCCAATCTCATATCATTCCGAGTGTTTCGAAGACTTCCTTTAATGGATTCCGGGAGCAGGTTCTGAAAAAACTGAAAAATTGACATCTGAGGCTCCCTATATCCAAGTGTCCAATAATCAAAAAAGAAAAAAAAGTTCTAGCAGCGAGTGGTTTCGATCCACCGACCTCTGGGTTATGGGCCCAGCACGCTTCCACTGCGCCACGCTGCTGACGAGAAATGGGATGTCGAGAGGCGTTGATAAAGGTGGGGTGGCGCGCGGTTGGAAACACCTGGGATATCTAGGGCTTGAGAGGTCGGCCGTTGCTAAGCATGATTGGTGTAGTGGATAGGGAGGTGGGCTGCGGATCTGAGGGTCGGGGGTTTGAGTCCACTTGGTGTGAAGTCGTTTTTTATTGTTTACCTTCACTATTCCCTCATGCATAGAATTCGCAATTTTAATGTCCAAACCAATGAATTCAAATAGTTTTTGGGTCTCAACTGGAATTTTATGATCTGAAAAAACATTTCTTTAAAGCTATTAGTAAATTATCGTGAGCTTACCTCCGGAATCAATAATCACCAGAAACTTTGGAAAACTCGTGAATTTCAAGCAAAAAATATGAAAAAACTCCAAAAATCGATCCAAATCCTTGACTATCACGCCATAACTGTCCCCCAATTTCTTGGCGATTGCATCAAATAATTTTGAATTTTCTAAACTAATTTCCGGTGCCAAAACGCATGGTAGATCACAAGAATAACTCGAAAAATTCAAAATTTCAATAGATTTTTCCAAATTTTTAAAAATTCCTGGGTTTTCCGAGTTGTCCAGCCAAAATCTCTTAGTTTTCGCTGAGATTTTATCGATTTTCTGTCCAATTAACAATTTTGAGGTTAATTGGGTTCTGAGTTCCAAGTAACCGTAACTTTGAAGGAATCTCTTGAGTAGGTAGTCGTAAAATGTCAGAGAGGAGCAGTTTTGGATCCAGAAGACGTCGAAAACTGGAAGAAAATTTGTAAATTTATTTTTATGGAAAATTTGGAAAATTTGGCTTATTTTAAGCTAAAAATCAATGAAAAATGTTAAAAATTGAAAAAGTTATGGATTTTCAAAAAATTTCGAGAATCTCATTGCCACAAAATGAGCTATAAGTCTGTCATTTTTCATCTATGTTAAATTTCATTAATTTTTTCGAATTCAGCTCGTCAAGACGCTTCGAATGAGTATAATCATGCCGGGGTTGGGTCCCACCACGACACTGCGGTATGCGCCTTTAATCTGGGGTACTGTAGTTTTCGTGGTGGGACTCTATTTGGAGGAAACCAAGGCATGATTATACTTTTCTGAAAGCTCTCGACGCGCTGAACTTGAAAATTCTATTTTCCGACAATTTTTCTGTCAACCCGAGGGTTTTCGACTCACTTTCACTCCCTGCTCCAAAATTGAAGACCACAGTGAAGCTTCCAACATTGAAAGTATATATCATTTCGATATTTGAATATTTCAGCTTATCCATTTTTCTTGCACTTTTAAGTTTAGGCACCAACTTCTCAAAAATCGATATTTCACAATTTTCCAAAATGTCCAGAATTTTCAGCTTGTCTGACACTGATATAGCAGTGAAAATAGCAGCGAATCGAAGAAGTTCGGATTGAGAACCACGGAGGAAGGTGTTGAGCATTTTTTGATAGCCAGTTGATTCAGAAGGACAAGATTTGTAAGATTCTAGAAATTCCTGAAAAAAACGTTTTCAAAAAGTTTTCTTTTTTTGTCAAGATTCTTTGATTTCTAGGTTTTTCTTAAATTTCCAGATTCAGCGCGTCGAGAGCTTTCAGAAAAGTATAATCATGCCCTAGTTTGCTCCAAATGGGGTCCCACCACGAAAACTACAGTACCCCAGTTAAAAGGCGCATACCGTATTTTCGTGGTGGGACCCAACTTCTTTCAAACCCCGGCATGATTATACTCATTCGAAGCGTCTTGACGAGCTGAATCCATAAATCTAATTCAAAATCTGTTTGGAGCAAAACTGAAGAAGTTATGAAGTTTTAAAATAAACTTTTGATTTTCGAAAATTTTCGAAAATCTATGACTTTCTCATTTTTTGCCATTTTTTATTGTTTTTTAGCTGAAAACATTTGAAATCTTATGGATTTTCAGAGAAAAATATATAGACTCACGTAAAACCACATCTCAATCAATTCCACCTCATCCAAATGCGCGGCGCACAGAATTTTATCAATAGAGCGCACTCCGTCTGCCATCATATCGAATTCCCCGTTTCGCATTGCCACGTGGAATTGGGTTACTGTATTCTCAGGATTTGCTGGGATGGAGTTGTAGAACATGTCGAAAATCCGAATTTGGGTCTCGACTGGAAAATGTTTTATTGGTAGATCAAATATGGGACGTGAATTCTGATGCTGATGCCACGTGGCAGAGATTCTCGCGAGTTCTAGAATATTCTGGAGGTTTTTTGAGCTGGAAATTTGTGACATTTGTGGGCAGAGCCGGATTACGGTAGGCCAGTCATTACGGTGGAAGGCTAGGATAGTGGACGTCTCAGGGGATATCTGGAAGCGAATATTTTTATTGATTGAAATTTTAAAAAGTTTGATCTACCTGTCCGTTTTCCATAATTTTCGGTGCAAAAACTGCCAAAAACGGCAAAAAATCTGGTCTGAGTTTAGTTTTCATCAAAACCTCCGGATAGCAATAGGAAATTTTCAGAAATCGATCGATATCGTCAATTTTTGAGGAATCCGATAAAAAATTCAGGATTTTCAGAGAAAATTGGTTTAGGACGGGGTGAATGGAGAGAATTTCGACGATTTGGAGGAGTTGGTGTTCCTGGAACAAAAATTTTGAAAATTTTCGTCTGTCTGTGTGTCTGGATGTCCATATGTCTGTCTGGACATCCATATTTCCAATAATCAAAAAAGAAAAAAAGGTTCTAGCAGCGAGTGGTTTCGATCCACCGACCTCTGGGTTATGGGCCCAGCACGCTTCCACTGCGCCACGCTGCTGACGAACAATGGGATGTCGAGAGGCGTTGATAAAGATGGGGTGGCGCGGTGTGCGAACACCTGGGATATCTAGGGCTTGAGTGGGACGCCGCAGCCATGCATGGTTGATGTAGTGGATAAGGAGGTAGATCGAGGATCTGAGGGTGGGGGGTTCGAGTCCACTCGGTGGCAAATGTTTTTTTCTTTTTTTGCACGTGTGACTAACCTTTAATTTTAACTGAAGACTCATAATTCGCAATAAATTCTCGATTTTTCTAGAATTTTCCGGTTTTCCATTATCCACTTCATATCTCAACAGGTCTCTCAATGATTTCCACTTCATCTCTCCATCTTTCTCGTACTCAAATAAATCGATATGCCGCCTCACGAATTGTATCGATATCTCCTCGGTCTCACCCGATTTTTGATAAATTTCAGCAATCAATCGATAGGAAATCGCCAATTTCTCTTTAGATTCACAATCCTCGGCAAGATTTATCGCCTTCTCCACAGCGGACAAAGCGATTTCCGTGTTGTTTCTGGAAAAAACTGTTTTTCTTTTTTTCACATAAAATTCAAGTTAAGGAGATCATTTGAAGTCATAAATCAAAAGAATCGATTTAAAATTAACAAAGTTACAGATTTTCAAAACTTTTCGAAAATCCATATTTCACTTAAATCGTCATAACTTCGTCGGATTTGACAATTCCTGAAATATTCTCAGATTTTCGAATTCAGCGTGACGAGACGCTTCGAATGAGTATAATCATGGGTGGATTCGAAGCAAGTTGGGTCCCACCACGAAAACTACAGTAACCCAGGTGGTTTTCGTGGTGTGACCCAGCTTGCTTCAAACCTGGGCATGATTATGCTCATTCGAAGCGTCTTGGCAAGCTGAACTCGAATATCTAATTTAAAGTTGGTTTGGAGAAAAACTGACCAAGTTACAACGAGTTAAATAAATTTTAATTTTTCGAAAAGTTTCGAAAATCCATACCTCGGTCATTTTCCCCTTGTTTTTCTTGACTTTCAGTTTAAAATGACCCAAATTTTCTGAATTTTTGGAGAAAATGATTCCCCTCCCCCAAAGTACCTCTCCAACTCGGCTCTAGCCAACAAAATGAGCATTTCCACCTTTTGCTCATTATCACTTGCCAACTTGAATATCGTCAGTGCGCATCTCGAATGCTCGCATGCGCCTTTAAAGTCTCCGCCCCTCATTTTAAGCTTCGCCACATTGGCATGCGAATCGGCCATCATTTTCGCGTTTTTCAGTTGTTTTCCGACTTCCAGCTGCTGGTTATAGTACTTTTCAGCCAATTTTTGATCGTTTTGTGACAGAAATAAATCTCCAATTTTCTCCAGAATTCCCGCCTCACGATACATGTCATTCGCGTCTTGCGCCTCTGTTAGACTCTGCTCTAATGACAAAATTTTTGAATTTCGCGGGTTTTTTGAATAAAATTCCTTGGTGGCCAAATCTTCGAAAATGAGGGATTTCGATTTGGAATTCAGAAGATTTTCAGATTTTAAGAAGGATTCCAGAATTCGGAGAGTGTCTCTTGCTTCCGACTGGTATACTGTAGTGGTGAGCCAACGGTATTTGGCCGAGTAGAATTGCACTTTTTCAGATGGGCGGTGCAGTCTGAAAATTTGATTTTTTACTTTTCACTGAAATTTCACTGGCTTTCACATATTTTAAGCTAAAAACCACTCCAAACCGACTAGAAATGAGAAAGTTAGAGATTTTCGAAAGTTTTCGAAAATTCTCGAAAATTACATTTCCACAAAACCGATTATATTTCAGTCAGTTTTGCTCCAAATTCATTTTTTATTTGATTTTCAAATTCAGCTCATCGAGACGCTTTGAATAAGTATAATCATGACCACATTCGGGTTTCATCACGAAATTCCACAATTTAAAGGCGCATACCGTAGTTTTTCGTGGTGGGACCCAACTTGCTTCGAGTCTAGGCATGATTATACTCATTCGAAGCGTCTTGACACGCTGAATTCAAAATTGAAGCTGAAAATGATTTTGGAGCAAAACTAGCGGAGTTACAGTAATTTGAAAGTTTGGTCAATTTTCGAAAAGTTTCGAAAATCCATAACTTTGTCTGTTTTCAACAGTTTTCACTGATTTTTAGCTCAAAATAACCCAAATTTTTTGAGTTCTCCATGAAAAGTTTCAAAAATCCAAAACTTTCTCATTTTCCCATAGTTTTTCTCGATTTTTAGCTCGAAATGCTCCAAATTTGTTGAATTTTTTTGTTGGAATTTTCACATCTCGTACCTGTTCACAAGTCTCTCAGCCCTCTCAAATATTGCTCTAACATCTTCATTGACCGTCTCATTCTGTGCAATTCTTGCCATTTGAAGCATCCCTTTCATCTTCTCTGACACCGTCAACACTTCCCCAAATTCCACGTATTTCTTCCATAAAATCACTGCGGATCCCATATCCTTCTGATGCTCATAGATAATAGCCAATAGACGGAACGCATTGGCTTCATGAATCTCCATGGAGAAGTTTTTCGCCATTTTCAGAACATATTTGGCAATTTTCAGAGAAGTTTCCAGATTTCCAGCGGTTATTTGGGTCTGGCAGAGGAGACAGTAGCAGTGGAGAATCTGAAATTGAAAATTCAAAAAAGTTGGAGCATTTTAAGCAGAAAATCAAAGAAAATGGATGGAAATTCGCTGAGTTATGGATTTTCGAAACTTTTCGAAAATTAACAACATTTCAAATTACTGTAACTCCGCCAGTTTTTCTCCAAAATCATTTTCAGTTTCAATTTTGAATTTAGCGTGTCAAGACGCTTCGAATGAGTATAATCATGACATATTTTGATTTTTTGGATTTTTTGGACTATGTGCCTTTAAAGTCGTTGGGGACCCATTTTTCGAATTTCAGCGAATATAGGCATGATTATATTTTTCTGAACGGTCTTGACGCGCTAATTCTGAATATATAAGTTTCATGGGTCTTGCCACGAAACTGACTGAGATATTGTAGGATGGGATTTTCGAAAAATTTCGAAAATCTGTAACTTGGTCAGTTTTTGGCTGTTTTGGCTCATTTTTACTGTAAAATAACCGGAATTTTTGACATTTTTAGCGCTTTTCATTGATTCTCAGCTTAAAACATTCCCAATCTGCTCATTTTTCTATAAAACATATAAAAACTAGAAAACCTACCAACTCGACGTTCTCATTCTTCTTCTTCTGATTTTCCGTAATAATTTGATTCAAAAACTCGATGGAACTATTCAAATCCTCCAATTCCAGCATACACTTATTGATTGTGTCTATCAGATCTACAGTATGATTTTCAGCGTTTCGAGATATCGGAATAAGTATTCGAAGGGCTTCTTCGGGTTTTCCATTTAATAAAAGGGCACGTCCGATCAAAATCGCCTCGGACGCAGAGGGGTACTGTAGGTCCAAGAGGCTGAGCACTTTTTCGGGAGCACCAGATTTCAGGTAGAGCTCGCAGAGCTTCTCCTTTTTAGAGGGCTGAAATGCAGAGGTACAGTAATCCATGTTTTATATTGTTCCCAACAAGGTGATCATTTTAAGACAAAAATCTCTAAATTTGAAGAAAAACTGACGGAGTTACAGAATTTCGAAAATGTTCACTGAAACCGTCATAACTCAATCAGATTTTACATTTTCTGAATTATTTTCAGATTTTCAGATTCAGCTTGTCGAGACGCTTCGAATGAGTATAATCATGCCTATATTCTTGGGTCTCATCACGAAACTACTACGGTATGCGCCTTTAAAAAGGTACTGTAGTTATTGTGCCGGGACCCTACCCAGGCATGATTATACTCATTCGAAGCGTCTTGACTCTCTGGATTTGAAAATCTGAAAATATTTCAGAAAATGTCAAATCTGACCAAGTTATGGTGGTTTTAGTGAAAATTTGGGTTCTCAAAATTTTCGAAAAATTTCGAAATTCTGTAACTCTGTCAGTTTTTCTTCAAATTCAGTGATTTTTGTCTTAAAATGATCATCTTGTTGAGAAAAATATAAAACTTGCCAACAACTTTCTCTGCTCAATAGCCAACTCGAAATCCTCACAAATCTCGGCGATTTCCGCCAAGTTTTCTCGTATTTTCGGGATTCCGGGGCTATCTGAAATCAGAATTTGATGCGCCAGTGTCTTAGAATTCTCACCGATCCCCATGGAAGTGTCCAACTGTTTCATCAGGAAATCCTTGGCTTCCGGATAATTTTCCAGTAAACAATACGCTGATGCAAGGGCTCCAAAGACGGATTCTTGGAGTTTTATCGATTTTAAATCGAGTTCCAGAGACCATTTCAGGATTTGAATGGCTTCTGGAGTAGCTCCAGAATCCGCTAGAATCGTCTGTCCCAGTGTGGACAACACCGTCGGCACGTCCATATCCAACTTCAACAATTTCAGATTCTCCCATGGAAACCGCGCTCCATAGAACACTTGAATTCCATCGGAAAGACTCTTCAGAATCTGAAAATTCGTGGGATCCAGACGAATCCCGTGGGAATACGCGAGAATCGCCTCGAAGATTCTGGAGCTCGCACGAAGCGATTCGCCTCGTCGGTAGTGAGCTTTCGCCCACTGCGGACATAGTCTCACTGCTATTTCTGAGTGTTTTAATGAGTCTTCTGGAAGATTCATTTTCAGAAGTATAGCTGAGAGATTCGCATGGAGGATTCCGTTGTTTTGGTGCTCCAGGATGGCTGATTCGTAGAGTTGTCTGGCTTCTTCATAGCGGCCTTCTGAATATGCGGAGCCAGCTTCGTGGACAACGGCTTCAAGGGTATCTGGCATTGGGGAGGGCATCTGGAGTCTTCGGAAGATTCAAAATCGATAAAAACAGAATAAAATAGAAAGAAAAGGAACAGAATAAACAGGAAAAGTACTAATAGAACCGCATTTAAAAGGGAATGAAAGAACGTTTCCTTCACTTTGCCGCGAAAACGAAGAATTAATAGCAGCGCGTCGGGAAAGGATGACCTTGGATTCCCGAATAAACGAATAAATCGAGTAGCAAATGGGGGGAGATAAAAAGAAAATTCTCCTAATCGTTAACATCTCATCAAAAACAATCTTATATATCAGGACCGGTTGACACAAAAAATGAAGGAATTATAATTATAACAATTGATTTTTAACAAAAAAAGTCGAAACTAAACAGAGAAAATGAAAAAAATCCTAAAACTACACATAATTTAGATGAAACGAAGAGGAAATGTTGAGACCGATGTTGAATTGGCAATGTTTAGTGGAAGACTCCGAGAAGATCAGACTCGCGGAAGATCGAGTATTCCTTATCCTCGACGACGACCTGGAAATGGGCGAAATTAGTCGAATTTTGGGGAAAAAACTAGAAAATGTGGCAGATTTTGAGTGGAAATCGATCAACTTTGTTAAGAAAGCACTGAGTTAAAGTTTTCAGCCGAAAGTAGTTTAAATTGCGAGTCTGCTTCTGAAAAAAGTGATTTCTGAGCAAAAACCCCCGTTTTTGAACTAAAAAATGACCTATTTGAGTAAATTTTGGACTGAAAATCACGTTTTTCATAGATTTTAAGCCAAAAAAGCCCTTGTTTTCCGTCTATTTTGAACCCTTGTTTTCCGTCTATTTTGACTCTAAAAATATGAAAACTTCGGTTGTCTTTCAAGTGCAAATGCAACGGTTCTGCAACTGCTATTTTTAATGAAAAACAGGGTTTTGGGCTAGCATGGGTGCGAAAACCGCGCTTTTTCTTGAAAAAAGTAGCAGAATATGGCGTTTTGCGCGGTTTCTACGAGAAAATAACTGCTTGTGCAATTTCCTTAATGAAGAAATTCGGCTTTCGCGATGTTTCCAGCCAAAATCTCTCTTTCCAGTAGTTTTTTCACTCAAAAATCTGAATTTTCTACTAAAAATCCTCTTCTTCAGCTTCTTCTCGTCTTATTCACCTTGGTGCCTCCGTATTCTGGAAGAAGAACACGATCTCCTGGTTTCACTGTCAACGCGACGAGCTCTCCTTTCTCGTTGCGAAGTCCGGCTCCGGCGGAGACGACGGTGGCCTCGAGGACCTGAAAATATCGATTTTTAGTGAAAAATCATGGTTTTTAAGCTTTTTTGATAGTTATTTTAAAGAAAAATCGTGTTTCTTCCTACCTTTCCTTGCGATTTCTCTGGGAGCATGATTCCTCCCTTGGTCTTGGTCTCAGCGGCGACTCTCTCGACGAGAACTCTGTCGTAGAGTGGCTTGAACGACTTGAGAACGTTGCTCTGCAAAAAATCATTTTTTTACACTAAAAAATTAATTTTAAACTTACCGAGCGACGGACGGCGGTCAGGAACATGATTCGGTCTGAAAAAACGGATAAAATATTGATTTTTTCAATAAAAATTGAATTTTTAAACTATTTTTTCAAGAAAAACCTCGAAAATTCTGCAAAAACAGCTGAAAAACCAAAAAGAAGCTTCTCGAAAATGGCAGAGAATAAATGTGTAAAACTCAACTGCGTGCCGCACTCTTGCAAAAAGTGGGCGTTTCCGGACAATCAACAAGCGCGCCGTGCAAAATCAGCCAATGAGCGCACTAAGCACCGCCCTAGGAAGTGCGCGGGGGTTGCAGAAAATGGGCGGCGCGTTGAAAATGATGCAAAACTCATCGCTTCTCATTTTTTTCTTTTATCATGCAAATCACTGATTTTCCATCGCTTTTTGTCAGTTTTTGCATCATTTTTTGTCATTTTTCGTCATTTTCTTCGATTTTTCACCCGAAAATCGTCTATTTTCTCTTTTAAAAACCCAAAATTTTAATTATTTGCTTTTTTTCAGACAAAAGATGCTTCGCCTCGCCAGAAAGGGAGTTCAGACCGCCATCGTCAGATCGTACGCTAAGGATGTGAAGTTCGGAGCCGAAGGACGTGCCGCCATGCTCGTTGGAGTCAACCTTTTGGCCGATGCCGTCTCTGTGACTATGGGACCAAAGGTAGGCGGAGATTTTCGAGATTTTAGGCCGAAATCTGAAGAAATGAAGGAAAAAGCGAGCTTTTCGCGAACAATTGAAATTTCGCAAAGAAAATCGTTGAAAAATAGATTTCCCCTGCAGAAAATAATGTATTTTCTGAAAAACCGCGCCTTTGCAGCTTCGAATATTAGTTTTACTCGAAAATGATGCAATCGTCACTTCGCAGTGAGAAACCACTCTATTTTGAGTGAAAACTGCCTGAAATAGCGAACTTTTCACTCGCAATCTCACATTATCTCTCTTTTTACCCAATAATCCATCAATTTCTTCCAGGGAAGAAACGTGATCATCGAGCAATCATGGGGAAGCCCAAAGATCACCAAGGACGGAGTCACCGTCGCCAAGTCCATCGATCTCAAGGACAAGTACCAAAACTTGGGAGCTAAGCTTATTCAAGACGTCGCCAACAAGGCTAACGAGGAGGCCGGAGACGGAACCACCTGTGCCACCGTCCTCGCTCGCGCAATCGCTAAAGAGGGATTCGAGAGCATCCGTCAGGGAGGAAATGCCGTTGAAATCCGTCGTGGAGTGATGAACGCTGTCGATGTGGTGGTCGCTGAGCTCAAGAAGCTCTCCAAGCCAGTCACCACACCAGAAGAGATCGCTCAAGTCGCCACAATCTCCGCCAATGGAGACACTGTTGTCGGAAATCTCATCTCTGACGCCATGAAGAAGGTCGGAACCACCGGAGTCATCACTGTCAAAGACGGAAAAACTTTGGTTGATGAGCTCGAGCTTATCGAGGGAATGAAGTTCGACAGAGGATACATTTCCCCATATTTCATTACCTCCGCTAAGGGAGCGAAGGTTGAGTACGAGAAGGCTCTTGTGTTGCTCAGCGAGAAGAAGATCAGCCAGGTTCAAGATATTGTTCCAGCTCTCGAGCTCGCTAACAAACTCCGTCGTCCATTGGTTATCATCGCTGAGGATGTTGATGGAGAGGCTTTGACCACTCTTGTTCTTAACAGACTCAAGGTTCGTTGTGTGATCATTGATGTGATGAGAAAGATAAAAGAAAAAAACAAAGAACGAGCGACCTTGTGATGCTGATAAGAGCGAAACTTGTTTTTGATGCGTTTTGCTATCTTATCAGAGTACGAAATTTACCACACTGTGTAAATAAACAAAGAACTTTCTATCTAGCAGGGCTAAATTAGCGAAAATTGAGCAGTTTTTCGCTACAAACAGGAAATAGAGTGAACTTTCTATCTGACAGGGCGAAGACCAGGTTTTTGGGGATTCACTGGCGAAAATTGAGCAATTTTCCGCTATAAACAAGAAACATAGTAAAACGATAGAACAATGACCCGAATTGGATTTGGTATAGGAATAAAATGCTGATTTTCCCAGAAAAATGGGCCAAAATCTCCAAATTCCTGTGGAAAACACATCTAACCCGCATTTTTCCAGGTCGGACTCCAAGTCGTCGCCGTCAAGGCCCCAGGATTCGGAGATAACCGCAAGAACACCCTCAAGGATATGGGAATCGCCACTGGAGCTACCATCTTCGGAGACGACTCCAATCTCATTAAGATCGAGGATATCACTGCCAACGATCTCGGAGAGGTTGACGAGGTCTCCATCACCAAGGACGACACTCTCCTTCTTCGTGGACGTGGAGAAGCGGCCGAGATTGAGAAGAGAATCGAGCATATTACTGATGAAATTGAGCAATCTACATCTGAGTATGAGAAGGAGAAACTCAACGAACGTCTCGCCAAGCTCTCCAAGGGAGTCGCTGTCTTGAAGATCGGAGGAGCTTCTGAAGTTGAGGTTGGAGAGAAGAAGGACCGTGTCACCGATGCTCTCTGTGCCACTCGTGCTGCTGTTGAGGAAGGAATCGTTCCAGGAGGAGGAGTCGCTCTTCTTAGATCCCTCGAAGCTCTCAAGTCATACAAGGCTGCCAACGAAGACCAACAAATCGGAGTCAACATTGTGAAGAAGGCGCTCACTCAACCAATCGCCACTATTGTTAAGAACGCCGGACTTGAGCCATCATCCATTATTGAGGATATTATTGGAAACAAGAGCTCCGCTTATGGATATGATGCTCTTAACTCCAAATTCGTTGACATGTTCGAGGCTGGAATTATTGATCCAACCAAGGTAAAACCACCTAGTTTCTTCTGAAAATCTCTAATTTTTATTGTTTCAGGTTGTCCGAACTGCCCTTCAAGACGCCTCTGGAGTCGCTTCCCTTCTCGCCACCACCGAATGCGTTGTGACTGAAATTCCAAAGGAGGAGCCAGCTGGACCAGCCGGAGGAATGGGTGGAATGGGAGGAATGGGCGGTATGGGAGGAATGGGATTCTAAATTGACTCCTTGTTCTCTTATGTACTTTTATTCCCCCGAATTTCATTTCCCTGATGAAAACTGGTTCATTCCTTTCATTTTTTTGCTCATTTATCTAATTTTCTCCCCTTTATGATCTTTTTCTTTGTTCTTTTGTTTTTGTTTTCTTTTGGTTGATATCTTTTCAATGGTTTTTCTTGTTTAGTACTCTCTTTTTTTTAATTAGGACAAAATCATAGTCTTTTAGTTTTTCTTCTTGTTCTTTAGAGTATAATAATATATAGAATCTCTCTTTGTTTTCCTGTTATTGTTCCCCCTTCTCTATACACACCAAAAATAAATTATTCTCATATGAGGCTTACTCGCCTCCACCCCGTTGCCTAGGCGACAGGTTCTCTCCCCTTCATTAGATGAAGAGGAGACCTCACATCGATTGTTTATTCCCCTCTTTTTATTCCGCTTCAAAACAAAAAATGAGCGGAATTCTACGAAATGTCTTCTTTATTCTGAAATCCATTGAAATTTCCGACATTTTTCAGCGATTTTCAGTTTTTCTGAAAATCGAAAACTATGATTTTGTTGAGATGGACACTTGTGTCAAGTCAGGTATCCAAAAAAACTTTAATTTTTTTCTTTTTTTCAAAAAAAAAGACATTTCAGATCTACCAAAAGGCCTAAATTTTCCAGTTTTACTGGGGGAAAAATGGTTCGAAAAACCGGAATTCGAGGTGGAAATCCGGACAAATGGAAAGATTTTCGCGGGAATTTTCGATATTGAGGAGACGGAGAAAGAAGTGAGAAAGTGCGCTCCGTTGAGAGTGCGATAGGGCGCGTTTGCACTGAAATCCATTATGAGATCCAAGCGCGCTCTATTGAACTCGAAAATGACTAGTTCGGTGGAGCGCATTTACTGACTTTTCTCGAAAGAATGCAAATGCGCTCTATTGGACATCAGATTGAGTTCAATAGAGCGCTTTTTCGTAGGTATGATGCAAACACGCTCTACTGGACTAATTGCGCACTTACTTTGGAAAAATGTGGGCTACAGTAACCAGGATCCTGGATCCAAAAATTTAGGATCCAGCTACAGTAACCCGATCCAAGGAAATTTTGATTTCTTGCTACAGTAAGATAGGTTACTGTATCTGAGGTGTCTTGCCACAATCCAAATGCTTCTACAGTAACCCGGGCCCCATGATCCAAGATCCAAGAATTTAGGATCTAGCTACAGTAACCCGATCCTAGGAAAATTTTGCAACGGCGCCCCACCGCACTTATAAAAATTTTCCAGAAAAATTTCTCGATATCCGGCGTGACTACGGTATACAACGTCCGCGACGCCTCGGATCATCTATCCATCGAATTGGCGGTTTTGGTGGAGGAACCAAAAATCGATAATCGACAAGAAATTGAAAAGATAATGGTGACGAGAGAGACGCAGACGACGAAAGAGAGAAGAAAGAGTGTGAAGAATGGAGAGACGCAGGTTGGTTTGCATGGATTCAAGAATTTTGGATCCAGCTACAGTAACCTGATCCTAGGAAAATTTTGAACTCTTGCTACAGTAAGATGGGTTACTGTATCTGAGGTGTCGTGCCAGTACTCAGAAGCTACTACAGTAACCCAGGCCCCGGGATCCAGGATCCAAGATCCAAAAATTGGGGATCCAGCTACAGTAACCCGATCCTAGGAAAATTCTAGTTTTGGTTCCTGTTCATAGTAAGATGGGTTACTGTATGTCTAATCACTATCCAGAAGCTAGTACAGTAACCCGGACCCCCGGGATCCTGGATCCAAGATCCAAAAATTTAGGATCCAGCTACAGTAACCCGATCCTAGAAAAAAAATATATTTTTTGGATTTTACAAGTTTATTCAATTTTTCAAAAATTTTTAAATTGTGATCTACATCTCAAAATCGATATTCATTATACACGTCGTCCCGCATCTGTTTTTCACTGAACCGCCCGTTCCGCACCACATTTCTCGCCGCATTCCACACGTACTTCAACGAATTCCTGTCCGTGTACCAACGGGTACCGTACTCCAACTGTAAAGGGGGTACTGTAGTTTTGAGAAGGGCTACTGTACCTACCGTAACCTTGACCTCCGGTGTGCACGTGACCCAGAAGATGTGACCGAGAAGGTCGGCGGAGCAGTAGGGATCGTACGGTGGGTAGATGTACTTGTATTTTTGACCGTCGACTGAAAAAAATTGGGGGGAGAGTTCGGTGGGGCACATTTGCATTACGGGGGATGCATATGCGCTCCAATGCTAATTTTTGTTCTGTAGAGCGCACTTGCGTCACCTACAGTACCCCATTGACCATCACACATCAAAAAACTTCCGCTTCCCCATTCATTCTCTATTCCTATCGCAGATTCGCCATCTAAGATTCTCAGATTTTGATTCTAGTTTGTAGTTTGTAGTCTGGCGCCGCCCGTAAATCGGTTTAGTTTGTTTCGAATCCAATTTTTGATCTACGCCACGCCCACTCACTCGCCGTCCCGCCGACCCATCGATAGTCGGCGCCCGTCGTGTAATTTCGGCCTTCGTAGAGCAGAAAAATATCGATTGGCGTGGGAAAACCGGTCTTCGGGAGTACGGTCACTTCGTACGAGTCGTTGACCTGAAAAGTATTGGAGATACAGTAACCCGGATCCTGGATCCAAAAATTTAGGATCCAGCTACAGTAACCCGATCCTATTCTACAGCTACAGTAAGATGGGTTACTGTGTCTAAGGTGTCTAGTCACTATCCTGTCAAATCAGCCTACAGTAACCGAGATCCTGGATCCAGAATTTTAGATCCTGGATCCAAAAACTTTGGATCCAGCTACAGTAACCCGATCCTGGGAAAATTTTGAATTCTTGCTACAGTAGGATGGGCTACTGTATCTGAGGTGTCTAGCCACCATCCATACTCTACTACAGTAACCCAGGATCCTGGATCCAGGATCCAAGAATTTAGGATCCAGCTACAGTAACCCGATCCTAGGAATTTTTTTTCGATTTCTCACCATTCCCAACTGCCGTTTCACCCGAAATTTCGACTGTTTCGACCACAAAAATTCGAAGAATTCGGTATTCCAATTCTCGGAGAAAATAGCCAAATCCATATCGGTCGTATGCGGGATTACTGTACACTCTCTGAACCATCCGAGAAATGTCCCACCGTTTAGAAACGGGAAAATCCCGAATCGCAACATTTGATCTCTGAGTGCAGCCAGGTGGCGCACGGACTCCCTCGGCGGAATGGGCGGATCTTTTAGTATGTATTTTTGGAGGAAGGGAAACGTCTCGAGTCGTGGAGAGTCCCGTTTGATGGTCATGTTTCGGCAGGGAACGTAGTTGGCACGGTGCCAGAATTCCAGGAATATGGGAATTACGGTAGGGATGAGAAGGTTGCCGATTCGTTGGGTTGGGAAGTTTCTGGAAAGATTTTGGTGCTGGACATCCGGACACACAGGTGGACAAACAGACAGACAGACATCATCCAGAGATCTCTGTCTGTCTGTCTATCGGTGTGTCTGTGTATCCGAATGTCCACTAGAACATCCGGACACACAGCCGGACAGACCAACAGGCAGTCACAATCTAAGGGTTTTCAAGTGTTTTCAATGTCTCTCTGTCTGTCTGTGCGTCCTTATGTCCGGATGTCCAATTCTTCAAAAACAATGAAATTTGGACGTCTGGACACATAGACAGATCACAAATCCATAATGGAAAAACCTTTTTTCAATATTTTCAAGTCTGTCTGTCTGTCTGTTTGTCCGAACTCACTTTGGAATAATTTTCCTTCTCTCCGTTCGAAAATCCAAATAATCCTTTTCCGTATCGTTCACATAGAAGAACACCTCAAACTTCTTATCCCAACTATCAGATTTCCATTGGAATTCCACGTCGACACCTATCTGAAAAAAGTGCAGTAGCCCTACAGTACCTCCGCCCCCTACAGTACCTGAATAGCAGTTCTGACACCATCCATTTGATCGCACCGCCCATTTTCCACCTGTTTGAGAATGTGTCTATCGATGAGGAGGGTTGGGACGGGAGTTTGGCCTATGTCGAGAAGCCAGAGACGGCAGGTGTCGGAGATGCGCTGGAAAATGAAAATTTTTAAAAAAAAATAGAGTAAAACCCGTCGAGAACAAAAAAAACACAAAAAAGTTTTTTTGAAAATTTGGAAAATTTTGGTAAAATTGGTCAACATTGACAGGGTGTCACGGCCTCAATTTTGCTCCAAATTAAAAAATTCTTATATTATCGGATAGAGGAAGAACAGAGCTTTATTTTTGTAGTTGACAACTTTTTTGTTCGTTTTTACCCTAGAGAGTTACGGAGCGTTGAAAGTTTAAGATTTTCTGAAATTTTTTTTTTTTTGAAAATTTGGTAAAAATTGGTCCACTTTGAAGGGGTGTCACGGGCTAATTTTTTGGTTCAAATCAAACAATTTTTTGTATTATTGAATAAAGCAAAAAAAGTTTCATCATTGGAGTTGGCAACTGTTTAGTACATTTTTTCCCAGGAGAGTTACGGAGCGTCGAAAAAATTCAGTTTTTGAAACAAAAATTTCTGAGTTTTGTGAAAATTGGTCAACTTCAAAGGGGTGTCAGGGTCTCAGTTTTGCTCCAAATTAAGTTATTTGTACATTTTTAAACAGAACAAGAATAGAGCTTCATTTTTGTAGTTTGCAAATTTTTTGTACGTTCTTACCCTAGAGAGTTACAGTACGTTAAAAAAATTCAATTTTTGAAAAAAATTTTTTTCAATTTTTTGTCAGAAACTTTGAAATGGCGTAACGGTCTCAAGTTAAGTTATAATTTTTCAAATTTTTGTATGGTTGTATTGAGCATGTCTAGAGCTTCATTTTGGAAGTTTTTTTTTAAAAATTGAAGAACTTTTGACACCTGTTATACCCTCTTAAAATTAGGTAGGAATTATTTTTATTGGAAAATTTTTTCTATAAAAAAACCTTTTTTATCAAATTTGAAGCACCGACAAAAGGTTATAAATTTAGTGGTTTTTACCAAATTCGAAAAAAATTCAGAAAAATATCGTATTTCACGCCGAAAGAAGGCTACAAACTATCCTCCAGATAGCATCTGCAGCGGACTTTTGGAACTATCCTATTTTCTTCCTCAGAAAATAGATTTATGAACTTTTAATGATTTTTATCAAATCTTGTTGAGAAAGTGTTTCATTAGTAAACGTCCCGCCGATTTTGAACGTTTGATCTTGGATTTTTCCCGAAAAAAAACTCCAGAAATGGAAAGTTTTTGAAATTTTGATTTCCCTGAAAACACCAAAATTACCGTAACTTAGTCAGTTTCTGTCTAAATCAAATTTTAGTCAAAATTTTGAATTCAGCATGTCGAAACGCTTTGAATGAATATAATCATGCCTTAGATTGCTTCCAAAACGGGTCTTGCGAAAACTACAGTACCCCTTGAGTTTAAAGGCGCATACCGTAGTTTCCAAGAGAGACTCGTCGTTCATTTTATTTTATTTCTTTTAAAATTCACAAGTTTCTCATTAATTTCCACTGAAAACCACTAAAAATGTTGAAAAATGAGAAAGTTACAGATTTTCGAAAATTTTCGAAAATTCTCGAAAATTTTTTTTTTTTCCAATAAACTACCGTATCTGTATGTCTAGAGCACTGTTATTATTGAATTTTCGAATTCTACCAGTTTTTACCGTTTAGAAAAGTATAATTAAGCCGGTGACCACTAAAAACGGTTTTTGGACACCAACACCCATTTTCGTGGTGAGACCCAAAAATTTTAAAATTTTGAACCTAGTCATGAGTATACTCATTTCAAAGGTCTCGACGCGCTGAACTCAAAAATTTTACCAAAATTGAATTTGGTGCAGGTCTGAGTGAAATATGATAGTTTTAGTAAACAGTTCATTTTCGAAATTTTTCGAAAATCTGTAAGTTTTTTATTATTTCACATTTTTTGATGATTTTAAACTCAAAACAACCGGAATTTCTTTGACTAACCTAGAAAACAAATTGTGACTTACCATCTCCTTCTGAAATCCAACACCATCATAATCAAATAGTTGACGAGGGGTTTTGAAGGGCGGACGCTTTTCGGAAGAGATTTGAACCAAGAATAGTAGAAAAGTGAATAGTAAACAAAGGAAAATAATGACACATTTTCTTTTCATTCTGTAGGATGAGTAATTAGAAATTAATTTCTAATTAAAAAATTAATCAAAATTACCTCCAACCCATTTCCATTTAAATAATTAAATAAAAGAATAAATCGAGCTCAACTCAATACTAATTAAAAAGCAATAAGATAATTAATTAATTATTCAGAATATAGTGAAGCTTTGTAGTTCGATCCGTCCCTTCCTCCTTTTATATTTCATTTTGATCTACACACAGATTGATATCTTTTGGACGTTGTTCACAGGTGGGCTGGCTGGACGAGTACATAAAAACCGGAATTATTTTGTGGAAAATATTTGGGAAGCTTACTGGAAAAAATAAATACGGAAGAAAGAGAGAAATAAAAGGGGATTTTAGAATTTTAGCCATTTTTCATCGTAACTCGCTTCAAACTGAGTCTTATGAGCTGAAAAATATAGCAAAATGTAGATCTCAACGAGTTCTGAAAATATATTGTAAACTGTCAAAGTACCAAGGGCCGTGAAACCAAGAAACCCATGCACTGTATCATTTCTCATCGTTTGAATGTCTTATCGTTTAGTGTTCCGTTCAAATTTGGAAGAACAGGTTCATAAAATAGATGATGAGTTTGAAAAGCATGCTGAATGCTGCAACAGCTCTACAACTGACTAAAATTCTAGTAGGCTCTCTCACGGTATTGTTTGAATATACAAAGGTGAACGGATGACTTTTGTTACAGTACTGACCATGAAGAATGCGATACTGGCAGTGTTTAGTTGAAAATGGTCAACTTTGTGAATGTATCACAGCCTCTCTGATAGTCTCACAATATTGATTGTTTATGGACTATACAGATCACAAATAGATCTTCAATTTTGTAGTTGATGACTTTTTTGTTCGTGCACTCCCTAGAGAGTTATGGTCATTTTAAAACGACAGCAGCTCAAAAATCGCGCTATTTTGCACTGAAATTGGTATGAGGGAGAAATTACTCTGTCAATATGTAACTTGCTAGGGAGTGTCGGTACAAAAAAGTTATCAAGTTTAAAAATAAAGATCTACCTTTGAACTGTACAATTCATTAAAAATCTACTTGATGGCACTATCAGTATTACCATGACACACTCTTAATGTTGGCCATTTTCAACTAAAAACTGCTCTTGTCGCATTCTTTATGGCCAGTACTGTATAAAAGTGAACGGATGTCTTTTGTTACATGTCCCTTTTTCAGCTATTTGCAGCAAAGCTATCGGTTTCTTGCACAAAAAAAAACGAAAGTTAACACATATTTAACCATCAGGATTAAATCGATTTCGAAAAATGAACTGGACAAAGATTCAGAACTGTCTTATTACCGTACTTGCAAACAGGGTCAAAACGGGACGTAACTCGCTAAAAACAAAATCTGATAAGGTGAAAAATATACCAAAATGTAGTTCACAACGAGTTCTATGTCTCTGATTCAATATTTAGCCCATCCGTATGATTATTTATTAATGTACTACGGGATCATTTTCGCATTTTGTCTTTTTTTTTCTAGGACCTGCCAAAATCAATTTTATTGTTAATTATATTGTACAAAATAATTATCAACTTTTTCCTCAAATAGAGTTCTTAGAACTTGAAACTGCTTATTTCTATCCTCTTTTCCCGCTACTATGGCTTCTGCCCTTCCTTCAACAAATATCTATAGAGGGGGAAAACTACAGTAACCCCTCGCTATCTATATTTGTATGAAAGGATCAAAAGACCGTTTGAAACACAGATTCGTCGAATAGATAATTTTATTCTATTCTATCCGTCTTTTAAAAAAAAATCAAAAAAAGACTAGGTGAATTGATCTCATCTTAGGACAACTAGAAAAATGAAAACGTGTGAAGTTTGATGAATACAATCTTTTTAAGTTTTTCAAGTTTCCAGACCATTCCCTCGCCCCGCCCCTTGACTCCGCCCCCTCCTCCAACTACTACTACAACCGAAGCCGCCACCAACACCGATGAACCTCATATCTCTCTCGATGACCTTCAACCGATCCTGACGTCTTCAATAGCACGTCATCTGAATCTGAATCAACGAGAGCAACGTCCTTCCGGTGATGAAGAAGACGTCGTTGTGAAGCCTTCAGAAGACATCGTGGAGGATCCGACGCCGTCTACACTCGGATACAACGTGATTCCACGTGTCTCGAAGCTTCGGGAACTGGATAACTTGATAAAACGGAAGAATGAGATTTTGGAGAGGCTGGATGTCCGGATAGAGACGAATCGCAAGATTTTGAAAATTCAGGCGTCGAGAATACCATCGACGCCAGAAGTCGTCAGGGAATCAGAATCCGTGGAGAAAAAATCAAAACCCAAAGAAACCGAGATTTCTACTTCTGAATCCTCCTCCACAGAATCCTCCTCTACAGATTTTGAATCTGCAGAGGATTCTGAATCCACCACGTCATCATCATCGGAGCAGTCCTCTTCCTCTGCTAGCTCCACAACCACTGTAAAAGCGGCGCCGGCGCGCCAGCCTCCGATTCCAGCTGAAGAACCAAAAAGTGATGGGGAGAGGTAAGCTAATGACCTCCGACTTAATTACAATGTAATTACGACTTAATTGTTTTTGCAGCACCATCGAGGACCCGTTCTCTGCTCGACAGGAGGCTCAACAAGCTCAACAGGAAGACCCACCCACATCCCCGACTACAGTATACCTGGACAACTTGAGAAAGAAGATTTTGGATCAGTACCAACAGAAGTATAATTAGAGACTCTTGGGTCTTCATAAACTTATGACTGTGATATTTAATAATGAAAAACGAATATTCAATGAAGTTTCGTAAAAATTACTAAGCTACAAAATTTCCATCTACAAAATTTATATGAGTATATAGCCTAAATCTTGAGCTTCATTTTTGTAGTTGACAATTTTTTTGTGGGAAGTGTTCTTGAGAAGTTATGGCTTCTAGAAAACCGTGTTAGGCAATTTTTAGGGTAAAATGTCTTACGTGTTCTGCCGTCAACATGATAATTGGAGCTTTTTTGTAATTAACGATTATTTTGTGGAAACCGTACTCGCAAAAATGCCGTGCTTCTTTTCAGTCTGTCAGAAAAAAGTTAATTTCAAAAAAGCTGTCAACTTTATGTAAAACTGAAAATAATTCATAAGAACCAAGTCAATTCAAATTTATGCTCCAAAAAGAAAGAAAATGGGGAATTTTTCCAATCCAATACAATAGGAAACCAATAGATGCGCATCATAAGTCAAGAATCCCGGTCCACAATCCCAACCATCGATCTTGGAGAATCTGCTAGCCACGTGGTCTCTATCCTGTGCAACAACAAAATAAAAAGATCCAAAGAACCGCCCGATCGTATCCACTTTTTTCTGTTTGTAGTGATTTCTGACCACCGTCCATTTATTCACTTCAAAATGTTCGGTCGCTGTATCAATCATTAAATAATCTTTCACTGTGTACTCTAGCCATTCTTTGGTTGCCTGAGGATTTCTGGCTGAACGATACACCATTATGACGAATCCCTCACGAGCGGACACTATCGCTTGGTCTTCATAGTGTTTGTAATAAGCATATATGTGTTCATCGGGTAGCACGACTGCGTAGAATTGAAAACTGAAATGAAATATTAGAGCTGAGAAGATGCTTCAAGATGTCTAGTGACATCTACGTATTCCTGTGACTACTAACCAAATTAGTGGGGAGCTGACTAGAAAACGAGAAATCGTCATTCAATTTGGTAGTTCAGATCTGATTAGTCGGGTCAGGGACAATCCGCAACGAGGCGTTTCGCAGCCTCAATTTTCCCTTTTTCAGTGATTTTTTCAGGTAATTAATGGTTTGAGAAGTCAAACAAATTTATAATTTTTAGTGGTTTTCATAAAGAGGACCACAAGAAATGTTGTCCATAACACCAAAAAAAAAACTTTTTTGAAATAAGGTGAAAACTGAGATAGTGGAACGTCTCGGGGCGGGCCGACTGAAAAATTATCCTCCCCCTCATTATCCCTGGACGATTCATATTTAGACACTTCCGGTTCGGGCAGTTCTCACGCATTTTAAAACAAATTTTCAGATTACCTGTTCTAACGAAAACATGCATTGGAAATTTCCGTTCTTTACGAATAATTATGTTGGAACTACTCTACACTCATTCTCGAAATACCGAAACGTCTCAATTAATGACTTACTTGGTATAAATCGACTCGATACCCTTCCAAAGCACCTCAATAATATCTTCCTTCGTTCGGAGACTCCTATTTTCGTGGATATCGTTCACAAGTTTTTTGACACCGGCTGGCCAGAACGTTTCAGTGTTCTGAAAAACGTCAGAGTCTGTTTTATAAGAGTTTGTGAAATCTTAATTTTACTAAATCAACTTTGAAAACATCAAAATTGTCTGTTAGCTCTTCATCAAACTGAATGTTACGTAGACTTTCAAAATCAGCTACAGTACCCCAAAGGCGCAGTGGGATTGTGGCAAAAAACAATTGTCAGAATCCTGACAAGGGAACCCCAAGACCATGCAAATGCTTTTTTGGCTGAAACTTTCAGGATAGGTTTAGAATGGTCTGAAAAGACGTTCCTGAGATTTTTGAAATCCGCCCGACACTTTCAGCCGAGTTATGAGCTCTCAGAGTTTGGCTCAGATTTAACACAGGAAACCTCATTTTCTCACTCTGAGAAAGTTCCCAAAATATGCCTGTCCTCTAGCTGCCACGTTTTCATCTGGCCGGTTGGCCGAGGGGATGTGCGCTGGGATGGTAATCAAAGTGTTGGGAGTTCGTTTCCCCTTTTGGTTTTAATTTTTTTGTTTTTCTTGATAACACTTTTACCACCGTTTTCGACATTTTTTAGTCTTCTTTTCTTTGTTTTCTAGTTCAAAATATCACAAAAATTCATATTTCGAAGTTTCAAAAAATTTCATTTTTCGACCAAAAACTGAAATCTGGCTATCTGGACGCAAGATGAAGATTTGATGGAAAAATGAAATTTTTTGAAACTTCGAAATATGAATTTTTGTGATATTTTGAACTAGAAAACAAAGAAAAGAAGACAAAATATGTCGAAAACGGTGGTAAAAGTGTTATCAAGAAAAACAAAAAAATTAAAACCAAAAGGGGAAACGAACCCCCAACACTTTGATTACCACCCCAGCGCACATCCCCTCGGCCAACCGGCCAGATGAAAACGTGGCAGCTAGAGGACAGGCATATTTTGGGAACTTTCTCAGAGTGAGAAAATGAGGTTTCCTGTGTTAAATCTGAGCCAAACTCTGAGAGCTCATAACTCGGCTGAAAGCATAGTTGTCAAGGCCCGGGCCGGCCCGGCAAGGCCCGGCAAGGCCCGAAGGCCCGGGCCGGGCCGGGCCGGGCCGGTAGAAAATTTTCAAGGCCCGGCCCGGCCCGAAGGCCCGGCTTCAAAAAACGACCCTTTTTTTTCCAATTTTTTTTTCCAATTTTTTTCAATTTTTCATCGGAAATGTGACCATTTTTGACTATTTTTCAGAATTTCTTCTAATTCTGACTGATAGTCGAAAATGTGACTTTTTCGCAAAAAAATTCAAAAAAATTCAAAAAATTTGAAAAAATTTGAAAATTTGACTTTCGCGCCAATTTGCCCGGGCCTTCGGGCCGGGCCCTGATTTCGCCGACAAGGCCCGGCCCGGCCCGGCCCGGGCCGGGCCTTGACAACTATGGCTGAAAGTGTCGGGCGGATTTCAAAAATCTCAGGAACGTCTTTTCAGACCATTCTAAACCTATCCTGAAAGTTTCAGCCGAAAAAGCATTTGCATGGTCTTGGGGTTCCCTTGTGAGAATTCCACTCACCAAGTAATACTCGTCCCATTGCTTCGCCAACTCCACATAACGCGCAATCTTCTCAAGTATCTTATTGACTCCATGTTGTCCAATACTCGGGAGAAGACCAGCTGCATAAGTCTCCAGAAACAATGCCTCCGTCAGCACACTCTCCAGAATTCCCTTCCATTTCTCAAACGTCGCTTTACTTTGCAAATTATCCCCTTTCATCGCCCATTTCAACGGGTTTGTAGACTCCTGCTCGAGTTTTGCCAGCATTTCCTGATTTTTTACTCATGAATCATTGATCTAAGGTGCAAACTTACATAAACCAATTCCTGCGGTTTAGCCTTCGTGTAGATCTCCTCGAAAAGATTCACAGATTCTTTGGTTCTCTCTGACATGGTATCAGTCATATACATGAACAGTTTGGTCATCGAGATAGTGTATCTCTGAAATTTAAATTGAAGCTTTTGCCAAATGAATGTTTTCCCTTACATTCAAGAATTCCTGTTCCACAATAAAAGATTTCAAGTCATCAAACTGGGTGGTCATTTTCTGAGACAACGCGGTGAGTTGATTCTTCAGATCTCTCAATTCCTTAAGCACAGGATCATCTTCCTTCGGTTGGAGATATGAGATGATATCCAATACCACACCAGCAACTGTCCCAACTGGTCCGAGAAATGGTCCAAGCTTGTCACAAACGAATTTCCCTACTGTAACCAATCCTTTGACCACTTCACACACTTTTTTGATTGTTTCTACTTGTTCGGCTGGAAAATGGGGTTGAGTAGTCACAAATGAGATATAATTACTTACGTGTAATGTCAACTCCGACCAGCTTGTCACGCGACTCTGGAATAAAGAGGATAGCGGGATAGTTACAAACGTTAGTAATACAGTGCGTCCAATAATGTTAAGACACCCCCCTAAAATGAAGGTTCCGAGAAAATGGGATGTGATCTGAAAAACTGTGAATGCAGTTCGATTCAGAATCTTTGAAAACCCCTGCAGACAAATTTCTAGAGAAAAATACAATTCTGAGCACGTGACCTCAAAAAGACACATTTTTGGCCGTCCAAAAATGTTAAGACACCCTCGATTTTTTGATTTTTCACGCATATGACTAGTATTAAAGAGCTTTAAAGTATAATTGATTATTCAAAAACACAAAAAAAACAATGCACAATTCAATAACTGGTCTCTACTCCATTATTCTGAACAACTTCAGTCATCCTATTTTTCATGCTTCCAACGACACTTGTAGCTTTTAGTTGAAAATGGTCAACTTTGTGACTGTGACACGGCCTTCCTGATAGTCTCACAATATTGATTGTTAGTGGACTATACAGATCACAAATAGAGCTTCAGTTTTGTAGTTGACAACTTTTTTGTGTGGGCACGCCCAAAGAAGTTACAGCTAGTCAATGTAAACAACACAAAAAGTTGATCCTTTTAGCACTGAAAAAGGGCAACAATTGCGAGCAATTACTTTGACTGCCTGTAACTCTTTGAGATGTGCCCGTACAAAAAAGTTGTCAACTACAAAAATGAAGCTCTATTTGTGATCTGTATAGTCCACTAACAATCAATATTGTGAGACTATCAGGAAGGCCGTGTCACAGTCACAAAGTTGACCATTTTCAACTAAAAACTACAAGTGTCGTTGGAAGCATGAAAAATAGGATGACTGAAGTTGTTCAGAATAATGGAGTAGAAACCAGTTATTGAATTGCGCATTGTTCTTTTTTGTGTTTTTGAATAATCAATTATACTTTAAAGCTCTTTAATACTAGTGATATGCGTGAAAAATCAAAAAAATCGAGGGTGTCTTAACATTTTTGGACGGCCAAAAAGGGTTTTTTTGAGGTCACGTGCTCAGAATTGTATTTTTCTCTAGAAATTTGTCTGCAGGGGTTTTCAAAGATTCTGAATCGAACTGCATTCACAGTTTTTCAGATCACATCCCATTTTCTCGGAACCTTCATTTTAGGGGGGTGTCTAAACATTATTGGACGCACTGTAGAGAACAGAGCTGTTGAGGAGTATAAATTGAATTTCTATTATAAATTCACGACACTGCGCCGCCTTAAAGGCGCATCTAATTTGTTCGAAATGGTCTTGAAGCGAAAAACATTCTTTTCATTTATTTTTAGACCTGCAAAGCTCGAAAATACGGTATTTGATCTTTTTCAACTACGAGACCACTCCGCGAAATTTCTGATAAATTAGATGCGCCTTTAAAGCCATGCGGCGCAGTGTTGTGAATTTATAATAGCTCAGGTTCGAAAATTTAGCGAAAAAAAGGTGGGAAATTAGCAAGCAAGCAGTAACAAATTGATTGTTACATTAAAAAAAGGCTCGACAGTTCTACGTTATACGAAAATCGGAAACAACTCTACCATACACTACTTGCAGTTTTCAGTTAGCATCTCTACGTCGACGACGTGAACCGCGCCCCCTATTGTGCAAAAACTCACCTGAAAGTTCATCGGGTCTCAGCATCTCTTCCAGTTCCTCTGAAAATGTAACGCAATAATAGTTTCGGTCCTAAAATACTGTAGCAACTCACTCAATGTCCCCTGGCTTATGAAATCTCCTTCCTCCATCGCCAACTTTGTAATAGTACGAATAAATAAGCTCATATCTTCTTTCTTCTCAGAATTTTTAAGTAGATCTCCCATATTGTCCGAAAAATGCATAGGCGATGTAGGTGTAGTTTAGGTACAATATTTATACCAATGCATCTAGACCGCCCTGCCGAATAGAAACTAGTTTGTATGTACCCGAAATAAGCAATCTTATCTTTTTAGAAGTATCATGAGAGTTGTGAATCATCGGAAATGTTGAAATCTTTTTTCCCGATGAAGAATAAAGATAAATTGAGAATAAACATCAATACCAACAACTTTTTCATCGGAAGTCAAAACGATACAAAGTGAGATAAGATTCATGTGATAGAGAGGTTAAAATGAAGATTTTTGATCGGCGACACCGGTATAGTGAATCTCACTTCTACAAACTTGCCTACTGGCTACAGTAATCTTGTATACCCGAAAACAAGAACAGGACGCTAAAACCAAAGAGCATTTTCAATCGTTTGAACGGTAAAATATGGCGTATTATGATCACCTGATGAAGTTGGGTTATAGAAATACTTATACTTTTTCTGGCTTTTCATTAATAGTATAGCGTAAAAAAGTAATGATACAGTTAAATGCTCATCAAGTGACCAACCATCTGTACAAATAAGTAACTGATTGATCATGTTTGCACAGTCAGCCAATGACCAAAAAGCATGGTTACTACAGTCACTTAATGGTGACTATTCAAATTTAGAGCTCCATGTTGAAACTGGCTAATTCTTTGTACTAGAATTCTCTGGAGAACTACGATTCGGCGAATGTCTGTATCTTGAACATGTTCGTACAGGCTCACATCACCTTACCGAATTCATTACTTTTTCGTTATCTGTATCACTGAAAAACATGTCGAAATATATTTATTTTTTAAAGTTTTTCTCCTATAGTGAGCAGCTGACACAACCAGTTGGCTGTTGGTCTGGATCAGACTTGGTCGGAGTGGTTATCAACCTTGACAGTGTATTTCGGTGTTACCTAATTGTCCGACAAATTTTATTTTGTATGGGTTGGACAGAGCCAAAATCGCACATCATTTTTGCAGTTGACCATTTTTCTGTAGGGACACTAATTTTATTGGTGAGAAGAAAAGACAGTGACCACCGCCATCTGTACAAAGTAATTCATGTTTGCACAGACATACGGTGGCGAGGAATCACGGTGGTCTGGTCAGTACCTTTGGTAGTAAAGCATCACATACCCGCTTGTTCATCCTTCAAAAAAAAGAAGTTTTTTATTCTATTGAGCAGCTGACACTACCAGATTCCAAAGATCATATAATGCTTGGAGATGGCACATGTTAGATATTGGTACTTGTCAATAAACAGGAAAACATGTTGTTATATCCGTCTGTCTGTAGGTCTGTTTGTCCGTTCTTTTTATACCTTTCAATTTGAAAGTGATTCTTCCTTTAAGTGGTCTCATTTTAGTGCACGGTAGAGTGATTTTTGAGCATTGTCCTTAAAATTACTATAACTCTCTGGGGAGTGTTCGTACAAAGAACTGGTCAACTACAAAAATGGAGCTAGAGACTTCAGCTATCTAATGGTATTAAATAAATTTTAATCTGGTCACTCAGAGCATCGAGACGAGCTCTCAAAATTGGCTCTGGGCTCGCTCTACATAAACATATCTGCAAGTCCGTCCATCTGTGTGTTTGTTTATTCTGATGTCTGCATTTACTTGAGTAGCAAGTTCGGGGTCAAAATTAAGCTGAAAATGCTGGAAATGTCTATTTTATCGTAATTTCAGAAAATAAACAATCAATTTTTCTCAGGCTGTCTGAACAGCCCTCTGACATCAATTTCAGTGTCTTAACTCTATTTTTGATAGACGACAGATGAGGTGACCGATTTCACCTGTCTCTGAGTGTCTGTCAGTTAGATCTGTGTGTCTGTCAATGCAGATGTCCTTCTAGACTCTAGATACCTTATTTTTCTCCTTCACCATAGTCACCCTCATAGACCTTCAAACTTTTTTTTTCGAAATTCAAAATTTCGAAATTCAAATCTCCTAGACACCACGTGTTGTCTTCTCGTCTCTTGTCACCTCGATTTGACCTCGCTACCAATCAAAATAGATAACATCTCATCTTCCTCCTCACTCCTACCCCTATATACCTCAATGGACCCCCTCCAGGGGGTGTCCGTTTCAATATGTCTGCGTCTCTCGTGTCCCCTCTACTCTCTCATTTCGCTTCGTTTCGAACAACAACACACATGCACACACATTCTCTCTCTTTCTCTCGGTCTCTTTACTTTTTTTTCTTGTTTCTTGTTATAAATAAGTAAAGACGGAATTTTTGGAATTTTTGAGTAGAAAATTCGCCATTTTTGGTGGTGGTTTGGTATAGGGGAACATTTCAATTTTTGAATTTTTGAATCTCCCGCGCAAAAACATTAGGGATTAACGGGTAGGCGGATTAGGCATTAGTATTAGGGGCTTGGGGGTCCATTTTTTGAGATTTTTAATGCTTGTAAATAAGAAAATGGGAGCGTTTTTAACGAGAAATATGTTATTTTCAAAAAAAAAGTCGTTAATTTGAATGGGTTTGGATGTTTAAAGCTATTTCCGATCATCTTGAGCTGTTATCTTACAGTTGATAATGATAAAAGGTTTTAGCCCAGTTTAAGAAGATTATTTTTGCAAATTTTTTGATTTTAGAGGTCAAATTTCTGGCGGTTTTATCTGCTTATAGACAATTCATAAGACAGGTATGAGAATGGTTTTCAACCTGTATACTAGAAAAGAAAACATTTTCCGACCAGAAGCACATGCCTTTTCAAAAAATTTGCCTGATTTCGACGGAGCAAAGTGACAATTCTATAACTACGGTAAACGTCATACTTGCAACCGGGCCGAGTCCGGGCCGTGAGCGGGCCTTTGAATAACTCGCTTCAAAATGAAAATTAGGAGTCGATCAACTTGTCAAATTGTAGATCTCGTTGAGCTCTACTCAACTCTATTTTCATTTTCACTGTAAGTTTAGTGAGAGCCGCAGTACAATCCATTAAGTGGCCGGGCCGTGATTCAAGGCCCGGCTGTTCACGGCCCGGCCACTAAATCGATTGTACTGCGGTTCTTACTAAACTTACAGTGAAAATGAAAATAGAGTTGAGTAGAGCTCAACGAGATCTACAATTTGACAAGTTGATCGACTCCTAATTTTCATTTTGAAGCGAGTTATTCAAAGGCCCGCTCACGGCCCGGATTCGGCCCGGTTGCAAGTATGGTAAACGTCGGTTGTTACTGCACCGCATGGTTAAGATTTGAGCGTTTTCAATGTCACAGTTTGAGTTATAGCCATTTGCCACAAGACGCTTTCTCAATCATTTTCACTTGATTCTTAAACACTTGATTCTTAGACAGTATAAACCCTATCCGACTTTTCTTTTCAGTCAGTTTTCAGACCTGCAAAGTAAAATGTTTGACTGTTCCTTCCGTTGTTTATCTAATAGTGTGAAAGACCCGGTGTCGGTAATAGTAAGGGGAGAACCTGACTGAGTAAATATTGATTTAGAAGTTAGAAGTTAGAATACAAAGCACTTTTAAAAGTGTTTTTGAAAAAAGAAAAACTTTTTTCGTCTATTCAAAAAAATGTGTTTGTCCTAGGCTAGGAGGACTCCTTTTTCTTTTTTTTTTCAAAAAAAGAAATGTGAGAAAGTGTCTTCCTCTTCAGTTGGTTGGCTAGCTCTCCGTTGACTTCGTTTTCACGTTTTTCACACAGAATATCAAATCACACTTCAGTTTTTTTAGGCGAACCAGAAAAAAACAGAAAAAAACCACATTTCCGGTGGAGAACATTCTGCATTACTAGAATTTGAGAATTTTGTGGAAAACCATGCCTAACTGGTTAAAAAGAAACAGAAGCTCCTCTTATCGCAGTTTTTGGAAAATGCAACCGCGCAAAACCGCAATTTTTGTATTTTCTAGAGCGCGTTTTCTTTACTCTCTATTTGAAAGCCTTTGATACTGTAACTGCACTCCACGGCAATGCACTTCAAAAAATCTAGTAGAGCGCGTTTGCATACTTTCGTTTTTCTGAAAGTTCATAATAATGTAACCATCTCCCTTTTTCCAGAAAATTCTAAGATTGTCCCTGAAATCCATAATTACCATCGTTATCCTAGTTCCCCTATATAATTTTCTCTTCCCTATTTTTTTCCCAGTTTCAAACTTTTTTTCTTTCTTTTTTCTAAACAAAAAAAAAGATTTCCTTGTTCTTCTTCTCACATCCCATTCTTTTTTTCCCTTTTTTTTCGAAAAAAAAAGAGAAACGAAATTCGATAAACTCTGGTTGCGTCCTCGTCCTTTTTCTGTCCTTCTTCCCCTCCAACGCCTTCTTTATTTTTTAGAATTTATCCCCAGAGAATAGGAAAAACCGATTTTTAGGTTCAGAAACCTCGGAATCCTGTCCTTTTCTCTGCGTCTCTCTTTCTCCCGGCCTAATTTCAATAGAGCGCGGTTGTTTTTTGAATTTGTGGGGTATGCATGTGCGCTCTACTGGACTTTTCAAGTTTTTGACGATTTTAGTGTTTTTAAAGCGGTTTTTTGCTATGAAATTGAAAAAGAAAACAAAAAAATTTTTTTTTCGAAAATTCCAAAAAAATTCAATGTTTTTGAATATATTCTATAAAACTGCATGAAAACGTTATGTTTCTGAGTTTTACATGACTAAATTCTAGTTTTTGCACTATTTTTCCCCCCAAAACCGGTGAATTCAAAAATCGACGAATGCAATCGCGCTCCACCGGACTTTTATCAATTCTGATCGATTTTCACTGAATTTTTCACTTTTTCAGCTTATTTTTCGCAAGGAATCCATATTTATTGAAAATTTCAACTTTGGGGCAACTAAAACACCATAGAAAATTACGAAATTTTACATTTTTCAATTTTCGCACTAACTCAACTACCCATCAATTCCATTTCTTCCCTCCTCATTCTTTCTTATATAGGATTGTTTCTCTATACCTATCAATACATTCTTATCAATTATCAATATCACGTTAGCACCTCGCCTTTCTCTCTCTCTATTTTCATCGGCAATTCCACCGCCGTCATAGACAATTTGTTGGAAAGAAAAAGAACGATTGTACTTTAGTTTTTTGATTCTCTCTTCGCATTCTTTTCTGCAACTTTTTGCAGTTTTTTTGTAGTTTGTGCTGTTCTGGAACATTCTGGCTACGTGGAACTGTTTTTTTTTCGAAAATTGAGTTTTTGCCCATATAATCTAATTTTTCGGGATTTTAAACGGTTTTTTGCTCAATTTTAAATTTCTGCGCATTCCGCCGTACCGGATTTGACGGAAAAATGTTCGAAAATTTAAAATTTTGCGTTTTTACTAGCTCAAACTTATTTTTGATTCAAAAAAGTTGTTTTTTTCAATTTTCCCCTTAAAAACTCGATTTTTTTTGCTGAAATACTTTATTTTTTGTGCTTTTCATCAATTTTCAACTATAAAACAACGAAAAATCCATCAAAAACCACCAAAATAACGTTTTTCTGCTCCAAAAACCACCAGAAACACCCCAAAAATTAATTGTCGTCAAATCCAGCACATTGTACGCAATCACAGATTTCTGCATCTACCGTAACCCGGGAAAAATATTTGAATGGAAAAACCTTTTTTGTTGGTTTTTGCTCAATTTTCATCGGTTTTTTCGATTAGAAATATTGTTTTTAAGCAATTTTAAGCCAAAAATCTGTATTTTTCACTAAAAATCCTTGAAAATCTCTCCAAAAACTCATTTTCTGGCACTCTTTCACTTTTTCCTGATAAATCCATATTATCTCAAATTCCAGGTACCCTAAGCCATGAAGTTCGACGACTTCCTATTCACCTATCTAGGTGAAATGGGAAAATATCAAAAAATTCAATTTCTCCTCGTCTGCCTCCCCACAATTGTCGTTTCAATGCACGCCTTGTCGTGGACATTCGCCTCAGTCGACACACCATACAGGTACAGTAATCCTAGTAGTCGTGGTGAGACCAAAAAGCAAAAAAAACTGAAAAATCGATAAAAATTTCAAAAATTGTCGTCAAATCCGGTGCATTGTCCGCAAACACCATAATTGACGACAAATTGCGTACTTTCTGTATTTCCAGATGCCGCCTACCTTCTGATCTACCGGAAAAAGAGCCATACTACACACCACTTCTAAATTTCACGAAATGCACCAACGACGCCGACGCGAATGTGCCAATTTCAGAATACGGACAACCCGGGATTACGGTATGCGCCTTTAAATTTGGGATTTGGAAATTATCGATTGATTTCAGTGTCAATATGATCGATGCAAACTTCCGAACAACGAAACGTGTGGTGAACACATTTTTGATCACTCGAAAGTGGAGTATACAGCGGTTCAGAGGGTAGGTCATGGAAAAATCGACAAATTCAGAGAAATATGGATTCCTTGCGAGAAATGAGCGGAAAAAGTGAAAAATTCAGTAAAAATCGGCCAAAATTGAAAAAAGTCCGGTGGAGCGCGATTGCATTCATCGATTTTTTGAAATCGCCGGTGTTGGGGAGAAAATTGTGTTAAAAACAAAGATTCAGTTATAAAAACCGTGAAAAACAGTGTTTTCATTCAATTTTAGTGGTATATATTCGAAAATAACTTTTTTTAGAAATTTTCGAAAAAAAAATTCGAAATTTTTTTGTCTTGAAAATTTGAATATCCCACCAATCCTATTAAAGTTTAGAACAAAAAAACCGCTTGGAAAACCACGAAAATGGTTCAAAATCGGCCAAAAACCTGAAAAGTCCAGTAGAGCGCACATGCATACCCCACAAGTTCAAATTGTTCAAAAAACAACGAAAATTTGTGATTTTTTCACTTTTTTTCTATGTTAGATCCCTTTAAACCATGAAAAACTCGTTCCCGTGCAATTTTGGTACTCTACAATATAAAATAATTTTTTGGAAATAAAAAAATTTTGAAAATTTTTTTCGGTTTTTTTTGTCTTGAAAAATTGAATTTCCCGCCGACCCTATCAAATTTCTCAGCAAAAGCCCGCTTTAAAACCACCAAAATCGCCCAAACGCAGTCAAAACCTTAAAAAGTCCAGTAGAGCGCACATGCATACCATACGAGTTCAAAAAACATCGAATTTTTGTTTTTTTTGTTGATTTTTCACTTCTAGACCCCCTTAAACCTTGAAAAACTCCAATTTTCTCGATTTTTCAGTGGGAAATCACATGTGACCGATCATGGATCAAAGCGACGATCCAAGCTGCCTACTACGTCGGTCAAATGGCCGGATCGATGACTTTTGGAGTGTTGGGAGACAGAATCGGAAGGAAAAAAGTGTTTTTCCTTGCAATTTTGATCCAAATCACGTGTGCCTACCTCATCGCAATCGCCCCTTATTGGTGGCTCTACGCCATTGCTCGTGCTGGAACCGGATTCTCTCATCCTGGAATCTTTGTGATCGCTGTGGTCATTGGTATGGAGTTGGTCGGTCCGCAATACCGAAAACTCGCTTCTTGTATCACCGGACTCTTTTTCGCACTTGGACAGGTAATTGCAAAAAAGGAAAAATCATACTTTTCAAAAATCGGGCCGGCCCGGCCCGGCCCGGGCCGCCACGGGCCGGGCCGGGCCGGGCCGAAATTTCTCTCGGCCCGGCCCGGCCCGGTCGGCCCGGATTCAAAAATGGGTACCCATTTTTACCAATTTTTTTTTGAAATTTTTCGAAAAAAAACAGTAAAAATGCTTAAATTATCATTACATATTCACATTTTGATTCAATTTTAAATGTTTATTCGAAAACTATACTTTTTTCAAAAAATTTCCAAAAAAAATTCAAAAACTCAAAATGTTTTGAAAAAATGTTTCAAAACGGGCCGAGCGGGCCGGGCCGGGCCGAGATTTTTCCTGATTTCGGCCCGGCCCGGCCCGGCCCGTGACAAGTATGGGAAAAATCATTCTGCGTTCGGGGGGAATCGAACCCCCGTCGAATGCTTGGAAGGCATCCATGCTGACCATTACACCACGAACGCGCGGTGAGAGGAGAGGAGTGCGGGGGGAAGATATGCGAGCGGCGGCGGGGAGTTGAGAGGCGAGAGAGTGTGTGGAATGAGGAGACGCAGAGAAATTGTTGGACTCGTTTTGGCTCATTTTACTCATTTTTAAAGGTTTTTTGTGAGTTTTCACATGACCTAGATGGATTTGAACGTCAGAATCTTAATTTTTGAATAGAAATTCAGAGAAAAACTGTTTTTTTTTCTTGAAAATCAGAAATAAACCTGGTTTTGGAGCTGAAAAAGCGTTTTAAAAGCGAACTTTCGGTCGTTTATAGTGATTTTTGACCATTTTCAGCTTCAAAACAGGAGTTCAACAGGAGTTTTGAAGTCTGGAAACCTAGAAAACCCCAAAAACTACTTGTTTGGCTAGAAAATCAATTTTTCAAGCCAAAACCCAATTTTTGAGCTATAAAAGTGAATTTTCGCTTATTTATAGTAATTTCTGACTATTTCCAGCCTGAAAATCCAATTTTTCCACCTCAAAAACCTATAATTCTATTTGAAAACTTCAAAAAATCATGTTTTCAGTCCGAAAATCAATTTTCGAAGCAAAAACCCAATTTTTCAGCTGAAAAAGTTAATTTTTGACCATTTTCAGCTTGAAAATCATAGATTTGATGTCTGAAACCTATATTTTCCGTTAGAAAACTCATAAAATATATTTTCAGTCCGAAAATCAATTTTCCAGGTAAAAACCCAATTTTTGAACTGAAAACCCATTTTCTAGGGTATTTTTGTCTGAAAATCCCATTTTTTCCTTTTAAAACCCTCTAAAACCCTCAATTTTGCAGGTATTCCTCGGAATCGAGGCGATCTACTTCACCAACTACCAAATCCTTCACATCGTCATCGCCTCCCCGGCTCTTCTCTTCCTCTCCTACTGGTGGTTGGTTCCAGAATCCGCTCGTTGGTTGGTATCCCAAAAGAGATACAAAGAAGCGGATGAGGTGCTCCAGAAGGCGGCGAAGATCAACGGAGCAGTGTTGCCAGAGAACTGGTGGGAACAATTGGACGATTCGTCGGCGAGCACGTCGAAAGACGGCGCCGTCGCGAGAAAACTCACCGGAGCCGACTTGTTCAAGACACCAGAGCTCAGGAAGAGAACACTGGTGGTGTTTTTCTTATGGCCAGTGATTTCTATGGTGTATTATGGGATGGCGATGAAGGCGAATGTTCTCGGAGGAGATATTTATATCAATTTCATTTTTGCCGCGTTTGTGGAGATCCCAGCGCTTTTTATTGTGTATTTATTGATTGATAGGTAAGGAATTGCAGAAATTCTGGCAATTTTTTCAAAATCTCATTCTAGAATCGGCCGCCGTTATATCCTGGCCGGAGGTCTGTTCATCGCTGGCGCCTGTCTTCTCATCAATTGGCTTATGGGAGACAATGTGCAGTTATGGATGGCGATTACCCAGATGGCGTTCACTAAGGGATCCATCACTGGAGTCTACGCAGCGATCTACACGTATTCTCCTGAACTATTCCCGACTGTTATTAGAAATACTGCGATGGGATTCTGCTCGACGATCGCCAGGGTTGGAGCAATCGCTGCTAGCTATATATCGATGTGGATTGCTGAGCAGTTTGGAAAGGTCTTCATGATTATTCCATTTGGTATCATGGCGGTGTCTGCTGCGATTCTGACGCTGATTTTCTTGCCGGAGACTATGGGAAAACCGTTGCCGGAGAGTATTGAGGAGATTGAGGAGGGATCGTCGTACAGAAGTTCACATGAGATGCAACCGCTGTCGAAGACCACTGAAGAAACGACTGAAACTGCATAAATATCTGAAATTTTCACTTCATAATTTCTCTTTCCTATTTGACCACAAGCCAAGAGCTTCACTTATTGTTCTCAGGTTGTAATCTATAAATAGTAACTTCATTTTCCTTTGATCTGTATTAAAACTAGTTATCGCTCTTTCTTAAAGTAAAAATTCTTCATTCGTTAATCGCTTTTCTTGGATTTAGGGGGGAGGATTACGATAAAATGATAAATACAAAAGACGGTGGCTAGTCGAAAGATTTTATTCGAACTAATATTTTACTGAGTTTGAAGTTCCTCAGCCCGCCTTCTTTTTTTAACAAGAATTTAGACGTAGGAGATCTTCGCCCCCCACAAAAGAAAACAATCGGCTATAAAACAGAACATTTAGAGAGCGAACAAGATCATGAAACCCATAGTCAAGCAGAAAAGTCCCATGGCCTCGGAGAGAGCGAATCCGAGGATAGCGTACGAGAAGAGTTGTTGCTTGAGAGATGGGTTACGGGCGTATCCGATGACGAGAGCTCCGAAGACGTTTCCGATACCAGCTCCGGATCCAGCGACTCCGACGGTGGCGGCTCCAGCTCCGATGTACTTGGCAGCAGAGTCGATGTCCTTGCGGGCAACGGTGGTGCTGATCATGCGAGCGGCAACAGCGTTCTCCATGCGGAGAGCGAGTGGGGCTCTCGAGGCCTGCAAAAATTGTTTTATCATTTTATTTTTTGAAAGGAAATCACTGGAATTGTTTTAGAAAACAAAAATCCTTTACAATTTTGACTAAATTTCACAAATTCTGAAATAAATTGACAAATCAACTTACGAGAAGGGAGCGGGTAAGTGGGAGAGCGAGGCGCTGGCAGTACATGGCTGGATGAAAGTTCTTTACCTGTAAATAATTATTAGAGTTGATTTCAAGTGTTTTTCTGGAAAAGTAAGAGTAAAAATACGAGTTATAATTTCCAGGCCCAAATTGGCCTGAAAACTATCGAAAATCTGCTGAAAACTGGTCGAAAAGCTGAAAATAAGCAAGTTTTGAGCTCATTTATCAACATTTTCGCAAAAAAAGTGGGCGTAAAATAGTAAAACTCAGTGATTTTTGCCCGATACCGCTCCGAAACGCTGCAGAGAGGAAACGCCGCCCGTGTGCGACGGGCAGCTCTACGGGCGAGTGGTCGCGTTGGGTCTCGCCACGAACGAAAGTACGGTGGGTGGGCGTGGTCTGGCGGCGTGCCAAGTCGCGATTTTGTCACGTTGACCTCTCGAATTTGATCGATTTTTGTCACGCATCCATCAATTTTTTCGATTTTTTTTTGAAAAATAGGTTTTTGAAGGTTTTATTTATGTTTTGAGTGGAAAAAACTGGTAAAATACAGCCAAAATCACCGAAAAATTCGTCTGAAAGTCGAAGAAATATTTTTAGTTAGAATTTGTTGTTATAGAGCTTCAAAATGATAGTAAAACACATTTTTGGTAAGAGAATTGAAAAAATATCGAGGAAAATCGTTAAAAATAATGAAACATTTCCAAAAATGAAGGAAAATTTATATTTTCGAGTTTTCTGATGCTGTAAGTGGGTTTTCATGTTTTTAAAGCAGTTCCGATGCATGAATACCTTGAATTCAACTAAAAAGTCACCTATAACTTGCGAATTTCAGCAAAACTGCAGTTTTTTCGAAAATTTTAAAAAATTTACTATTTTTCAACATTTTCTATATCCCGCATCCACCAATCTCTAATTATTCATCTTAAATTTATCTTTTTTTTGCTCTCCGATTCGTTTTGACCAATTTCTTGCATATTTTCTCCCTTTTCCCCAGGAGAATGACGTTAATCCGTTTTTCGGCGTACAAACTTGAAAATTTCGTTGATTTTATTCAATTTCGCTCGTTCGCTGTCGTTTTTCTCGCGATTTTCCCCAATTTTTATCGATTTTTTACTGCAGAAATGGATCAAGGCCAACCGATCGAGGATAAACAACAAAAAGAGAAGAAATTGGGCGGAATCGATGGACCAAACTCGCAATACGTGAAGTTGGTGAGCAGCGACGCTCACGAGTTCATCATCAAGAGAGAGTTGGCACTGACGTCCGGAACGATTCGTGCAATGCTTTCCGGACCGGGAGTCTACGCGGAGAATGAGAGCAACATCGTCTATTTCCGAGAGATTCCGTCACACGTTCTTCAAGTACGAGTTAGAGAGAGAGAAAAATGAGGAAATCTGTGAAGAAAACCTGATTTTTGGATTTAAAACTGCTGTTTTGGGTGACAAAACGCAATTTAGGCTTCTAAATCTGCATTTTAGAGCCGGAAAAATGGTTTTTTGAGCTTAAAAAATAGTTTTTGGCTCAGAAATCGAATTTCCGGCACGAAACCAAACCTGAGAGCAGGATTTTGAACAAACCGACATTTTTAGCTCAAGCGAATCTAGAATATTATTTTGTCCATCAGAAATGCAATTTTTTTAAGTAGTTCTGAAGCAAAATTCAAAAATTTCGATTCAAAACTCGCTATTTTGCTGAAAAAACGCTATTTTTGCTGGGAAAAACACGGTTTTCCCTGAAAATACCATTTTTTCAAGTCAAAATGTTTTTGCTGATACGAAATTTGAAATTTTTGAAGCAGAACTGGCTATTGGGAGCCCAAAAATCCGTGTTTTAGTCAAAAATCCGATTTTCAAAGCAATTTTTCGTTTAAAAAAACCTGTTTTGATTACGAAATTTCTCAATTTTTTGCCTCTTTCACCTCATTTTCCACTCAGAACTCACTTTTTTCAGAAAGTCTGTCAGTACTTCGCCTACAAAGTCCGCTACACTCACGCCGCCACCGAGATTCCAGAGTTCCCAATTCCACCAGAGGTCGCTTTGGAATTGCTCATGGCCGCCAATTTCCTCGATTGCTGAGGCGAAAATAAACCAGAAGATATCACATTTCGCAATAATTTCCCGTCCTTTCCCCTTCACTCGTGTGACCTATGACTCACTTCCCAATTGTACACTGACTCCGCCCCCTTTTCTGCTGTCTTCTTGAGTATATTTGTCGCTCTCTTGTCGCTGCTACAGTTCTTATCAAACTCTGTTTCTTTTCGGGACGAACTGTCCGTACCGACGAATTTTCATATAATTTTTGGTGGAAATTTTAGTTTTTTCTCCTTTTTCTTCAAATTTTTCCCACAGAGAGCCCAATTTCTCATTTTTTAGACCCCGATGTTTGCTTCATCCCTCCTCTTTTTATATATATTTCATATTATTTCTCGTCTCCCCTATCTGAAAATACTGTAAAATGACACTAAATATTTGCTCAACCCAACAACACAAACACAGAACACACCGCCCATCATCACATGTGTAATTTCCATAATGGCCACCGATCCATTTTTTGAATACTTTTTTTCCTTTTACTCGATTTTAAAACCCTAAAAATTGATTAATTTCTAGCCGGAAAAACTGAAAAATGGCTGCAACTGAATGCGGAGAGCCGGGTGACGTCATCGATAAGCCGGGACACGAGACGTACTTCGCCAAACCCGAACACTTTTTCCCCCATTTGACAGAGGATGGCAAAATTCCGACGGCTCAGTTCTTGAGTGCTTGTCAGGGAATTTCGGATTTCGTTTGTAAGCGAAAATTCTCAAAAAACACCGAAAAAATCGCTGAAAAATTAGAATTTCAAGCGGAAAAATGATCTGCCACGTGGCAGCGACGCGGTCGCGTCGCGTGCCCTTCCGCGCCTTCATGAACTTCACAGAGTGTCAAAATCCTCCAAAATTGATGGAAAAAATACAATTTTTGGACTGAAAAAGAGCAAATTGTAGCCTCCAAACCGAATTATACCTTTCTGATCGAGTTATTTTCGAGTACATTGCGAAAATTATAGCTTTCTGACTTGGCAAAGTGCCAATGGGCAATTTTCGAGGGTTTGAGCGGGAAAAAATGTGATTTTTGAGTTGAAAAATCGAATTTTTTGGATAGAAAATCTAGAAAAACTCGGAAAATTTCACTTTTTACCTGAAAACACCTCAAAACCTCAAATTTCTGCTCAATAATTACGTTTTTTTCAGTCGCCGATTGAGATTTTGCTTAGTTTTCAACCTTTTCTGCTAAAAAAACACATTTTTATGACTAAAAAAACTGAAAAAAACACTATTTTTGCCAGAAAAAGCTCTCTTTTTGCTGAAAAAACACTTATTTTGTTGAAAAAACACTATTTTTGCTGGAAAAAAAGATTTTTTTGACAAAAATTACCGAAAAAAAGAGATTTTCCCTCGGAATATCACAATTTTCTCAGCGTTCCTCGGCACGACGTTCACCCTCGTCCGGAAGGATATTCAGGGAAATGTGGACAAAGTGCGTACGAGATTCGAAAAGATCAAGAGGGGCAGAAGTATTTACAAGATCTCATCGATGCGGATTTGGCGGAACACGGAGGAAAATTCGGAATCGCCACCGAGGGATTGTTATGGTTGAAGAGGTGGGTGCTGAACATTTTCAGCTAAAATTGGACGTTTTGGAATGAAAAAAAGCGGAAAATTCAGGGAAATTTGAGAAAATAGCTCAAAATGAAGTTATTTTTGGAAAAAAAATCCAGTATTTGAGACCAAAAATGCCTATTTTCTGTGAAAAAATCAATTTTGAAGTTCAGAAATTGAGTTTTGAGCTGGAAATCCCATTTTTCCCACACAAAACTCAAGTTTTTGCTAGCAGACCAATGTTGAGAGCTAGCAGACCAATCTGAGAGCTAGCAGACCAATTTGAGAGCTAGCAGACCAATTTGAGAGCTAGCACACCAGCGCTGATTAATCAATAAAAACGTCAATTTTCTGAATAAAAATAGCATTTTCAGCTGAAAATTCACCTATTTGCCACTGAAAATCGATTTTTCTTGCAGAGGTCTCCAATTCATGCTTGAACTACTCGCCGAGATGGTCACTGCCTACAACAGTGGTCTGCCGAAACAGAAAACAGAGGATTTGAGTGGAGCGGTGGCCACCGCCTATGCCAAATCACTCAAGAGACATCATGGTTTCATCGCGAAACAGGCGTTTAAGGTAGAGTCTTTGAAAGGTGGTCAAAAAGCGTCTAAGGCGCGCCAGATTGGGAAAAAACTGTTTTAAACTCAAAAACCCCGATTTTTTTCACATTTTTCATCTTTTCTAGATCAGAGAGCGCCAAAGGCGGACCAGACTAGTTTTCAGTCGATTTTCTGTGATTTGGATCATAAAAGATGAAAAATTTACCTTTTTTTATCATTAAAGACCTCAAAATGCGTAACAGACCCTATTCTGGATTCGAAGCGCCAAATCGCTGAAATTAAGTTTTTTTTCCGGATGAAATTAGAGGAAAAATAAGGAAAAATGACTGAATATCGGTATTTCAACACGAAAAATGGGATTTTCCGGATGAAAAGTGTCGAAAATTGATATGTTCAGCTCCAAAAATCCAATATCCTGTGTGCCAAAGGCGCGCCAGACTTGGGTTTTCAACTGATTTTTCCCTGTTTTAGCTATTAAAAATCCCAAAAAACACCTAAAAATGCAACTGTTTCGATTCCAGGTAGTGACAATGGCTGTCCCCTACCGTCATACCATACTGAAGGCGGTCGCTTTGGGACAAGAAGGACTCGACGACGTCTGTATTCATCATATTCAGTGTCATTTGGACAATTTCCGATTGAATGTCAAGACACTTGTCGATTATTATATTGCCAAGAACTTGGACACACCCGATCCGTGATTTATTGATTTTTCCACCAATTTTTGACTCGATTCTTGTGATTTTCATTGTAATTAAGTTAATATAATAATAATTATTATTTAAAACCAAATATTTATTTTCAGATAGATATGATATGCCATATTTTCCCGCTTTTTCTGTAATAAAAGTACCGTTTTTCTGCAATTTTCAGCCCTAAAAATATGAAAAAGAATGCGTTGGAATATTTTTTCGTAGGATTTTTAAATTTAAAAAACCAGTTTTATATTCAGATGCCATTCCGAATCTTCCGCACATTTTTGAACAATGAAAGGACAATTCAGCAGGTAAAAGCTAGAAAATCGATTTTTGAGTCGAAAAATATGATTTTTAGGCTTAAAAATACAATTATCCGTTCAGAAATTGATTTTTCGATTCGAAATTTGTTATTTGAGGGTAAAAATACTTATTTTCTATTAAAAAAATCAATTTTGAAGGTCAGAAATTTAGTTTTGAGCTGAAAATTCTATTTTTCCCACACAAAAACAAGATTTCGCTAGCAGACCAATGTTGAGAGCTAGCAGACCAACGTTGGTCTGCTAGCTATTTCAAAGCGAATTTTCGCTAGCAGACCAACGGTAATAAATCAATGGAACACCTCAATTTTAGGCGTAAAAAGTATATTTTTATGTTGAAAATTAACTTTTTCTCTGAAATTCACTCCACTTACCTCATTCATTAATTTCCAGCTCTCCGACTCCACCCCAATCCGTCTCGCCGCCAAAGCGATCGTCCGTGGAATGGCAAAAGTGGAGGAGAAGGTGGAGAAAGTAGAGATTGGCAAAAAGTTGGAGAAATTCAAATCAATTTACGAGGAGGAATATCAGAAGGCACTCAAGAAATGACAAGAATTCTAGAATATGAATAGAAAATCTAGATTTTTCTCATCTTTTCTTTGTATAAAAATCTCGACATACTCTTATTCACACATTATAAACGGAAGACACAAAAAGAATCTATTTTTCACAAAAAAAGAAGGAGAATTAATTATAAAAACGAAATGAAATGTTCTCTTTTCTACTGGAATCCACCATTCTTCGGCTTGTATCCGAGTTTGTGAGCAACTCCCTCGTAGACTGGACTCTCGTCGAAAGCCACCATTCGAGTGGCGTTCTTGTCGCGTGGCGCTTTTGAGACCTGAAAAATTCAAAACATTTGGAATTTTTTGGCTTTTTCAGGAAAAATCTTTTTGAAAATCGCAAAAATCTTTTGAAAATCGCTCAAAATTGGTAACTGGCGCGTTTGTTAGGTGAAAAACTTGGAGGAATTAGAACTAGCAGACCAACGCTGGTCATTCAATAAAAACCCCAAGTTTCAGTAAAAATAGGATTTTTAGTTGAAAATTCACCGTCAAGACCTCTAAATGAGTCCCAGATGACCGGAACAAGAGCCTATTAGATTACTGTAACCTATTCTGAGTCCGAAGCGCCAAAGACGCGCCAGTAACCAATTTTATACGATTTTACCCGATTTTGATCACAAAAAGGAGTTTTTAGATAATTTTCGACAGAAAATAGCTCAATTTCTGGCTCTGACCTGAAAAACTATGCATAATGGCGGAAACTCACATCAGAATGTTTTCCATCGCAAATTGGTCGAGTTCCGGTTTGTTTACAATCGCACAACGGGTAGTCGCCGGTTTTTTCTACCTAAATTCATTGAAAATTGGATTTTAAAGATTTTTTACTTGAAAACTCAAGACAAACCTGAAAACTGACTGGCCGAACGTTGGTGAGTCCCGGGACTTTGTGGGTTCCGTCGCAGAATGGCTGGAAATTGGTTTTTTAGAGTTAGAAAGTGAGGATTTTGACTGAAATTTCTTATACTGTTTGATTGATTAACCAGCGTTGGTCTGCTAGCTATTAGATTGGTCTGCTAGGTATCAGATTGGTCTGCTAGTTCACAGATTGGTCTGCTAGCTCTTAGATTGGTCTGCTAGCTCTCTGATTGGTCTGCGAGCTATTAGATTGGTCTGCTAATCTCACCTGAGTAATACTCAAACCACATGAACACCAATGATAGGTCTTGTTGGCCTCCAAACGGACACGATTCGATTTTCCGGCGGCTGGCGTGCCTTTGTATGGGAGAACGTCGGCCGAGTAGCTCTGAACGATCACTCCACGCGCTTTTCCGCGAGCCGCTTGCGTCTAAAATTGAGAAGTTTCGGGTTGGAGTAAAAATTCTGGAAAATTCGATCTAGAAATGGAAAAATTTCGTTGAATTTTACGAAATTAGTGAAAATTACGCATGTTTGGCTTGTTTTTGAGCTCAAAATGTGATTTTCCAGCAAAATCCAACTTTTTGAGCGAAAATACACGTTCTGGTGTGGAAAAAACATGTTCTCGCAGTATTTCATGCTCAAAACTGTGTTTTTCAAATCAAAATCACAAAAAATTCGCCCCGAATTGTCAAAAATCACTAATTTTGAGGTTTCCACGGAACTTGACCAATTTTCATCAAATTTTCTGAGTTTTTGTCGTTTTTTTAATGAAATTCATGAACACACACATTAAAATGAAAAGGAACTAAGCCAAATACGAAAATTCGGACCAAAAACTTCGAAAACAGAAAATTTGATAGAAATCGGCGGCTTGCCCCGAATTTTCTCGAATTTTTCAAATTTTTAGTTGGAAAATCGGGCTCTACACGGTTTTTTTCGTATAGAGAGGCCGATTTCGCACTCGTGAAAATTGAAGAAAACTCAAATTTTCGGCGCTGGAACTTAAAACCCGTTTTTTCTTGAATTTTCTTATTGTTGACTTAATTTTTGACGATTTTCTCAACAAAATTGCTCAAAATACACTTTTTCAATCTAAATCCATCAAACTCAACCTAAAAACTTACGATTGGAGTGGCGGCTTGAAGCTTTTGACACGCTCTTCCAAGCATGGTTCGAATTCGCCTGTAAAATCGATAATTTATGAGATTTTTAAAAATTTTAACAAAGTATCAATAATTTCGATTTGTTTCCAACAATAGTCGTGGAAAAAAATTCAAAAAAATTGACTGAAAACTCATTAAAATCAGTGCTGAAATTGAGGCAGTGCGTTGAGAAATGAGGGGTCAGAAATCGCGCTCCATTGAGGCTTGGATCCTAGGCCACGGCCCCAAGGCCACCGATTTACCAAACGATTTTTCAGAGATTTTCAGATTTATTTTAGCTTACTAGTTAATTACAACCGATTTTCAAAATTTTTTCAATGATTCATATCAAAACTCAAATTCTCCATCGATTTTCAGCCATGAAACTCAACGAAAAGGTAGAAATCGTGGCGAAAAAGTGCATTTTAGTGCCTTACGAACCTTGTCACGTGGAAAAATACCATAAATGGATGGAAGATGAGGAGATCCGACGGTTGACAGGCTCAGAACGATTGACTATTGAAGAGGAATACGAAATGCAGAGAAGCTGGAGAGAAGACGAGGATAAACTCACTTTTATCGTGTTGAGCAAGGAGAATGAGCTCGATGAGGTAAAAATTGAAAAATTAGTAATTTTAGAGTTCGAAAATGCAAATTAACGCATTTAAAACTCCTAAAAACCGTAGAAATTTATCAAAAACTTAATTTTTTTACTGAAAAAACTAAACTTTTTTCAAAATTTTCAAATTTCCAGACGTCCCGAATGCTTGGAGACGTCAATCTATTCATTTCGAAATCCACGTCATCAGAAGACGAATCAGAAGAAGTGACGGAGGGAGAAGTTGAGATAATGATAGCCGAAGCGAGTGGGCGGGGCAAAGGAATCGGAGAGGAGGCCGTCTCGTTGATCATCTCGTGGGCGTATAAGGTAGGTGTAAAAAAATGAAATTTTGAGAGAAAATGGAGAAATAGCCCCAAAAAAGAGCTAGCAGACCAATCTCGTAGCTAGCAGACCAATCTCATAGCTAGCAGACCAATCTCATAGCTAGCAGACCAAAATGTCATAAATCTCCTAATTTATCCTTTCCAGAACCTGTCAATCTGCGTCTTTCGTGCCAGAATCACTGACGACAACACTCCAAGTCTCTCACTATTCGAAAAGAAGCTCGGATTCAATCGGATCAAACATAGCAGTGCATTCAAGGAGTATACACTGGAACTGCCCCAAAAACGACTTATTTCTCATTTTTCCACGTTTTTAGATCAAAATTCTCAGATTTGCGAGTATAAAATCAAAAAATAAAGCTTTTTCGATGAAAAAATTAACTAAAAACAACAAAAATCAACAAGAAAACGGAATCTAAAACAAGTGATGATCCAAATTAGAGTTCTCGAATTTGGAATTCCTGTACAACTGAATGAAGTGTTTGGCGCCACGATCGAAATCCCATCGTTCTCCCATACTTCGCTGGATTCGGAAGTCGTTCGCCGCACACGTCTTCGCGAGTATTTCCTGGAAAAAAATAGGTTATTTTGATGCAAAAATGCATTTTTTTTTATTAAAAACCGATTTTAGGGAGGAAATTGTCATTTTTAGATTTTTTGAAAGCTGAAAACGTAGAAATTTCACCAAAACCCGTCAAAGGCACGACTGATTGACTATTTTGACATTAGAAATGGCAAAGAAAACTATTGAATTTAAGATTTTTGAGAAAACGCGTCAAAGGTGCGCCAGTAATGGAATTTTTCATGATTTTTCTCTAAAAATCACCTGAATATCATCACTCGGCTCTTTCTGTTGCTCCTGAATCCCCAATAATTTCAAATAGGAGAAATCGTTGGATTGATTGAGCCAGAAGAGCAAATAGTCGGCGAGATAATAGAGATTGACGTGTGATTCCAACACTAAATCGCACAGAGCCAACTTCATCGCGTCCTCGATATTTCGATGATCCGGGGAGAGGACTCCCGGCGTGTCGATGATGTAAATTGGCGGTTTGTCCATGATTCGAACCCGATTTTGGACACGGACGGTGACTCCGGGTCGGGCGCCTGCTTCCACCTAGAAAAATGGGAACAATTGAGATTTTCGGTGAAAATTTGGGTGAAAATAGTTATAGTTAGATCTAGCAGACCAATCTAATAGCTAGCAGACCAACATTGGTCTGCTAGCTATTCCAAAGCGAAATTTTGCTAGCAGACCGAAATGAAGCTGCAATCGATTTTAGATCGAAATACACGATTTTTCAAGTCAGCGTCATACTTTTTGGTGTTTAAAAATGCGTCAAATGCGCGCCAGAAGCGAGAATTACCGAAAAATGTCATTTTTTTGACTAAAAAGCTCGAATTTTCGACCAAAAATTCCAGTTTTTTCCCTCCAAAATCACTTACCGCCTTCCTCTTAATCCCAAGCGTATGCGTCCGCATTGCATTAATCAACGACGACTTTCCGACATTCGGAATTCCCACAACCATCGCCTGATACTCTGTTTTGACGGTTCGATTGAATCTTGGCGTATTCTCCAACGCGTACAACATCGACGTCTTCACATCGTTCAGCGCCCTCTAAATGAGTGAGTTGCGGTAGGAAAATTATGGAATTTGGGTTAAAAATTATGGATTTTCGACTAAAATTCACCTGGGAAGTCGTTTCTTGCAATCGGTGAACAACACTTTTTGTACACCTCTATCATAGTAGTAATCCTCGATTCGTTTTCTGAAAATTATGGAATTTTGAGATGAAACCAAGATTTTCTGATTCAGCAAGTCGAGTCCTTCAAAAATGAGTATTTGAAGGTCTCGACATGATTTTTTTTTCAATTTTTCTATCGCTCACTTGTATCTTTTCATATCGATGAGATCACACTTGTTCAGTACAAGGATGTGTGGACGAATCGCGTAGAGATGACGAAAAAATTGCTCGTTTCGGCCGGTGACTGGGATTCGGGCGTCGTGGACCTGGAAATGAGGAAAAACGAAAATTTTCTACTGAAACTGGGAGTTTTGGACGGAAAATGCCGAAAATTCAGTAAAATTTAAGAAAATGGCTAAAAAATAAAGTAATTTTCACTAAAAAAATCTAGTATTTGAGACCAATAACGCCAATTTTCTTATAAAAAACTCAATTTTTTTCAATTTCATATTTAGCAGACCAAAATCGGAGCTAGCAGACCAACCTAAGCGCTAGCAGACCAACTTGAGAACTAGCAGACCAATCTGCGTGCTAGCAGACCAAAATCATAACTAGCAGACCAAAATGATTTTCTCAGCTTTTTCAGCATTTTATACCACAAAACTATCCATTTCTCATCATTTTTCGCCCTCTCACGGTAAGTCTCACCTCAATAACCAAATCGACCGAGCGCAATTTCGCCTCCATTTTCTTCAACTGCACCGACATATGCATCGGAAACCACTGCCGATAGTCGTATTGTGCTGGCAACTCGAAACATTGCCGAAATTCTGAAAAAAAGAAAGCGAAATCAAATAAAGTCGACAAAATAAACACGGTTTTATTCACCTGCCGCGAACAATGCACTCGTTGTGTGCAGAAATCGTCGTGAATTTTGCATTTTCTGTAAGAATTTTGTTTTATATGAGTTTTTTAAACTTTTAAAATCTTTTAAATGAGAGAAATCGATGAAAAATTATAAGTTTGAACTGGAAATAACTGGAATTGCATGAAAAGCGGCTGAGCAACTCTGCGTCTCACACTCTCTCATGCGTGCAGATAGAGCGCGATTGCATTATTTAAATGTTAGCAAAAATTGAAATTTAAGAAAAACAATGGAACTTATGCATTTTTGAAAATTTTTGAGTGCAGTAACGGCTTTAAAATTAAACTAGCTTTATTTTGATATATAAAACTTATAAATTTAGTGTTGAAATAGTGTAGAAATTCCTTTTTGAAGGTTTTCCTTAGGGGTTTGTAAAGTATGAGTCAGAATTTAATGATCTTGTATTTTTGTGGCAGGGTTCAATTGAGATTGCAAGATAACATTATTTAATTAAGTTTTTGAATCGAATAAGAATTCTTAGTCATTTTTTTGCAAATAACTGATCTTATTCTGATTTTTCAACACCAAATATTCCCCGTAATGTTTTTTAAACCAATTTTTATTATTTCAAATAAGAATTTTTGGCCCATGACCATCTGTGCACCCATTTCCAGCCGAATCTCAGTTTTTCCTTCTCAAAAATCCGATTTCAAATTCCCGCTCACAACATCGTCTGCGTCTCCCCTCTCTACCCCGTAGCGATAGAGCGCATTTGCATTCGCAACCTGGAATATTTTTGTTTTCCAGAAGTTGAAAACCCTCAAGAAACCCTGATTTTCGGAGGAATTTTTGGTTTTCGAGTTGTTAGATCGATTGAAAACAAAAAGAGCTTCAATTTGATATATAAAAAGTTTAAATTTCATGAGAAATTCAATGAGAAAAAAAATTTTCAAGAAAAATCTGAAAATTTAATCGCGTTCCTGCTCATTTTCTCTCGATTTTCTCCAAATTTTCTATCGTTTTTCTCTCATTTTCTTGCCCATCTGTTTTCAATTCACCGCTGGGACAGCAGCCGTCTCTCCACGGAAAAAGTTTGTGTAACAAAACGACTCATCTCTCTTTCTTTTCACCCCGAAACCCTCGAATTTCGTAGTTTTCTTTTGTTTCTCCGTAAAAAATCCATGAAAAAAGCATCAAATCCATGAAAATCGATCATTTGCAGATCTCAAATCAACATTTTTCCGAAAAATTCGGAAAAATGTCGATTTCCAGCAACGAACAAGAGCATCGGAATGGGCGGTCTGCAGTAGGGAACCATGTGGATATGAGTTTGTATCCCCCGTTTATCAAACAGGTAAGAACTGATAAAAAGTGAAAAAAACGAAAAATTCTGATAAAAATAGTGTATTTTGGGTCAATACGAACCATGACTAGAGCTAGCAGGCCAATTTTGGAACTAGCAGACCAACATTGGTCTGCTAGCTATTTAGCAGACCAACGTTTAAAAATTTGAGTTTTTGCCACAAAAATGGGGTTTTCTGGGTTGAAAAACCTCAAAAATCTTGGAAAAAGTACTGATTTTTATTCCGAATCGCTCGAAATAGCTCGAAAACTAAGTCTCTAGTTAAATTCTGACTATTTTCAACCGATTTTCCAATTAGTTTTCACCTAAAAACCTGATTTTCACAGTTAAAATACTCAAAAAACCCTTCTAAAATTTCAGCTAGACGCAAAACTACCAGACTACACACGAGAAGGCGATATCGAGTATCCATTCGAGGAGATCACTGGAGTTGGCGATGAGAATCGGATAAGAGGTAAAAAAGTTCTCAAAATTTAAAAAATTTGCATTAGAGCATTCAAAACTTTTCAAAAATCGGTGAATTTGCAGGAAATTGGAGTAACAAATCGGATTATCTATTGGCGGTTATCGGATTCACAGCTGGCGTTGGTAAGGGATTGGATTTGGTGGTTTTGGAGTTAAAATTCGGGAAAATCGCGATTTTAGGCGGAAAATTGAGTTTTATAAATGAAAATTGGACAGAAAATAGTCCAAGTACACTCTGGAGTCAATTTAAGCCTGAAAATAGACTGTTTTGAACTGAAAATGCCATAAACAGGCCGGAAAACTGCTTTCTCGGCTTTAAAAGCCTCCAAAAAGCTGGAATTAAAGTTTGAGAGCTCTCTGATTTTGGTCTGCTAGCTTTTAGATTGGCCTGCTAGCTCTCAGATTGGTCTGCTAGCTCTGATTTTGGTCTGCTAGCTCAAAGTTTGATAGAAAGTTTTATCCGAAAGTTAGATTTTTTGAAAATTTGATTAATTATTGGATTTTTTGTGACTTTTAGTTAGTTGTTAGCCTCCTACTGCCTTATTTAGGCCTCCTAGCCTCTCTAGACCCCTAACTTTCATCCCTAATGTTAATTTCTTCATCACCGGCTGTGTTTTTTTCTTCTTTTCCACGAAAACCACCTATGGTCAATGTCCAAAGGGCATTATGAAGAGAAATGGTCAGATAATATCTGACCATTCCCATTCGAACTTTTCTTCTTTTATTGTCTTTTGAACGAATTGATAACACTAAGAGATATGAGAGAATTAGAGATTGACTACGTGCGAAAAATGATAATTGATTATTGATAACAAGAAATAGGAATATTCCCCCGCTGTTTTGTGGTCTGTGATGTTTTTTTCGTTTTTTGGAGTAAAAATGGCAAATTTTAGAAAATGAGTTTTCAGACAAATCCGAATAGCTAGCAGACCAACGTTGGTCTGCTAGTTCTTAGATTGGTCTGCTAATTCTGAAGTGGTCTGCTAATTCTGGATTTGGTTCATATTGAGAGCCATTTTGAGCATGTTCTAGATCTAAATCTTCATAAGTGGATTTCGGTTTTAATTAAGGTAGAGATAACCAGATTCTAATGAAAATTAGGTAATTAAGTTTTTCCTTGGAGTTTTAAAAGTTTAGGGAGGTCGACTATAAATAATGAAACAGAAAAATAGTAATTTTTTAATATTTTTTAATTGAAAAATGAGTTATTAGCACGCCACGCTTCTTACAACCGCGCTCTACCGAAACCGAAGAAACTTGGGAGACTCAGCGAAAAAGAGACATTTTTCAAGTGCATTTCGGTAGAGCGCAGTTGTAAGAACTGTGTCGAGCTAATACTAATATTTAACAATAACTACAATAATCTACCTACAGTATCCTCTAGCCCAGGGAAATCAGATAAAAAAAATCTCCTTCGCCATCTTTGACAGACCATTTTTTCACACTCCACCTACAATGATACTAATTGAGACACTAACAAACAATAGGTAAATAAATAAATCATGTGACACCGCCCGTCTTATTTCTAATTGATGATAAACATCTTACAAAAAACAATAAAAAATTGGCCATCATCACATTTCTTAAATTGATTTTTTCTTCTTTTTTGAGTATTTTGGTCTGCTAGCTCCATTTTGGTCTGCTAGCTCCATTTTGGTCTGTTAGCTCCATTTTGGTCTGCTAGCTCCATTTTGGTCTGCTAGCTCCATTTTGGTCTGCTAGCTCTCAGATTGGTCTGCTAGCTCTGATTTTGGTCTGTTAGTTCCGTTTTCTAGCTACTTATTCTACACGATTTTTAAAAGATTTGTCGCTTATTTCCCACTCCAAAACCATCCTTTTTACCTCATTTACCCCAAATCGTACACATTTTTCTCACTTTTTTCAGGAAGTTTCTGGAAATTTCCGTTCCTCGTGTTCAAACATGGCGGTGCCGCATTCCTCATCCCCTATCTCGTCATGCTTTGTCTCGCCGCCCTCCCCATGTTTTTCATGGAAATGGTATTGGGACAGTTCTCCTCCTCAGCCGCCATTAGTGTGTGGAAGGTGGTGCCGTTGTTTAAGGTAAGATTTCCCATTGGTCTGCTAGTTCCATTTTGGCCTGCTAGCTTTGATTTTGTTCTGCTAGCTCTGACTTTGGTCTGCTAGCTCTGACTTTGGTCTGCTAGCTCTGACTTTGGTCTGCTAGCTCCGATTTTGGTCTGCTAGCTCTCAAATTGGTCTGCTAGCTCCATTTTGGTCTGCCAGCTCAATTTTCCAACTTTTCCAGGGAATCGGCTTCGCACAAGTGACAATTTCTGGATTTTTTGCTGTTTTCTTCAATATTATCTCCGCATGGACCTTATTCTACCTCATCAATTCATTCAGTTTCTCGATTCCATGGTCGAATTGTGCGAATTCTTGGTCTGGAGAAAGTAAGTGCGCTCTAATGCTAAATTTTGGAATTTTCTTAAATTTTGTCAAAAGAGCGCGCTTGCTCAACTCCTTTTGTTACAGACTGCACACTTGGCACCCGAATCCAATGTCGGGAAATGAATGGAACACTCCTTGTGAATGGAAGTTGTATTGTGGAACACGCCGCATCGAATGAGACTACAGTAATCCCGCTGCATGATTTGAATTCGATTCCAAGTTTGAGATATTTTCAGTGAGTTTGGGTATGGACTTAGGAATGAAACTTGGTAAGAATAGCTGAAAATGTTTTTTTTAAACAGTTTTTCATACAAAAAATGATATAAAATATAGGATTTTGAATCAAAAAGTCGAATTTATTATTATTTTTCGACAGAAAACTGATAAAAATTGGTGAAAATGCTTTCTTTTGGGTGTAAAATTTGAGATTTTCTCAGTTTTTCAGGGCGAAATTCGGGTTTCAGCTATTTTTAATGTTTTTCTGTTAAAGTTCATGATTTTGGTCAGCTAGCTCGGTTTTTTTTTTCCAAAATCAGAATTTTCCAACAAAAATTCAGTTTTCCTTCTCAAAAACCGAGTTTTACCTATAAAATTGACGAAAAATCTTATTTTAGGTCTAAAAATCTCGATTTTCAATAAATTTTGACGCTTTTAATCTATTTTTCAAACAAAACCCCGGTTTCCAGCTGAAAAAATCACAATTTTTCCAGCACCGACGTCCTAATGCTCTCAAAAGGTGTCGACGACTTCGGAACACTCAACTGGTACCTGGGTCTCTGTGTTCTTGTCTGTTGGATCGCCGTCTTTTTGTGTCTATTCCAAGGAGTGAAATCGAGTGGAAAAGTCGTCTACATTTCAGTGATTTTTCCATTCATCATTCTTACCGTACTCCTCACTCGTCTCCTCACTTTAGATGGATCCATCTCTGCTGTTCTCTACTTTTTATCCCCCAAATGGGAGGTTTTGAGCGATTTACACGTGTGGGGAGAGGCTGCCGTTCAGGCGTTTTATTCGGTTTCGTGTTGTTCTGGAGGACTTTTCACGATTGCCAGTTACTCAAAGTTTCATAATAATGTTTATAAGTGAGTGGACTTGGGAAATTGGGAAAAAATTTGAGCTTTCTAGTGGAAAAATGAGGTTTTTAGGCGATTTTTGATGGTTTTTGGGCACTTTTTAGTTAGAAATCATGATTTTTAAACGATTTTTGCATTTTTTCAAGTGAACATCAAGAATTGTGGTCAGAAACTCAGGATTTTATGGTTTTTGAAAAGATTTTAGCTGGAAATTTCGTTCTCCAATTTTGGTCTGCTAGCTCCATTTTGGTCTGCTAGCTCCATTTTGGTCTGCTAGCTACGAAATTGGTCTGCTAGCTCCATATTGGTCTGCTAGCTCTGATTTTGGTCTGCTAGCTTTCACTTTCTATTTTTCCAGAGACATCTGCCTTGTCCTCCTCGTCGACGTGTTCGTCTCCCTCATCGGATGTCTCCTCACGTTCTCAGCCATCGGATTCACGTGTTACGAGTTTGCAATCGCCCTCGACAAATTCCAAATCCGAGACGGCTTCCATCTCGTCTTCGTGTTTCTCGCCGAAGCGCTGGCTGGCGTGCCCGTGGCGCCTCTCTACGCGGGTCTCTTCTTCATAATGATTCTACTGGTAGTCCACGCGACACAGATGTTCGTCGTGGAGACAATTGTGTCGTCACTTTGTGATGAGTATCCGGAGAGATTGAGAAGAAATCGGAGGCATGTATTGACTACTGTATGCGCACTATTCATATGTCTATCCATCCCGTTCTGCTTGTCATCTGGACTGTATTGGATGGAATTGCTCACTCAATTTGTGCTCACTTGGCCTCTCGTCGTCATTGCATTCTTGGAATGTATGGCTATCAATTGGATTTATGGAGTGGATAACATGTTGGACAATGCCAAGTGGATTGTGGGACACTGGCCGCCGTGTTATATATTTTGGAAGGTAATTTGAGATGAAAATGTCTGAAAATGTCAATTATAAACCGAAAAATGTTGAAAAAAGCTCATAATTTTCGGTTTCAAATCGGAAATAGCATAGTTGAGTTGAGCCAAAAAGCGTAAAAAATTCCAAATTAAGATTTGATTCAAGCTGATTTTGATCGGAAATCAACATTTTTAACCGGAATTTCTGTAATTTTTTTGGTGGAAACTGTCTGAAAAAATCATAAATTTCTTGAAATGCCGGTCCAAAACTGGCATTTTCAGCATTTTCTAAGCCTAAATCCCTTCAAAAATAACAAAAAACCTTAAATTTTGGTCTGCAAGCTCTGATTTTGGTTTGCCAGTTCTGATTTTGGTCTGCTAGCTCCCAGATTGGTCTGCTAGCTCCCAGATTGGTCTACTAGTTCCCAGATTGGTCTGCTAGCTCCCAGATTAGTCTGCTAGCTCCCAGATTGGTCTGCTAGCTCCCAGATTGGTCTGCTAGCTCCCAGATTGGTCTGCTAGCTCTCAGATTGGTCTGCTAGCTCTAGTTTTGGTGAACATTTTTAGCCGAGAGTTGTGCTTTTTGAGAAAAAATATTTTTCGAAAAAATTAAAAAAAACTATTTTTCAGGTTCTGTTCAAATTCATCTGTCCACTGGTCTACTTATCAATCCTCTGTTTCCTGTGGCTTGACTGGAATTCAATAGAATACGAATCATATCAATTCCCCTATTGGTCAATTCTCGCCGCGTGGGGCATTGCCTCAATCCCCCTCATTCTCATCCCAATCATCGGAATCTGGCAGTTTTGTATAGCAAAGGGAACGATAACTCAGAAATGGTGGAGAGTACTGTATCCGGATGATGCGTGGGGACCCGCGTTGGCGATTCATCGAGCAGAGAAGTTCCCTCTACAGATTCCAGAGGCAAGACGGTTGTTGTTGCCGCCAGAGGTGGAGATCGCAGCGTCGCAGAGGGATTTACAGGTGAATTGAGACAAAAAAGACTGCAAGAAAAAGGAGCCAGAATGAAGAAAATCGTCGAAATTTTTGTGAATTTTGAACCATTTAAAATTTTTGTGATTTTGGTCTGCTAGCTCTAATTAGCAGACCAAAATTGGGGTTAGCAGACCAATCTTAGAGCTAGCAGACCAAAGTTGGAGCTAGCAGACCAAAGTTGGAGCTAGCAGACCAAAGTTGGAGCTAGCAGACCAAAATTGGAGTTAGTAGACCAATCTGAGAGCTAGCAGACCAAAGTTGGAGCTAGCAGACCAATCTGAGAGCTAGCAGACCAAAATAATTTTTTTCTCGAAATTCACATTTTTGACTATTTTCCGGCACTTTTTGAGTTTTTTTCGAGATTCCTGACTCATATAATTTCAGGATGACATCCCAATGAATAGTGGAGTTCTGACCGCCGGCCGCTCATCAGAATTCGCTCAGACAACGGACGCCCGATCGATCCGATCTACAGTAGCCGGTGGAGGGGATCGAGGAGATGTGAAGAGTATCGGCGCGACAATTAACACGATGATTCCCAAATTTGAGAGGGAAACTGCAATTTGAGAAGGATGGATGGATGGATATATGAGAATAAGAATACGAGAAGAAGCGTGTTTGAGCCTATTTTGTTATAGTTTTTATTATGTTTTAGGACGGAAATCGAGAGGAAATTGAGGGAAAATTGGGGTTTTCTGGCGATTTTTGACTGCTTTTGTACAGTTTTTAGCAAAAAAATTTGATTTTTGAACTGAAATCTCATGTTTTGAGATTTTTAAGTCAAAATCCGGAATTTTTTATCAGAAATTTTTTTTTTTTGAATCTAAATTTCCAAAAAAAAATTTTGGAATTTTTTTTGGAAATTTAGATTTTTTTCGAATTTTGACAAATTTTTCAAGGCTTTTGGACAGAAAATCCTGTTTTGACCGGATTGTAGTGTTTCTCAGCTATTAAAAAAAGATTTTTGCGTTCTCTTTAGTAGATTTTATCAATTTTCAGTCAGAGAACGATTTCCAGTCACTTTTTCGAGTTTTTTATCTCTGAAAATAACATTTTTCGATTAAAATTCAAATTTTCAGTCGTTTTATGAGTTCTAGGTGCAACTGTCTGAATTCGAGTCATTTTAGCCATTTTCTAGGCATAATTTCCACAAAGCGCTGGTTCAAACCTTATTTAACTACCAGTGTTTCTGATTTTCAGTCAAATTTCCACTAATTTTCCCTTTTATCAGTACTTTTTTTTTACTCTCCGCTTCTCTCTGTGCTAAATGTGACGGAAGCAGGTGGCTGGTTGTGATAATCAACCTCCGGAAAAGTAGACTGTACTTTTAGAAAATTGCTCAAAATTTGAGATTTTTGACTTTAAACTAGCTGAAAATGTCTTAAAAATAATGAAAAATTTGATGGAAATCACCAAAAATCTCTTCCTTCTTTTTGACCTACCTCGCTAATTTTTGATCTACCTCCCATTTTTCCTCTAGATTTTTGACCTCCCACCCCTCGTATATTCTATTTTTCTCTGCGTCTCTCTTTCTCTCTCTCTCATCAATTTTTTCTATCATTTTCTTCTTCTTCTTCTCGTTTTTCTGTTATCATCATGTGTGTGTATTTGATACTCCTGTCTCCTGTTGCCTCCTGCCGTTCTTTCCGGTTTCAGCTGGTTTTTTTTTGAGGTTTTTGACCGAAAATTGGAGTTTTTGAGAGGAAAATTAAGGACTTTTAGCTGAAAATCGTAGTTTTTAAAAATTTTATTGACTGAAAATTCTGGTTTTTGAGCTGATTTTAGTCCAAAATACGGGTTTTCATGATGGAAATACCTATTTTTGCAGTATTTTGACGAAAAATCAATCGCTCATTCACTAGCAGACCAATTTGAGAGCTAGCAGACCAATTTGAGAGCTAGCAGACCAATCTGATAGCTAGCAGACCAATATGAGAGCTGGCAGACCAACATAAGAACTAGCAGACCAACTTAAGAACTAGCAGACCAAAGAGTCATTTTTAACTTTTTTCGGACGAAAATCACAAGTTTTGAGTCATTTTCAGTCAAAAATCCTAATTCCTTTATCAAAAATCCACTTTTCCGGTCTAAATATTCCTCAAATCTTTGTAAATTTTTAAAACAATTGTCTAATAATGGTGCTCTCTTTGCCTTAAAGTATTACCCATTGGGATTTTCCTTATTTTTAATTTTTTCACGAAAAAAGTGTTCCCTATCAAAATACGGTGTCATTTTGTCAGTTTTTCATTCATTTTTGCTCCAATTTTTAAAATTTTTATTTACATAATTTCCCCAACCTCACGAATCTCGAATCGCAATATAGTTTGTATGTATTTTCAATAAAATTGAACCGATTTCTGATAATTTTTTCGAAAATTTTGAATTTTTCTTTTTTCAATCGGTTTACATCGATAATCTTCTATATTTTCATTGATTTTCCGATTTCTGTGTGTGTTGATATCCGGATGTCCTGATTTTCGACTGAAAATTATCTGAAAATTAAAAAAAAATTCTGAAAAGAAGTGAATTCGTTTTTTCTGTCTCTCCGTCTATCCGCATGTCCTGATTTTCACTCATTTATTCCAGATGACAACAGAAAAATTGGAAAACGATTGGAAACTGATACAAGATGATTTTCAGAAGCTTGAGGTAAGAAATTCGTCATTTTTTGTATAAAAAGTCAACTTTTTATCTCGAAAAATCCAAATTTTTTCAAAAAAATTTTAGAAAATCCACGACGAGTACATTCAAAAGTCTCGACAAGTGAGTAAATTCCAAGATACGGCCGGAAAAGCGATGAAACATCACAATTATCTGCTGAAAAACTTCAAAGAGACCATGAAGCAGTGAGTTTTGGCTGAATGAGAGCTAGCAGACCAATCTGGGAGCTAGCAGACCAATCTGGGAGCTAGCAGACCAATCTGGGAGCTAGCAGACCAATCTGGGAGCTAGCAGACCAATCTGGGAGCTAGCAGACCAATCTGGGAGCTAGCAGACCAATCTGAGAGCTAGCAGACCAATCTGAGAGCTAGCAGACCAATCTGGAAGCTAGCAGACCAATCTGAGAGCTAGCAGACCAATCTGGGAGCTAGCAGACCAATCTGGGAGCAAGCAGACCAATCTAAGAGCTAGCAGACCAATCTAAGAACTAGCAGACCAATCTAAGAGCTAGCAGACCAATCTAAGAACTAGCAGACCAATATGGGAGCTAGCAGACCAAAATACATTTTTCGCTAAAAATCACCTCAAAGACCCTTTTTTTGCGATTTTTTGCTATTTTACTATCAAAAATCACCGAAAAATCACATTTTCCGCCTAAAAATCCCCATAATCAATCAATTTTCTTGCAGAACACAGCAATCACTCGAGAAGAAAGAGCCGTCGGAAGAGAAATCGTCGATCGTCGCACAAATCTCGAAAATGCGCGAAGAAATGGAGGTGTCGAATCTGCGACTCCGTGATATGCAAGGAGAACTGCCCGCCCAATCGAATGGGTTCTATTTGAATCTGATTTTGGGATCGAATCTCAACGTGTCGCTTCTCACAAAGACCGAGAAGTTCAAGTATAAACAGGTTGGTGGATTTTGGTCTGCTAGCTCCAAAATTTTCCATTTTTTTGAGGAATACGAGGGCTTCAAATGGAACATCACAATCCTCATCTGCGCCTTGGCCCTAATCTCGTGGATGTGGCCATTCCGAGTATTCGATTCGATTCTATGCTTTCTGATGGTCTGGTACTACTGTACCCTAACAATCCGTGAGTCGGTGCTCCGTGTGAATGGCTCGAAAATCAAAGGATGGTGGCTCTCTCATCATTATCTCTCGTGCGCCGTGCCCGGTATCGTACTCACGTGGAAAGACGGCGTGTGTTATCAGGAGTTCCGTCCCTATTTCCTCCTTTTCACTTTCTATATCTCATTGGTTCAACTGGCACAGAATCAGTATCAATCGGGATGTTTGAGGAGACTTCACTCATTGGGACAAGGACATCAAATGGATATTACTGTCGAGGGATTCACTTCGTGGCAATTCAAAGGGCTCACTTTCTTGTTGCCGTTTTTGACCATCGGATATGTAAGTTTTGAGAGGGAATAGTGAATTTAGCACCCTATTTTCGAGTTTTCACATCGGAATAGCTAGCAGACCAACGTTGGTCTGCTAGTGTTGGCTTTGGTCTGCTAGGGAATGAGCGATTGATTTTTGGTCAAAATGCTGCGAAAATAGGTATTTCTACTATGAAAAACTGGATTTTCGATGTTTTCCAGCAAAAAGCCGAATTTTAGATTAAATCAGTTTAAAAAACAACGATTTCCAGTCAAAAAATATCAAAAAACGTCGAATTTCAGCCAAAAATCTCTATTTTTCTATTGAAAACGCCTAATTTCTCCCCCTAAACCCAATTTTCGGCCAAAAACCTTTTAAAAACCTCTTTGGTCTGCTAGCTCTGATGTTGGTCTGCTAGCTCCAATTTTGGTCTGCTAGCTCAGATATTGGTCTGCTAATTATGATATTGGTCTGCTAGCTCCGATTTTGGGCTGCTAGCTCTAGTTTTGGTCTGCTAGCTCTCATTTTGGTCTGCTAGCTCTAATTTTGGTCTGCTAGCTCTAATTTTGGTCTGCTAGCTCTCATTTTGGTCTGCTAGCTCTAATTTTGGTCTGCTAGCTCTAGTTTTGGTCTGCTAGCTCTAATTTTGGTCAGCTAGCTCTGATTTTGGTCTGTTAGCTCTAATGTTGGTCTGCTAGCACTGATATTGGTCTGCTATCTCTAATTTTGGTCTGTTAGCTCTAATGTTGGTCTGCTAGCTTTCAAATTGGTCTGTTAGCTCTAATGTTGGTCTGCTAGCTTTCAAATTGGTCTGCTAGCTCTCAAATTGGTCTGCTAGTTCTCATATTGGTCTGCTAGCTCCCAGATTGGTCTGCTAGCTCCGATTTTGGGCTGCTAGCTCTGATATTGGTCTGCTAGCTCTAACGTTGGTCTGCTAGCTCTAACGTTGGTCTGCTAGCTCTAATTTTGGTCTGCTAGCTCTGATGTTGGTCTGCTAGCTCCGATTTTGTGCTGCTAGCTCCGATTTTTCAAATTTTTTTCTGATATTTTCACCAAAAATGTTATTTTTCAGCTCTACCAACTGTATCTCGCATGGAAACTGTACGGTTACACGAATACGGAGACATGTGACGGATTGTGGCAGGTAATACCGATTTTTCACCTGAAATGTTCACAAAAAATTATTTTTAAAATTTTCAGGTTTGGGCCCTCTCGATTCTTCTCGGAGCGATCGCCGGTGGAAATATTGTGACGACGTCGATGGTTTGCATCAGAAAACTCAAAACCACGCCCTCTTACACGAACATTGTTGCTCTCACCCGGAAATACAGCTCTCGCCACAAAATCAATCAGGCTCCGCCCACTTGTGACCAGAATGCCACGTCATCATCGTCGAGTGCCACGTCGACTCGTGTCCCGCCACCACCAACTGAGAAATTGCATTTGCATTAATTCATTTTGACTTTTCTGACTGAAATTGTGCAGGCATAAATTTTCAGATGTTTTCCCCCGTTTATTTGTAATTTTTTGAGATTTTCAGTCCCTGTTTGATTCATATGACTACGGTTTTACTATTTTTGTCGAATTTGCCCCCATTTTTCATGTAAAATTAACGTTTTTTCGGCTATTTTTGCCTTTTTACCCTTTAAAAATGAATTTATTCATATAAAACATAGGTTTAGCTGATTTTAATCCGATAATTTTTTTTCAAGTTATTAATTCTTGTTCGCTACTTATCTGTTGCTTTTTATGATTATAATTCTCGTTTTCTAATCCTTTTTAAAGTGAATAGAATCAGACAATAATGAGAAGTTGTCGTAGGGTATGGGATATTGTGACGTCACGGCCGTAAACACCGTCACGCGAAAATGCGGACCTTCAAAATTTTCCCATTTTTGAGAGTTTTTGTTGAATTTCACTGAAAATTGCTCAAATTTGACGCGTATTCTGCATTTTGTTCACAAATTTGCTAACTTTAGCCACGTATTTTTGAGTTTTTGTTCGAGCACCGGATGGTTAACTCATTTTTCCAGCGCTAAGTATACAAAACTATTGTAAATCTATTTATCCTCATTCTAATTGGACACTTCACACATGTGTTGCATTGAATCGTTGAATTTCTGTTGGTTTCTCTTGGCAACAGCTTTCTACTGTTTCCGGTTCTTTTTGTCAAAATTCTAATCTCGCATGCTATGTTGTGTTCAGCGTTAATGTTTTGCCAAACTCTAATTTGTTACTTATCGAAACATTTCTTTGTTTTCCATGAAATGTTTTTTCCGCTGAAATCCGTTTTTGCTGCTTTCACCGCGTCTTTTCTTATCATCCTTCTTGTTTTTTTTCCAGAATCTCTTACAATATTCACATTTTTCAGAACCGACACCAATAGTTCTCGAAAAAGCTGGAGGAAAAAGCCATGATGAGTGCACACAACAAGCACTCTAGCTTTTTCAAGTCGGAGAACTCCCTGTAGTTCTTCGCACGCGTGGTGATGAGGACTGCTCCGGATCAGTGGCTCTTTGTAGTCTACTGTTCCATGCGTTTAGGAGTTGGTTTTACGCGCACTGAAGGTATGCGAACTATGTTCGCGAAGTCGAAGAGCCTCTTACGAGAGGCCTTCGCACGCGTGGTGATGAGGACTGCTCCGGATCAGTGGCTCTTTGTAGTCTACTGTTCCATGCGTTTAGGAGTTGGTTTTACGCGCACTGAAGGTATGCGAACTATGTTCGCGAAGTCGAAGAGCCTCTTACGAGAGGCCTTTGCACGCGTGGTGATGAGGACTGCTCCGGATCAGTGGCTCTTTGTAGTCTACTGTTCCATGCGTTTAGGAGTTGGTTTTACGCGCACTGAAGGTATGCGAACTATGTTCGCGAAGTCGAAGAGCCTCTTACGAGAGGCCTTTGCACGCGTGGTGAAGAGGACTGCTCCGGATCAGTGGCTCTTTGTAGTCTACTGTTCCATGCGTTTAGGAGTTGGTTTTACGCGCACAATTCGCGATGATTACATCCACTCCGGTGATTAGATTTATGAGCGAATTAAGGATAAAAGTAAACAACAGTGAAGACAACGACAAAGCACAAGGAATGGAGTTGATGAAGACAACTGGAAACTGGAGGAATTCAATCAGATGAACACGGTGCGTTTTGAAAAGTTAGTCCACAAAAAGGGGCGGTGGCGGCCAATGATACGCACGGAAGTGTGTCTAAAAATGATTATTTAAGGCGGAAAAGAGTTTCGAAGCACGAATGAAACCATAATGGGTGTACACGCGACTCGTTTAATGGCTCAATCGGGATGTTTTGAGGAGACTTCACTCATTGGGACAAGGACATCAAATGGATATTACTGTAGAGGGATTCACTTCGTGCCAATTCAAAGGCCTCACTTTCTTGTCGCCGTTTTTGACCATCGGATATGTAAGTTTTAGTGAGAAATAGTGAATTTAGCGCCCTAAAATTAGTTTAGAAATCTTTTTTTTAAATTTTCACTTTGACGTTGGTCTGCTAGCTCGCTCTGAAATTGGTCTGCTAATTATGAAGTTCTGCTAGTGAATGAGCGATTGATTAAAAGACTGTGAAATAAAAGACTGTGAAAAATAGGTATTTTTACTATGAAAAACTGAATTTTCGATTATTTTCCAGCAGAAAGCCGAATTTTAGATCAATATCAATTCAAAACCGCAATTTAGAGTCAAAAAACTCTATTTTTCTATTGAAAACGCCTATGCTAGCTCGGATTTTTCAAACTTTTTTCTGAGATTTTCACCACAAATGTTATTTTTCAGCTCTACCAACTGTATCTCGCATGGAAACTGTACGTCTACACGAATACGGAGACATGTGACGGTCTGTGGCAGGTAATATCGACTTTTCACCTAAAGTTTTCACTTTAAAAAATTTTCAGGTTTGGGCCCTCTCGATTCTTCTCGGAGCGATCGCCGGTGGAAATATTGTGACGACGTCGATGGTTTGCATCAGAAAACTCAAAACCACGCCCTCTTACACGAACATTGTTGCTCTCACCCGGAAATACAGCTCTCGTCACAAAATCAATCAGGCTCCGCCCACTTTTGACCAGAATGCCACGTCATCATCGTCGAGTGCCACGTCGACTCGTGTCCCGCCACCGCCAACTGAGAAATTGCATTTGCATTAATTCATTTTGACTTTTCTGACTGAAATTGTGCAGGCATAAATTTTCAGATGTTTTCCCCCGTTTATTTGTGATTTTTTGAGATTTTCAGTCCCTGTTTGATTCATATGACTACGGTTTTACTATTTTTGTCGAATTTGCCCCATTTTTCATGTAAAATTAACGTTTTTCCGGCGATTTTTGCCTTTTTCATTTTTTAATTATATTATCGATCTTTTCCCCTTTATTTCAATTTGAATCCCTTTTTGACATTTTGAAAAATTATAGTAACCATTGCCAAGATACCGTGCTTTTTTTTTCGTGCATTCATTATTAGGGACCGCAATGAACGTGGGGGCGGAGCTATTCATTTTGTTTGCGGCGTCATGGATAGGTTATTGAAAAAAAATCAGATTCTAATTTCGAATTAAAAATTTTTCTCCAAATGGATTTGAGTATTGTGAAACTTGAGATATTAGATGTTTTCTTTCAAAATATGCTGAAAATTATCTCGAATTTTAAGAAATCACGTCAACAATAAATATTTTTTCCTATTACCACATTTGTGTTCATTCAGTTCAGTGGATAGTAAATTTTCAGACTAATATAAGTTCACCGTCTATTCAATACCAAAAGAATTACTGTCAGGAAAGCTGTGTTGCTGGGATCAGAAAAAATAGTACACGCTTGCAAAAGAAAAACGTTTTATTCACGAAAAAGGTCTAAAAGTTTCCAAAAAAAAATTAGAAAAGTGTTCGAAAAGTATTCGCTCATAATCGTAATCACCGGATCATTCAGTATCACCGCGTGGATGTAATCATCGCGAATCAGGTAACTTCATCTCCAAAATGCATGGGTCAGATAACTCCAAAGAGAAACCACCCGGAGAGGTTACATTTTCTATGCGGAAAAACATCTAATGTGTGAGTATCTCCCACCTAGTGAGAAGGATTTGAATCCAACTCCGCGTGTGTAACTCCATCTCCAAAATGCATGGGTCAGATAACTCCGAAGAGAAACCACCCGGAGAGCGTACATCTTTAACGCGGGAGCGTACATCAACTAGAGTCTCTCTCACTTTGCTTGCAGGATTTGGATCCTACTCTGCGTGTGTAACTCAAACTCCAAAATGTAGGTTACATAATTCACGCTATCAAACATCAACCAGAGTATCTCCCATCTTGTGAGAAGGACTTGAATCCAACTCCGCGTGTGTAACTCCATCTCCAAAATGCATGGGTCAGTTATCTCCGAAGAGAGACCACCCGGAGAGCGTACATCTTTAACGCGGGAAAACTTCAACAGGAGTTTCACTTGAAAAAAGCTAGAGTGGTCGTTGTAGACACTCATCATGGCTTTTTTCTCCAAATTTTTGGGATTTGTTGGCGTCGGTTCTGAAAAATGTTAATGTTGTAAGAGATCTCGGAAAGAAACGAAAATGATGAAAATAAAAACGGAAGAGACGGTGAATGAGCGTTTAAAAGACCCTATGTGACACATTGTCTCGTAAATGGCGGGAATGTCAAATTGAGTCTCTAATTTTGAAAAAAATTGCAAAAACGTAGAATATTCTAACGTAAATCAGAATTTTTCAGAATGGCGAAATTGTGGAAAATTAATTTTCATTCAATTTCCTGTTTCATGTCAGACGCAGAGTTTTCGAAAAGAGCGGACATTTGTTAATCGATTTTCTCTGAAAATCAGCAAACCGTATTGGGAATGAATAGAAAAACTAAAATTGTCGAAAAATAATGACAAATTGATTTTTAATAAAATTCTTATTCAAACGATAAATAGTTGCGAAAATGGATCGAAAACAGCTTAAATAGAAGAGGAAACTAGTAAAAATAATATTTTCGATGAAGAAACTAGAAAAAATGGTTGGAAAATACTTTTTTCGAATGCACCGCCTTTAAAACCGTCCGCATTATTTCGTGACGGTGTTTGCGGACAATGCACCAGACCTGACGACAGAGTCATTGCATGAATAATCTGTCGTTTTTCACCGAAAAAAAAAGCATTTAAAAAGGGTTTCCACTGATTTTTCTTGATTTTCTGAACTAAAATAAACAAGGAATTCAAATATTATAGGACTTTCACCTTGAAAAATAAATAAAGCAAAAAATAGTTATTTTCAATAAAACAGTGCATTAATAATAAGAGAAACGCTTATAACCAGTATAATCACAAAAGAATAACACAGGATAATTTAAAACAAAAATTGGAAAGAAAACTGGAATTTTTTGACAGGAATCAAGACTATTTAGCATGGAGTTGAGGTGCCGAGATGCGAACTTTCGTCGGAAGATTTCTGGAGGCAGAGTCGTCGGAGAGAAGGGATTTGATGAGCGCTGCTTGACGATCCGTTTTTTGGCGCTGAAATTTGAGAAAATTTGAGTTTTCGGAGACTTTTTACAGATTTTGGTCTGCTAGTGATGATATTGGTCTGCTAGCTATGATATTGGTCTGCTAGCTATGATGTTGGTCTGCTAGTGATGATATTGGTCTGCTAGTGATGATATTGGTCTGCTAGTGATGATTTTGGTCTGCTAGTTATGATTTTGGTCTGCTAGTTATGATATTGGTCTGCTAGTGATGATATTGGTCTGCTAGTTATGAAATTGGTCTGCTAGCTCTGTTCCCTTACCGTGAACAATTCAATCGCCTGTTTTGTCGCTTTTCCACGTTTTCCGATTCCCGGGGTGATTTTGACACGGTATTTGTACGTGGAGAGAGCCTGGAATTGCAATTTTTATTTAGTTTTCAGTCGGTTTCAATAAATTTTTTATAAGTTTGTGCGTCTGGCTGTGGGACTGAAATTTGGTGAGAGCGCCGGAGACACGCCAGCCTATACTAGACTCAATTTATGCCAAATTTTGAGCAATTTTGTGGAATTGTCGCTCATTTTTTCAATCTTCGGCTGTTTTCCGAAATTGGTCGGCTAGTTATGAAATTGACCAAATTTAAAAAAATTTTCGCCCATTTTTTCAGTTTACCGTACCGAATACGGCGCCACGACGGGCACCGCAAACAACAGCGTGTCCTCATCAAGCGGTTGAGCTGTGAGTGTCGTCAAGAGTGTCATCTCCTCAGCATTCGCCTCCTTATCCTCCTCATCAGCCTCCTCGCCGTCCTCCTCTACCTCATTTTTCTCAATTTTCTCGATTTTCGGCGGTTTTTCAAGTTTTTCATGGAAAATCTGTGGTTTTTCCTCGTTTTTCACAGGAACTTCCTCGTTTTTCGGCTCAATCTTGCCCTGCGGCTTCAACAACTCCTTATGAAGCTCCAAATCGTCATCCGTCTGATCTTTGTACTTTTGTTTCACCATTTTCTCCTTCCGTTGCTTTCTCTTTTGAGTCTTCGCACTCGGACCAGCCATTTGCTCTTTAATTTTCTCTTCCAAGTACTTTTGAGTCGATTTTTCCGGATTTTGGGCCAATTTTTGTGCATTTTGCTGGTTTTTCGGCGGATTTTTCGGTCCAACTTCGATAAGGAACAGTTCCTCGTCTTGTTGCGCTCCGATTTGTACCTGGACATCAGGGAATTCATCGATTCCTCCATTTCAACAGTTTTTTCCGATTTTTCCAGAATTTTCTCTGTTTTTCTCCGGTTTTTCCACATTTTCATCAGGATTTTCCTCGGATTTCTTAGCTTTTTCCAGTGCCGCATGCCTCTCAATCGATTCATCGTCCATCCTGAAAAGTACTCCCAATCCCATCACCAATTGACTTGGCGGCATGAAATTCTTTTTTCCACGAATCATGAAACTTCCAGATGGCAGATATTCCCCGGTTGGAGCAGTACGACTGACTTGATTCGGATGTACCCACCACGCCGACGCCGTCACTGTCGCTTCCCACGCGTTCGAATAGCAGACGGCCATTTGGGCGGCTTCTGTCAGAGTTTTCGGTGGGATTTCTTGCGATTCTTCGAATGATTTATTGCGGATGATCACTGAAGACGCGCCACGCACGTCTGCATGCATATAGATGTCATTTGGGCGGAGGTATCTGGAAAAAAGGAGAGTTTATGGGGAAATTGAGTTGAAAATCTATATTTTTTGGCTAAAATGTTGAAAAAATCGGTCATTTTTAGCCTAGGGTTTTTCGAAAAATCAAAATTGTCTGAAAATGACCGAATTTTGTTTAAAAAATAGTTAGCAGACCAATGTGGGAGCTAGCAGACCAATCTGGGAGCTAGCAGACCAATCTGGGAGCTAGCACACCAATCTGAGAGCTAACAGACCAATCTGAGAGCTAGCAGACCAATCTGAGAGCTAGCAGACCAATCTGAGAACTAGCAGACCAATCTGAGAACTAGCAGACCAATCTGAGAGCTAGCAGACCAATATGAGAGCTAGCAGACCAATATGGGAGCTAGCAGACCAATATGGGAGCTAGCAGACCAATATGGGAGCTAGCAGACCAAAATCAGAGATTCTCAATTTCCAGTCAGTTTAGTAGTTCCAAGAGTGAAACTTCAAAATTGTGATTTTTCAGTTTAAAATGACTCTTTTTTTGGTCTGCTGGTTATAATTTGAAGAAAATTGACAGTAAACTACCAAAAATTAAAGGATTTTTACAAATTTTCAGCAGAAATATGTATTTTTGACTAAAAACCCCGTTTTTCATGTCTTTTTGGCCTGTAATTCCCAATTTCCAACTCTTACTTCTTGACCAACAACTCATTCTGCTGAGCATCTCGTCCAGCGACCACAATATACCCTTCCGACGAGATAAACCACCGAAACTTCTCAAACCACATCGCCTTTCTCGACTTTTTGACTTCCGTCACAATTTTAACTTGTTCCAGTGTACTTTTCGCCTTTTCCTGTGCGTTTTTAATCGCTTTTTCCGACGATGCGACAGTTTTCTTCACTTTCTCGGCAGCCGATTTCTTATCCACAAAGTGTCTCTGCGCATTTTTCGACGCATTCATCGAAATATCGATTGGCACTTTCAGAAGCTCCGCCTCCTCGTCATATGGATCCCCGAGATTCATAAAGAATTCGTTGTTCTCGAATCTAAACGAATCGATCGATTTGGCGACTAGATCTCCGTTCATCGCCGCGTTTTTACGCATTTCTTCGATTGTTTGCCACGAGAATTGATTCGCCAACGCACTTCGGATCAGGAGAAGCGCTTTTTCCACCAAATCTTGGTTGAGAATGATCCGATTCGCCATGTGCTCTCGTTGTTCTTGTGTCAGCTGAAAAATATAAACTTTAGAGGGAAAATTGAGAAAAAGCGGCCAAAGTGGCCTAGAATCCCAAAACTAGTCTCTCAAACTATCACCATTGATTTCATCTCGCTGAGACGCTTCGAATGAGTATAATCATGACTAGGTTTGAAGCAAGTTGGGCCCCACCGCGAAAACTACAGTAACCAGTCCCACCGGTACCGTAATATCGTGGCGAGACCCAAAATGCTCCAAACCTAGTCATGATTATACTCATTCGAAGCGTCCTGACGAGAGGAATCTAAAAATGATATTTTCAGAGCCGATTTCCTACCTGCAACGCTTCAATCCGTTCCTTCTGATCCTTCTCCACATTCTCCAACTTTTTCAACGCCTGCTTCTCCATATTCACCGCTTTCTGCTCTTGTTTTTGCGTCTCAATTCGTGAATAGAACTCGTCGACGGATTCACAGAACGACGGCAGTTCTTTTTGAAGTTTCGAAGTGAATGGCATCGGAATCGGGTTGAATTCGTTGTAGAGTTGGATTGGTTGAGACGTCGGTGCTGGAAATAAGGAGAGGATAATAATCAGAAAAACTCTGAGAGTCAGACCAACTTGAGAGCTAGCAGACCAAAATCATAGCTAGCAGACCAACTTGAGAGCTAATAGACCAAAATCATAGCTAGCAGACCAAAATCATAGCTAGCAGACCAATCTGAGAGCTAGCAGACCAAAATCATAGCTAGCAGACCAACTTGAGAGCTAGCAGACCAAAATCATAGCTAGCAGACCAATTTCAAAGCTAGCCGATCAAAAAATAAATTTATTCATTTTTGACTGAAAAATCACAATTTTAAAGTGATTTTCAGCCACAATTTTGATTTTGAGAGTGATTTTCATCATTTCTACATTAAAAATTACGATTTTCAAGCTAAAATTCACGATTTTTGAGTCATTTTCAGTCAAAAATTCTAATTTTTCCGTTTTTCTACTTACAAAGAATCTCCGTATAACTAATGAATCCCCTCGGTTGTTCCTCGACTTGCTCCCACACATGTTCCGTTTCCTTCCGGATTTCCTCCAGTTTTCCCCGGAATTCCGTCTCCACATCCGTCTTTCTCGACACCTTCATCTCCGCCTTCATCCCACACGCCGCCAGAATCTCCTTCGTTATCGGATTTCCACATTTTGTCAATTGTGACATCACTCTTCCCAATTGTTCCTCTTTTCCCTCTGGAATCCCTCCAATCGCCCGCGTGACGTCATCCATCGTGACTCCGCTCCTTTCTCGCTCCGCCTCCTCGTTGAACGTGTACTTCTCGCGGACCGCCCATCTCACCGACGTGTCTTTATCGGTTCGAACGCGGAGAATGTTGAGAATTGTGAGTTCGTTGTCAGTCAAAACGACATTTCCACGGTCGTAGAGCTCTACGTAGAGACGATTCTCACGGTCGTCCGTTCCAAAGACCAGCTCGACGAGACGATCGAATCCGACGACTCGGATCGAAGTGAGTCTGGAAATTTAGAAGGTTTCTGGTGATTTTAGGGATTAAAAGCATGAAATTGAGTCAAAATTGCCTGAAAATGACCGAATTTCATTTGAAAAAGAGCTAGCAGACCAATCTGAGAGCTAGCAGACCAAAATCATAGCTACCAGACCAATCAGCGAGCTACCAGACCAAAATCGTAAGTAGCAGCCCAAAATGAGAATTAGCAGACCAATCAGATTTTGAGCCATTTTTGACTGAAAAATCGCGTTTTAAAGTGATTTTCAGCCGAAAATTTGATTTTTAGCGGGATTTTCATCATTTTTACACTAAAAATTACGATTTTGAAGTTAATTTTCCTTGATTTCTGGACGAAAACCACGATTTTTGAGTCATTTACACTCGAAAATCCATATTTTTTTCTGATTTTCTCTCATTTCCACTCCAAAACCGTCGATTTCTGCTCCTAACCTCTTCTGATTGATATGTTTCCTCAGTTTCATTGAGAACGATGAGGGCGTCTGTGACTTTGGCCACTCGTGGAATGTCTGATGCAATCGGACACCCGATTCGAACAGAATCACCGCCTTCTCGTCGGTACGTGACAATTTGATCAGATATGTTTTGTTGTCGATGTCGTACACGTTGTTCACACGCATTCCTGTAATTGAATTGGGAAAATTGGAGATTTTAAGCGAAAAATCAACTCTAAATGCCGGATTTCCAACCAAAAGTAGTTTTTTTTTGACTTCGAATGCAAATTTTTGCCAAAAATCTCATTTCTCCGCTTTAAATCACTAAAAATCAATTTTGTTTGGAGTTTTTAGACCAATTTTCAGCTCAAAAATAGCTAGCAGACCAGTTTACGAGCTAGCAGACCAAAATGAGAACTAGCAGACCAATCTGAGAGCTAGCAGACCAATCTGAGAGCTAGCAGACCAAAATGAGAACTAGCAGACCAAAATCAGAGCTAGCAGACCAATCTGAGAGCTAGAAGACCAATCTGAGAGCTAGCAGACCGATTTAAGAACTAGTGATTTTCAGCCAAAATTTTGATTTTCGGCGTGATTTTCATAATTTCTAAACAAAAATAATGATTTTCAACCCAAAATCGTTATTTTTTGGCTATTTTTAAACTATTTTGTTTGGTTGTCGGGCGAAAATCCCATTTTTGGATCATTTTTAGTTCAAAAATCGGCATTTTCAGCTACGAATCCCTATTTTCATCTGATTATCCTTATCCCGAACCCTGAAGTTTCTTCAACTCCGTGGTAGCGGCGATGACGTCGACGAGTGTGAATCGATTCTTCATTTCTTCTTATTAAGTTGATTTTTTGATTTTCCCTGCAAGAAATGATAAAAATTGAGCTAAAGACACGAGAAAATGAGCGAATAAAGGTAGAAAAAGTGGCAAAAACTCATGAAAATTGGGAAAAAGTGTAATTTTTGAAAACGTTTTTTAATTAATAAAACAAACAAACTAGAATTGATGCGGGTTAGACAGTCGTGGAATAGGAAAATGCACAAAAAATTACAAACACGCTGAAAATTTGGTATTTTTCAATTAAAAAAACCAAGATTTTCAGAAAAAATGACAATTTTCAGCCATTTCAGATGAGTTTTGAGGCGATACCGGTAGGGAAAATACCGGAATTTGAGCAGGTGAGGCAGGAGAGGGGGCATGTAGATCATGAAGGAAATAAAGCATTTTCAGAGGCAAAATGGGAAATGTATGGTGATTTTAAGAGGAAAAATTGGGAAATACTAGACTTTTTGAGAATTTTCGAGCTGAAAACTATCGAAAATCATCGAAAATCAACAGGAAAGTGTGTATTTTGAGTGGAACTCATGGGGAAAATGGGTAGAAATGGGGAGGAAAATGGAAAATCAGAGCTAGCAGACCAAATTCGTAACTAGCAGACCAATTTGAGAGCAGGCAGACCAAAGTCAGAGCTAGCAGACCAATCTGAGAGCTAGCAGACCAAAATAAGAACTAGCAGACCAAAATCGACAAAAACCGAATTTTCAGCTTATTTTTCCTGATTTCAGGCTGAAAATAGTGAAAACCGCTTGAAATCCTGAAAAAATACGCCAAAAATACAGTTTCAGGGTGGAAAATGGAGAAAAAAATGAAATTGGGAATATGTGGGGATTTTGGGGATAAAAATGGGAATTTTGCAAAAAAACTCTGAAAATTGATACTTTTGGGGGGGGGGGGAGGAAAGAGAGGAAATCATGGAAAAATGCATTATTACAAAGGAAAAGCTGTAGGAATATCAAATTTTAGGGTGAAAAACATGAAAAAAGTGAAGAAAATGACATAAAAATGGAGGAAATTTCAAATTTTTGAATGCAAATGACAACTTTAGAATGAAAATCGAAGATTTTGGCGTGAAAAATTGATAAAAATCGGCATTTTTCTGAAAAAAATTGCGATTTCATGGAGAAAATGACATAAAAAGGAGGAAATTTCAGATTTTCGTAACAAAAAATGAATTTCTAGGGGAAAATAGACAATTTCAGAATAACTGATCCATCCATTTCTTGACTGGAACCGACTCTCTGAGCAGTTTCTCTCTGTGCTCCGTCTCTTTAGCATGATGAATGATCGCCAATTCCTCTTCAGTTGTCAATGACTCGTCTCCAGTGATCTAAAAGAGGGAAAATAGAATATTTGGGTGGGAAATGGGGCTGAAAATCGTTGAAAATAAGATTTTCATCAAAAATTGGCCTGAAAATCTTGAAAATCGTGGTTCAGTTGATCAATATGGGATTCTAATTATAAAACTTTAAATTTTCACTGAAAAATACACGGAAAATCGAAGAAAAACTACTCAAAAACTTTTGAATGATGAATTCCCTCACTGTCTCACTAAATGTTCATCTTTTGTAATATTTCGTAATAATTTGGACACGGAAATCAGGATTTTAATGGAAAAATGAAATTTTCGACTGAAAATCTGAAATTTTCATGTCAAAACTAATTTTTTAGACCAAAATTTCAAGATTTGGACTCGAAAACTGCAAAAATATCATTTTCATGATCAAAAACAACATTTTCAGTTCAGGATTCATCGATTTTGAATTACTTTCTACTGAATCCGAATAATTTCTGTTTAAAAACAGTGTTTTTAATACTAAAATGTGGATTTTCCACCAAATTAGATTGAAAATGATTATTTTCAGCTCAAAAGAATAGCTAGCAGACCAATCTGAGAGCTAGCAGACCAATCTGGGAGCTAGCAGACCAATCTGAGGGCTAGCAGACCAATCTGGGAGCTAGCAGACCAAAGCGAAATTGAGTCATTTTGACTGAAAAATCGAAATTTTTAACTGATTTTCAGTCCAAAATTTGACTTCAGCGTGATTTTCATTGTTCCTATACTGAAAATTACGATTTTCAAGCGACTATAACTCAAAAACCCCCAATTTCTACCTTTTTCAGCGATTTCAGATGGAAAAGGAGTGCTTTTCTCGACTTGACTGGTCGTGATCCGAGCAGATTGAATGCATTCCTGAGATGCCATCTGCCAGCTTTTCTCAAATCGAATCGAGTACTCATCGTCAGTGTCTCGTAGGCCATCTTCAGATCACTTTTGTACTTCTGCTGTCCACTCGGGTGACCGTATGTCAGATTGTCATCAGGAGAATGACGTTGGCCGAGAAGAATGTGATTCATGCTGGAAAAATGTGATTTTAGGGGAATTTCGAGCTGAAAATCATAGTTTTAGTCTCAAAAACTTGGAAATTTGGTATTTTATAGGCGTTTTGAGTCGAAAAAATAGACACTTTTAGACTGAAAATCATGTTTTCAAGCTCTAAAACTTCAAAAATGAGCAATTTTCTGGGTTTTTGAATAGAAAATTGTTATTTTAGGCCACTTACACATTTATGGTGCGGAAGCCACGGAACTCCTTCGTATTTCCACCTGTACGCTGTCTGTTGCGGATGCGACGATGATTCTTTGGACGGTGCTCGATTTGGCTGAAAATTGGAAAAAGTTGAATTTTATAATGATTTTTTTCAAAAATTCACGTTTTTCGGTGCCAAATTTTCAGAAAAATGTGATTTTTTGCTCAAAAATCATGTATTCAGGGTTCTGATAGAAAACTTGCACTGATTTTTAGAAAAATCATAGCTAGCAGACCAATCTGAGAATTAGCAGACCAATATCACCACTAGCAGACCAATCTGAGAGCTACCAGACCAATGGTCTGCTAAATTAATTTTCAAACTCATTTTCGATCTCAAACCCGGATTTTTCACTTTTTCCGGTCATTTCTGCTCGAAAATCTCTCAAAAATCTTGATTTGCGGTCTAAAAACAAGTTTTCGGAGCGTTTTGAGCAATTTTTGAGGTAAAACCCTCCAAATCCCTTACTACGTATCCCGTCGAACGAGTCCTCTCTCCACCACATCCACCTCCATCTCCTCATCATCCGACCCCCATTCATCATCTTCTTTCTGCTCAAACAAATCGATATTCGGATCGAAAACATTCGAATTGAAGTAAACCATGGCCGGCGAGTCGAGAGATCCCAGGAATTCCTGAATTCTCGCAGCCACATTCGTCGTCTCATCGAATTTCAGTCCTTTGATACGCTCGAATGTGATCTTTTTGGCGGATGTCAAATCAAGACGGAGCACCGTTTGGAGCACCTCTTCACTCAGCAACATGTCGACGATGTAGAGCTTTTGGAGCTTCTCGAATTTTCTGGAAAAAAATGAAAAAATTGGAAAATCATAGCTAGCAGATCAACTTGAGAGTTAGCAGACCAATATGGGAGCTAGCAGACCGAAATCATAGCTAGCAGACCAAAATCACAGCTAGCAGACCAATCTGACAGCTAGCAGACCAATTAAGAAAATGAGGTTTTTCCGGTTCAAAACTGCTTAAAACAGCTATTTTTCATCTTTTTTATGGAAAATTACTAACATTTTCGAAAAAGCGAGACAAAATAAGCTGAAAATGCTATTTTCATTCGAATTTCTAGATTTTCTACTGAAAATTGACTTTTGGAATAATTTTTCCACCAATTTCCGTCTTTTTCTTTAAAAATATCTTACTTGATGTGCTGATACTCCCACTCGTTGTATCCTCTCATTCGATTGATTCTGACAGCCGGAGCGTTACTTCCACTGCCTCCGTACTTGAACGCAGTGACTTGACGACCGTGTTCGGAACCCTGGAGGAGAAAAATTGAGTTTTCGGGTAAGAAATTGGAGTTTTGTCAGAAAATCAAGAATTTGTAGCTCAATACTGAGAAATCTGAGAACTAGCAGACCAATCTGAGAGCTAGCAGACCAATCTGAGAACTAGCAGACCAAAATCACAGCTAGCAGACCAATCTGATAGCTAGCAGACCAATCTGAGAGCTAGCAGACCAATCTGAGAGCTAGCAGACCAATCTGAGAACTAGCAGACCAATCTGAGAGCTAGCAGACCAATCTGAGATTTTCGTCGAAAAACTCAGTTTTGATCGGAAAATCTTGATTTTTGTCACTGAAAACGCGGTTTTTCGAAAAATAATGAAAAAAATGGCAAAAATTGCAATTTTCCATCATCTTCCTTCAATTTTACCTGAATTTTGACATCGATCATGATCGGATCGTAGTCGAGTCCAGGCATCATTTTAAAATCGATGACTTCATCGAACTGGACACAAACTCTTCTCAAAGCCATCAAATTCTTCACAGAATACTCTTTTTGCTCCTTTTCGACACGTTCTTTGACATAATTCTCTGTCATTTCTTTTCTTTTCTTCAATTGATCTTCATTCTTGAACTTTATGTAATCCAAGAAAAGCGGTGGCGGTGGGTTGAATGTCGGAGAGGCGACGTGGCGGAAGATTTGGACGAGAACTTCCGATGGAAACTCAGAGAGACTCTGGAAATGGAATATTTGAGAATTTCGGAAGATTTTGAGCCAGAAAATGGTAAAAATGAGCCATTTTCATGCTTTTTGAGCAATTTTAAACAAAAATCTGAGCCAAAAAGTTGAAAATTTGGGATTTCAAAGCATTTTTGAGCTGAAAATGCGAATTTTATGATAAAAATGCGATTTTCATCTCAAAAATTGGGTTTTCGAACGGAAAATTTTATTTTTTGCAGTGAATCGATCGATTTCAGCTGAAAGTTTTATTTTTGCAGTACAAAATGCGATTTTCAGCCAAAATTATCAACAACTACTAAATTTGGGCATTTTCTGAGTTTTCCGGGCAAAAAACCATGATTTTCGGCGGATTTTTAGCTTAAAAACTGCACAAAAACTATAATTTTGGCTAAAACAAACATTTTCGAATAAAAATTCTGAAAATAAAACTCAAACTTTTGATTTTGTCCCAAAAATTCTCCTTACCACTCCACCTGCTTTGATACGTTGATAAACTCTCTCATCCTTCACTGATTTCAGCGTAAATTCCGCCAATTTCTCGGCCAACTCCTTCGCCTCGTACATTTCCATTGATTCTTCCATTATTGACCCTGAATTTCTATGGTTCGATCTGAAAAAATAGAAGAAAACGTTCAAAAATATATGATTTGGAGGTAGAAAGCACCAAAAAAGCAAAAAACTCGACAAAAAACTAATAAAATGAAGATTTTATGTACATTTTGAGCATTTTGAGATCAAAAAAACAATAAAAATTGTTAATTTAGCGCCGCTTGGGTCCGTAACTTTGAAAATTCGTCCAGATCACTATACAATTTTTCTTTTTTGATCTCCAACAGTAATCCTTGTCGATCGTCGCTCAATTCTATCCCGATTTCTCGTAAATCGTCGTCCGTCAGCTCCACGAGCACTCTTCCTGAAAAAAAAGTCAATTTTTGGGTTTTTTGCTAGTTTTTTCATGATTTTTTAAGTCAAAAATTCTTTAAAACCACTATATTTACCTGTTATATTGTGGCGGAGGAAGGAGAGCGCGTATTTCAGCGCCAGCAGAGGCCGTTTCCGCCTCAACCACTGATCCACGTCGTTCGCCGACCAGAAATATATCGGGCGGTGCGAAACGACGTGGTACACTTCTTGAACGCTCGATGACATATCTTTAGCAAAAAAAATTGAGAAATTCCTGAAAAAATAGCAAGAATTTGGCTGAAAACCGCGGGAATTCACTGAAAATAAACAATTTTCTCTGCGTCTCTAATCTCTAATGCGTGTCAATGGAGCGCGTTTGCAGTCGGCTCCTTGGTGTCGATTTACGGGAGTTGCGAAAACCCGTTTTCCAGTTATATATTTGAGTTTTGAATAGGTTTTTGTGTTTGATATATTTTTAAATTTAGCATTTGATTTTTCAAACAATTTTCCCAGTACAAATTAGTGAAAATCCCCTATTTTTTGGTTGATTTCCAATTTTTCGGGTACTGTACACCTAAAAGTCCGCATTACACTCTCATTGCGTACAATGTTTTTAATCCTACGACATTTATATCATAACTTCTTCTACGAATTTCAGCCCGAAATGGACAAAGAAGATGGAAGTATTCGGTGTCAAATCATGTGGCAATTGGATCAGGACAAGAAATACGATGGTTTGTATGAAAATTCCAGAAAAAATGACTGAAAACTCTATTTTCCAGAAGTCACCGAACATTTGCTCACCGGATGCCTAAGTTGTGTGACAAACCCAAAAAAGAGGTTCAACGGAAAGGAAATGCTCTTTCCAGATGCCCCACCGCCCTGGATCAGTAAGAAAATTATAATTTTCGGGTCAAAAAACCCAAATTTTTTCCAGAAATCCCGGAATCGGAAGCCGCAAACCCAGACGCATGGAAGACCTATCACAAGAAGCGAGTTCACACACAAATGACGCCGGAGGAGTTCGATCAGTTTTTGGTGGATTCAGATATGACAGACATCATGATATGCTGGGAAATCGCCAAGTTTAAAGTAAGGATTTGTGGAAAAAATGACTGAAAATAGCATAAAATCGGTCAGAAACACGTCAGAATAGGCTGAAATTGGCGAAAATAGAACTAGCAAACCAATTTCGGAGCTAGCAGACCAATCTGAGAGCTAGCAGACCAAAATCATAACTAGCAGACCAATCTGAGAGCTAGCAGACCAATCTGAGAGCTAGCAGACCAATCTGAGAACTAGCAGACCAATGGGTTTTTTTCGGTTTAAAACTGCTTTAAACAACTATTTCCTATCATTTTTCATGGAAAATTATTGAAATTTTAGTCATTTTTGCCATTTTCAACTTAAAAACCGATAATTTTCTTGCAGAGAATCGAACGAGTGGCCGCTTGGCCGATGGTTCGTGAAATCCGTCGAAAGCAGAAGGAATTGCGTCTGGAACAGGAGAGAAAGGACAAAGAACAACGAAAAAAGGAGTCGGAAGCGAAGAAAGAGGCGGAAAAGTTGAAAAAATTGGACGAAAAACGGAAATTGGCGGAGAAAAAGCAGCTGAAAGACGACGAGAAGCAGGAATATCTGGAAAAAATGGCAGAAGAAGAGAAACTTCTCGTTGAGGTGCTTGGAGAGAAAGATTCAGATGATGGAGAGCTGATGACGTCATCACAGGATTCTGAAACGGCGAACGACTCGGAGACTTCAGAAATGGCTGAAAATTCGAAATTCCGGAAGCCTTTGCCACAGAAGAAGGAGTTCAATTTGAGACACGCTATGCCGTGGTCACCGTCTGCTTATGATCTACTTTGTAGTGATCTTCGATCGATAATTGATCATAGTTCACAGAAAAGAGTGATCGCGATGTGTCAGAATTTATTGTATAATGGAGATCTGAGACATTCTGGAAATCGATTCGAGTTGAAGGTGAATACAGAGTCAGAATCGGCTAAAATCCGCGAAAATCTAACTGAAATTGTTTAAAAAAAAGCTGAAATGCCTGAAAATTTCAAGACTTTTGGCTGAAAATCGGCAAAAATACGAGTTTTGCCTTGCAAAACAGCTTAAAGTCATTAAAAACATGCAATTTTGGATAAAAGGTGCCTGAGTTATCTAAAATGAGCGGAAATGTGAAGAGTGTAGGCTAAAAATCGGCAAAAATCAATAATTTCTTCATAAAGTACAGTTTTACTGTTTAAAAACTGAAATTCAGTTGTAAATTATACAAAATTAACTAAAATTTAGCTGAAAGTTATCAAATTTCGGTCAGGCAAAACTGAATAGCCTCAAAATTACTGGAAATTTCAAGATTTTAGGGTAAAATTGGCAAAAATCAACAATTTACTCATGAAATACGATTTTTATGCTGAAAATTGTCTGAAAATCATGGTTTTCTTCAAAAAATGCTATATATTCATAGTTTTTTTCACTGAAAATCGCGATTTTCCCTCGATTTTTGTTACTTTTTCCACAGTTCTATATTCCAAAAATTTCGCATGGCTGAATTACTTGTAATTTCAACATTTTTGGCGGAAAATGAGCAAAAATCGCTAAAAAATCTCAAATTTCGGTCAGGCGAAGCTGATTTGTCTCAAAATGATAGGAATTTGAAAGATTTTAGGCTAAAAATTAACAAAAATTATCCATTTTGAATGAAATACAATTTTTGTGATGAAAATATTACAATTTCACAAAAATTTCAGCGAAAGATCATTTTAAAAAATTTTTAAGCTAAAAATCGACAAAATTCAAGAATTTCCTTATGAAATACAGTTTTTAAGCTGAAAATCGTCATTTTCCATATTTCCATATATTCCAGGATCTCCGCAGAGCATGTGAATCCGAATACGACACTCTCGCCGCGGCAGCTCTCGAACACGCCCGTGAGAACGCGTGTCATCCGATCGATTTCTCAACGGATCGAGCGATTCGACACGCTTTGCTTCACTTTAAACAACGGGAACCCGCCGATGACTCCGCCCATTATCTATTCAAATCTCCCGTTTTCACTGTTGAAAATGTGGAAGTAGTGAGTGGAATCAGGAGTGAGGGACAGTCATTGATACCGAAAGTGGAGAAAGTGCTGAAAGTGTCGACGGTGAATAGTCAGCTGACTATTCCGGATATATCCAAGAAGTGTGAAGTGAAAATGGATTTTAGGTACGGAAAATGGTTGGATTTTGTTGGAAAATTGGCTGAAAATGCTATAAAAACATTTTAGAAATCTGAAAAATTAACCAAAAATAGTTGGATATGATTTTGGTGAGCTAGCTCTCAGATTGGTCTGCTAGCTCTCAGATTGGTCTGCTAGCTCTCAGATTGGTCTGCTAGCTCTCAGATTGGTCTGCTAGCTCTCAGATTGGTCTGCTAGCTCTCAGATTGGTCTGCTAGCTCTCAGATTTGTCTGCTAGCTCCCAGATTGGTCTGCTAGCTCTCAGATTGGTCTGCTAGCTCTCAGATTGGTCTGCTAGCTTCAGTTTGAGCTGAAAAAATCGCATTTTGATCTGAAAAATTACATTTTGAGCCGAAAAGTACATTTTTAAGCTGGAAAATCACATTTTGAGTGGAAAGTTCACATTTTCAGCTGAAAAATTACGCTGTTTCCGTTCGAAAACTCAATTTTCAAACTGAAAAATCAAATTTTGATCCAAAATTTCTCCTTTTTGCTCTAAAAACCGAATTTTCCAGACGTCCCCCACCGAAATCCCGTCTCATCGAAGACGACGTTGCCTTCTCGATGATCAAATCGTCTCCTCAAGTGTCTGTACTGGCAGATGCGACAACAATATGTCATCTGATGACTCCCAGTTGGGAATCAAGAGATTATGAATTCGGATGTCCTATTCAAGTGAGAGAAACACGCATTGATGGAGCGACGACGAAGAAGATTGTTGTGGTGTCGAAACCGATGCCTAGTAATACGGTAAGGGAGTGAATTTCAGAGATTTCGCATTGAAAATTTCACATTTTCAAGCTAACATTACCTCTGAACCCTTTTTTTAGCTAAAGATCTTGTAATTGTGCTCAAAAATCCAATTTTCCTGCTGAAATTCCAGCTTTTCCAGTTAAAAATCCAAGGTTTCAACCTGAAAATGTCGTTTTCCCAGTTCTAAAATGCATTTAAATCTGATTTTGAGCTCAAAATATTGATTTTTTAGTGAAAAACTGGATTGTTGTAATGAAAAATCATGAATTTACATTGGAAAACTATTTTTCTAGTATAATTTAAAAATTTTTGAATGAAAAATATTTTGTTTTTTAGTGGAAAACCCTGTTCTTCGTGCCAAAAACCCATTTTTCCACTGAAAAATCACATTTTTCTGTTAAAAATTAATTTTCTTCTCCCAAAAATCCACTTTTCCAAAACCCCCTAAATCCCAAATTTTCCAGATTTCCCGTGCCTCAATCCAACGAAAAGCCATGAAACAACAACTCCGCAATCAATTCCTCCAAGATCACCCGAAGAAGCCAAAGTCCCGCCCACCACCCTCCTCCGAATCCGAAACCCTCCACGTCATCTGAATCCCACGACTCCCAAGAGTCATCTGAATCGATGGACGATGCTCCAGAATCCTCCTCATCTCAAGATTTCCTGGACGGAATTCTGTCGGAAATGCAAAAAATCGATAAAAATTCCGATGGAATCAAGGGAAAACCAGAGGATTCCACGTATCAATACGCGATTTTTCGTATCGGAGACGCCCGAATTCTTGTTCGATCGAATTCTCCATACAGTATGCTTGAATTGGGAGAAAAGAAGCACTCATTCCTAGAAAATCTCAAAAAAGTGACATTTGAGCCGAGAATTGAATACCTTCCGAATGGTGGAGCAATGGAATTAGGAGCAGAGGAATGGATATGGAATTATACGAAATCTGTGTTCAAAATGAGTGAATCTCATTTATTATATAGAACAAGCTATAAAATTGATCATGTTTTGCAAATTGATGGGATTTCGATGAGAATCGATAAACAGGAACCACCACCGGATGCTTTGGGAATGTAAGGAGTGGGAAATGACTGAAAATAGCTCAAAAATCGGTCTAAAACACGCCGAAATTGGCTGAAATTGGCTTATATCGCTTCAGATCGCTCAAAATCACTTGAAATTGTCTGAAAATGATGAAAAAAGTCTGAAATTTACTGAAATCGGCAGAAATCGGTTTTTTCACTTTTATGACTGGAAACGGTTGAAAATAGCACAAATCGGTCTGAAATACGTAAAAATTGGCTGGAAACGGCTGAAATCGCTCCAGATCGCTTAAAATCACTTGAAATTGTGTGAAATCGGTAAAATCGCTGAAAAAACAGTTTTTAGCACAAAATTCGCTGAAAATGGTGAAAAATGGTATGAAATCGCTAAAAATAGCATAAAATCTATCTGAAACACGTCAGAATAGGCTGGAAACGGCTCTAATTACGGGTTAATAGGCCAATTTTGGAGCTAGCAGACCAAAATTGGAGCTAGCAGACCAACATTGCAAAACGCGTCAAAAGTGCGCCAGACATAAATTTTAGTCATTTTGAGCCGATTTTTGGGTTATTTTAGGGGTTTTTAGGCAGTTTTTATTAAATGTAGCTGATTTTAGAGTGTTTTAAGCCAATTTTCCGCTCAGAAAACAAGCTAGCAGACCAATGTTGGTCTGCTAGCTATTCACTAGCAGACCAAAATCCGCAAATCCCATTTTCGACAACTTTTTTTCAAAAGTGTGTATAACCGCTCTGGCGTACCTCAGGCGCGATTCAGCAGTAGAAATTTTGTACTAAAGTCAATACATGTCGTCAGAAGGTAGCTGAAACCCATGAAAATCAACTTAAACATGAAATTTTGTCAATTCAAAAACGCGTCAAAGGTGCGCCAGACAACAATTTTTAGTCGTTTTGAGCCGATTTTTGATGATGTTAGGCAATTTTCATGAAATTCAGTTCATTTTCAAGCACTTTGAACCAATTTTCAGCTGAAAAACCAACTTTTTTTTTCATTTTTTGGCTTTCACTTAAAAATTTTCAGTCTCTCCTCTCGCTCGGTTATGATGGAACAAATGATTGCCCAACTAGAATCTCTCGAACCAGGAGACTATATGGTATTCCAAGAGAAGGACCGCCCACTTCGAGTCGTCGCAAAATGCGAACCGGATCATCGAGACGGAGTTTCCATCGAAGCGATGCGAATCAAACGAGACGATTGTCAGAAGTCGTCGGATCGGTTGAAAGATGAGGACTTCTTTCATGGATTCTGTCGAGATGTCCCGTTGCAATGGCAGATTGTACAAGGAAGAGCTCCGCAGATGCTCTTGGCTAAGGACTCCCCAACTTCTCAGTTTGTGAGTGGACTGAGAAGAAAATGTTGAAATTTGGAGGAAACTGAGCCAAATTTGACTGAAAATAGCTTAAAATTTTCTAAAATTGGTTGAAAATGCTGAAATATGGAAGAAAATGAGCCAATTTTGACTGAAATCGGCTCAAAAATCACTCAAATTCATCAGGCTGGCGCGCCTTCGGCGCAGAAAATGGCTCTGAATCCTGATTTAGACGTATCTGGTGCTCATTTGGCGTTTTTTTTGAAAAAATGAATCCAGCTGTAAAGTCTGGCGCACCTTTGCCGCTTTTCGAAAAAAATTAGTGAAAAATGCTCTAAATTTCACTGAAATCTCTCATTTTCAATAAGGTTGTTGGCGTTCCTCAGGCGCGTCTCAGAAGACCGAAATTAGAGCTAGCAGACCAATCTCATAGCTAGCAGACCAATCTCATAGCTAGCAACCCAATCTGAGAGCTAGCAGACCAATCTCATAGCTAGCAGACCGAAATTCAAAAACGCGTCAAGGGTGCGCCAGACATCACTTTTTTGTCATTTTGAGCCGATTTTTGACTATTTTTAGCTGATTTTTGAGCGGTTCAAGCCAAATTTGAAATTTTTTCAAATTTTTTTTGCAGATGCCATCAAAGAACAGTCGTGAGAAATTGCAACGAAAAAAGACGAATTTCAAGCGAAAGATTCAGGAAAAAGAGGCGGAGCGTGAGGAGGCAAAGAGGAATAAAACAATCGATTGGGATGATCCGAATCTCTACGCGGACTTTACGAATCCTTCGATTGTTCCGATGGATTACGTCAAGAAGACGTCGAAATTCCGACGTGGAGGAAGGGGGCGTGGTCATAGAGGAATGGGCGGAGCTTTCAGAGGAAGAGGCGGAGCTTACAGAGGAAGAGGGCGTGGCCGTGGAGGAGGCGGAGCTTCTGGAGAATCGAGAAATGCTGATGGATCGGGACCGAGTACTAGTAGCAGCAGTACACTCGAATATCCAATGATTCCTTGATTTTTTTTTGATTTTTCTGTTTTTTTGGGTCTGAAACTTGATTTTTAGTGGTTTTTTGCCATTTTCAGACTGAAATTCCACCTTTTTCTACTCAAAAACACATTTTTCATCATTTTTCAGCCTTAAAATGCAATTTTCTTTCCGTATTTTTACATTTTTACAATTTTTCTTTCATAATTTTTAAATATTTTTATAACGTACACCCGATTTCCCCAGTTTCAGCCGATTTTTGGCTTTTTTCCCTGTTTTTTCTGGTTTTCTGTGAATATCAACTCCCCAAAATTATCATTTTTATTGTTTTTTGACCAATTTTTCGTCATTTTTTGTCTATTTTTGCTCACGTGTATTCAGGATCTCTAGATCCTTTCTCCACCTTTTTTTTGTTATTTTCTAATAATTTTTCCCGTATTTTTCAATCCATCCTGCGTCATTTTTCCCGTATTCTCTACACCTTAGCCCCTCCCTCTTTATTTTTGGAAATCTGAGTTTTTTATACCCGAAAACTGAAATTTTTGAGCTTAAAATTTCGAAATCAGGGTTGAAATTGAGCTAGACTACCAACATTTTCTTGAAAATTCAATTTTTGAGCTATAAATAAGCCTAAAAATGCCAAAAATTGCAGATTTTCATGATTTTTGAGCTGAATAACTGAAATTTTGTGGTTAAAGTGGGGTTTTGACACATTTTTGAGCCTGAAAATGCAATTTTTCCACTCAAAAACGTATCCAGCTGAATTTTCATTATTCATAAATTCCAGACGGGTTTTCGAGTTTTTGAGTGGAAAAAATCACATTTTCCCCCTTGGAATCACAATTTCTGAACTTTCTAGACCAAAAAATTTGGATTTTTTCAGAAAATCGAGTTTCAGACTGTTTTTCTATCAGTTTTGGCTCGAAAACTCCACTTTTGGAGTATTTTGAATCGAACATTGGCATAGCTACTTGAGTTTTTTGTTGCATTAATCTATTTTTGAGCCCTGGTTAGAAATAATTAAAATTTTGACTCAAATTGCTCATTTTCTTGTTGTTTTATACTATTTTTGACATGTATTTGCGGTGAAAAAATCATTTTCCGTTATAAAAAATTCCAAAAAAATTTCGCGCAAATTCATGTCAATAATCAGAATAAAAACTCAGATTTCCCCCTGTTTATCCTGTAAAATAGTATCCTTCTTCCCAAGATTTCCATTATTTTCGGAAATCTTGAGAATTCTTTTCTTGCTGTTTTCCTTTCATTTAAATTTCTTTATTGGAAATATGAAACTTATTTATTTTTCCTTGTTTTTTCGGGCATTTTCAGAGCAAACAAATCATAAGTAGGAGTCGCTGGAAAAAATTTCATAGAGGAATGGGCGGAGCTTTCAGAGGAAGGTGCGGAGCTTATAGAGGAAGAGGGCGTGGTCGTGGAGGAGGCGGAGCTTCTGAAAGAGGCGGAGCTTCTGGAGAATCGAGAAATGCTGATGGATCGGGACCGAGTACTAGTAGCAGCAGTACACTCGAATATTCAATGATTCCTTGATTTTTTATTCATTTTTCTTTATTTTTACTGTTTTTCATGTGTTCAAGCAGCGTGGTTCTAATTCCAGTTAATTTTTTTAATTAAGAACCGCGCTGCTTGCAGTGTAAGCTCCGCACACAACTTGCACGTTTCAGCATGCAAATTTTTTTTTGAAAATCTTTTTATTATTTATTTTTTTAATACGTACGTGAAACTACGTGGAAAGGTCAATGGGGAGGGGAATTCGAAATAAATAGAGCAAAAATGTGGAAACTTTATTTTTTCACAACCAAGACAAAAATGAGCGGAACTGTCAATAACGTAAGTTCTTTCCCACCAAACACTAAAGAATATACCAGAGCTGTGCGGAGTTCCGTCCTTCGACTTCTTTTTTAGAAAAAATACTTTTAGTGAAATGTTCAAAAAAAATTTGAGTTTTCGACGGGAAATTCGGACAGTGACGGAAATCTACACCGTCAAAAGCTCCTCCGAGAGGAGTACACGGCCGGCGGCCTAGGAACCCCAACGCGGTAATTTGAATTTCAATTTTTGAGAGTAATATTATTTTTTCAAGAAAAATACGATTTTGATTGAAATTTCGGAGGAAATGCATTTTTTCAGGTCAAAATTTCGAATGAGGGTTTAGCATATATAAAAAAATCACTTTTTGAAAATAAAAAAAATTTCAAGTTAAAAAAAATCGGATAGTCGAAGGACTGCGGTCTGTTTATATTATTTTTTTATTATCTCAAAGTTTATGCTCAGACAGATCTAGATTCATATAACTAGAACTTCGTGAATCATCCAAAAAGTGGATTCAGATGAATGAAATGAACCAGAGTATGTTTCAAACGACGGAGAATATTTTCAGTACTTTTTTCAAGGATAAATCTTTTCGACGAATTTTGAAGTTTTTGGTGGCCATAGGCAAAAATTCGACAAAAATTTTTTCTCAAAATTTTTTGTTTTGTGAGTGTTTAAAATAGGAGTTTACAACAATCCATTTTTATCGCATTATCTCCTAGATAGATATGAGGTGAATCGATCATAGGATTGCTCTTTTTACGCTTTTTATTATCGAAGAACAGAGGAATACAGTTAAAATTTCACTTTTTAGATGTTTCCCACTAGTCAGATTAGCGAGATTCTGATGGTGCACATATCTGAGGCCGTACCGAACGGGGAGAAACGAGCGAGTGAGAGAAACGAAAGCGGGAGAAACGAAACCGGGAGAAACGAAACGGGGAGAAACGAAACCGGGAGAAATGGCGGTTCGGCGTTTATCGGGCTGTAAATGCTCTTAAACTGTGCGAAATGTTTAAGAATATTAATTTTAAAGTTAAATTCACACATTTCATGTTATACAAACATTCTAACGAAGACAGTGGCATTTATCGCTTTCATCTCATATTTTTTCGATGACCGCCTTTTTGTCATTTTTCATCTGACAACATTTAGGAACATTACTTATAGCTTTATGCACAATTTCATCACATTGACAGCCCGGTAAACGCCGCGCCGCCATTTCTCCCGGTTTCTTTTCTCCCCGTTTCGTTTCTCCCGGTTTCGTTTCTCCCGCTTTCGTTTCTATCACTCGCTCATTTCTCCCCGTTCGGTACGGCCTCACATATCTAGATTGATATACTCACTTGCAATAGATCTCCAAAGGCTTGCCTCGAAAAAATCGTACTTGTCAACTGGGCCGAACCGGGCAGACCGTTTTTCTTTAATAACGGGCCGAAGGCTGTGTTGGCTTTTCTGTTTTTTTGACACTGAAATCTGGAAGAGTTATTTATGTTTTTGAATAGTCAAAATAGTAAACAAAAATTTTATTTTCAAAAAGTGATTTTTTTAAATATGATAAACCCTCATTCGAAATTTTGACCTGAAAAAATGCATTTCCTCCGAAATTTCAATCAAAATCGTATTTTTCTTGAAAAAATAATATTCCTCTCAAAAATTGAAATTCAAATTACCGCGTTGGGGTTCCTAGGCCGCCGGCCGTGTACTCCTCTCGGAGGAGCTTTTGACGGTGTAGATTTCCGTCACTCTGAAATTCGGCTGAATTTTGGTGGTTTTTGATAAAGTTTCGTATTAAAACATTTCAGGAAGTTTTGAACGAAGCACGTCGAAATCTCGTCATCAGTATGCGTAAGGTGAGGGCTGTGCAGGCAGTGTGAATTTCAGGAACGTTCCGGTATATTTTCGTTAATATTACCAGTATTTTACCAGAAAGTGCATTTACCGAAACGAAATTATCGGTTAGCACACACCAGTTTAATCCTGGAAATTGACGTAGTCATGGATATTAACAAAACATTTTAGGAGTTGAAAGACGCCCGTCGAGAGCTGAACGAGGTTCGAAAAGAGCTTGAAGACTTGCGCCTGGTTAGGGCTACGTTTTCAGAAATCCTGAAAATCAACAAAACATTTTTAGGAGTTGGCCGAAACGCGTGAAGAGCTCAACGATGCGGAGGAACGTCTGGCTGAATATAAGCAGGGCCAGACTGAGACAAAGAAGGACTAGGCGACACTCGACAAGAATTCTAAGACATGCGAGTATAAAATCAAAAAATAAAGCTTTTTCGATGAAAAAAATTAACTAAAAACAACAAAAATCAACAAGAAAACGGTCTAAAACAAGTGATGATCCAAATTAGAGTCCTCGAATTTGGAATTCCTGTACAACTGAATGAAGTGTTTGGCGCCACGATCGAAATCCCATCGTTCTCCCATACTTCGCTGGATTCGGAAGTCGTTCGCCGCACATGTCTTCGCGAGTATTTCCTGGAGAAAAATAGATTATTTTGATGCAAAAAATGCCGATATAAGAGTGAAATTTTCATTTTTACGCTTTTTTAAAGCTGAAAACGGAGAAATTTCACCAAAAATGATCCCTAGAAAAACCGCGTCAAAGGCGCGCCTGACAGACATTTTTAAAATTAGAAATTAAGTAGTTTTCAAATTTTTTAAAACATTTTTTACACTGAAATGACCATTTTTTGAAAAGAACACTATTAAATTTACGATTTTCGAGTAAACGCGTCAAAGGTGCGCCAGGAATGGAAGTTTTCATGATTTTTCTCTAAAAATCACCTGCGAGATAATAAAGATTGACGTGTGATTCCAATACCAAATCACATAGAGCCAACTTCATTGCGTCCTCGATGTTCCGATGATTCGGAGAGAGGACTCCCGGCGTGTCGATGATGTAAATTGGCGGTTTGTCCATGATTCGAACACGATTTTGGACACGAACGGTGACTCCGGGTCGGGCGCCTGCTTCGACCTAGAAAAATGGAAAATAAGAGAACTGAAAATGAGAAAATTGAGATTTCGGGTGAAAATTTGAGTGAAAATAGTTATAGTTAGAGCTAGCAGACCAATCTGAGAACTAGCAGACCAACGTTGGTCTGCTAGCTATTTCAAAGCGAATTTTCGCTAGCAGACCAATTTTCGATCGAAATATACGTCAAAGGCGCCCCAGACTAGTTATTTTAAAGTTTAAAAACGCGTCAAATAAGGGCCAGACACAAAAGTTTTGGAAAATTGACAACAAAAAACATATTCTCTGATGAAGACTATAAAAATGTAAATATTTCAGAAAATTTCGAAATTTTTGAAAAACGCGTCAAAGGCACGCCAGACAAGCTATTTGGAATATTTTAAAACGCGTTGAAGGCACGCCAGAAGCGAAAATTACCAAAAAATGTCATTTTTTGACTAAAAACCTCCGATTTTCCACCAAAAATTCCAATTTTTCTTCAAAATCACCTACCGCCTTCCTTTTAATCCCAAGCGTATGCGTCCGCATTGCATTAATCAACGACGACTTTCCGACATTCGGAATCCCCACAACCATCGCCTGATACTCTGTTTTGACGGTTCGATTGAATCTTGGCGTATTAAAGCATTTTTGGAATGATCTCAGAGGTTCAAAAAAAGATATTATACAAAAAAAGTTCGAAAAAAACCCCACTTCACAGTACCCCGCGACGAGAATTTTTCAGAAAAAAATTTGAATGTTCGGAAAGGTGCGCGTTTGCATACCCCTCAATTTTCAGTTGATTTTTTAGCGTTATTTTTAGAAGGGCAATATTTCTTCAGAATCGAATATTTTTAAGTAAATACCACCTTTCTCTTACAAACGAATCCAGTGTTGACCTGAAATTAAATTAAAATCGAAAAGCAAGATTCTTCCCTAGATTTCCATTATTTTCGGAAATCTTGGAAATTCTTTTCTTGCTGTTTTCCTTTCATTTGAATTTCTTTTCTGAAATATGAAACTTCTTAATTTTTCTCTTTTTTCGGGCGGTTTCAGAGCAAACAAATGATAAGGAGGAGTCACTGATAGCGAAAGTTGTTGTGAAAAAATTTCAGATGATTTGCTTCCATTTGGGCTGTGTTTGATTGAGAAAACAAACATATGAGGGTTTTAGAGATAAGAAGTAGCCCGTCGTACACACGGTTGGGAAGTGTGAAATGTATTTATTTTTGTGGCACTTGGATGAGCAATAATTGTGCAGTCAACACTGGATTCGTTTGTAAGAGAAAGGTGGGGCTACTTGCTAGTCTCTGATTTGAATTATAAAGATTTGTTATTTTTCTTTAAATTTTTTAAAATAAATCATCGAAAACAAACAAGAACACACTGTGGCTCTCGTTGCTGAATTTCGATTTACGGCGGCTCTCTACCGTACTTTACCTATAAAATAGTTTGAAAAATACGGTAGTCACAGAGAGAGTCCGAACTTTGAGCGAGCAGCAAATGGCTATTGCTCATTTTTATTTGAAATTAGAACACGGCAAGGGATTCACCAAGAGAGCCATCAGAAGAGTCAGTAAGGTATACAACTTTAAAGACAAACATCTGAACAAAAGAGACAATTTATTCAAGTATTAAAAGACGGACAAGTAATAATTTATATGTTCAATAAATCAGAAGAGGCAGAAGAACGAGAACTTTTACTTCCTTTCGTTTCAACTCTCTCCTCTTCAGCAGTGTGAGTCTCCATCTGTGCCTGGCGTTGGTCCTCAGCAATTTGGTCAGCAAGTTTTTGGTTCGCCTCGATCAACCTAGTTTCTTCTAGCTTCTTTATTCTCTTGTCTTCCTCAGCAATCTCTTTTTGACGTGCCAACCATCCTTGGTGATAATTGCTTCCCTCATAACATATCATATTCAATTCATCGATTTTTTTCTTCAGATCCTCAATCTCAGCATTCTCATGTTCCTTTATCCCATTTTTCACAATTTTTTTGATTTTGGCATTTTCGCGTTGTTTTGCATCTTTTGCAATGATTACACTTGCTTTTTCTTTCAAAATTTCTGTGAACATCTCATTGAATTCTTTCAAAGATGCCTGGGTGTTCTCATTGTAATCTTTGGTGGAGGGATCCGTCTTCGAGTTTTGAAGATCCTGGAATATTTTATGAGTGATATTCATGATTCTCGCGCTTTGTTTGATTTGGCTTTTTCTCGGGTGAAGCTCGTACAAATCGTTCACTTACTTTCTCAATCCACTTCACAAATGCTATGAAGGCAAAGCACAAATGATCGAGAGTCGGCACAGTATTCGAGCGACCGTTTCTAATGAAACTGAAACATTCCGCCACTTTTAAATTACCACTCCCAATCGAAACTCTCAGTCGCATCTCATAGATCACTGAAACCATTTTGATACATGGGGGAGACAGAAAATCAGAAACTAACGAGCAATCACTCCAGACTTTTCAGCTCCATCTGGGCAGTGAACAAAAACGGTTTGTTTCGTGGTCGAAATTATTTCCATCATTCGGACGATAGTGTCCACATTCTCTGGGAAACCCTTACGTGGCCATTTAGTGTAGTGGAGGATGGTGACGGTGACCTCTGGCTCGCCGCTGAAATAGAAATAGAAAGTTTTCGACGTTGTGCGAATTTGTTTTCAGATTTGCACGATCGTAGATAGCCTGTCAGTCGGAACTGTGCTTTCTTAATAGCAGCCCACTAATGTCAGATTATAAAAAAACTTTTTTTTTAGTTTATTCTTTTTTGTACTGACGGTTTCTAGATAGCTACAGTACCGTGCAGTAAGAGATACAGTCTGTCCGTATTCAGTTGAAAATCACCCACTTTGAAAGGTGTTACGGTATTACGGACAATCCCACAAAGTAAATTATGTATAAACCATACAGAACAAAGATACACCTTCATTTTTGTAGATGACGACTTTTTTGTACGGACACTACCTAGAGAGTTATGGTCATTTTAAGCGGACAGCTCAAAAATCGTTCAATTGTGCACTGAAATTGGTCAATTTCAGAGAAAAATTACTTTGTCAATATGTAACTTGCTAGTGACTGTTTGTATAAAAAAGTTGTCGACTACAAAAATGAAGTTCTACCTTTGTTTTGTATGGTTGATATATGCTTTACTTTGTGGACAATGTATTACCATGACGCACTCTCAAAGTTGAACAATTCCAGCTGAAAAAGGCCAAAGTTTCTTTTGAGCGATCTTTCGACCAGTACTGTACATTAGCTTGCGTAAATTGATAATAATAATAATAATGTCACGCTCTGCCGTTTTCAAACAATTTCTATTATGGTTTACCCTGCGCTTTATACTTTTACATTCTATATGAACAGTTTTGCTATTCAAAACCCCCGATAGCGTCAAAGTTTCAGAGCTAGAAGTACATCCCAACTTACTCGAACACCACGCTGTGTGTACTTGACCAGTCCATATTTTCGTTCTCTCTCAACATTCATACACTTCACTTTCACTTTTCCATCTCCGTACTCCATCGTATCGTTCTTTTCAGTCGGAAAATAAACACTGCACTTTTCGATTCTTCCTGAATTATAATAATTTTAATTTTACCAGTTTAAACCCATACTCACTTTCGTCCGGATCCGCAAAGTCCAGAATATAGCCGGGATTCTCTTGTGCGACGGCTTGCCAAAACAATCCATTCGTGTCGTTTCTATTGTCTCGCTTGTTTTGTGGTGACTCTAGCAGAACCATCTTGGCTTTGTTCACAAAAGTGATTAGATTCGCATGAAGTACACCACCCGGGAAGATGACCTTTTTCAACTTCAGACGATCTATCCCAGACCACGGATTCATGTATCTGTAATGGAAATCTGTTGCCTTTTGTGTGAATAATACTCTTACCGAAACCATCGGACCAGATCTATGACTGAGTTCGTCAGGTGTGGATACCATTCCGCAGTCACTCCATCGAACACGTCTTTCATGTGCATAGCAAACAAAACTGTATTCGGTACGGAAATGAACGGAAAACGTTTCAGGTGAGTCAGCAGAGTTCGTCGTTTCAGTTGAGCAAGAAGAAAATACAGTCGGATTACGCCGACGGGAAACTGCTTGAATGCTGGAAACAGAGAAATTGAGTTACAGATTCTGGAATCAGCGCAAAATTTGCAATAAGCATGTCATCCAAATCTTTCCACCACGAGACCACTCACCCGGTTGATCTTTCTCAGACTTCCACGATTCCTGAGTTTTCTCCACTTTTAGTTCTGGCTCATCTTCCTTTTTGCTCGACTTTATCGATTTCCGTTTCGCCTTTTCCTTTTTCTTCTCCTCTTTTGCCACTTTTGTCACTTCCTTCACCGGCTCCTCATCTGACGAATAGCTTTCATTTTTCTTGACGCTCACTTTGTGTTGCTTCGTGTTGTCTCCTTTTTCAACATCTTCCAAATTCTTCTCATCCGCTGGACTCTTTCTCCTTCTACACCAGCATATCGCAACAGGGATACCCATACTTGCAACGGGCCGGGCCGGGCCGGGCCGGGCCGGGCCGATTTGAGAATTTTCACCGGCCCGGCCCGGCCCGGTCGGCCCGGGTCACAGTACAAAAATTTGAAAATTTGAATTTTTTTGAAATTTTTTTGTTTTTTTCGCAAAATAGTCGAATTTTCGACTATGTTTTTACATATCGATAAAACTCAAGTTTACATAGGATTTTTGACTATTTTTGACGAAAATTTCAAAAAATTTCGAAAAATTTTGTGAAAAAGCTGTGCTCATTTTTTGACTCCGGGCCGACGGGCCGAGCCGGGCCGGGCCGATATTTTGCAAGTCTGGGGATACCGACACAACATAAGAGAAAAACGATTGCGATGAGCGCAGAATAGAAAGGGTTTCTGAAAATATTCACTTTAGCAAAGCGCCTCAAACAAATCCAACTCACTCCTCAATCCAATTTCCTCCCTCCACTTTTGACTCTCCATTTCCTCCAAGAGCTCCAGTCGATGCATTTGATTGTAACTGTCCAAGTGGCGGAGTCGAAGATGTTGGAGGTGGAATCATTGAAGTTGTTGTAACTGGTGTCACTTTTATCTTAAAGTCCGCGAAAAACAAGTCCATCTGATCGAGCGCCTTCTTGGATTCATCGATATCCTTGTGGCGCCTAGCATAGTCCAATCCAAGGGTGTCAATGGTCTCCAGATTCCTCTTGACTTCCAGAAGTGACTTGAGCTGTTCAGGTGTCAATGTGATATCTTTGGTAAGTTTCTCAACCGTTTTTCCAATCTCCAAAAAGTCCATGGGGGTTCCTGGAGCAGATTTAGCCAATGAGAAGACAGGATGAAGTGAGGATAGATCAGATGTAAGAGGTGGTAGGGCAGACTTTTTGACTCCATCGATTTGTGCGTATACAGTAGTCAACTGGTTATCGATTAGGAGTAACTGATCGAAATTCTTCTGATCATCCTGATCCACACCCTTAATCTTATCTTGAATAATCTTCACCGTCTCTTGCCCCAACACAACAACCTTGTCGACCTTCTTTATACTCCAAAAGATCCGTGACGCCGATCCAATTGTTTGAGAGTCTAGAAGCACATCCTGAAGTCCAGCCAACGCATTCACTTCTAAACTATCCGCAACTTTCAAGATACCCATAGCCACCTGGAGATCCACCATCTTCTGTTGGACACTCGGAATGGCTTCCTTGATTTTCCCAAAACTCAGCGCACTTTCATTGTATCCTCGGAACATTTTGATGGCTTCAATGACTTCTCCCAACACATCGACTCCCTTGAGATGTCGAATCTGATCAACACCATCAAAGAATCCACCCAATCCATCCATATACGTCTTCACCTCTCCATATTCTTCTCCGATTGTCTTCGCAAGATCGATGACCGTAGAGTTTTGATTCTGCAGAGTATTTAGCTCTTTTTCAGCACCTCGGAGAAGATCGAGAATCGTCTTGAATTCCAAACTTTCCCGAAGAGTTTTCAATTGAGTTGGAGCAGTTTTAGTATTAGAATTTGCAATTATTTTCAGCATCTTTGACAGATCGTCGTTGTTATCTCCAGTCAACTTTGCAGCCAGGTCGATAACTTTCAGAGTTGCCTGGTATTGATCTCCCAGAAGATTAATTTTCTCCATCAAATTGTTGAACTTGTCCAAATTTGAAGGTTTCATTTGAGACTTCCGTACATCTATCTTGAATTGCTTCGTATTCTCATCCAATCCTCCAAACTTTTCAGATATCTCTGCAAGTTGAGCAGCTCTCTCGTAGACATCTCTCAGAACTTGATCTCCTCCAGGTGGAAATGAAAAGGAACCATCCATTGATCCAATCGCCTTGCCAAATAGTTTCAATTGCTCCATAGCTTCTGCCAGCGACTCCGATTGTCCATCCACCACTGATTGCACCCATGGATCCATCAAATCATCGGAAATCAATTGCAAATCACTGAATCCATTGGGAAAACCAGAGGTAAGAGTCAACTCCCGATTACCAGAACGATGAAACCGGTGGATGAAGAGTTGTTTGAGGTTGTGGAATGTGGGCAATGCTGACTTTGCTTTTCCAGCCAAGGAATTCAACTTTTTGATGTTTTCTCCAACTTTTTCAGCAATCGCATAGGGAAAAAGATGAGTCAGTTCAAGTTTATTTTTTCCTAAATCTCTATCGAACCATGTAAAATTCAAAATACTTTTAGCTGATTAAACTTTCAGAATACCAGATATTGTGATTTTCGGTACTGGGAACTGGTTTGACAGCTCATAACTCGGTCCACGTGAGCATTTGGCTGATTTTTCTTGCAGTTTTGGGAGAAGCCATTGAAGCCGTTAAAACGTTCCGCGGGTTTAATAGAAGTGCTCTGAGTTTTGGGAAAATCAAGGAAGCCATTCCGAGTGTCCAACAGAAGATAATGGATCTGCAGACGACTATGGATACATTCAAAGGCGGAGAGAACTTGTTGGTTGGACTTCAGGATGTGCTCCAAGACTCTCAAACGATTGGATCGGCGTCACGGATCTTTTGGAGTATGGAGAAGGTCAATAAGATTGTGGTGTTGGGCCAAGAGACAGTGAAGATTATTCAGGATAAGATGAAGGGTGTGGATCCGGATGATCAGAAGAATCTCGATCAGTTACTCCTAGTCGATAACCAGTTGACTACTGTATACGCACAAATCGATGGAGTCAAGAAATCTACCCTACCACCTCTTACATCTGATCTATCCTCACTTCATCCTGTCTTCTCATTGACTAAATCTGCTCCAGGAAGCCCCATGGATTTTTTGGAGATAGGAAGATCGGTTGAGAAACTTAACAAAGATATCACATTGACACCTGAACAGCTCAAGTCACTTCTGGAAGTTACGAAGAATCTGGAGACACTTGACACCTTTGGATTAGACTATGCCAAACACCACAAGGATATCGATAAGTCGAAGAAGGCGCTCAATCAGATGGACTTGTTTTTCGCGGACTACAAATCCAAGGGTACAGTAATCCCTACGACAACAGGAGCACCAGTGGAATCCTCAACTGAACCAATGTCATCTGAAGCGCCATTACACTCGGATGCGTCTCCTGGAGCGCTTGGCCCGTCGACGGAAGATGAGAGTACGGGGATTTGGTTTATATTCTGTCCTACATTTATTACTTGTTGATATAGCTTTGAAAAAAAAATTGAAATTAGCTAGACCAGGGGGAAGTATTTAGAAGTACTCGGAAGCTCACTTCCTTCATCTGAATTCTGAGGTCAACCCTCACTCTCTCTCATACTTTTTGTCCAAGAAACTTTTCCAGAATAAATAAATGATATCGTTTGAAAACTCAAAGAAGTTTCAAAAAAAATACGAATCCGTGAATATGTATACAAATTTACATACATAACTTATAGAAAAAGTAGGAGACGAATAATATAATTGTTATAGATCTCTATGAGGTTGGAGGTGACGACTCTGCAGAATGGACAGGTCACACTGTTGTCCTGTTGTAGAGAGTTGACACAACTGGCACAGATTGTGTGTCCACAGCCTGAAAATTACATGAAATTCCAATCTGCATTCTTTATGGACAGTACTGTATACAATTTTTCAAGATTTCACAAGTCCTGTTAAAAACTCACGTAAAACCTTTGGGGCACGGTTTCCGGCAATGTCTGTGAATTGTTGCAAACAGATTTCGCATTCGAACCTTGTCTGCGAGCGGGCAGCACGACTGTCTTCTATCTCTTTACGAGCCTCGATGAGTTCTCGACGTGCATCTTCCAACTCCTAAAATGTTGCCTGTGCACATTCATATCACGTTGAAAATTGAACATACCTGACGTAAAACAATGTTCTCCACATCGAGGGAATCCAGAATTCCGGCGAGTATATCGACATCCTTCAAGTCTAATGGTATATACTGGGTGCGCCAGCGGGAAGAAAAAAAGATTCTGCATTTTTTGGTGTAAAAATTGTGAAAAAATGTTGAAAATAAAGAATGTTACGGATTTTCGAAAATTTTCGAAAAATCTGGATTTCAGGTTTTACAAAAGTTATCGTAACTTGATTGGTTTTATTCTGAACTTGATGAAAACAATATTTTTGAGTTTGCGGTGACGAGAGCTTTCAAAAAAGTATAATCATGACATTTTGAGAACTTTAATTTTTGACACACGGTGGCCCAATTTTTGAAAAATTCGAAACTTTTCAAAATATAGGCATGATTATAATCATTTGAAAGGTCTTAACGCGCTGAATTCAAAAATATAGGTTTCATGACGGTTGACCTTGAATGTACTGAGATACGGTAGGATTTTCGGAACTAAAATTTTAAAATTTTCGATTTTACTGAAAATCTGACTTTAGAGTTTGTTGGGAAGAACTTACATCCTTCACAGTTGCGTCAACTATTTTCTTGCTTTCCTCTCCAGATGATGGATTCATATTTTCTATAAATGTAGTCCTCAATATATTGTACAGTATCTTCGATCGATCTACATTCTTCCAAATCGACTTAAAATCTTGAATATCTTCAGCTGGAGCTACACACGACTGAATCTGGAACTTGTGACGTCCAGCATCTGATGGGAATCTTTTAAATGATTGCAGCATCACTTTGATTTGCTTTGAGTCTCCTGGTATTATTAGTCCAGTGTTCGGACTAGCCCAAAACTGTTTCGGTGCCGTCGTTTTCACTTTGAAGCATACTGAATTCGATGACATGTTCTTGAGTGTCATGTGAGCGGTGACAACATCCGTGAATGGACCAGTGAACGTAAGTCTATCATTTGGAGTCACTTCCAGAAGAGATTCCATATTCGACTAATTTATTTCTGTAATCAATATTATGTATATTACGTGGGAGCATGTGTAGAAAGTAATCAAGAAAAAGTTAAAAAAGGAAAGTGTTTTAAAAAATCATTCCAAAAACTTGACCACAGCTTTAGAACGGTCTGAAAAACAAACATTTTTTTCAAGCCGAGTTATTGGTACTCAGAGTTAGGTAAATAAAAGTGAGACATTTCACACTTCCTCAACAGATGGGTAACTTCTTATCACTCAAAACGTCATTTGTTTACTCTCTGAAACAGGAAGGAATTCTCATTCATAGGAGAGAAATTGACAAAGTTACTTGTGGAAACTTTTCCGAATAAATAAATAATATTGTTGGGGGCATTAGCAGTAATAACATTCCATGTTGGAGTAGCGGGGGCAAATAAATTAAGGCTAGAACGGTGACAATATTGTAGTTATCATGAGACGTAGACCCAACTTGAAAAAAACGAATCCGTATATACACAGAATTAGAAAAAAGGAGTACAAAGCAGAGATGTAAATACATAGATAGAGACATCTTAGTGGTTGTCTCCGAGAATAATATAATTGTTATATATCTCGATGAGGTTGGTGGTGACGACTCTGCAGAATGGACAGGTCACACTGTTGTTCTGTTTCAGAGAGTTAACACAACTGGAGCAGATTGTGTGCCCGCAGATTGTGTGCAAGCAGATTGTGTGGAGCAGATTGTGTGCCCGCAGATTGAGTGCCGTACTGTATATCATTTTTCCACATCTTACAAATCCTCAAATCACATTTTAAAAACTCACGCCCGCAACCTGAAAATCACATGAAGTTCCAATTTGCATTCTTTATGGACAGTACTGTATACAATTTTTCAAGATTTCACAAGTCCTGTTAAAAACTCACGTAAAACCTTTAGGGCACGGTTTCCGGCAACGTCTGTGAATTCTTCCAAACAAATTTCGCATTGGAATCTTGCCTGCGAGTGAGCAACACGACTTTCTTCAATCTCTCTACGAGCCTCAATGAGCTCTCGACGTGCTTCTGTCATCTCCTAAAATGTTTTGGATTTCCAGGATTTCTGTCAACGCAGCCCTCACCTGATGGATCTCTTTTACGGTTTTCAAGTGGGACCAATGATTTTCTTCAATCTTTTGACGTGCTTCTGTCAACTCCTAAAATGATTCGTTGATTTTCAGGATTAACGCAGCACTCACCTGATGGATGTTGTTTACGTCGTTCGAGTGGGTCGCACGACTTTCTCCAATCTCTCCATGAGCCTCGTTGAGGTCTCGACGTGCTTCTGTCATCTCCTAAAATGTGTCTTGTTTGACTGTTTGCCTACAAATCACGTTCAAAGTGAACATACCTGACGCAAACGAATAACCTCCACGGTTTCAGATGATGGCTTCTTTATTGCTATAAACGCCGCCATAAAAAAGTTGCAGCAAATCTTTGATGGATCGGCATTCTTAAAAATCGACTCAAAATCTTGAATATCTCCGGCAGGAATAAACCATGAACTTGTCTTGCATGATCGAACCATGAACTTAGCAGCTGGTGGGATTTTTTCAAATGGTGGCATCATCACTGTGATTCGCTGTGATTCTCCCTGTCTAAGGAGTCCAGAGTACGGATCAACAATACAATTTTCTTGATCCGTCGTTCTCACTACGAAGCATACTGGTTTCGATGACGTGTTCTTGAGTGTTATATATGCGGTGAAAGCACCGCCGATTGTACCAGTCAACGTAAGTAAGAGATCATTTGGAGTCACTTTTAGATGAGGTTTCATATCCGACTGTTGTATTTCTGCAAGCAATAGTATATTACGTGGAAGCGTTGTCAATCGGACGTTATTTGAGAAAGGACGTTATTAAAACAATTTTCTGGAAATAAAGACATTTCATACTACCCAACCGAGTTTATCTATGATGAATTACTTATTATCTCTAAACACGTAATTTGTTTGCTACTTCAAAAAAACATATGTAACGGTAATTGCATGTGGAGTATAATTTTGATGATAATTCAGGAAAGGTATTATAAATTCACGACACTGCGCCGCATGGGGCTTTAAAGGCGCATCTAATTGGTTCGAAATGGTCTTGAAGCGAAAAACATTATTTCCATTTATTTTTAGACCTGCAAAGCTCGAAAATACGGTATTTGGTCTTTTTCAACTACGAGACCACTCCGCGAAATTTCGGATAAATTAGATGCGCCTTTAAAGCCATGCGGCGCAGTGTTGTGAATTTATAATATTACTCATCCGCCGGTGGCTGACCACTCGCTCAAAGTTCGGCCCGGGGATGGGGAGTGGGTCTCGTGGCGACTACCGTAGTAAAAAACTTTTTAATGACTAAAGTACGGTAGAGAGCATAGTTGTCCGGAATCCGGATTCCGGAAATTCCGGATTCCGGAATTCCGGGTTTTTTTTGACATTCCGGTTCCGGTTCCGGATTCCGGAAAATGAAAATTTTCATTCCGGTTCCGGATTCCGTATTCCGGTTTTTCGGAAAATGGCATTCCGTACAACTATGGTAGAGAGTCACCGTAAATCAAAATTTCGCAACGAGACCCACTCTGCGACCGAACTTTTAGCGAGCGGTCAGCTACCGGCGGATGGGTAATACCGAACAAAACTTTCTGGAATCGTCTCTAAATTAAACAATGTATCACTGAGTCGGTTCGCTTGAAACCGGGTGGAAAATGAAGACATTTCATACTTCCCCCTACCGAATTTGTGATAAGTTACTTCTTATCTATAAAAATGTCATTTGTTTGCTCCCTTAACCCAACATATGTAACAATAATTGAATGTGAAGTGGAGTGACGTGTCGATATGAAAATCAATAAGGCGACGATAATTTGGAAAGGTAATTAGATTTGATAGAAATTTAGTTGAGAACATAGCAGAATTTAAATGGCTCAAACTGGTCAAAAATGTTATTTATAGTCTTCTAAAGTTCCTCCATCTATTCCACCGATAAAATGTTTCAAATAAATATAAGTTTTTTCAATTTCTTTTTGTTGCTACTTTTATTTACAAGAAAAGTGTATAGGAACGATCATTTGAAATCTCTCAGATATTTGACCAAACCTTTGAAACGGTTTTAAAAGTCCTTACTAGCATGTTTGGAATCGGGTCTACTCTAAGTATAACCTACTGCTACCACAGAAAAACCGTATCAGTGAGTCGGTTTGTTTGAAAACCGGTGAAAAACTTATTATATCTGAAAACGTCATTTATGCTCCCTCATTCAACTGAAATTGAATTTGGAGTGAATCTGAAAAAGGCAGCAGACGGTTTTCAGATGTTCCATAAAATGGAAAATGTTTCGAAAATCTATAACTTCCTCATTTTAAAATTTTAAAAACTGATTTTCAGCCTAAATTGAAGCACAAAACTTCCGCTATCACTGACTCCTCCTTATCATCTGTTTGCTCTAAAAACTCCCGAAAAAGGGGGAAAATTAAGAAACTTTGTATTTCAAAAAAAGCAATTTAAATGAAATTAATAATTTATTAATTAACTAATTTAGCACCGGCACTCTAATTACAGGGATAATTTCTATATCATTATTACAAATTACCAATGAGCACTTATTAACATTTTAAAATATGAGAAAGACGGGGATACGGTAGGTCAGATAAGGGGGTTACCCGTTGGGTGAAAGGAATGAATTGGCGGGAAAATATATTATTAATTAACTAATTAAAATTTCTTTAGCTCGTTGTCGTCATTGGCACTTGGTGGGTGGATTGTGTGGATCTGGAATCAAAGGGGTACTGTAATTTTCGTGACGGGACCCAAATAACTCACATTTTGTCTCTGAATAGCACTCTGGATAAGCGATGGTCTCTCCCGGACACTATTCGAGAACTCTCTGGTAGTGTCGTCACGCTCCAATGCAATATCAGTATTGTCTGATGGCATATCGATGCTGAAATAATTTGTTTAGTTTGGTGGCCGAACTTTTTACTCCTGAGAATTCTAGTCCCCCAATTTCTTACCGATGTTCTTGTGGATCTGGCAACGGTCTTCCGGATAGTACTGTCTGAGCAGTGGCCCGAGTGATATTCTCGACGTCATAAGGCCGTGGACCACTTCCCACCGAATTTATCATGTAAGCACCTTCCATGACGCCAGATGTGTTGCGGGCGCGGCTGAAAATAAAGAGTTGGGGTGTTTTATAGAAAGATTAGAACTTGCTGATCATTATAAGCTAAAATTCGTAAAATTTGGGTAGAAAATAAGAAAGTTATGGAATTTCGAAAATTTTCGAAAAAAAACATTTGACAGGATTTCCGCCAAATTTGCTCTGAGCTTGTTTTCATAGACATATTTGAAATAAGCGCGTCAAGGCGGTTTGAATGAGTATAATCATGCCTATATTCTGAGATTTCTGAAAATTGGGTCTCACCACGACTTTAAAAGCGCATAGAGTAGGTAAATAACCAATCTCGTCCAAAGTGTGTCATGATTATACTCATTTGAAAGCTCTTGTCACGCTGAATTCAACAATCGCAAGGAATATTGTTTTGGAAGAAAATTTATCGAAAAAACAAACATTTTCAAAAAAAATCTTTTTTTAATCCACTAAAACCGTCATAAATCGATAAGTATTCTACAGACTTTGTATTCATCAAGTTTTTTGAACTCAGCACGCCAAAACGGTTCGAATGAGTATAATCATGGCAAGAAACCAATTAATTTGAGATTTTTGGGTCTCATCACGACTTTAAAGGAGCATACGGTAGCTAAAAACTCCTTTTTCATATTTCACCCAAAGTGTGTCATGATTATATTTATTTGGAAGGTTTCGTCACGCTGAATTCAAAAATGTAGTTGAATCTAAAATTGGGCCAAAACTCATAGAGATACGTCAACTTAAACTTTTCGAAATTTTCGAACATTTTCGAAAATCCATAACTTATTTAGTTTTCGACGGATTTTCATGTTCTCCTGCTCAAAACACTTCATTTCTTTTAATCTATCTCTAAAAATAATAAAAATATAAAAATATTCCAGAATCCGCCTATGGTAGTTTCAATTACTTTGAATTTTTCGAGTTTTTCGAAAATTTTCGAAAAACTTTGAAAATGTGTAACTTATTCAATTTCAATGACAATTTTTTTAATTTAGGCTTATTTTAAAGCTAAAAACCTGATCTTTTTGGGTTTCACAATTCGAAAAAGCTTACCGCTTCGCACAAAGCATTATCAGGGCACATATGAATAGGAGCAATGCGACAAGTACAACCAACAGAATTACAGTAAGCAACGTCTGTGTTCCCGTATTTCCAGTGGATAGAAGAGATACCGAGGATATCTGCATCGGATACAAATCATCGGAATGGGCGGTCAGAAGACGTCTTAGTTCATCTCTTCCAATCGGTTTCGAATTATCCATACTGTAGACGAACACGTGGCTCTTCTTCATATCAGTCTTTCCATCATCCCCTACAAACGGTTGGGCGACCAGTATTCTCGTGTCGAGACCCAAAATCTTTGTCAATTTCTGCTCCACGTCATTCGGATCGATATCCGATTGAGGTGTGTCTTTGGTGAGTTGTACGACGTTAGTGTCAACTGACAACACGTAGATATTGAGTGGCACGTGTACAGTATGCCGTCCGTCGGTTACTGTAGCTTGCAGTTCGAAATGTGAAATTTGAGATTTCTCCAAAGACCGTCCCAATTGGATGAGTCCATTTGTGGAGTTTATCAAAAAGTGATCTACGCCATCGCCCTCTAATCCAAACTTCAAATTCGCTGGTGTCACGTCGAGATCCCTTGCTTGTAGATGTGTCACTGGAGTCATCACGTTTGCGTTTTGATCTACAACACCCGCCAACGTGGAATCACTCAACAGATGGAGGAAAACGGGGGCATTGTCGTTGTCATCGAGTACAGTAACCACCACGATAGTTTGCCAGGGGGAGAGTTTTGAGGCGGATTCTAAAAAAAGATAAATTTAAGAAAATCGAGTATTTTGAGCCTAAAAACAGGAAAATCCCTCAAAAACTGAAAAAGTTATGGATTTTCGAAGATTTTCGAAAATTCTCGAAAACTTGAAACTACCATAACTCTATCAGTTCTGCTCCAAGTCAATTTTCAATACTAGATTTGAATTCAGCGTGACGAGACCTTTCAAATAAGTATAATCATGACACACTTTGGATCAAAGTGGTTATTTACCTATTGTATGCGCCTTTAAAGTCGTGGTGAGACCCAATTTTCAGAAATCTCAAAATATAGTCATGATTATACTCATTTGAACCGCCTTGAGATGCTGAATTCAAATATGTAAATGAAAATGCGCTCAGATCAAATTTGGTAGAAATCCGGTCGGTTTATTGAAAACTGATTTTTCGAAAATTTTCGAAATTCTCTAACTTTCTTATTTTTAATCCAAATTTTACGAACTTTAGCTTAAAATGATCAGCAAACAGTAATCTATCCATAAAACATAAAACCTACGTTCAACAAGTGCATCACTCTGTCTTTTAGCCATCATTCGATTCTGCTCAATCACATTGACAGTCAGAATGTAACTACTCTTCTTCTCTCTATCCAACGGAGCACTCGTGTAGATTTGACCACTTTGCGAGTCAATTTCAAATTCTTCTGTAATTAAGATAATTCGTTTCCCTAATTAATTAGCTAAACTCACTAGACTGCGTGTGGAATGCGTATCTAAACTTTTGTCCGTTTTGACATCCCGCCTGGACACGGATCACTGCTTCATGGGGGTTGGAGTTCTCTTTCACTTGAGCACGATACACTTTTTGGGTGAATTCGCAGGATTGGGAATTGGTTGGAGACGGGGTGCCAGATGATAGACGGCCTTCGGCGAAGATTGGGAGCTGAAAGAACAATAAAAGTGGAATGAAATTGTAGCTCTTGAAATTTTACATATTTTACCAATTGGAAAATGTTCGATATTCATAATTCCTGGGAAGATACAGCGCTTTAAAGTTTTGAGGCGAGAGCGCAGACTACCAGACACGCTAACCGTCTGCACCATCCCCCTCTATCTCTTTCTCTTACTCCTCAACTTTGACGCGTTGTATCTCTTGACTTACTGTAGCTATCGAAAAACTTTCAACTAACAAAATGTGTAGAATTTCAAGGGCCACATTTTACTAGTTGACTACTTTTTTGAATGACTCACCACTGTCCAATCCCTTCCCTTGCTATTCTCCGCAGTCACATTCAGCTCATGCACCCGATTCGCTTCATTATCCAACGGCCGTCTTGTCAACACCAGAGTTCCATCACTTCTCACTTCAAACAACCCGTTTACCGTATCCACCAATCGATAGACTATCGGCTCTTCTCTCCCAGATACAGTAGGCCCTGCCACGACTTGTCGGATCTCTGTTCCAGGTGTCATTTGAGTGGTTACAGTAATCTGTTGGAGGTTAAGATCTTTAGGGAACTTGGGCGTGGAATCTTGGAAAAGTTGAATGTGTACAAACGTCTCTGATTTTAGGGGCGGTTTTCCAGAATCCTGGGCGGTCACCTTCAGTTCCTGGTACGCTGGAGCATCCCTAAGATCTCCATTTACCCTTATCAAGCCTTCCCTGGCGTCAATCGAGAAGAAATCCTTGGGTTCTATACTGTAAGTCACTTCACTATTCTCATCGGCATCGTCCGCTCTCATCTGATACACCGGACTCCCTACATACATAGATCTTAGGATACCGATCGTCTCCGGATGCTTCTGGAATTGCGGGTAGTTGTCATTGACATCTAGGATTGTCACATTCAGCCGGGCTCTGGCTATTTGGTTGTTGGTATCGGTCTTGGCAATAATAGTGAAGAGATACGAGTCGTGGCGCTCCCGATCCGCTTCGAACATTATAAGTTTTCCGTCTGGCGTCAAGAAGAATGGCAGGTGGGAGGTGGTGTCCTCGATGGAGTACTTGACGCCATGATCCTGGCCGGTAGTACCTAACGGCGGCTTAATCTCCAACTCAATACCCGATTTGTAGTTTCCTTCTAGGGAATAGGCCGTGTAGAATGGGGAATTGAAGGTAAAAGTTGTGGATTCTGTAGGTAACCCAAGGGGGACTATACGGGCGGTGACGGCTTGGGTCGGGAGGTCGAGAGGGGCCAGGGTTCGTGGCTCCTGGGTTACTGTAGGTGCTGGGGTCTCAGGAGCAGAAGTCGCTGGGGCCAAGGTCGGTGTCTGGGTTACTGTAGTCTCAGACTCCTCGAAATCTTCCGTCGGCAGCAATGTCGGTGCCACTGTCCTTGGAGGATCTGTTGGTAAGGTTGGTGATGGTTGGGTTACTGTAGGTTCAGGAGTCTCACGAGCAGCGGATGGTGGTGACAAGGTCGGTATGGTTGGTGGATTGGACTCCTGGGTTACTGTAGGTACCGCTGTCCTAGGAAGCTCTGTCCCTTGGGTTACTGTAGGTACCAATGTTGTCCCCACTCCTCCTTCTACCCCCACAAACACCCTTGTCTCCGCCAATATCTCACCACCCCTCCTCGTCGCAATCACCACATCATTAACCGTCTTTTCAAACGGCTTCATCACCGCCACACGTCCCTCCGAATCAATCGATAAATGGTCTCCTGATATGAAGGTGTACTCGATGTCATCTGTCTTGAGCCCATTCGATTTTATGGTACCAACGATGGTCCCCACTGGAAGACCAGCCAGCACACGCCATGAGTACACGTTTTGAGAAAATTCGAATTGAGGGGGCGGAGCCTGTGTAGCCGGTGCCTTCGTCCCTATCGTCACTTCATTGTCCACTTGCTCCTCGGCCAAAACTACAGTAACCTTGACATTGACAAACGATGACATCATTGGGTCCCCTCTATCCTCTGCCACGACCAAAAAACTGTATCTTGGTTGCTCCAGGCCTCCCAGTACAGTAATCCGTCCTGTGGAGTCCACGTGGAAAAGATTACGGTACTCGGTGGGTTCGATGGAGTAGGTGATTGGGTCGTTGTCGGTGTCGGATGCCTCGACGACGCCGAGTTCTGTTGCGTTTTGAGATACGGTGAAGAGGTATTCGGGAGCGGAGAAGGTGGGGGCGTGGTTTGGTGTAGGGGGTCTGGAAAAATAAAATTTTTATTTTGTTAAATAGATGACTATTTGCTGATCATTTTAAGCTAAAATTTGTAAATTTTGGGTTGAAAATGAGAAAGTTACAGAATTTCGAAACTTTTCGAAAATTTTCGAAAAACGGATAGAAAAGGATTAGTGAGAGTCTGGGATTTTCGAAAAGATTCGAAAATCTGTAACTTTGTCAATTTTTGCTCGATTTTGGTAAATTTTAGCTTAAAATCTTCCAAATTTTTAGAATTTTCTATTACTTACTTTGTCTTTCCAGGCTGCACTTCCAATCTCAACGTAGTGTCGGTACTATGCCTTCTGTCGCTTGCCACCACAACACACACCACATTTCCATCAGTCCGTTGGTCTTTTGGCACTTTATAAGACACTTTTCCAGTTTTTGGGTCAATCTGGAATTGAGTGTCACACGGCTCTCCTTGAAGTGAGTATTCCACGACGTCATTATCTGGATCCATGGCTTCAATGGTAACAATGGGGAATCCGATGGGGATATCCACTGGGATACTTCCAGAATACTCGTCTTTTGTGAATTTTGGTCCAGATCCTCCATCTGATCCTACGACAACTACAGTAACCTCTGCTACACTCGTCGCCTGTGTCTCCTCGTCTCTCGCCTCAATTTGGAGGGTATACTGTAGCTGTTTGTCCAATTCGGAGACGATTCTAAGATGGGCGGTGCCTCCTGGCAAATGGACAATGTCAAAATGTCCATTATCATCGCCTCCGATTATTTTGAAGTGGACGGATTGGCCCCCGGAGGTTCGTAGTGGGAAACTCTCCGTCGTGCCCTCTGTAACATTCCAGATAAGAGGTTCGTCGAGAAATAACGGGCGGTCTGAGGATTCTGAAGAAGACGTCGCGGATTCAGAAGATTCTCCGTCGATGTAGACAATGACGTGCGTGGAGTCCTGGAAGAAGAAAAAATTCACGTTACGATGGTCAATTTAAGCTAAAAATCATTGGTTTTGGTAGGGAATTCGCAGAGTTATGGATTTTCAAAAGTTTTCGAAAGTTTTTGAAATTCGATATTGCCACAAAATGAGCTCAGTTTTGATCCATATAAAGTTTTATTCATATTTTTGAATTCAGCTCGTCACGACGGCTCGAATAAGTATAATCATGGCCTATTTTGATATTATAGATTTTTTGGGCCATGCGCCTCGTTGGACCGATTTTTCGAATTTTAGCGAATATAGGCATGATTATATTTTTCCGAACCGTCTTGGCGCGCTGATTCTGAATATGTAAGTTTCATGGGTCTTGCCACGAAACTGACTGAAATACCGTAGGAGCAGTATTTTCGAAAATTTTCGAAAACCAGTAACTTGGTCAGTTTTTGACCGTTTTGGCTCAATTTTACCATAAAATAACCGGAATTATTAGAATTTCCAGTGAAAAAAGTTTATAGTGAGATTGGCTGAAAAAACCCATGGCCGAGTTTTCGAGCACGTGGCCTAGAAACCCAAAACTAGTCCCCGTCTTCAAAATTCTAGGTTTCGAGTCGTTCTTTTGGTTTTGTACCAGTTTTAAACGAGTTTTTTGGTACTTTTTATGATATAAAATTCAAAAAAAAAATTGGAGGGAAGATTTGAAAGCGAAATTTCACAACAAAAAATGCTCAGAAAAATAATACAAGTTTTATCAAAATGAAGCCCTTGAAATTCTACATACTTTCCCAATTGGAAGTTTTTTGATAACTATAATCTCTAAGGAGATACATAGCTTTAAAGTTTCAGGGTTAGAGCGCAGACGACCAGACACGCTAACCGTCTGCGCTCTCACACTCTCTCACTCCTCCAACTTCGACGCGTTCTAACTCACTACGTTGCAGAGCTATTAAAAAACTTTCAACTAATAAAATGTGTAGAATTTCAAGGGCTACATTTTTCTAGTTGACAACTTTTGTCTAACTCACATGATTCCCATTCCTGTCCACTGCCTCTACAATCAAGTCAAATTCGTCCATCTCATCGGGAATTCTCTCATCTCCGACAATAATTGTGCCATCCTCTTGAATGAACACCAACTTCCGTCCGGACCCTCCGACGATTCGATACGTCAACCGATTCTTCTCACTCACATCCCGATCGTGTGCCTGAATCCGTCCGATTCGTGTTCCCGGATTACTATCTCCTCGTTCCATCGACATTTCCACGTCATCTTCATCAAATTCCGGCTGGAATTCGTTCACATCTCGAATTGCTATCTGCACACGACATCTCGCTGACTCCGTGCCGTCTGTCGCTGTCACAGTGAATTCTTGATTCAGTGAATCTTCGAGTTCCTCTGCGTCAACTGTCTCGGCTAGAAACAGAGTTCCGTTTTGATGGATGCCAAGGAACGAGTCGGATGGGGAGATGGAGAGTTGGCGGGTAGAGGGCGCGGAGCCGGTCTGCAAAATGTTTTGAAAATTCAAAAAATTTGGAGCATTTTGAGCTAAAAATCAGTGCAAAATGTTGAAAGTTGGTAAAGTAATGGATTTTCGAAACTTTTCGAAATTTTTCGAAATTCGATATTGCCACAAAATGAGCTCAGTTCTAATCCATATGAAATTTCATTTTTATTTTTGGATTCAGCATGTCAAGACGCTTTGAATGAGTATAATCATGGCCTATTTTGATTTTTTGGGCTATGCGTCGTTTTAGGACCCATTTTTCGAATTTCAGCGAATATAGGCATGATTATACTTTTCCGAACCGTCTTGACGCGCTGATTCTGAATATGTAAGTTTCATGGGTCTTGCCACGAAACTGACTGAGATAATGTAGTATGGGATATTCGAAAAGTTTTGAAATTTTTCGAGAATCTGCAACTCGTTTAGTTTACAACCAATTTCAATTATTTTTAGCTAAAAATAATTGCTAAAAATTAAATATCCCATTAAAAATAAACAGGGCTTACAATATACAAGGATTACTGTAGTTTTCTACTGAATTTTTTTCAAAATTCTCAAATTTCTTGATTTTTACAATTTTTTTCTAATTTTCAATTTACTTACCACAGAAATAGTTCCAACGGCTTCTCCTTTTCCGAGACTCTCATAAACTTCAAAATTATAAGTGGGTTGCTGGAATCGAAGTGTCGGGTTGGTAGTGGAGACAGGGGTGATGGCGACCTGCAAGAAAAACGTATAGATCTGACGAAACCAAATTTTCATTATAATTTTTGAATTTAGCGCGTCGAGAGCTTTCAGAAAAGTATAATCACGTCATGGTTTGGTTCGAGTTGGGTCTCGCCACGAAAACTACAGTACCCCAAATGGATTACTGTAGTTCTCGTGGTGGGACACTACATGGGCATGATTATACTTTTCTGAACCGTCTTGACGCGCTGATTCTGAATATATAAGTTTCATGGGTCTTGCCACGAAAATGACCGAGATACTGAAGGATGGGATTTTCGAAAAATTTCGAAAAATTTCGAAAATCTGTAATTAGGTCAGTTTTTGACCGTTTTGGCTCATTTTTAGCTTAAAATGACGGAAATTTTTGGAATTTTCAGTGAAAATAATTTTAGATTTCCAGTGCTCACTCACCCCAACATCCGAATAAAACTTATTCGCCTGCATATTGACGGCCCTTACAACCACAAAAGTGGTTTCTCGATTCGCCTCGGTGAATTGTGAAGTCACAAAGAGTTCTCCAGTTTTATCATCCAAATAGAATCCTTTTGGTGCAGGAGACGGTGGGAAGAACGTGTATCTCAGTTGTCCGGCGCCTAATTTCGCATTGAATTGGTGTACTACACGTGGAAAATGACCGTCGGTGGAGACTTCGAAATCGTATGTTAGTTGGGGGAATACGGGATACTTGTCTCTGTCAGACATGACGATCACTTTGAGTTGATGATCGACATGGGCGGTATCGGTCTCTGCACGGATGGATAGAACAGATTCTCCTTCGACGAGGTGGTTGGCTACCTGAAATTTTTTAATTTCAAAAAAATTTCTTTTCTACATATTTTATTAGTTAAAAGTTTTTTGATAGCTCTGCAACGTGGCGAGTTAGAGCGCGTGGAAGTTAGAGGGGTGAGAGGGAGAGAGTGCAGACAGTTAGAGTGTCTGGTGGTCTGCGCTCTCGCCTCAAAACTTTGAAACGGTGTATCTCCCCAGGGATTATAGTTATCAAAAAGCTTCTAACTGATAAAATGTGTAGAATTTCAAAAGCTACACGTTTATTTAAATTTTATTGGTTTTCTGGGAATTTTTTGTTGTGAAACTTTGCTTTCAAGTTTTTCCTCCAAAATTTGATAATTTTTGAAGTTAAGTAATAAAAAGCACAAAAAACTCATTAAAAAATAGTTTAAAATCGTTAAAAAAACGTCCCAAAACCTACTTTTTTAAAAGCGGGGACTAGTTTTAGGTTTCTAGGCCACGTGCTCGAAAACTCGGCCATTCAGCGTTTTTCAACTGATTTTCCTAGATTTCATAGTAGGTTTCAATTTAAAAAATGATTTTGAATAGTTTATTCTCATTTTAAATAAAAATAATCGGTTTTTGTAAAGAATTTTTTTTGAAAATTTTGTCTTCACAATAATTCTGATTTTTCTAATTTTAAAGCCAGAAGATAGTTCTTAAAATTCTACATGTTTTACCAATTGAAAGTTTTTTGATAACTATAATTGCTGGGGAGATACACCGCTTCAAAGTTTTGAGGTTAGAGTGCAGACGACCAGACACGCTAACCGTCTGCGCTCTCTCCCATTTCTCATCGCTAAACTTTGAAGCGCTGTATCTCCTCAGGGACGAAAGCTATCAAAAAACTTTCAACTAGTAAAATGTGTAGAATTTCAAGAACTACATTTTAGTCGTTGACAAAATTTTGATATCTCATAAAAATCGTGAGATATTTCAAGAATAGCTTACTCACCCTCAACAAGTCTCCATCCATCACAAACTGTGAGTTCTCTTGCAAAGCTCTAAACTTGATATTCTCATTGTCGGTGGAGACGGCGGAAACTCTCAAAATGACACTTCCAACCGCTTTCTCCGTCGAAATGTATACTGTAGTGGGGAGTGGCAGGAATTTCAGAGTCTTCGAGTCAATTATATCAATTTTCATGCTAGTCTTCACTTTTCTCTTCAAATTCTTCCCATTATCCGTCGCCTCAATCAATAGTTCAATGGGTCCATCCTCCAAAGTCAATGGAGTAATTGCTGAGATCACACCAGTCTTCGAATTGATCATAAATTTTCGATGATCCTCATTATCCGCTCTCAATAATTTATAAGTGACCATTCCCTCCATTCCTGGATCCGGATCTGTCGCCCGGACCTCTCCGATGACTTGTCCGGCACGTACTGGCGATGGGACCACCGCTTTGTACTCTTTTTGATCGAAAGCCGGTGGAGATGGATTGGTTCCTTTGACTACTACAGTAACCTCTGCAGTATCACTTCTTTTTGGAATTCCGTTATCTGAGACAGTGAGGAGAAGAGTGTAAAGAGGGTTGGTAAGCGATTGAGAAGTGCTGAGTTGACCAGTGGTGGAGTCGATGGAGAAAGCGTCTGGAAAACGGAAAACTTGATATAGCTAAAGAATAAAGAATGTTATAGAAAAGTTGTCAACTACAAAAATGCAGCCTTTAAAATTTTACACATTTTACTAGTCGGAAATTTTTTGATAGCTTTTATCCCTGAGAAGATACGACGCTTCAAAGATTAGTGGTGGGAGAGAGAGAGAGCGCGCGCAGACGGTTAGAGTGTCTCGTCGTCTGCGCTCTGCCTCTCAGCTTCAAAGCGATGTATAAACCCAAAACTAGTCCCCACGTTCAAAATGCAAGGTTTTGGGTTGTTCATTCTTATGTTTTTATGACCTAAAACTCAAAAATAATCGATTTTTGGAGAAAAAATTTGAAAGCAAAGTTTTACAACAAAGGATGCTCAGAAAAACGTTGAAAGTTGTTTGAAATTGTAGCCCTTAAAATTTTACACATTTTATCAGTTGGAAGTTTTCTGATACCTATAGTCGCTGGGAAGATACAGCGTTTCGAAGTTGAGAGGCTAGAGCGCAGACGACCAGACACGCTAACCGTCTGCGCTCTCTCTCTCCCTCATTCCAATCTTTGAAGCGCTCTATCTCCTTAAGGATAAAAGTTATCAAAAAAGTTTCAATTGATAAAATGTGTAGAATTTCAAGGACTACATTTTTGTATATGACAACTTTTTGCTAGCTCTTCAACATTTTGAGATATTTAGCTGGGGAAATACATAATCAAGAAAAAATAAAGGAAAGCAGGACCACGCTATGTCGCACAGCTATCAAAAAGTTTTAAGGTAACAAAATGTGCCAAATTTTCTTAGCTACATTTTGCTATTTATCAATTTTCCAAAACTCACCTTTATTATCCTCTAATGAGAATGTCAACTTGCTATTATTCCCGGAATCCACATCCTTCGCAAACAATTTCACAATTTTCGTCCCTGGCGGCACATCACTCTCTACAGTAGCTTCCAATTTCCTATTCATGAGAACTGGCGCATTATCGTTGACATCGACAACTTCTACGATGACGTCACTGGTAGAACAGATGGTTTGAGTGAGGCAGGCACGGACCTGGAAAGGAATTGTTGGATATAACTTGAGATGGGGGATAGATTGAGAAAAAGTGTCAAGGAGGAAGTTATAGCCCTTAAAATTTTGAATATTTTTTCAGTGGGAAATTTTTGTCCAGCTATTTTGGGTCTTGAGATACAGACGTTTGAAAAACGGAGACACCTTTTTCTCTGTACTCTCTAGTTCCCTCTGATCGGAAACCCGCACTTTCCTATACGCCCTCCTTGCCCCTCTTCGTCACAGCCGCCATAGCTCAGTCGGTTAGAGCGTGGGTCTAATAAGCCCAAGGTCGCAGGTTCGACCCCTGCTGGCGGCAAACTCTTTTTTTCTTTTTTTTTAATTAATAAATTTGAGATTACAAATAGAAAAAACTCACTTGGAACCGATAAAACTTCTTTTGTTCCGTGTCCAGTGGTCTTGAAGTAGAAACTTCTCCGGATTGCTCATGAATTTCGAATGGGAGCTCATCGATGTGAGCTGGAGCTATGAGGGAATAGGTGAGACGGACTGATTCAGAAGAGGAGATTGCGGAGTGGAAGGCCTGGAATAGAATAGGATAAAAAATATACCAAAACGTAGCCCTTGAAATTCTACATAATTTACCAATTGGAAGTTTTTTGATAACTATAATCCCTGGAGAGATACAGCGCCTTGAAGTTTAAAGGCGAGAGCGCAGACGACCAGACACGCTAACCGTCTGCGCGCTCCTCCCCCTCTCTCTCTCGCTCCACCTAATCTTTGAAGCGCTGTATCTCCCCAGGGATTATAGGTATCAAAAAACTTCCAACTGATAAAATATGTAGAATTTCAAGGGCTACATTTTGATATACAGTATGATCAGAAAAAATAAAAAATAAAGAAACTCACTCTAACAAAACCGATAACTTCCGGTTGTTGATTCTCATTAATTGAAAAGCGATAAGTATCCCGGTCGAAACGTGGCATAGCTGTCATCACATCACGATTGGCGTCACGGAGTACGGTAACTTGGGCACGTGCCTAAAAAAATTAAAATTAAAAAAAAATAGAATTCGAGATAACAAATTTCAGTTTTTTCTCTTTTTTTTTCGTTTTTTCAGCTATAACTTACCAGCTTAGGGAAGGTTACCATAAAAAGTAACAAAAATATGAGGTAACATGTGTTGAACATTTAGCGGCATGTGTGTCGGGCGTCGATTTGGTTACGACACGTGGTAAATTTTCATAGAGGGTTGATTCTGGAGAGTTTGGTTAGTTTTTGGTTTTATGACGCAAAATGAGCGGGAAGGACGGAAGATACAAAAATGTTGTCAACTACAAAAATGTAGCCCTTGAAATTCTACACATTTTCTTAGTTGAAAGTTTTTTGATAGCTACAGTAGGTCAAGAGATACAACGCGTTAAAGTTTAGCGGTGGAGCGAGAGAGAAAACGCAGGAAGTTAGCGTGTCTGATTGTCTGCGCTCTAACCTCAAAACTTTAAGACGGCGTATTTCCTCAGGGATAATAGTTATCAAAAAACTTTGAAATAGTAAAATGTGTAGAATTTCAGGGGCTTTATAATGATTAAAAAAAACCAAAAATTTTGGTGTAGAAATTGAGAAGTTATGAGCAAGCAAAAACCAAACAAAAATAATGTCATTTTGAAGCTCTTGGAGAGTTGTTCGTATCACTTTTTGAAAATTTCAGTTAGCATTAAATTCCAGCGAAATACATCGGTATGAAAGTTAAAGGTCAGAGAGTGAGAGAGTGCAGACAGTTAGCGTGTCTGGTCGTCTGCGCTCTAGCCTATTTCGGTTAAAACGGGCTCTAAATCAAAATTTCAAACAAGGAAAATGTTCTAAATTTTATGAAAAACACTTTAATAACTGTTAGATTTTCAGAAAATTTCAAAATTTTTCTGAAAATAAAAAAAAAGAAAAAGAAAAGAGGTTTAGACAACAAACCAAAAAAAGACCTTTACTAATAATAGTAGAAAGCGAGCAATTATCCCCTCTTCGCTTTGCACCTGTCCCCCCGGCAAAGAGATGCAGATGTCATGTTATATAGGAGGCTCCGCCTACTTTCTCAAGAAAACGGGTGAGAGAAGAGAGACGCAGACAGTGAAAGAGTGAAAGATGAAGAAACCAAAAAAGGGAAGGAAGGAGACACACCTGTTGTTTGTGTTGTCTTGGTGAGGACTTGGAAAATGGGATTCGGGGGGTTGTGGAATAGAAGAAAAAAAAAAGAAATTTTAGGCTAAAATCGTTTTAAAAAATGCTTAAATTGAGCCGTCCGTCTGTGTGTCTAGCTGTCCCGATGTTCAGATAATCGCACAAAAGGAATTCCATTTGTGTGTCAGTTTGTCCTTATTTTTACACGGATCGCCAAATCTTTCAAATACAAGAATGCGGAAATTAGGACAAACAGATGGACAGACAGACTAGATAAGAACATTTTTAAAATGAAAATATCTCGCGACTTTCAAGAGATATCAAAATTTTGTCAACTACAAAAATGTAGGGCTTAAAATTCTCTATATTTTACTAGTTGAACATTTTTTGATAGCTTTTATCCCTAAGGAGATACGGCGCTTCAAAGAGTAGCAGTGGAGCGAGAGAGAGGACGCAGACGGTTAGCGTGTCTGGTCGTCTGCGCTCTGCCTCTCAATTTTGAAGCGTTGTATCTCCTCAGGGATTGGTGCTATCAAAACGCTTTCAAATGGTAAAATGTGTAGAATTTCAAGGGCTTTATGATGATATAAAAATAAATCAATTTTTGTGTAGTTATGAAAGTTGGAATTTCACTTTCAGACTAGCTAAAACCTCAATGAATATCTGGAAATTTGGACAAAAAAAATAGATGTCGACGGACGTCCGGATCTACAGACACATAGACAGAAAGAAAATTGTGCCAACAGACACACAGATAGACGTATTCCATATTTTCCAAAAATGCGCAAAAAAGTGCATATACCTACTTGAATAACAACCTTCGCGTGTGTCACCTCTAATTTCTAATTCACGGAGGGAAGAGGGATGCCCTTGAAAAAGTCATCCATTCTATATCCATGTCCAATAAAGTGAGGGACCCTCTTCTGGATTATTATCCCCTCTCTCCTGTCACATATGTTATTATTAATGAAGGTATCTAGGGACAGACAGATTTACCGCATAACATGGGGAAGGGGACGGAAATGGGAAAAATATGGTATAAGACAGATAGAGTAATTGAGAAAAAAAAACTATATTGAAGACAAAACACATAAACATAGTAAAGAACTAATTGAAAATAGTGGCAGAATAACAAAAACTATAGTTGCGAACCGGAAACTCAATATTATAATCTGAAAAATATGTAGATCTAGACGAGTTCTATGTCACTGATATAATACAGGTTGGACGGCTATTCGTTTATGTGCCGCGGGTCGGGAAAAATGTTTTAAAAAAGGGGAAAACGGTATAAAGATATCATTCTAGCCCTGTCCACATACACTGACAAAAGTACACTGACAAAACTGCATACTTATCATCCGAGCCGGCGCATATCCAACTCGTTTCAAAATGAACATTTTAAGCTGAAAAAATTGCGTATGCAGTGTACTTTTGTCAGTGTATTTCTGTCAGTGTATGGTCATTTTTGCGTTTTTGGGAGTTTTTTTTCGGCCTGCTGCACATTAACAGATAACCATCCGGCCGGTGTCACATTTGAGACATAGAACTCGCCAAGATCTACATTTTGGTATATTTTTCAGAGAATAATATTCCGTTTTAAGCAAACTACGATGGTATGTACAAAAAATGTTGTTTTAATACAAAATTCATAACAATTTTTTTGAGTGGCGGCGCTTGGGACACCACTAAGGATGCACCGCTCAACCGGAAATTTGAAATTTGGAAAAATGTTCACTGATGCACTTTTATACATATGTATGTACATATGAAATCAAGTAGTCACTTGGTTTGGAATAAGAAAACGAAAATTGTAGTAGCAGGAGTACATTCATTCCGGAAGGTATTAGTGGGGAGATTTGTGTGAGAGGAATAGAAATAGATGCATAGATGAATAGAAATAGAAATAAATTGTGTTCGTTTTGATATGAAGGGTATTAGTCACTCCAAATTTAACAAGAATCTGTCGTACTTATCAGCTAAATCATTCACAAGGCAACGAAATAAACGAAATAAACGCTTTGCCAAACATATTCGACACAACTTATAGCGAAATGCACAAAAAATGATAAAGTATCTATTACGCAGCCAGACGGCTCAAAATTATATAAGTTTCATAAACTCACTGAGATGGACCCATTTTAGCGAATATAGGCATGATTATACTTTTTTGAACCGTCTTGACGCGCTGATTCTGAATTTATAAGTTTCATGGGTCTTGCCACGAAACTGACTGAGATACTGTGAGATTAGTGGGACCTGGGATTTTCGAACATTTTCGAAAATGTATAACTTGGTCAGTTTTTGACCGTTTTGGCTCATTTTACCATAAAATAACCGGAATTTTTGACATTTTCAGTGAAAAATACTGATGTATTCATTTAAATACCGCATTGCCCATTTCTCTATCAAAATTTTGACAGGGCTCTTTTAATTGCAAGGGAGTTGTATCTATATGAAAACCAAACCACACAAAAACCAAATATAGGAGAAACAATTACTATCCTCTAAGCACCATGCAAAAAAAGGGGGGAAAACGGAACATGTAATTAGTTTCTGTGTCCTCTCTATTGGAGGGGATTAGGGACTCTAAGACACACACATTGTTTACGGATGAACGAGGATCAATTCAGGTGAAATAAGGAGGGGGGATAGGATGGATGAAAATGAGGAACACCACCTGGGATGAGAACAGGAAGTGCGTCTGGATTTGCAAAAAGGAATTTTTCAAAAAAATGCAACCAAAGGGGCGGAATTCCCTTAAAACTCAAAATTATGAGCTGAAAAATATACAAAAATGTAGATCTCGGCGAGCTCTAGGTTTCTGTTATAATACAGGGAGTACAGTTAAGGTACCGCGGGTGCCAAAAACGGGCAAATTGTCAAAAATCCATTCTACAAAACTACAAACTTGTCGTTTTTTTTTAAATAAGGATTAAAGATTTTTGGCCGAACACTAAACTACATAAGAATGCGATGTAGACGGTTTCCGAACGGTTCTTATGCTCGAAATTGAGGTTTTTTGAGCATTTCTAACACAAACTACGTAGAAATGAGATTTAATCGACTGAATAATGCGGATTTTAAAATTTTTAGCCCAAATTCATCGTTTTGCCTAATTTTTGTAAAATACTGATTTTCAAACTTAGAAAATCCGGAAAAAATTCTGGGAAATAACATTTCTTGGCTAAAAATCCTTATTTATGAACTCAAAAATGCTGATTTTTTTGATTTTACACTCAAGTCCAAAAATTTTCCAATTTTTTCACTTAAAACGCTCCAAAATTTCTCGTTAAAAAAATGTTTTTAATGAGTATTCAATTTTCGCTTAAAAACTAGTTTCAAATTAAATAATTGAGATTTCCTCACCAAATTGGTGATTTTCAGCAAAACTGTGTCTTACACCGATTTATAACAAAAAGAATAATAACAGAAAATCCAATTTTATAACAATAGAGAGCCAAAAGCCGCCTCCACTAAGGTTGTTATTCTAATTCTAAAGAGCGACAGGTGAGAGAGATCTAAAAGGGGGAATAAGAGGAGGAGGCGGAGAGCAATTAATTTCTCCACCGAAAAGAGCACCCCCATTGTCATTGTCCCCCTCTTCTCATTTACCGCCTCTAATTACTAATTACCCAGCCGGCTTGCTTAGAAGCAGACCCCTCAAAAGCACGTACCGTCTCGAATCCATTCGTTGCAGAGACACCGAATTTCAGTGGTCCATCTTCCTTTCGATTCAAGTTTTTGCCGGCGAGAAGCTCACCGGCTTCGTTGATTTTGATTAGACCTACTACCTGGAAAATTATCTTGTGAAATAAAAAATTACTATATAAATGTAGCCCTTAAAATTCTACATATTCTATCAATTGAAAGTTTTTTGATAGCTGTAATCCGTGAGAAGATACACCGCTTCAAAGTTTTGAGGTTAGAGCGCAGACGACCAGACACGCTAACCGTCTGCGCCCTATCTCTCGCTCTACTGCTATTCTTTGAAGCGATGTATCTCCATAGGGATGAAAGCTATCAAAAAACTTCCAACTAGTAAAATGTTGAGAATTTCAAAGGCTACAATTTGGTATGATTTAATCTAGTTTTAAACAAAACTGCTTTTTTATGAAAAATTTTTTTTAAACTTATTTCAAAAACACTATAGAAATGTAGTCCTTAAAATTCTACACATTTTACCATTTGAAAGTTTTTTGATATCTATAATCCTTTGAGAGATACAACACTTCAAAGTTTTGAGGTTAGAGCGCAGACGAACAGACACGCTAACCGTCTGCGCCCTCTCTCTCTCACTACTAATTTTTGAAGCGTTGTATCTTCTCAGGGATTAAAGCTATCAAAAAACTTCCAACTAGTAAAATGTTGAAAATTTCAAGGGCTACATTTTTGTAGTTACCAAAAAATACTCTACCTCTCTATCCACCGCATAAAACTCGACATTCGGTGACGCCTCAATTCTCCCGAGTACATCGTTCTCCCGGATTTCCATTCCAAGAGCGTCATAAGTGTATTCTGATTGGGGGAACGAGAATACGGTAGGGAGAGTAGGGGGCGGGGCTTCGTCTTCATCTGAATCTTCTGAATCTTCTGAATCCTTGACGTCGTTGAAATTTACAGAGTTTTCAGTAACAACTTCTGGTGTTGTAGTGGTAGGAAGGGGTGTTGTGGTGTCTTCTGAATCCTCGGCGGATTCTGGGGATTCTGGAGCGTCAGAATCCTCTTCTGAAGGCTCCTCCGTTGTCGTCCTCTCTCCATTAACTTCTGTTGGCACTTCTGAAGTCGTCGTTCTCATTTCAGAATTCACGTCATCAGGATTCTGAATCTCCTCTCCATTCTCATCAACAAACACCTCTTCGATCACCGTCACCACTTCCACGTCATCAGAATTCTCGACGTCTTTTGGTTTCTCAGATTCAGATTCCTGCTTCACCACACTCGTCTTCACTCCTTCCACTACAGTTTTCTCTTTTTTGTTGGCTCCGCCCACTTTGTTGACTCCGCCCACTCCGCCTCCTAAAACGAAAATCTCGACGGGAACCTTGGCGGACTTGACAAGGGGCTCCCCGTGATCTCTGGCTTCCACTGTTAAATTATAGGAGGCAACTTCTGAATCCACTTTCCCAGTTGTCATTAGGACACCCTTCTTTCCGATTGTTCCCACTTGGAATGGCACGTTTTCGGTGAGCAAGTGATAGGTGATTTGACCGTTTGAGGCCTGGAATTGAATTTCAAATGGAATAAGCTTCAAAATGAATATAAACTTGATTAGGTTTGAATAAGACAACATTTTTTCGAAAATTTTTGAAAATCGGATTCTGAAATCCCATCAAAACTTCTTCCAATGAGCAGAATATCAAAAACAACTTAGATATTTGAATTCAGCTCGCCAAGACGCTTCGAATGAGTATAATCATGCCAGGGTTTGATTCCAGTTGGGTCCCACCACGAAAACTACAGTAACCCAAAAATGTCGAAAATTTTACTTTCAAAACAAGTGTAACTTTCCTATTTTTTGCCCAAATTCAAATTTGATTATTGATTTCAAATCAGCGTGACGAGACGCTTTAAATAAGTATAATCATGACTAGGTTTGGAGCATTTCCGAGGTCTATGCGCCTTTAAACTTGGTTACTGTAGTTTTCGTGGCGGGACCCAACTTTTTCCAAACCTAGGCATGATTATACTTTTCTGAAAGCTCTTGACAAGTAAAATTCAAAAATTTTAGTTTCATAAATTTTGGAGCAAAATGAAGCGAGATACATGACATTTTGTAAAAGTTGAGTTTTCGTAAATTTTAGAAAGTTTTCGAAAATCTGTAACTTTTTTAGTTTTTGTTCATTTTTAGTGGTTTTAGTGTCAAAAGATAGATAAACTTGATAACTACTCGGCAAAAATCGTTTCGGTAAGACTATTTAAAGGCTACGGTAGTTTAAAGGCGCATACAGTATGCACAGGAGGTTAGTGCCCAAAATTCAAAATTTTCAGAATATAGGCATGATTATACTCAAATGAAAGCTCTTGGCGTGTCGAATCCAAAAATTGTGATAAAAGTTGTTTTAAGACAAGTTATATAAATTTATGACGGATTTTCAGAAAATTTGGAAATTTTGGAAAAAAATATTTTCAAAACATTATAACTTTTTCCGATTTTTATGGTTTCTAGCTCATTTTTATCCAAATTTCCTCCCGAATCTTACCTGATCAATATCCTGAGCAACAAATCGTCCAATCTCTCTTCCCGGCGGGAAATTCGGATCGATATGGAAGAAATAGTTCTCATTCTCGAACACCGGTCGATTATCGTTTTCATCATCCAAATCGATATAAATTCGGATTCGAGTACATTGAACTGTTGGATCCGCATTCTGGAACACAAAAAATTTAATTTATGAAAAAAATTTTTTTTTGAAAAAACCTGAATTTCAGCCACCAATTCCAGTGTGGAGAACAACTCTCTATCCACCAGTTTTGAGTCAAGAATCACCACGTCATCTGAATTTTCGTTAATGGTGAATGTGCCATCTGGATCGATTAGACGGATTTTTGTGTTCTGAAATTTTGAAAATTATAATTGGTTTTGCTAAAAAAAAGAGGCGAAAAATAGAGTGAGCTTTCGAAGATCCCACTTTAAAACGAGTGTAACTTTTTTGTTTTTTGACTAAATTCAAATTTGAACTTAGATTTGAAATCAGCGTGTCAAGACGGTTCAAATGAGTATAATCATGCTAAGGGTCTGAAAATTTTGATTTTCAAAAGTTCCTGACCACCGCCCATCTTTAGACCGTCAGAAGGCTCTTTATCTTTGGCATACGCACAATTATTTTATTTTTAATGAGTACCTCTTGATTTTGTTTACATCTTGGAGCAAAAATCCTCAGAAAATAATGAAAACTAAGAAAACTATGGATTTTCGAAAATTTTCGAAAAACTTCGAAATCTAAGTATCACTAAAACTACCATATCTTTGTAGTTTGTAGTCCGAAGTCAGCGAGAACACGATTTTTCAATTCATCTGATTAAGACGGTTCGAATGAGTATAATCATGGCGTGTTTTGCAGGTAAAAATTTTTCAGACCCTTTTTTAGACTACCGACGGTCTCAATTTTCGAAATTTTCAGAACATAGGCATGATTATACTCATGTGAAGCGTCTCGTCACGCTGAATTCAAAAATATTGTCAAATCTGAATTTGGGTAGAAAATAAGAAAGTTACACTCGATTTAAAGATGGGAATTTCGGGTTACTGTAGTTTTCGTGGTGGGACCCAACTGGAATCAAACCCTGGCATGATTATACTCATTTGAAAGATCTTGTCACGCTGATTTCAAATCTATAGTCAAATTTCTATTTGGGCGGCAAATAAAAAAGGTATGCTCGTTTTAATGTTAAAAATTTTCGAAAATTTTCAAAACTTTCTAACTCATTCAATTTTTCACTATTTTCCCAAATTTTTAGCTTAAATTATAGCAAATTTTTAGCACTTCTCTACAATTCCCTAAAAATTTACGTTTCTCTTATTCATCACTTCCAAATGGGCGACTTTCGTGCCCTTCGGTGAGTTCTCCATAACACTTGTCCGCAGTGAGCATTGTGTGAATCGTGTGGCGCCGAATTCTTCTGGAATTTTCTCGAATTTCTCGATTTCTTCCGAATTTTCCGTCTCAATCGCGTTCATTTCTCGATTCTTGGCTCCAAACGCCACGAAATCGATTTCCACGTCATCTTCTTTTTCTTTTTTCCCGGAAATCGCATTTTGAAGCGCTTTTTTCAATTCTGATATCAATTCTTTGGGGGATTTCGTGACTTCTGAATCCACAATGTCTTCTGAATATGTTGTCGTGGTTTCTGGGGTTACTGTAGTAGTAGTGGTGGTTGAGGGTACTGTAGTGGTGGTCGTAGCTACAGTAGTAGTTGTAGTCGTTGTTGGTACAGTAGTCGTTGCTACAGTAGTCCGTGGTGTGGTAGGCGGGGTTACTGTAGTAGTAGTCCTTTGGGTTACTGTAGAAGACTTCTCCACAAGATTTATGAAGGTTGTGGACTTCCGTGGGTTCTCCTTGGCGTTGTCCTAAAAAATGATTTTTTGAAATTTTTGAAAAAAAATTTTCCCGCCAAAAATGGTTTTTTGACCTACCGAAACAATTAGTCTTAGAGTCATTGGCAACTCGTATTTTCCAGTGACTCTTAACTGAACTTTGTTTGGTAACTGTTGTTCTGACCAGTCGTCACTTCCAGAGATGAGTTCTTTTGACTTGACACGCGCGGGCTCCTCGACCAGGTCGATTCCTTTGTGGGAGTCCTGCAAATCAGTTTGATTTCAATTTTCTCAAAAAATTCGAAAAATGCTGAGTTTTTTGCTATAAAAATCAAGAAAAACTAATGGAGAAGGAGAAAGTTATGGAATTTCGAAAATTTTCGAAAACAGTTTTTATGTTGAACTGGTCATAACTTGATTGGTTTTGCGCTAAACTGGATTTTGACAACATTTTTGAAATCAGGGTGTCAAGAGCTTTCACATGAGTATAATCATGCCTATGTTATGTAAATTTCGAAAATTTCGAAAATTGAGACCGTCCGTCGGTGGTCTAAGGGGTCTAAATGTTTTTACCTGCAAAACACGCCATGATTATACTCATTTGAACCGTCTTAATCAGCTGAATTGAAAAATCGTATTTTCGCTGACGTTGGACTACAAACTACAAAGATATGGTAGTTTTAGTGAAACTTGAATTTCGAAGTTTTTCGAAAATGTTCGAAAATTCATAGTTTCTTAGTTTTCATTGTTTTGAGATTGTTCTTGTACCAAAATGTAGAGAAAATCAAAAGCTATTCATAAAAATTAAAATAATTGTTCTTACGCTAAAGATAAACAGCCTTCTGACGGTCTAAAGTTGGGAGAGGCTCAAAAACCTTCAAAAATCAAAATTTTCAAAACCTAGGCATGATTATACTCTTTCAGAAGGTCTTGTTACGCTGATTCAAAATCTATAATCAAATCCAAATTTTAGGACAGAATAAGAAAGTTACATTCGTTTCAAAATTGGGATTTATGGGATTTTCGAAAAACTTCGAAAATCAAAAATTTCAGAACCTAATGATTATACTTTTCTGAAAGCTCTCGTCGCCCCGATTCCAAATATTGTACTCTCACTCACCTCCAACCAAAACTTCAACTGATAACTCTCTTGCGGATCCCAATCGATTGCAGCTACCGGGGTATCAATAACCGTCCAAACTGGGAGATCTCTCTCCACTGGCACCACATAAGGCTCGTGATAAAATTGTGGAGCGAATCGATTCGTCGGGTCGATATGCACAGTGAATAGTGGATACGCGTATCCATTACATACAACTGTCACAAATAGATTGGCCTCTTTCAGTGTCGATGGATACACTGGGAGGGAGAGAGACGCAGACAAACGGAGGAGATAAGAGCCGGGAGATGACTCGGAACGGTCGATTACCATGTGGTCCGACCAGTCCGTCTGGAAAAACCAAAAAATTAAAAATAAAAAAAGTTTTGGCTGGGGTGGGGAGTCGAACCCGGCTAGGGCGGCGCCAAAATAGGGAGCGTTAGCCAGTCGGCCACAGGGGGAATAAGAGAAGAGGAGGTGAAGGGTGGTAAGGTGCGGGAGGGAATTGAGGTAATTGGACTTCGAGCACGGCTGTTTTGAAACTTCAACGAAAAAAAAACGTTTTTTTTAAACTTTTAGCGATAGAGCGCACTTGCACAATAGGGGACTAGATAAAAACATACCTCCTTAAACGCATCGGACCTCACATTGGCTATGACCATCTCTGCATCAGGCGGTGTCACCGATCCCTGAAATATGACGTCACCAATCGGGAGATTCGATGGGACGTGAGCGTAGAATCCGTTGGAACTTGTGAATTTGCATTGTGGTCGTGATGAGGTGTCTGGAATTTTTTATTTAAAAGTCGCTTTTCTGTAGAAATATAGCCCTTAAAATTCTACATATTTTACCAATTGGAAGTTTTTCAATAACTATAATCGCTGGGGAGATACACCGCTTCAAAGTTTCGAGGTTAGAGCGCCGACGACCAGACACGCTAACCGTCTGCGCCCTCTCCCTTTCACCCATCCACTGTTTAAAGCGTCGTATCTCTTCAGGGATAAAAGCTATCAAAAAACTTCCAACTAGTAAAATGTGTAAAATTTCAAGGCCTACTTTTTCATAGTTAACACCAAAAAAAATTATTTTTAAATAAATTTTAGGTTTGAAATAGTGGCTTAATTGGTACTAGAATCGCTTGGATTCCTCAAATTCTTTCAAAAATTCCTTAAACATCACCGCAACGTCTTCCCGGATCGTATTCAATTCTGTGTATCTAATTCGACCCCTCTTCTTAATCTCTACAACAAATTGTGCCTATGACACAATACAAATACCCCGCGAATGACAGTTGTTCTTCTATGATGTAACCGGTATTTCCTTGATCTTCTTCCTCATCCTCCTTGAAATACCCCGACGAGCCGAACAGTTGGCCCGACAGATTGCAGTGCTCAAACACATGAGACCCCGCCCCCTCAACATTCTATTCTCCTTCCCATAGTGGATACTCACAACCAACTTTTATGTCTTACTGAATAGGCGTATTCTTTTAAAAAAAAATTGATTTTTATTGAGTTCTAAATTCTATTTTATTCTATTTTTCTGCTTTATTCGAGGAAGGAGGAAATTGAAGCATGAAAGCAGTGGATTTCCGAATATGACAGATGAGGAAAAGGACGCCTACATTCAGAGAATCTTTATTAATGATGGTGTTATTTTGGATGCTTCCAACCTCAAAAAAATCCGGCACTACGCAGTCTTTGTAAGATTTTCCTCAATTCGGGGGCAAATTCGGACAAAACCCCATGAAAAATGAGGCCATCCTCATAATGAAGGCCGACAAACTTCTTCAACGATCCAAAGTACGAGCCAGTATCGATGGTAACATTTGGAAGGTACAAACTTTGGATATCCAGGAAGCCAAAGAGGGAATTTTTGAAAAGTGCACCGTTCACAAACTTGGCAATTGTTGCTATCACTACATCAGCAGCCCGTCTTCGCCTCACAGAAGCCATCGGAGTAGAAAACATGTGTGGTAAGAATTACTTTTTTTTTTTGAAAAATAACATGTTTTTATAGACACTGACTCGATAATCTTCAAGCAAAAGAAAGGGGAAGACCCAGTTGGTGACTTAAAGGGTGAGCAACTGAGCTCACTAGTTAGCGAGATTCCGGAAGGACGTGAATTGGTTGAGGTAGTTACGATGGCACCAAAAGTCTACGCGTTGAAGATCAAACAACCAGATGGCTCCTTTTCGTATAGTGTCAAGGCAAAAGGAATGACCCTCAATAGTGGCAATTCACAGAAAATCACATTCAACAAAAAGTGTAAGTTATGTGTCTAAATGTGTCTATAGAAACTATTTTTTGATTTTTTTTTCAGATGAAGGATTTCATCGCATATGGAGTACTTGAGGACGATGTGATCACGTTTAAAAGAGGAGCCCACGCACTGAATGGACTGTGGACCTGTGTTAGGAAGAAGAGTCTCAACCCTCGAATGGACAAGGGACACTACGTTGATGGAGTTGTAGCACCATTCGGACAACTTCCAGAGAATACACAATTAATAAATTATTATCTTTTCTGAATTCTTTTTTAACGAGTTATTTCTAATAAAGAACTCACGAACTACTACAAAATCGTGTTTTTTGAGTTATTTATTTCAAAAAAAAACAGACTTTCGATAGAAATCGTGATTTTTAAATTTATACCTGAGTTGCTTGAATTTTGGAAACGCGCTCTACTGGATTCTCAAAAAAATTTTGTTGCCAAAAAATTCTTCCGCGCGGCATTACCAATCGTCCAAAACGCGCGCTTTTATGAGTACCCCCACTTCCATTTCAATTTGTCGGTAGTGTGGCTCAGTGGCTAACACGTTTGATTTTTGCACAGAGTGGGGGTATGGGTTCGGTTCCCCACTGGGGTCCAATTTTTTTTTCTTTTTTAAAAAAATTATTAACATATTTTAAGGGGTTTGGAGGTGTTTTTGATAATAAAATTCATAAATCCGGAAAAAACCCACAAAAACCACGGAAAACGTAATTTTTTTCAAACTTCCAGTATTTCCAGACGTACCTGCTAGAACACTCTGCAGAAGAGTTGAGAAGAGGAGGATGAATATCCCCACTCGGTTCATTCCTGAAACATTATTCCTTAATCTAAGTATCTAACTCTTTGTATGCAAAAAAAAACTAAATAAAAATGAGAAAAAAAATTTTGGAAACAAAATTTTTTTTGTAAATTTTGTCTAACGGTAAAAGAAAGGTACAAGTAAAAGTGGGATGTGTAAGTAAACCGAAAACAGTGTCATTTTTCCATCTTTTTCGTTAATTGGTTTACGGAAAATGTCGGAGAAGAGAGAATGGTGGGCGGCTGGGGGCTAATAGGGAGAAATGGATACATGAAGGGGGATAGCAACCGACAGAAGTAAAAGTAAAGGAGAGAGTGAAGGTTAATGGACACAACTGGACATTAGCAAGATGTGACAGAAAGGGAAAGAAGCTTTTGAACAGTGTCGAAAAATTTCAAAAAAACTTTTTTTTTTGAATTTTTTTTTACTTCCCATCGACTCAAACTTTTTCAAACATAGATTTTTTCAGATTTTTATTAAAAATTTGATTTCAGCTCGTCGAGACGCTTCGAATGAGTATAATCATGCCATGGTTTGCTACAAATTGGGTCCCACCACGAAAACTACAGTAACCCAGGTGGTTTTCGTGGTAAGACCCAAATTGTTCAGAACCTAGGCATGATTATACTTTTATGAAAGGTCTCAATAAGAGAAATTCAAAAATTTAAGTTTCATAAGTTTTTGAGTGAAAAGGGGTGAGATACATCACATTTTGTGAAAACTTGAATTTCGAAAATTTTCGAAAAACTGTAACTTTTTTGGTTTTTTCTGGATTTTGATGGTTTTAATGTCAAAAGATAGATAAACTTTAGAACTACTCGGCAAGAATAATTACGGTGAGATTACTAAGGACTACGGTATTTTAATGGCGCATACAGGAGGTTAGTGCTCGAAATTCAAAATCTTCCGAGCATAGGCATGATTATACTCATTTGAAGCGTCTCGTCACGCTGATTTCAAATCTATAGTCAAATCTGAATTTGGGTAAAATATAAGAAAGTTACACTCGATTTAAAATTGGGATTTTCAAATTTTTCAATTATTTTCGAATCTCCCTAAATCACTCAATTTTTTATCGTTTTCACAGATTTTTAGTTCGAATTATAGAAATTTTTGAATTATTCGAAAGTAGGTCACCAATATAAGGAAGGTCTCACTATGGATGGCCTACGTACTAGAAAATCAAGAAATCCAGCCGAAAAAAATGGAAAAAATCAAGAAAAATCGGGAAAAATCGTGTAAAATGCAACGGTGGTCAACAGGGGGGCGGAAAGAAGTGAAATGAGAGACGAGATATAAAACAATGTGTGTTACTAATTTAGGGCATCACATTCGTTTTCTTCTTTTCCTTTCGGTATCCCCATCCATCTTCAGGTTCTTCCCTTTAGCTACTAAGAGGGGGGAGGATGACCACCGCAAGAGATGGAAAAGGGGGATAAGGACATGAGAAGATATTCGAAACATTTTTATGGTTATAGTGTTGCGGTGGTGAGATTTCGGTAATTTCGGAAATCTAGGAGGAATCATTTTGACGATTTTAGACGGAAAATGGGGTCTCGAAGGGAAACTCAATATTATGAGCTGAAAAAACATATTTACTGTCGAAAAAATAAAGTTTCGAGTAAGGATTTTCAAAAAACATTTCGCGGGCTGGAACACGCAAGCGCATAAAGTTGTGGGCGGAGCTTAAACTGCAAGCGGCGCGGTTCTTAATTTGGAAAAAACAACTGGAATTAGAACCGCGACGCTTATTTAAGCTTGCAGTTTAAGCTCCGCCTACAACTTTATGCGCTTGCGCGTTTCAGCGCGCGAAAATGTTTTTGAAAATCCTTACTCGAAACTTTATTTTTTCGACAGTAGATTATCTTGAAAGTGACAGAAATTTGCACAGAAATCAGTCTATAACTTTCATGGTAGTGTCCCTACAAAAAAATGGTCAACTACAAAAATTATGCGCTATTTTTGTTCTGTCCAACCTATACAAAATAAAATGTGTCGGACAATCCGGTGACACCGAAATACACTGTCAAAGTTGGCCATTTTCAACTGAAAACAGCGGTACTGCAAGTGTCATATTGTTTTAAGGCTGCCTTTAATTGAGCACAACTTTTTTGGTATTATTTGTATAATTATGATATTTATACAAAAATGTAAACAATTTCAATAGCTACATTATATCAGTGGACGATTCGCTTTGAAAACTTGATTAAAGTGGTGAAAATTGCAGATTTTCGAAAGCCATTACGAGCAAACTTTAGAAATCTCTAACTTATTTCTTTTTCAGAGTATATTTACGTTGCATATATGAAAATATAGAATATTTCAAGAACTACAAATTGTCTGTTATGAGTTTTGGCTGAAAACTTGATTTTGTTAGTGGAAACAGGAGCTTTCCTGGATGTCATTGTGGAGATCTCAAAAAAGGCATGATTCCCTTTTTCAGTCCTGGATACTTTTTATAATTGATTTTCAGTAAAATATCTGAATTCAGCTTGTTAAGACGCTTTGAATTTGTTGGGTTCCACCACGAAAACTACAGTAGCCTTGGTTTAAAGGCGCATACTCTGGTTTTTTTGCATTTTGCAGGAAACCTTGCCACGATTATACATTTAGAGCGTCTTGATGAGTTTGAGTTGCTCAAAATTGAGTTCGGAGCAATCCTTACAGTGATTTTTGTGAAAACTTGAATTTCGAAAATTTTTGAAAATCTGTAACTTCCAGAGTTTTCAATAGATTTGGGAGTTTGTTAACTGAAAATGACAGTAGAACATGGAAGTTCCAAGAAAATAAAGAGTTCCTCGTATTAGGGCAAACTACAGTAGCCCAATAACGTTTTCTAATGAAATATAGTCCTTGAAATTTACCGCATTTCTATATAAATATCATAAATATAGAAAAAATACCAAAAAAGTTATGTGCCTTTAAAAGTCACCAACACCTGGAACCGAAAAAGTCTGGCTATGCGCACTAAAAAAGTGCACCACAAACTGATATATTCCCCTCTTGACATTCCTTCTATCAGATCCCAATTCCTTTCGAAGCCCCGCCCCTTTCATTCTCTCTAATCCCCTCGTATCCGTTTTCCCGAGACAGTAAATTGGAGGGGGAAGATTCTGGAACTTTCATTTTCTTCTCAGATATTATCAACGGATAATCACGGGCGGTGGTCGAGAAAAGAGAGAGAAAAAAGTGAATTGGTCATTTGATTGATAAGGGAGAGAAGACTTCTCTCTCTCTTTTCTGGATGGAAAGAAATGGAAAAAAAACTTAATAGAGAAGGGAAGAAGATTTGTGATCCGTGAGAGAAGACGAGTATTCTCGTGATGATGAGTGATTGTTTTGAGGAAGAATTCATCACTCACTCTTTTTTGTTGGATGCCTAATTTGGGATCATGGGATCGGATAGGCTTAGTTACGCTAACAAGCCAGATTTTTTGAATCTGAGAAAATCACGGAATTCTTATACAAAAATGGCAGTATTGGACCGCAAATGAGAGAGTGTTTGCATAACTTCGAATTTGATTGTTTTCTGTGAAGAAATTACAGTACTGACCATAAAGAATGCGACACTTGAAGTTTTTAGTTGAAAATGGTCAACATTGGGAGTGTGACACGGCCTCCCTGATAGTCTCACAATATTGATTGTTTATGGAGTGTATAGATCACAAGTAGAGCTTCATTTTTGTAGTAGACAACTTTTTTGTACGGGCCGTCCCTAGCAAGTTACATATCGACAAAGTAATTTCTCGCAATTTTCGCCCTTTTTCAGTGCTAAAAAGAGAGATTTTGGAGCTTTTTACTTTGACTGGCTGTAACTTCCCAGGGACCGCCCGTACAAAAAAGTTGTCAACTACAAAAATGAAGCTCTACTTATGATCTGTATAGTCCATAAACAATCAATAATGTGAGACTATAATGGAGGCCGTGTCACACTCACAAAGTTGACCATTTTCAACTAAAAACTTCAAGTGTCGCATTCTTTTTGGCCAGTACTGTATCTAAAAATGCTTGAAAAACTACAGATCCTCAGCTTTCACGATTTGGAAAATATTGGTGAATACCTTTAATTACTTTTCAATAAAAACAATGAAATTCTAAGTTACGCGAAAAAAATTGAAAAAAAAACTTTTAGATGGTGAGCTTTTTTGTTATTCACTATTGCAAACCGGGCGAGAGCGTAACTTTCTGAAAACTCGATAATATGAACTGAAACATATAAAAACATTTATATCTCACAGTTCAATGTTTGTGACCTACGACGGGACAGATGAAATATTGTTAATGAATAACAGTTCAGCCAACCCATCTAACTATTATATCACAGTCATAGAACACGCTGAGATCTATATTTTGGTAGAACTTTCAGCTCGGTATCAGAGTTGAGCGGAAGTCGGGAAGCAGAATAAAAAAAAGTGCCGAAAAGCAGAGAATGTCCTTTTAGAAGACGTTGTTGGCCTTATTTAGATAGTATACTCGAACGTTGGAAAAATTCGAGAAGAAGACGGATCGGTCTGTGGGAAGACAAACACTCGTCACCTGGCTAATGAGACATCAAACACGATCAGTACTCAAGATGAGATAAACATCTACAGTATCGATCAATAAGATACATACTTGCAAAAACAGGGATTTTTGCGGGATTTAGGTTATTTGGGCCTGAAAAATGAACCTGATACAAAAAATAACTGAATATTTGATTTCCTCGTCTAAAATTATGCTAAAATCGGAATTTTTGTATTTTTTTAAAAATTGGTGGCCGAGTGGTTGAGGTTCAAGGGGTCAGGGGTTCGAGTCCCGGTGGTGGTCAAACTTTTTTTGGTTTTTTTATTTTTAGGTTTTTTTAATGTTGTGAGTGTCTGAATATTTGCAAATAGTGTTTTTAGCTTAAAAAAACAAAAAAACAAGAAAAATTTAGAAAGTTAGAGTTTTAAGTCGAAAATTGTATTTAGATAAACTGAAAGTTTCTAGGTTTTTCTAGTCTTTCATTTTTTTAAGGTAGAAACGCTATCCGTACACTCAAAACCCCAAAAAACTTTAAAAAACCAAAAACCAAAAAAAGTTTGACCACCACCGGGACTCGAACCCCTAACCCCTTGAACCCTAACCACTCGGCCACCACTTTTTCGAAAAAATACAAAAATACCGATTCTAGCCTAATTTTAGACGAGGAATCCGAATTTTTGGCTATTTCTTGTCTCAGGTTCGCCCAGAACGCCCCATAGACCTAAATTCCACAAAAAATGAATTTAAAAAACCGTAATAAGACGATATTACGTATTATAACTTGCCGTTAGCCGCCATTCAGCTAAATAAGAAAAACGAAAAACGAGTGAAATTAGTCGAGAAGAAAACGAGGAGGAAAAACCTATTAACCGGCTGGTTTCTTGGCGGGAAAATGAGTGACGGTTTGCGGTAGGGCTAATTGGGTGGCGCCGGAAGAGGGGGGAGAAATGCTGAAAATCTGGGAAAATCTCAAAAATTCTGAAAAAAAGCTGAAAAACCGCTCAAAAACTCTTCTAACGCACCTCAGCGGCCTAGAAACCCAAAACTCGGCCACCATCAAACTATCACCATTGGATTCAGACGAATCCACTGGTGATAAGTTGGGGGGACTAGTTTCGGGTTTCTAGGCCAAAAATTATAGGATTTTGGGACTTTTGGGAGAGAAAATGCTGAAAATCTGAAAAAATTTGGAAAAATCTGGAAAAATCTGAAAAAAACAAAAATCAAAAAAAATGTTGACCACCGCCGGGACTCGAACCCCCAACCCCTTGAACCTTAACCACTCGGCCACCACTTTTTTTTTAAAAATATCGATTCTAGTCTAATTTTACATGAGGAATCCGAATTGTCACCTATTTTTTGTATCAGGCTCTTGAAAACTCTGAAAACTCTCAAAAATCTGAAAAAAATCGCTCAAAACTCTTCCAACGCACCTCAGCGGCCTAGAAACCCAAAACTCTGCCACCATCAAACCATCACCATTGGATTCAGATGAACCCACTGATGATAGGATGGGGGACTAGTTTCGGGTTTCTAGGCCAAAAATGATAGGATTTTGGGATTTCTGGGAGAGAAAATGATGAAAATCTGGAAAAATCTGAAAAAACCGATAGGTTGGGGGACTAGTTTCGGGTTTCTAGGCCAAATGGGATTTCGAGAGTTAATTGCTAATTGGAGGCTAATTGGTTGGCGCCGAAAGAGCGAGAAGTGCTGAAAACCGCTCAAAACTCTTCGAACGCACCCCAGCGGCCTAGAAATCCAAAACTCGGCCACCATCAAACCATCACCATTGGATTCAGCTGAAACCACTGATGATAGGTTGGGGGGACTAGTTTCCGGTTTCTAGGCCAAAAATGAAAAGATTTTGGGACTTCAAGTTGAATTTATTGTATCATAAATCACAAAATCCATCAGAAAAGTGAGTCCATCGCACCACGAGTGGCCTTAAACGAGAATTGCGAGCTTCTCGACGAGACTACAGTACTCCGTTTGTCGCCAGTCGCCGATCCGTCTTGACTCGATCCAGTGATATTCACTTTCTTTAATCCTTTCAACCCTTTTGCATTCGCCTTCGTATTAAACTTCTGCCAACTCTTCTTCTCGCCGTCTTTTATCGAATCCAACTCTTTCTGTTTCTGTTGTTTTTTGAGTGCCTTCTGACGACGTCTCTCTTTTTCCGCTTGCCATTCCTTCTTTCCGTGTTGAGTCGACGGTCCGGCAGCTGATTTCGTGTTGTCAAATGCGTAGTTTTTACGCTGATTTTCGGGGGGAAGTTGCAGATCTGCTGGATCCACGATCGTCTTCGTTCCGGTCGCTGGAATCAAAAAAATTGAGGGTTTAAGTCACATTTTTATAGTTTTTACCAAATTTTGACCCGTTTTCACCGCAAAAATCAGATTTTTGATGGTGTTTAACTGTCTAAGATGTGTTTTCTTCATTAAAATGCTTTAAAATACGTTAAAAATCATCGAAATCAACGAAAATTCGGTTGAAATTGTTTATTCGAAGAATCGCCTGAAATTCCGTCATTTTTGAGGTTCTTGGGGTGAAAATACTGATTTTTAATAAGAAAAACTGTCTTTGAACATTGAAATTCATTAACATACGTCAAAATCATCAAACTATAGTTTTTGAGGTAAAAATTAGTCAAAAAATTGGTCTCCGGGTTAAAAAATGTTGATTTTTCACTGTTTTTCATAGGAAAAACTGTCTAAAATGTGTTTTTGTACACTTTTTTGTTAAAATGCATTAAAACACGCCGAAAACCATCAAAATCAATAAAATTTCTGAAATTCCGCGTTTTCTACTGGCAAAAGTGCAGAAAAGCATTATTTTCTATCAAAATATACCAAAATCGTTGAAATTAGACCGAATTCCGTCCAAAAACACGATTCCCGCGTGAAAAAAGCAAAAATTTAAAGTTTTTCACATGAAAACATCGATAAAACAGTGTTTCTAACGTTAAAATTAGTTAAAATAGCTAAAATTCGATTGGAACCGGCTATTTTCAGCAGAAACTCAAAAAATGTCCAGTTTTGGTCAGAAAATTCACTAAATACGCGATTTTCACACTCAAAAATCGAAAATCTTCAAGTTTTCACCGTTTTTTCAGCCCTTTCCAGCTTAAAAACTCACAAGTGAAGGTGATAGCCACTCCGGCGGGCGTCAACGAGTCGATTCTGGCGAAAACCTTCTTTCCGTCGGGATGTGGCGCGATTACACGTTCTCCGACCTGAAAATATCGATTTTTAGCTTGATTTTGATATAAAAACGCGAAAATTTGGTGAAAATCCGATAAAAATTCGATATAAATTAATTTTTTCAGTTTTTTTCCGAAAAAATGAAAAAATCGATAATTTCACGTACCGTCCATTTATGAATGACTTGTGGTGCTACCACTGTCTTCTCTGATGATTCTGCCTTATCTTTTTCTTGAAGATCCTCCTGAAAATTTTAAAAATTAATTTTTTGTCAAAAAAAAATTCGAAAAAAAATATTTTTTTGAATTTTTCAGTCGGCTACCTGCAACGAAATGATTTCTGTCAGATCCTCCTTCAATTTATGCAACTCTGTGTTGTCTGGATCACCGAGAAGTGCCGCCTCGACTTGTTGCAACTGTAATTTGTAGGTGGCGAGTTCCTCCTCCATTTTCTCGGCTGAAAATTCATATTTTTGAGAAATTTTCACTGGAAATCGAAGAATATATCTTAAATTTTAATAAAAATCCAGAAAAAACCAAGAAAAACGGTGAAAAATGATAGAAAATAAGAGGAGAAAATGTAAAAAAAATAAATTTTTCAAAAAACCAGAAATGCGCCAGCAATTCACGAGTTTTGCGTCAACACTTGTGTTGGCGCGTTTCTCGATTTTGAAGATGACGTCATCTAAATTCATCAGAATTTGCAGAATCTGGAGCAAACCCCGATAAAATTAGGATATAACCAATAAATTCATTGTAAGCTACAAAAAAAAATGCTAAAAATTCGCTAAAAATTCATTAAAAACACTAAAAAACATCACAAAAATTTAAAAAAATTAGAAATTCTTATCAAAAAGAGTGTTCTCATCCAAATCTAGCATTCTAATCGCGTTTTTCCACAACAAATTATCACGATCCAACGCGGAAAACGGCTCGTATTCCTCCACAACTTTTCCAACCTCCAACTCGCCCAATGGGAATGGATAGTCGGTTCCGAGGACGATGTGATTCTGAAAATTATCGAAAATTACTTGATAATTGATAAAAAAAGAAAACAAAAAAGATTTGACCGCATGGGGAATCGAACCCGGGTACCTCGGTACCGACGGCAAAAGTGTAAACGACTGCGCCACTTGTCTTCACAATGAAAAAGCTGAGGGAGGCGATGATAAAGGCGAGGCGCGAGGGTTTCTCGTTGCGCCCAGGTGGTCTACCTGGTAAGGAGTCTGTCTACTAATCTGGCGACCCTAGTTCGATTCCCATGGGATCTTAATTAAGACATCTAGACACTTGGACACACCTTCCCCACAGTACTAATCAGCAATTCGAGTGCCGCCGCATCGTGCACCAACGAATCCGTCCACAACAACCCGTCCAGCTGATTCGGTGACACGTGGCAATCCATGGCACATAAATCTGGCCTAACATTCCATCCGTGAGAAACTCGGCCACGAATAATTGGGTACGAACCGCCGCCGTGAGCGAAACAGAACCGAAGTTTTGGGAACATCACCAAAATATTGCCCATTAGAACCGAACAAATCGCTTGAGCGGTCTCGGATGGCATTCCTACCAACCATGGCATCCAATACTTCTGAAGACGTCCATCCCACATGTGCATATCCCATGGGTGCACGAATAGCACCACCGAGAGCTCTTCGCAGACCTGGAATCAATTTTTTGAAAATTTTCAAAAAATGTAAATTGTTGTAACTTTGTCAGTTTCATCCCCATCCAATTTTTAACAACATATTCAAATTCAGCTCGTCGAGACGCTTCGAATGAGTATAATCATGACTAGGTTTGGATTAAGTTGGGTCTCGCCGCGAAATTGGTTATATCGGGTTACTGTAGTTTTCGTGGTGGGACCCGATTGGAAGCAAACCTAGGCATGTTTATACTTTTATGGAAGCTCTCGACGCGCTGAATTTGAATATGTTATTTTGAAGCAGATTGGAAAGAAACTGAGAAAGTTATGACACTCAAAAGAGTTTGAGATTTTCAAAAAACCTAAAACGTGACATATACCCATTTTCTCATGGTTTGACGTATAAAAAGAGCAAAAAAGAGCCAAAAAATGTGAAAAATCTTATAATACTCTTTCGATAAAAAAAAGTATAAAAATCGCCTAAAAATGCGTCAACGATGAATAATAAATGTGGCGAAAACGTGCCGTTTCGCGCCTAGAATATTCGATGAATCGTACTTTTTCCATTCGTCGTAAAAACGGGCGCCTAAATACCTTATAAAGCGGCCAAAAATCGGAGTGATCCAACGATTTGTCGCCAACGTGAGAGCCGATTTCGAATCCTTTCATTCCTAGAGAATAGCATCGACGGACTTCCTGCAAAATTTTATTTTTTTTCATTATTTCGGTGTCAAAATATGGAATAATTAAAAATTTTATCATTTTTTTGAATTCAGCGTGGTAAAACGCATCGAATGAGTATACTTTTAAGGTATTTTCAGTTGTTTAGAGGGTTTTTGAGTTTTTCTGTTTTTTTTTTCACTACAGTAATCCTTCAATTTCTCTTCAAGACCCACTCCAAAATTTTTAAAAAATTATATTTTCGTTTTCAGCACATTGAGAGCTTTCAGAAAAGTATAATCATGCTTAAGTTCTACTCAATTAAAATTTTTTCGATGTTATGCGTCGTTAAACCCTTCTGAACTACCGTAACTCGGTCAGATTCAACTGAAACTTCATGAAACTTAATTTTTCGAACTCAGCGTGTTGAGAGCTTTCAGAAGAGTATAATCATGCCCAGGTTTGCTTAAAGTCGGGTCTCACCACGAAAACTACAGTACTCCCAGTTTAAAGGCGCAGCGCATACCGTAGTTTTGCATTTTTCACCAAATCTAGGCATGATTATACTCATTCGAAGCGTCTCGGCGAGCTGGATTCAAAAATGTAAGATTTATAAAGTTTGAGTAAAATCCATAGGAGTTATGGCAGTTTGAAAATGCTGGAGTTTTCGAAAATTTTCGAAAATCTATAACTTTTTGATTTTTTGCTAATTCACTCAAATTTTTGATGTGGAAAACTTGTCAGCAATTCATCTTGCCTAGAAAATATAACTATGACCTAACTTTGCACTTTTAGACCCCAATTCCCATTTTTCAAAAAAATTGCAGTCGAAATTTTTTCCACATATTTCCCTGAAATTGGTCACACCAAAAAGTTGAAAAAAGTACTCTATACCCAAATTGAAAAAGTACACATTTGAAATTCAATCTTCTCGGATGGATTTTCGGGAGAGGACGGACGATTACCCGGGAAAAATTATGGGTGCCAACTTTTTTTTTCTTTTTTTTGCGGCGAGAAAATTTATTTATTATAGTGGAAGTGAATGAAAGTTTTTGGAAAACATTTTTTTGTTCCAAATTTTTTTCCGTGTGAAATTTTCAGGATCGGTGAGGACTAGAAATGCGTAAGTTTAGGTCATGGTTATATTTTTCTAGACAAGATTAATAACTGACAAGTCTTCCACATCAAAAATTTAAGTGAAATAGCTAAAAATCAAAAAGTTACAGATTTTCGAAAAATTTCTAAAATTTCAGCATTTTCGAATTGCCGTAACTCATATGGATTTTACTCAAAACTTATGAACTTTACATTTTCGAAATCAGCTCGTCGAAACGCTTCCAATGAGTATAATCATGCCTAGATTTGGTGCAAAACTACTGTATGCGCCTTTAAACTGGGGTACTGTAGTTTTCGTGGTGAGACCCAATTGGAAGCAAACCTGGGCATGATTATACTTTTCTGAAAGCTCTCAACACGCTGAGTTCAGAAAATTAAATTTCATCAAGTTTCAGTCGAATCTGACCGAGTTACGGTAGGTCGCAAGGGTTTAAAGGCGCATGACACCGAAAAATTTGAATTGAGTAGAACTTAGGCATGATTATACTTTTTTGAAAGCTCGCGGAACGCTGAATTCAAATATTGTGTTTTTAAGCAGATTGAAGCAAAACCGAGAGAGTTATGACACCTAAAACTTTCTGAGATTTTCGAAAAGTTTCGAAATTCCATAACTCCTTGTTTTTCAGTTGGATTTTGGTGATTTTTCACTTAAATGAAAGGTAATCTTTGGTTTTTCCAAGGAAGAACATTTCGAGACCCTTCCCGCTCAAATTCAATAAAATAAATTCTTCCACTTCCAATTTTTTTTATTTCCCTCAAGTGCTCCAAACTTCTGTCCCTCGTGCTGCTCCCCCTATTCAAAACCAATCATTATATTCCTTTTCATGAGAAAATTTTGATGTTTTTATATCTTTCTGTTTTCTTTCTCAAGATTTCCATGGAAACCTTGGGAGAAAACTTTTTTCTTCATTTTTTCTTGAAAAAAAGAGAATAATAAATATTTCATCTCCCGCCAACACCTACTACCCAGTTCCCATTGTTATTTTGTCAATAGAGCATGCTTGCATACCTGATAAAGGTTTGCAAAAGAAGCAAAAAACTTTTTGAGACAATAGGAATCGAACCCTGGTATAATGGATTGGAGGTCAAAAGTGTAACCCACTACACCACAGGTGCGCACACCACGAGTGGTGTGGGGGGGTGATAACTGTGGCGGCGGTGGAACTGTGTCAATTGTCGCTCCCCGGGCTTTATCACCACCTCGCGGTGGCACCACTTCGTTGTTTGAGTGGCCTACTGGTTAAGGCGGTAGGCTACGGATCACACGACCGGGGTTCGATTCTTTTGGGGGCTCAAATCTTTTTTTTTCTTTTTGAATTCTTTTTCCATTCTTTTCCAATACCCCAACAATTGTCCTCCTCAGTTTGAACTCATCTTTCAATGCCATTTTAACGAAAAAGAGTGCCTACGACTACTAAGAAGACGAGCGAGTGGGGGGGGGGGACGTCTTCGAAATAGTTAGGACGGTGTTAGAGAGAGCAGAGCCAGACACATTGACGGACATACGAAGAAGAAGACGTTGAGATGGGCGGGGGGGACGTCTTCTTTTCTTTTCTTCTTCCCCTTCTTATTTCTATACGGACTAAACTAAGAAGAAGACGAAGAAGAAGGAAGAGAAGGAGTCAAACGGCTAGTTGTAAGAAGAGAAAAGTGGGCGTGGCCTATTTTCCTTCTCGTTTTTTTTCCGTCTCTTCTCTCTTCACTTCTTTCCATTTTTCACTGCTCTTCCAAAATTTTTTTGAATTTTTTTTCTAAATTTAAATTTTTTCAATTTTAAAAATATTAATTTGTAGGAAACCGCCCGACCACTGTAAATTCATCTCGAACCGAGCAAGGTGTGGAGGCGGATGCATCAATGCACTATCTGCAATTCCTCTCCCTCGCCGTACTACTTCTCATGTGTCAAGCCAGGTGGGAAAAATTTTTGAAAAACTTTTAAACTCCCAAAAACATGCAAAAAATCAGAAAATCTTCCCGAAAAAATTTTTTTTACAAAAATTTTTTTTTCCAAATTTTTCACTTTTTCAAATTTCTGTTCTACCAACCCAAAATCAAATTATTTAACTTGAAAAATCAGATTCCTTATAAAATTTCTAAAGTTTTGAGCCCGATATTGCTATGGTTTGGTGAGGGTTGAGTTTTGACCGCAACGCGACCGCAACGCGCGGTCGAAAATTTGAGTTGATGCAAACCATGGCAATATGGATATCAAAACTTTGGAAATTTTGCGTAGAGTTTGGAAACCGATACGAAAAACTTTTTTCTGCGTTTTTAGCTGTCAAAAATGTGATTTTGGCGGTAAAAAACTACGAAAATTCGAAAATAAATGTTTTTTCAGAAAATCAGTGTACCGACGAAACTCGCCAAGTCTACGCCGACTCACCAGAAATTATGATTGGGAGGTGGACGAGCACGGAGCATTACGCCCGATTATTAACCCGGCGAAGGTACAGTAACCCAAAATTTTAAAAATAAATTCGTAGTTTTTAGGTTCTTGGGGGTTTCTTTGATTAAAAAAAACCTTTTATTCAAGAAAATTCGAAAATTTTCAGGTGGAGAGAGCCACAAAAAACTGCGCCAACGATTCGTTCATTTTGGGCACAATTATGAGCAATTACAATAGGCATAAGATTCCAGGAGGGCAGGTAAGCAAGTTTTGAATAAGAAATTCAGATTCTCCATGCAATTTCCAAAATTTTGATACCCATATTGCTATGGTTTGAGCCACTTTGGTTTTTCGACCACGCGTCGCGGTCGAAAAATTGAATTGAAGCAAACCAGGGCGATATGGGTATCAAAATTTTGGAAATTGCATGGAGAATCTGAATTTGATAGTTTTAACGTGTTATTTTTCAAAAAATTTTCGAAAAATTAAAACATGTTTAGGTAGAAGTGGAAGTGGAAGTGTGGGTACAGGAGATCACAACAATTTCAGATATTACTTCGGATTTTCAAGTGAGTTTTTGAGTTTTTTTCACATAATTTTCAAGTTTTTATCCCATTTTTTACAATTTCAGCTCGATATCTACATCTATGAGACGTGGCACGACCCAGCGCTCAATTATGCATTCCTCAATCCTTGCAAATACAATTTATCACTGAATTCAGTGCTTTTGGAGAAGTTGTGGACACCCAACTCGTGTTTTATCAACTCGAAAACTGCGGATATTCACAAAAGCCCATTTCCCAATATATTTTTGATGATTTATGCGAATGGCACTGGTAAGTCGTCAATTTTTTTCAAGGTTTTCACGTCTAGGGTTACTGTAACTAACAAATTCGGATTCAGCGTGTCAAGACGCTTTAAATGAGTATAATCATGCCATACTTTGCACATTTTCCATTTTTGACCTACCCTATGCGCCTTTAAATTTGAATTTTCGTGGTGGGACCCAACCGCCCGCATGATTATACTTTTCTGGAAGGTCTCAACGCGCTGAATTCAAAAATATAACTGTCATGCGGCTAGCCTCAAAACTGACCGAGATACGACGCAATTTGTGAATTTTTGATTTTCGAAATTTTTCGAAAATTTTCGAAAATCTCTAACTTTTCGAATTTTCAGCCGATTCTTGTGATTTATAGCCCAAAATGACTGGAATATTCTGAATTTTGTGTAAAAATAAAAAATAAAAGCAAACGCGCTCTACTGACAATTTCAGAGAGACCTAGAGAAAAGGGGGGAGTCAGAATATTAGTTTTTTCTTGTTGTTTTGTCGAAAAAAAGAAGAAAAATAGAAAAACGACGAGATAAATGTATTCCATGTTTGGAAAACAATAATACAAGGGTTCCCGTTGGGAAATCTGAAGTCAGAAGAGTTTTGCTTAGAATTGATGGGAAAATTCTGGAAAATTATGAGGAATGTATTTTTTTAAAACAGTGCGACCAATTCTACACAATTTGAAATAAAAAAACTCCGAAAAATGTTGAAAAATTTAAAAGTTTAAGATTTTCGAAAGTTTTCGAAATTTTTTGAAAATCAGAAATTTGAAAACCCGCTGAATCTTGATACCTGGCGGTTGTTTTAGAATTTTGGCAGCATATTCGGAATCTCCATAAAATTTCCAAAGTTTTGAGCCCCATATTGCTATGGTTTGGTGAGTTCTGAAATTTTGGTTTTGTCGCGTCGCGGTTGCGTCGCGGTCGGAATTTGGAATTCTGGGAAACTAAAGAGATTTGGGTGTCAAAACTTTGGGAATAGCACCAAGAATTTATAAAATTCTGAGAATTGTTAAAGATTATACCGTGAGGGCGTCGTTACATTGTTATAGGCAAATGTGACCGCTTCGCAACCGCGACGCGCGATGACAAAATTGCGAAACTCTTTTGACCAGTGAGCTCCCAGAACTTTGAAACTATCAAATTCAGATTCTCCATAAAATTTCCAAAATTTTGATACCCATATCGCCCTGGTTTGCTGCAATTTAGTTTTTCGACCGCAACGCGACCGCGACGCGTGGTCGAAAAACCAAAGTTGCTCAAACCATGGCAATATGGGGCTCAAAACTCTGGAAATTTCATGGAGAATTCGAAAAACAATGTTTCGATTCCAATTTTCCAGTTTCTGACTTTTTTTCAACCAAAAATTGTACTTTGCGGCCCCAATTTCTCAATATATTTCCCATTTTTGACCTAAATCCGGCCTAAGAGTTCAAATAACTCCTTCCATCGAATATTTTGGTCTCGTTTACTCCTACTACTCTGCTACTACAACTTGCCCTCCTCCTCCTCGCCGCCCGTTTTCTCAATTTCTTTTTCCTCACCACCCTGGTCTTAAGCCATCCCCCCCCCCTTCCATCCCATCAGAATCCTCCCAAGGGATCCAAAAATAAGGAGATAAAGGCGAAAAACGAGGGGAGTGTGTGCAAAACTAAGATTTCGGTCGAAAAAGTGCACAATTTTTTCAAAAAAAGGGGGATCAAGTAGACGGGCGAGGGGGAGACGATAAATCAAATGGACGCCGTGCGAGGATTAGAGCGTGATGAAAATCCAGAAAAATGAAAAAATTGGGGTTTTTGTCAGTTTTTGCCAAAAAACTAAGTACCGCCCGTGCAGTTTTTATACTAAACCCAAAAAAGTGTGCCTTCAGAGTATCATTACTGGCTTAGTTACACAAAATGCGGAGTTTTTCCCCATATTGATGATATTTGGCAGGAAATTGAAATTTCATGAAATTTCATCGCGGTGCGACGCGGTCGCGTAGCGGTTCGGAGCGATATCTGGAACGTAGCAAAGAGAGTCGGTGAAAGTGTTTGTAAAAACGTGTGGAAAACTAATTATGTTTAGTTTTGAGCCAAAATCTAGCTCCTTTCACCTTTCGACCGCGACGCGTGGTCGAAAAAGCCAAAGTTGTTGAAACCAAAGCAATATAGGGCTCAAAATTTTGCAAATTTTGCGGGAAATTTGAAAAATAATAATTCGATCCCAGTTTCCCAGTTTCTGACGTGTTTTCCGCCTTCAAGTGGTTCTGAACCGCTACGCGACCGCGACGCGTGGTCGAAAAACCAAAGTTGCTCAAACCACAGCAATATGGGGCTCAAAACTTTGGAAATTTTTTAGAAAATCTGAATATGAAATTGGAATCAGGAAATTTTATTGTTAGATGCGATTTTTCACAATTTTAGTTTTTCGAAAATTTTCGAAAATCTGTAACTTTTGAAATTTTCCACGTTTTCGGATAGTTCTAGCGTAGGAATGTGTAAAATTGGACTGTTTTGTAGGGAAAATACTTCCAACCTCAATTTTTTAAACTTCCCACCAAAATCCTCGTACTTAGGTCATCATGCACCAAAGACTGCCGCTACCGCTGCCTTTCGTCTTCCCGAATAAATTGAATTTTCGATTTCCTCACGCGCCGCCCGTAATTTTTGTCCCCTTTTCCCTTCCCTCCGGTGGTGCCAAATTTGTCACAAAATTTTTGGATCGAATTTGCATTTCATCACTTTGCTACACTTTTTTTCCTTTTTTGGAGGAAAACAAACAGGAACCGAAAGACGGGCGGTCTGGAAGGGACCACGTTTTGAAATTGAATTTGATTTCGATTTAGGAAAAGAGAGAAGCCAATTTTCCATGTTTGGTGATGGACAATCCATGATGTCATGTTTTGGGGGTCAGAAATTGGAAATGGAGGATTGAAATATGGAAAAAATAAAGTGCAATAAAGAAATAATTACGATATTCAGATTCTCCATAAAATTTCCAAACTTTTGATACCCATATTGCTATGGTTTGAGCCACTTTGGTGAGTGCCAACTTTTGACCGCAACGCGACCGCTTCGCGCGGTCGAAAAATTGAATTGCAGCAACCCAGGGCGATATGGGGCTCAAAATTTTGGAAATTTTATGGAGAATCTGAAATTGATAGTTTTAACGTGTTCTTTTTCAAAAAATTTCAAAAATTTCCAAATTGAAAGGATTTTAGGAAAATTGAAAATTGAAAAATACGCGTCGCGGTTGCGTAGCGGTACAGAACCACTTGCAGGCAGAAAACACGTCAGAAACTGAAAAAACTAAAATTGAATCATCATTTTTCAGATTCTCCATAAAATTTGCAAAGTCTTGAGCACCATATTGATAGAATTTAGTGAATTTTGAAAAAATGAACAATTTGGCATATGCGTCGCGGTTGCGTAGCGTATCGATATAAGGGTTCAGGACAGATGTGTTTTCCTCCACAAAGCAGTTTATTTCAGACATTTTGGCGTCAAAACTATCCGAAAACATGGAAAAATTCAAGAGTTACAGATTTTCGAAAATTTTCGAAAACTGAAATTCTGAAAATCCGCTGAATCTTATTACCTGACTGTAATTTCATAATTTCAATTACATATTGGAAATGTCCATTAAATTTGCAAAGTTTTGAGCTCCATATTGATAAGGTTTGAGGAACTTTGAAAATTTTGCTTGCGCGCGTCGCGGTCGCGTGGCGGTCAGAAAATTATTCAACTAGAACATAGGCATGATTATACTTATTCAAAGCGTCTTGACGAGCTAAATTTGAAAATATGTTTTAATTTGAGTTTGGAGCAAAACTGACCAAGATACGCCACAATTTGTGAATTTTTGATTTTCGAAAATTTTCGAAAATCTGTAACTTTCTCAATTTCTACTATTTCCAAGTGGTTTTTGCTGTAATTTTAGGTAATCGGATAGAGCTTAAGCTTTTTTGTTCAAATCTTCTTCTTTTTCCAAAAAAAAAACCGAAAAGCAATTAAATGAGATCTATTCGTTTAATCTGCGAATAATTCATTCGTTTATCGTGACTTTTTCAGTAGAAAAATGTTTTTTTTTTTCCTTTTTTTCGAAAAGAAATAGTACATGAAATCGAGAAGAGAGAGATTAATCGGAGACGGGCGGCAATGAATCATTGCGTGACTCTCTCGTTTCTTTTTTATTTGGAAAAATGGGAATAAAAGAGCTGTGAGGGGTCTAAATTTTTTTTTTTGAAAAAAAGAAGTTTTTTAATAAAACAAACATTTCCTATTACAGTATGGACGAATTACCGACTAAAACTTCAAGGACCGTGTATTATGGATCTGACAAAGTTTCCGTTCGACAACGTCACCTGCTCACTGACATTCGAGAGTTTTAAGTGAGTTTTTTGAACATTTCTGAAAATTTCAGCTTCTAAAAGATGCAAAATGTTTTTTCCAATCACTCGGAGGTATTACACACGTTTTGAGCCTAAAATCAAGAAAAACTACCAAAAATTGCCTGAGATACAGATTTTCAAAATATTTCGAAAATGAAAAAAAAAGACAAAATTTGGCATAACTCACTCCAGTTTCGTTTTTATGTAGATTGATGTGTATTTTCAGAATCAGCGTGTTGAGACCTTTAAAAAAAGTATAATCATGACCTATTTTGGGTCCCACCACGAAAACCACCAATTAAAAAAAAATTACAAAAAATTAAATTTCTCAGAACCCAGTCATGATTATACTCATTCGAAGCGTCTCGACTAGCTGATTCTGAAAATATTAATAAAAAAAAGTGTATGGAGCAAATTTGAGCGGGATACGGTAGTTTTAGATATTTTTTGATTTTTGAAAAGTTTTGAAAATCGATAACTTTTTTAATTGTTGAGATTTTCTCCTCATTTTTGCTTTAAATAAACCGGAATAAGAAGCACTTCCCGAAAAAATATAATATGCCTGTCTTGATTTCAAGCTACAGTAACCCAGGGCGTTTTCGTGGCAAGACCGTTTTTTCGAAATTTTTTAATTTTTTCAAACCTAGTCATGATTATACTTATTCGAAGCGTCTCGACTAGCTGAATCTAAAAATCTTGGTAAAAAAGTGTGTGGAGCAAATCTGAGCGAGGTACGGTTGTTTTAGATAAAAAAAAATTCCTAAAAAAAAATTTTTTTGCTGAAATGTTTTTTCTCAAAAAAGAGTTTTTGTTATGTATATATTAATTAATACTAATTATATTTCAGCTACAACACAGATGAAGTAAAAATGGATTGGTCGGAGAACGGGGTGCAGAAGATGCGGGATAAAATGGAGTTGGCCGACTACGAGCTGGTGGATATACACAAAATACGAACTACAGAGGTACGCGGACTGGAATTTAAAAAAAATTCAATTTTTGGAGTTTTCTGGAAAAACTGACAAACTGGGGACTATGGAAAATGCTGAAAAATTGAAAAAAAAATTTTTTTTTTGAAATTTTTTTTGAAAAATTTCCGTGTTTTCCAATATATTTTATACCAAAATGTAGCAAATTTCTCGGGCTTTTTTTTCTTACATATATTCTATCCATTTATTCTATTAATTTTCAGGAATATCCCGCTGGGTACTGGCACGAGTTAACAATGTCATTCGAGTTCAAACGTCGCGCCGGTTGGTATATTCTACAAGCCTATCTGCCGACGTATCTCACTATTTGTATATGTAAGTTCATGAAACCTTAAATAAGTACATGTCATTATTTTCTTATTTTCCTTGTTTTCCGGAAGTACAACTAAGGCGAGTTGATGCCAAATGATGCCAATTTGTAGCTCATTCTCTCAAAATAATGTAAAAATAATGGGAAAATGTGTCAAGGAGACTCTTACAATCATTTGGGAAACAAGAAAAAAAAACAGAAAAAAAAGTTTCCCACAGGTGGGGGTCGAACCCACGGGCACCTGCGGATGCAAAAACAGACGCGTTAGCCACTGCGCCAAGCGCGCACACTAAAAATACGGAGGGAGCGGGCGGTGATAAAACCGCCGTTTTTGTCTCCTTGGCGGCGAGCAGCCCGGCAGCGAGATGTGGTGAAGGTGTGGTGTATCCGGTAACATCACCGACTACAAATCTCACTACCCGGGTTCGATCCCACCTGGGGTCAAATTTTTTTTGCTTTTTATTTTTATCATTCTAAGGATATAAGGACACCCTAGACACCCTTTTTTCCAGCTTGGATATCATTTGCTCTCGGCTCCAAAGCAATCCCGGCCAGGACGATGCTTGGTGTCAATAGTCTACTAGCGATGACTTTTCAGTTTGGAAATATTATTAGGAATCTGCCAAGGGTATCATATGTGAAAGTGAGTTACTGTAGGCCCCGCCCATTTTCAAGAATACCGTATTCCAGGCTATCGACGTGTGGATGTTATCGTGTATGACATTTGTCTTCTGTTCTCTTCTAGAACTCGCTTGGGTCGGATATTTATCCCGGGAGGAGGAGCCAACGGGTCTCCGATCACCCCCGTGCGCCCAAGTCGCCCCAAAACCCGCGCACCCTCCGCCCGTCCAACAATCCGCCAATTCTACAGTAATCCGACGTCAGAAACAGCCGAAAAACGAGGAGGAATCGGCGTTATTAAGTCTACGGGACAACGACTATGGCTATATTCCGCCTGGGTTTGGGTTGAACGGAAATTTGGCTAGTGCTATGAAGAGTTTCAGTTCTTCGTGAGTTTTTTGGAGTTTGAAGCTTTTTTTACACAATATTTAGATGATTCCCATCATTTTAAGGTATAAATCACAAAAATCGGTTGAATATTCAAAAAGTTGGAATTTCGAATATTTTCGAATATTTTCTATTTGACAAATTGTGCCGTATCTGGGTCAGTTTTGAGGCTATCCGCATGAAAGTTATATTTTTGAATTCAGCGCGTCGAGACCTTTCAGAAAAGTATAATCATGCCATTTTTTTGATTTTTGACCCACCGCGCTTTAAACCACTTTTCCAGCTCTGGTGGCCTAGGATCCGACAATTCGGTCATCAAACAAACATATTCTTATTCAACTCGTCTAGACGCTTCGAATGAGTATAAGCATGACTAAGTTTGGAGCAAATTGGGTCCCACCACGAAAGCTACAGTAGTCCGGAGTTTGGGTACTGTAGTTTTCGTGGCGGGACCCAACTATCTCAGAAACTAGGCATGATTATACTTTTCTGAAAGGTCTCGACGCGCTGAACCCAAATATGGTTTCAAAAATCAGATAAGACAAAATCCTGACAAGATACATCTATTTTCTGAAATTTCAGATTTTGGAAAAATTTCGAAAATGTTTGAAAATTCATAACTTTTTGAATATTTAACAGATTTTTGTGATTTATAGCTCAAAATGACAGTAATCAATCAAATTTTGTGTAAAAAAAGCAAATGCGCTCTAATATCAACGTCATGGAGCCCCCCTGTTGCAGATGCTCCTGTGAGCCAACAAATGTGGTCAATATGATGCTGGATGAAGCAGAAACGATACCTGCGTCTACTTCGTCATCACTATCAAGGTAAATGCAAAAAATTATAGAAAATTCAAAAAATTCAAAAAAATTTTGAATTTTCGAAATTTTTCGAAATTCTCTAACTTTATCATTTCTAGTCCAATTTTCATGATTTTTAGCTTAAAAAACGCAGAATTTTTCAAATTTTTCATTTTATTTAGAAAGCAACGCCGAGAAATACTTGCTCACAAAATCGATTCGGTATCCGTCTTCATGTTCCCATTCCTATTCGTTCTCTTCAATATTGCCTACTGGCAACACTATCTGCGGGTCAATTAAGTTAATTACCTCTCTTATTTTTCATTAGTTTTACGGGTTTTTAGCCAATTTTTTCAAACAAAAAAAATATTTTTTTTGACCAACTTTCATTCGATTTGCTCAGTTTTTAATTTTATTTTTTTCTAGTCAACGAATAAATTTTTAATTTTTAAAAAAATTTTCCACAAATTGCATACCTGAATTGCTCTCTGCACATCATTCATTGGCAAAGTGCCAAGTGGAATCAGACGGTCCGGATATTTCTGGCATTCAGCTAGCAAGTCGTCGTTAACGAAACGAGCGACGACTTCAGTGTCTTCTGGTTTTGCCTGGAATTAACATATCCCGGATTTAATTATATAATTGCAATTAGGAGAACGAGAGCTTTCAGAAAAGTATAATCATGCCCTACTTTGCACAGTTTCAATTTTTGGGTCCCACCACGAAAACTACAGTAACCCAAAAACTTTTAAATATGGTCATGATCATACTCATTCGAAGCGTCTTGTCACGCTAAATGGCTCAAGAATCTATTTTCTGAGGAAAATGAAACCGTTCTTTTCTGGACAAAGTTTTACTAAAAAATATTTTGTATGAAAAAAGAAAAACGCCAAAATTCGTTTTCAAAAAAAAATTTTCCTCAAATTGCTCTTTTCCAATCCTTTCCAAATCTTTTCCAACGATACAAAAAACAAAAAATCCCTCCGAAAAAAGGAAAAAAAAAAGTCTCAGCATTTCTGTTATGCATCATTCACAAGTCGGTCCCGTCTTGAAAAAACATCACAGACTTCTCACTGCGTGGGTGTCGAACTCATGACCCTACGCTCGGCGCGGTGGACGACGACAGTCTACCCGCCTGCGCCAAGTGGCAACAGTCGCGACGCGAGAACGCAAGGTGTATATAAATGTGGAGGGAGAGAGGTGGGGAGACGACGGGGTGTGGAGAGACTGTTTGGGTATTCATTGGAGCGTGTTTTAACTCGAGGAATTTTTTCAACGAAAATACAGAAAATTCTACGCATTTTGAGACAAAAACCAAAGAAAACGGAGTAAAGTCAAAAAAAGTTACAGATATTCGAATATTTTCGAAATTTTTCAAAAACCAAAAAATCACAAGTTGATTCATATCTCGGTCAGTTTTCAGGCTAGCCGCATGAAAGTTATATTTTTGAATTCAGCGCGTCGAGACCTTTCAGAAAAGTATAATCATGCCATACTTTTGATTTTTGACCCTCCCGTGCTTTAAACCACTTTTCCAGGTCTGGTGGTCTAGGATCCGACAATTCGGTCATCAAACTTATACATTCTTATTCAGCTCGTCTAGACGCTTCGAATGAGTATAATCATGAATAGGTTCGGAGCAAATTAGGCCCCACCACGATAGCTACAGTAGTCCGGAATACGGGTACTGTAGTCTTCGTGGCAGGACCCAACTATCTCAGAAACTAGGCATGATTATACTTTTCTAAAAGGTCTCGACGCGCTTAATTCAAAAATATAACTTTCATGTGACTAGGTTCAAAACTGAATGAGATACGATACGATTTGTAAATTTTTGAAATTCGAAAATATTTGAAAATCTGTAACTTTTTGAATATTCAACCGATTTTTATGATTTATACCTAAAAATAAGCGCGTTTTCTTTGTTTCCACTCCAATAAATTAAAAATTCCGTTTTTTCAACATACCCAATAAGAAAACATCACTGGAACCGTACTCAAACACTGCACATTTACATTCGCCTTATCCATATCGGAAATTCGAGTCTCCGTATCGAAACAGTTGGGTTCTACGACTCTAAATTTAATTTTTCAGTTAATTATTAATTACCCTAATAATTAAAAATTTAAAAATTTAATTACCTGAACAACTTTCCATCTTTTATCATATGAGTAGTACCGTCATCCTTATGGTCGAGACGCACGAATCCTGGGTAGCCGAATTTCTGGAAATTTTTTGATTTAGGGTGCCTACGGTACCATAAAACTGACCTCCTGAAAATCAGGAATGTTCTTTGGCAGGACATGCGCGTGAACGTCGATTTTTCGATTTTTGGAGCCTGAAAAGGGATTGTTTTTTGGATTTTTTTTGGGTTTTTCATACATTTGAACACAAAATTTTTGGAACTATATTTAAAAAAAAAAGAACATTTAATTATGCAAATTTTCCGCCTAAAATCAACTCGCTAAGTTAAAAATGAAAAAAGTTAGAAATTTCGAAACTTTTCGAAAATTTTCAAAAATCTTAAAATATATCTATTTTCAGCAAAATATTTGAATAAAAGTTTCATTTTCAAATTCAGCTTATTAAGACGCTTTGAATGAGTATAATCATGCCTACATTCGGAGTAAGTTGGGTTTTTGGCTAAAAAATGGGGTATGCGCCTTTAAAATTGTGTTTTTCGTGGTGGGACCCAACTCCGGGCATGATTATACTTTTCTGAAAGGTCTTGACACGCTGAGTTCAAAAATATCACTTTCACGAGGCTAGCCTTAAAACTGATCAAGATACGACACAAATTGTGAATTGTTGATTTTCGAAAATTTTCGAAAATCTGTTACTTTTTGAATATTCAACCGATTTTTGTGATTTATACCTCAAAATGATTGGAATCAACTGAAGTTTTTGTAAAAAAATGCAAAATGAAACAATCACACTAAAATCATTTGGAATTATAGAAAAGTGAGGAATTTTTTGATTTTTCGGAAATTTTCGAAATTCTGTAACTTTATCATTTTTAGTCCAATTTCCATGATTTTTATCTTAAAAAACGCAGAATGTTTCATATTTCTATGAAAAATATTATTCTAAAATTGTAACCGTTTGCAATGACTTGTAGCTTATAAAAACCGAAGCTATTTGAATTTTACTGGAATAGAGACTTACTCGGTGTAAATTCACAGATCGTCATAGTTGGCACTTTTCTTAATGAAAAAATGACAATTGATTAAATGAAAAGGAAGTGCGAGAATAAGAAGATAGTGACCTTCTTCATATATTGTTTGTGTAGATATCGATTTCTCTCACCTCTCTGCGTCTCCATATCTCTCATTTTGTTTTTCTTTTTCTTCGTCAATGTTGAGATGACCAGAAGAGATAAGATAACAGAAATCAAGAAGCGATTTTGAATTTTTATTAATTAAATGAAAATGATGTGAATAGCGAAGCAAAAAAATATTTCGACATGTTTATTTAGAAAAATAGGGGAAAAACATCTTTAAAAAAGGATTGCAATAAAACACAAATTAATTGATATAACACTGTTTGACATGTAGAAGTATTGAATAGGTAGACAGTGATGATCAAAATTAAAACAAAATTTTTTTTTAAATTTTTCTGGAATATATCGACAACCGGTGAAGCGTATAACATTCATTATTTTTCAATCTATAAATTTGCCATGTTTCAAAAAAAAACAAGAAAATTAAATTAACTGATACATTTCTGTTTGACATATTGAAAATACAATTTCTTGATCGGGTGTTTCCATTAACACAGTGTATCCCATCGTACAGTACCCCTGGTGTCTCTATCCTTAAGTTGTCAACGTCAAAAATGAAGTTCTACCCTTGATCTGTACGAACCTTAAATGTCAGCAGGGTCTTGATAACAAAAACTAATTGCAGATTCAAAATCCAGCGTGAATTTTGCTGTAAGACAGCAAATTTCTCGATTCAAACTGTCAGTACCCCATTAAAACATTTGCAGATTAACCAGCAAAGAACGATGATTCAGAAAGACTCTTCCTATTCTTCCAAACTACACTCCATCCATCTGATGTTTCAATATATCTGCAATTTTGCTTCCACAACCTTTTTTGTTTCTAAGTATTACCTCTTGCAGCCATCTAATCCCATTTTCTCACATGAACACTCCCAGAGGAGAGGGGGGCTCTCTCCTCTTTCAGCAAAAGTCTATATAATAACAGAGAGCACAACAAGTCCACACTCTCTTTTTCTTCTCTTCTCTTTAAGCCATGCCCTCTCCCGATAAACCTCGTCAATGTGCTTCTTGCCTAATTTGTGGAAATTCAACAATTGAATTTAATTATGGCGTAAGTTAATTAGTTGATTAATTGTTTTGTGGCGTATTCTGAGATTTAGGTTGTCTGCTGCAATGCGTGCAAAATGTTCTACCGTCGTGCAATCAAATCAAAAAGTCGTGAGTGTGCTGGTTGCAATTCCAGGAAATGCAGATACTGTCGTTTCCAAAGATGCGTCAGTGCAGGAATGCAAATACCGTGCAGGAATGGAATAAATCCTGTTCGTTCTCAATCACTTCCTGAGAACTCATGTCTGGATAATCTTCTTGCCATTCTGCTCCGTTTGAATCATGATCGTGAGGATAAACTGAGCAACGGCTATCACCATCATACTGAGAACCTATCAATCCATGAAGTGATCGGACGTCCGGAACCGATAACTTTCGTGCCAAGACCCAAATACATCAAAATGAATGTGGTGGAATGGGAACTCATGATTGCCTTGACGTCCGTCGATTACCTCAAAAAAGTGGAGTTCATGAATCTCCTTGGCTCGGAAGACCGCTCGATTCTCCTTAAAAATCGGTATCCTTCTTTTTCACTATTTGCAATCGCTCATCAATCGTTCGATAAGATGGGTCAGTCATTTATGTCCCTTCCTGATACACTAGAAGTCATACCGACTCTGGAGGATGAAGGAGATTTGGAGAGAAGCATAAAGTGCCGGTTGACGGGTCGGATAAAAGACCTGCAAGTGACAAAGGAGGAGTTCTTGTTGCTCACAATGGTCTTCTTTTGTGATGCAGGTAAGGATAGGCTAAGAAAAGTTGAAATAAGCTGAGATTGGCTGTAAGTGATCGGTTGAGATCGGTTTAGATTTGCCAAAATCAGCTAAAATCGGTTGAGATCGGCCAACTAGGTAAGATCATGAAGTCAGTTTGGAGATATAGGACGTGATCTATATCATTGGAAACCTATGAAAACCCTGTATCCAAATGTATATTCAGTTTTTGGCCTCGCAACTTGGTATTCGAGAAAAACGAGATCAAAGGTCTGAGATACCAGGGCTCTAGTGAAAAAAAACTAAATATATAGATCACATGTCATAACTCTAGGGGTTTTTCCCATAGTGACATCACATCACAATTTGTTAAACCTATATTTAAATATAAATTTTGTTTTTTCAATAAGTCACCGCTAACCGAACAAAATCACGTCATGAAAGAGGTCTGACTACAAAGACAAAGATATATATATATCTCAAAATATCTTTATTTTGGAGGCGCGTCATAATGCCCCAATGAGTTCAATTAATTCCAAAATTGAATGAAAAAGTTTTATCTTTTTTTGAAAAAGTTGTTTTGTAGATAACTCTGAAGGATGTAACAATTTTTTGATTCAGCTATAAGGATTAACAATAAAGGTTTGTAGGATCCGCTCAGCTTCTGATTTCAGGAATAAAATCCTCATAGTTAAAGTTGTTATTAGCCTAATTGAAATACAATTCGAAATTCTCAAATGGAAACCCTTTTATATGTAACTACCTCAAATTCTATAGTGTTTTAATACTTAAATAAATAGATTTTCCCGATTTTCAGTGTAAAAATAGCGTTTTTGGATGACTTGAGCTCAAAAACCAGATTTTCAGCAAAAAAAACCCGATTTTCAGGCTGAAAATCACATTTTTTTATAGTTTTCAGTTCAAAAACTTAATTTTCGGACTCAAAATCGCATTTTTGGATGATTTTCATCCCAATTTCAGTCAAAAACTCCGATTTTTGAGTTAAAAATCACGTTTTCAGCTCAGAAACCTAATTTTCTGGCTGGAGATAACATTCTCAGATCAATTTCCGCCGAAAAACTCGTTTTTTCTACTAAAAACTCGCTGAACTAAAACTCCTAACCCGGGGAGTCACGGCGTCAGTTTAGAGATATGAGACGTGACCTATATCATTGGAAAGCTGAGAAACCGCTGATTCCAAATATATATTCAGTTTTTGCCTTTGAGGCTTGGTATTCGAGAAAAGCAAGGTCAAATTTCTCTCTATTTCATTAAACTTTGATCTTGCGTTTATCAGGCTTTGAGGATAAAAGTTGAATATATATTTGGAATTAGCGTTTTCTCAGCTTTCCAATGATATAGGTCACGCCCCATAACTCCAAACGAACTCAATGACCTTTCCTAGTGAGTCTCCCGCTCTGAACTGCCAACAATATCCCCTCCTTCCAGGTCTCGCCGACTTGTCAGAAACCGGAAAAGCGCTCATCGAAACCAACAAACACCACTTCACATCTGCTCTCCTCGCCTACTGTAGACAGACGTACCCGCAGAATGGACCAACTCGATTCGCTGATCTTCTCTCATTGTTCCATGTTGTAACGAAGACTTCCGAGGATATGTTTATCCATCAACTCTTGTTTTCCGTCAAGTACCCCGATTTGACCTACACCAACGTCTTTGGACAGTGACCTCTATCTATATCTATGTACCTCCATGTGTATAATCCTCAAAAGCATCCTAATAACCTCATAAATATCTCTACCTTGCAAAATTTGAGCACAAAAAATGTGACCAGAAGCAAAATGAGCAAAAGTTCAAGACTCGAGACACCAACAGCAAATAATCTGCTCAATGAGCAAGATAATAATATTCTTATATACATCAAGCACACCTTTGCTCTCTCTTGGCACGAGTGGGGGATTAGACTACGCGCACGCTACAAATCAGAGGGAAAAAATAGAAATGTACATATGTGTTTGAAGGTGTGGGATTATTAGTGCATGAAATGTTAATCTTGTTAGTGGGAAACATAATGTTGTATGACGCAAGTCGCCTGGGAACTTCTTTTTTTGAGGTAAAAATTAAATTTGGGAGAATCAACTGGACTGGTGGACCAGGACAAACTGGGCCTGTTTCTTAGATTACAAATTGTAAATGGATTCATTGGATACGTGGAAGTAGAAAACTCTGGAACATGGAAACTTACAGTACCGGACAAAAATGCTGTTTTCAGTGGAAAATGACCAACTTTGAGAGTGTATTTCGGTGTCATCTGATTGTTCAGCAAATTTTATTTTGTATGGGATGGACAGAACAACGGTAGAGCTTCATTTTTATAGTTGACAATTTTTTGGTAGGGACACTACCTAAATAGTTACAGGATCTCTAAGTGAAAAGCTCCAAAATTTCGCTAATTTGCATTGAAATGGCTTTGACAACCTATAACTTTCATGATAGTGTCTCTACAAAAAAGTGGCCAACTACAAAAATGAAGTGCTATTTTTGCTCTGTTCAGCCCATATAAAATTGAGTTTATCGGACAATCAGATGACACCGAAATACACTGTCAAAGTTGGTCATTTTCCACTGAAAACAGCCAATGTTGATACCTTTTTGTCCGGTACTGTATCAATTATAAATTTCTCAAGTTGGTACTCAAATTGGTGAATTGTGAATTTTCGGAACTGTTTTCCGTCGGAAACTTCCAATTTCTGAGAAAGTTTTTCGAAACAATTTTTTCATATATTTTCATGTTCATAAAATAATGGTGCCGAAACGTCACATCAGAGTCAAAATTTACATAGTTTATAGTTTTTACTGCATATTTATTAAATTTGAACATGAAAAATGTTACGGAATTTCCCGAAATTTTTAGTTCCGCTCAACACCTTCTTATCATACCTGCAAACCGGGCCAACTCTCGTCAAACTTAATGTTATAATCTGAAATATATACCAAAATAAAGATCTCAACTAGTTCTATGTCTGTGGCCTACTACGGGCCCGACTAGAAAGGCTTTTTTGGCCATTTTTGCGTTTTTTGGCACTTTTTAACGGCCCGCGGCATATTAATAGCCATCCGGTCCGTATTATATCATAGACATAGGACTCGCTGAGATCTACATTTTGGTATATTTTTCAGCTCATAATATTCATTTTGACGCGAGTTACGAGACGGCCCGGTTTGCAAATATGTTTCTTATGATGATTTTTGCACGTATTACCCAGATGTTTCCAATTTACAAAGGCATAAACATTACATTCTGTATTTCAGAGTTTCAGGCTGAATTTGTGGAAGTTTTTTGCTTTTCTGAGCGCTCTTTAGCTCTAGATTGAAGATTTCCAGTCATTTTTCATTGGGATCGATTTCCATCTTGTTTTTGATGATTTTCAGCTTAAAAATCATAATTTTAAACCATTTTCAGTCTATAGACAATTTCACATCTATTCCAATGATTTTAAAATATCATGAAAACACTTCTAATCAATGCTCACAATTTGTTGGAATCCGAACTGTAAATTCCTGGAATTAACTCTCTTCCCGGTATATCACCCAATTAAATCTATCAAATAAAAAAATAAATGTTCATTATCAATTTCAATCTAATAAACGAAAAGTTGAAACTCCCAATTCTTATTTCCAGTCAAATAAATCCCTGCATCACTCTCTCGAACATTCTTTATCACCAAACGTTTACTCTTTTTGTTATAAGTGGTCACTCCAGTCGCCACCTTCTTTTTTGTCTGAAAATCGATTGTGAATTTCAGTTGTCAAGACGCTAGACACTTACATTAACATCCTCCCAAAATCCACAAGTCTTCTTATTCTTTCCATTGCATACTCTATAAATATGCTCCATGGTTTTTCCTTTGGCATTCTTCACTTGTCTCCGGAAAGTCGCTGCTACAGGCAATGGGACGTATGCAGTTTGTCCGACCTGAAATTATGATGAGTCAGCTAGAGGTACAGTACTCCCAGACAGCAAACTTACCGTCGCAGAGTACCCGCTTGGATCCCCACCACTCCATGCTAACACAGCAGTAGTGAAACTAAAGGAAACAATCAGTAATAGAAGGATCGTGAGTTTTTGCATTTCTCTGTTCGAAAGAAGAAAAAAAAAGGAAATTTATAAAAATCGGGTGAAGGTAGGCGTGAAGAGTAAACCGGATGATCTTTTGAAATTGTACCGAACAAAAATCATTATAGGTGGACCGGGGGATTTGACCGAATTAAAAGTTCTCTTGATATGGCAATGAACTCACGGAAATTCATACGGTCAAAGTCTAATTTGCAGGCCATAACGACAATCGTCACCGGCCAATCGCGCTCAGCGGGTTTCAACTCGAATTAAAACGTTCTTTCGATATGGAAATGAACTGACAGGTACACATACAGTACAGGCCATAAAGAATGCCACACATGCATTTTTTAGTTGAAAATAGTCAACTTTGTGACTGCCTTCCTGATAGTCTCTCATTATCGATTGTTTATGGTTTGTGTAGATCACAAATACAGCTCCATTTTTGTAGTTGACAACTTTTTTGTACGGACACATCCTAAGAAGTTATCAATCGTCATAGAAATTTCTTGCAATTTTTGCCCTTTTTCAGTGCTAAAAAGAGAGTGCTAAAAAAAGAGTTGAGCTTTTTAATTTGACTGCCTGTAACTTCTTAGGATGTGCCCGTACAAAAAAGTTGTCCACTACAAAAATAAAGCTCTATCTGTAATCTATACACTCCATAAATAATAAATATAGTGAGACTATCAGGGAAGCCGTGTCATAGTCACAATGTTGACCATTTTCAACTAAAAACTGCTTGTGTCGCTCAATTCTATTTGACACACAAAGGCAGAAGTGGAGACCTTTCCAGGCCCATTGATACCATATAATGGAATTTTCATGCTTTGATGGCATTAACATCTAATTTTTTACCTGAAAACTACAAGTGCCATAATCTTCATGGTACTTGGCCCAATGACGTTTGGAAACCAATAGGAGGTTGTTCTTTGTTTTAAAGTTATATAGTTTCGAAACGTCCCAATATGTTGTGGAATTAACTTAATTCACGACCTTCAATAATCAGCATAACAACTCTATGGCGTCTACTAGATTCACAAATATCTAACCAAAATGACTATAAGAAATGGTTTGGCAATAAATTCAATACGTGTTACGTGACCTTCTCGAGGAAATGCTCCGGCTCCTGAAAAACTCAAGACACCTAAAGTAACCTACTGGCCCTTTAATACTATTAAGTAAACCTGTTTAACCATTCCTCTTTTGTTATTTTCGCATTCTAAGCATTCCTCCCCTTTAACGTCAGCACACAATATGTCTCGAAAAGAAAAATGCCTAATTTCAAAAGCCCATTTCGTTGAAACCACATCTAACCCGATTATATTTAATTCCCTCCCCTGATAAAACTTCCCTCCGTTCTAGTTCCTTGTCTCATGGAGTCTGAAACCACTCTCAAGAGCATGATGATAACCAAAAAATGACCAAAAATCACTGGGGTAATGAGGTGATAAGAGGACGATGACTGATAAGAAATTAAATTGGAGAGAAATAATTCATTTGACTGGGAAAATGCTCCATCAAGTCGTCTCCGTTTTTCTTCTCCTCCTAGTGGGAGTTCACACGGCTCCAGTTAGTGAAGGTGAGTACCGTAGACACGCTTCTTACAACCGCGCTCTACCGAAACCGAAGAAAATTGTGTGCGAAATTGAGAGACGTCAGAGAAACGATACATTTTTCAAGAGCATTTCGGTAGAGCGCAGTTGTAAGCACTGTGACGAGCTAATATGTACATATATGGGGATTGTTTTGTATGGTTTTTGGTGTTAAACTATGCAAAACATCCGGTGGAAGTGATAAAATATGAAAAATATGTTTGTAGATGCAAATTTAAACAAAAAAAATAACTTTGTTTTGCTTTTCTACATTTTTGGAGCCTATTTTTGAGTATTTAAGCTGTCGTATCTCTCCAACAATAGTTCAAAACGGATTTTAAAGTATATTTCTGGATTCCTCTCGTCAAGACGTTTCAAATGGCTATAATTATGACTAGGTTTCAATACATTTTGTTGAAAAACCAAAAAAATATGAAAATTTCGAAAACCTGAAATTTGGACTAGATTCAACTTGTCAAGACGATTGAAAGTATGTTTTGTTTAATATTTGGGAAATTCGGCTCATTTTAAGCTAAAAATCAGTGAAAAATGTTGAAAATTGGTAAAGTTAGAGATTTTCGAAAATCTCATTACCACAAAATGAGCTATAAATCTGTCAGTTTTGATCCATGAGAAATTAAATCAATATTTTCAGATTCAGTGTGTCAAGACGCTTCAAATAACTATAACAACATGTGAATTTCAAAAATTTCGAAAAAAATTTTTTGACCCTCATTTTCAGTAATTTTGAATTTTCTCCAAACATATGCATGATTATACTCATTCGACGCGTCTTGACATACTGAGTCTGAAAATGTTAACCAAATCAATCCGTCTCCAATTCCAGCCACCTTCTCCGACGCGTTCGTCCGAAAGTATTTTCCAACAATTGTCGCGTCGACAGAAGCCAAAAATGCGTCAATGTGTCTGGACAAAGTGTTTTCGAATTACGAGTTGAAGAAACATATAAACGTGAAATGCGACGAGACGGACGGTCTGGACACGTGTTCTGGTCTCACTTTCGTTTCGCATGATGATAAGGCGATTGTCATTGCATTCAGGTAAAGGGGGGCGGGGCCAGCAAGTGTTCAGATTTAAAAAAAAAAGAAAATTTGGAAAAATCTGCGTTTTTTAGGCTAAAAATTAGGGAATTTGGACCAAAAATGATAAAGTTAGAGAATTTCAAAAAATTTTGAAAAGTCAAAAATTTCACCTTTCACATTTTGCATTTATTACACAAAATTTAGACGATCCTAATCATTTTCAGCCAAAAAAATCATGAAAAACGGTTGAATACTCTAAAAGTTATGGATTTTCGAAAATTTTCGAAAATCTGAAATTTCAGAAAATTCTATTATCTTGTCGGGATTTTGTCTAATCTGATTCTTGACATTATTTTTGAATTCAGTGAGTCAAGGGCTTTCAAAAAAGTATAATCATGCCTAGTTTCTGAGCAAGTTGGGTCCCACCACGAAAACTACAGTACCCCCACACAGGACTACTGTAGTTTTCGTGTCGAGACCCAACTTCCTTCAAATCTATTCATGATTATACTCATTCAAACCGTCTTGACGAGAGGAATAAGAATATGTATGTTTGATAACCGAATTGTCGGATCCTAGGCCACCAGAGCTGGAAAAGTGGTTTTAAGCGCGGTGGGTCAAAAATCAAAAGTATGTCATGATTATACTTTTCTGAAAGGTCTCAACCCACTGAATTCAAAATTTTAATCAAAAAATGGATTCGACAAAATCCTGAATTGATTTTTATCTGAAATTTCAAATTTTTTGAAAATTCGAAAAATTTCAAAATGCAGCAACTTTTTGATTTTTCAACCAAATTTGATTTTTTTTCTACCGAATTACTTGAAATTTTCTGAATTTTCTTTTAAAAATGCATCTTCTATTTTCTTTTTTTTCAGAGGCACCTATGGAAAACTCCAATTGTTGGTGGAATCTGAGGAGATAATTTATAGGAATAAGGTAAACCCATTTTTTTGGTTCAAAACTTCAAAAAAAAAATTTCAGACCGCCTGGTACGGTGGCGGAAACGTCGGTTACTACTTTGCCCATGCATTCAATTTGATTTGGAATGATGGAATGAAGACGGATGTGAACACGTTGACACATAAATACCCGACTTATGAGATTTGGGTGAGTCCAATCATTTTCAGAGTGAAAATTTCGGAATCAGCACGTCGAGACGGTTTGAATGAGTATAATCATGCCTAGAATCGGTCAGAGTTGAATTTTAGGCTAAAAATTGGGGTATGCGCCTTTAAAATGGAGGGTTACTGTAGTTACTGGTCACTTGGATCGGCGGTTTTCTTTTTTCTGGGATAGATTGGCCAATTTTAAACAGGTTAAACTAAAAATCAGCTCTCAATCATACAAATGGGCGGAGTTATGGATTTTCGAAAATTTTCGAAACATTTCGAATTCTTAATCTATCTATAATTTCTTTAATTTCCATCCAAATCAATTTTCACCTAAATGCTCAGATTCAGGGCGTCGAGAGCTTTCAAACGAGTATAATCATGCCTATATTCTGAATATATCGATTTTGGGGGTTAGAGACGCGGAGTGTCTGGTATCTCTGCACTCTGACCTCTTGACTAAAACTGATGTAACTTGGTCAGATTTGATCCAATTTTTATAAAAACTATATTTTTGGAATCAGCTCGTCGAGACCTTTCAAATGAGTATAATCATGACTATATTCTGAAAATGCCGAATTTTGGTCAAAAATAGTGTCGAAAATAAAAATTTTCAGAATGTAGGCATGATTATATTTTTCTGAAAGCTCTCGACGCACTGAATCCAAAAATGATGTCAAAAATCAGATCCCGGCAAGATACATCGATTTTTCTGAAATTTCAGATTTTCCAAAATTTTCTCTCTTTAACCGATTTTTATGATTTATGGCTGAAAATGACCGTAATCCATTCCAGGTCGTCGGCCACTCCCTCGGTGGCTCCATGGCTGCTCTCGCCTCCAATTTCCTCATCTCCAATGGTATCGCCACTTCATCCAACCTCAAGATGATATCTTTCGGCGAGCCACGTACCGGAGACAAAGAATTCGCCGATGCACACGACTCACTGGTACAGTACTCCTACCGTGTCATCCATAAGAAAGATATTGTCCCACATATCCCATTGAATGGAATGGAAGAATTCCATCATCATCGAACTGAGATTTGGTATAATAATGATATGTCAACTGCCGACTACAAAGAGTGCAAAGAGCAGGAGAGCCCGTTTTGTTCGGATTCTCATTTGGACTTTATGATTGGGGACCATCATAGATACTATGGAATGTACATGTCATATTATGGAAGGAGAAATTGTACCGGGGATCCTGCTAATTAACTAATTTTGTTAAATGAAGTTTCCTAATTGGTACAGTCATGAAACATAAATATTTAATAAAATGGAAAAGAGTACATAGATAATTGAGCATTTGCTCTGGGAAAACAGAGTTACAGAAATATAATTCTACAAGAGATGCAATTAGACAGAATTATTGAGTAAATTACATTCTGAACTAAAACGGAATGGATGCAATTAAGAAATGTTACAATTAATAGATAATTGAGCATTTTGCTCTGAAAAAAAAAGAAAAAATCCACAATTCTTTATCATTTCGTCTCCGATTTCTTCCCCTTCTCCACCTCCCGACGTCTTCTTGACTCTTCATCCTTTTTCGCTTGTTCCTTATCGTTTATTTTGACTTGTACCTCCCGTGCCAGATACTCCAATACACTTGTGTAAGCTGCGTTGAGTTTGTCACCAAACTCTTTTGTTTCCTTGTCCAGCTTTGTCTCATCGATTGCCTGGAAATATAATTCATTGTAATTGATTTTCGATGAAAAATTAGAAAATGCCAAAAATCGGTTTAAAAAGAATTGGTTCATTTCTCAAACAAAAATTTCAAATTTCAGCCCAGATTCAAAAAAAGGGACCAATTTTTTTTTTGAATTTTTAAAAACCGTTACATTAAAAAAGTCCAATTTTTTGATACATAACTAGCTTTTGATTGAATTTGTAAGTATACTCAAAAATTCGGCATTTTCGGGAAAAAAAAAGAAAATCGTTCTCAGTATCTATGACTGATTAACCTTTATTTTTGTTTGTCATTTTCGCACTAAAAATCTCAATAAATTGGTTTTTTTTTTCAATTTTTCTTACCGAATAGACGAGACGGAACGTGACACAAACCGCCAATACGAACTCATCAATATTCGAAATCGCATTACCACGAACAAGTCTCAAGTCGGGAAATGTCTGATACAACGGCAGTTTTCCGTCTTCTTTCAGAATCCGTTCGCGATTCAACATGGCGACTGAAAAATAAAAATTATTATAATTGATAAATTTCATTAGCTCGGCACAGTTCTTACAACTGCGCTCCCCCTTGATGTCTCTTTTTCTCCGAGTCTCTCAATTTCGCACACAATTTTCTTCGAGTTCGGTAGAGCGCGGTTGTAAGAAGTGTACCCTGCTAATAGAATGATATCACTGACAAGGGACGACAGTGCATGGCCCAATACCAGTGGCACAATGCATGAAGACAGGGTAAGTGCTTGATTCAATCATCCGGATAATCTCTAGAATTCCGTCAGTCCTTGTGGGCACCGCACCGTTCACCGGCCATCCAACGAAGAAGATGTGGCGTAGTGTGATCGATTGACGGTTTCTGAAACAAAAATTTTTTTGAAGAAAAAATTTTAATTTAAAAATAAAAAATATAAAAAATTTTAATTGCAACTCACGGATAAGTGATTGTCAGTGTACGAACAGTGTACTCCATCTCCGTATGTTCCACAACATCTCCACACTTGACACTCAGCTTCTCAAATGTCAGCACTTCATCTCTCTCCATCGGAAAGTATCGTGCACAATTGACGTCATCTGAATGGAGAAAAAAAATCAATAAAAAGGTATAAAAACGCGCCAGAGGTGCGCCAGATATCTCCATCTCAGGTTTTGGCAAACTTTAATAAATAAACGTTATTAGAAACCGCGCCAAAGACACGCCAGATCGGAAGAACGACGATTCTAAACGCGTCAAAGGTGCGCCAGACGGTATATTTTCAAGATTTTGTCAAATTTTTCTTCAGGATTCTTGGTTTTTACTGGAAAGTAGAAAGTACACCAAAAACGGCGCGTATATCAATTTTTAACTGTTTGAGGAGTAAAGACGCGTCGAAGGCGCGCCAGATGCTCCGATTTCCAAAATTTGACAAGGTGTTAAATGGAACTAGTGGAATTTTCGTATTTCAAGTTATAAAATGTGTTAAAACGCGTCTGAGGCCAGCAGGTTTTTTTAAAATCAAAATCACAGTTCATCATCAATTTCAAGCTGTGAATCTGGAAAAACGCGCCGGAGGTGCGCCAGATGCGCAGATTACCGAATTTGGTAAGGTTTTAATTGGAAAGAGCGGAATTTTCGTGTTACAAGATATGAAATGTGTCAAAACGCGTCCCGCCGACACATTTCACGCATCTGGAGCAATTTTCAGCTGTGAATCTGAAAAAAACGCGTCGACGGTGCTCCAGACAAGTTTCTAGCTGAAAATCTCAAGTTTACCAAAGAAACGTTCATAGAAACGCGCCCCAGGCTTCCAATGTCAAAAGTATACAGAAAAACCGCGCCAAAGACACGCCAGACAGTAAGAACTGTGATTTTGACGATTCTGAACGCGTCAAGGGTGCGCCAGGTGCTTAGATTTCAACATTTTGACAAGGTTTGTTAAAATGTGTCAGAACGCGTCTAGGGCGCACCCGATTAGGTAAATTTTACGCAATCTTCTTGAAAAACGCGTCGACGGTGCTCCAGACAAGTTTCTAGCTGAAAACCTCAAGTTTTCCGTGAGGTTTAACAAAGAAACGTTCTTAGAATCGCGTCAAAGGTGCGCCAGACCTCAGATTTTGACGATTCTGAAAGCGTCAAAAGTGCGCCAGTCTTCTAACAAACCTTTTCCAAAATCCTCCCACATCACGATGAACTGGCACTGCTTATCAAGAACAGCCAACCAGAACGGCAGAATCGTACTGTACTTTGGGATCTTCAAATTTTCAGCTTGCGGACTCTGCATCATACAAATCTCGAAGGCGTTCTCCAATTTCAATATATTCGCATGAAGGACTGGTTTCGGCTTCCCGTCGAACATCTCATAGCTCGACAGTCCAAAGTGACCTTTCGCACGCAATGGAATCTCTCCTCTCGTCCATGGAATCGCTCCGTCGACTTCTGGAGCATCGCCCCATTTCATTCGATCCTTGTGGACGGGCCGGAACGCGGTTTCGCAATTCTCTTGAATTATTATATCTCTGGTACGGCGTCGTTCTTTTGAATCGGCGAAAATGTCATTGAACGTTTTTCGGACGAACTTTTGACAGATATCCAGTGTGACAGGGGGCAAGACGATTCCTGTTAATAATTGATTATTGATTGATTGGTTTCAGCCAGAAATTGCTCACGATAAGAAATTTGAGTGTTTTGGACCTCCGCATCCTCTTTAGTATTGACAACTTCAAGAGCTTTTATCAACTTTTCTCTCTCATCTTTTTCCTTCGCTTCCACTTCCAGCCGCTTCCGCTTCTGAATTCGACGCCGATAAAGGCAGAAGATGATGAAGCAAGCCGACCCAATCAGAACCAAAAGAGGAACTACGATAATCCAGATTCCATATCTGAAATTTAGCAATTTTTAGTGTTTAGAGACAACAATGACTCACTTATCCCAGAATCCATCTGATTTTTCATCTTTCTTTTTTCCGATGGATGCCCCGCCACCTCCAAGTGCTCCAGATGGTGCATTCGAATCGGATGGTGGTGCAACTGGTTGTTTCCCGGGTATCGATTGTCTTGGTTTGACTGGAATCGCTGTCACTTTTGACTTGAAAGAAGAGAAGAAGACGTCGAGTTGCTCGAGTGACTTCTTGGATTCATCGATAGCCGAATGATGACGAGTGAAGTCTAAACCAAAGGAATCCAACGTCTCCAACTTCTTCTTGATCTCCAGAATCGCTTTTTGTTGATCTGAAGTCAATGTGGAATCCTTGGAGAGATTCACAACAGATCTTCCGATTTTTAAGAAGTTTGTAGACGTTCCAGGAGAATTCTTCGCCAACAAGAAGATGGGATGAAGGGAGGATAGATCAGAAGTTGGAGAAGACGTCGCTGACTTCTTGACTCCGCCCACTTGTCCATACACCACTGCCAGTTGTGCATCCAATGCGAGAAGCTCTTTCAACGTCTTCTGATCTTCTGAATCCATTTGCTTCATCTTATTCTGAATCAATCCTACAGTGACTTGATCCAAAACAACGATTCGATCCTTATCAGTCTTCTCCATACTTCTGAATACACGAGTCGCTGATCCGACTGTTTGGGAGTCTTTGAGCACATCATTCAGTTCCATCAGCAACTTGGAATCCTCATCTTTTCCCTTCATTCCAGCAATCGAATTCTGGAGACTCGCCAACGACGTCTTCACCTCCTCCACCTTCGCGACGACGTTCTCGAAACTTCCACCACTGAATTGTGTCTTCCGAATCTTCTGAATCGTACTCACTGCTGCTCCAAGTTTATCGATTCCACTGATTTTGCTGAGAGAATCGAATTGGGTCAAGAAGTGAGGTAATCCATTCAAATACGTCTCAAGTTGATCGAAAACTGGAGTGATCTTCTTTGCGGTCTCCGTGATGATCAAATCGTTCTTCGATTTATCCGGTGTCAGGATACCAATCGATTCATCGGCACCACGAAGCAGATCGACAATGAATTTGAACGAAGGACTTGCTCTCAGTTTGTCTAGTTGGGAGTAGGCAGTGTCAGGTGTCGGATTTGCAGCAATTTCCAGAACATTCTTCATATGTTTCGCCTCGTCCTTCTTCAACGTCTCCACGGCAGTCACAACTTTATGAAGAGCATTTATATGTTTCGAAAGGAGAAGAATGTTGTCTAGAAGTGGATTAAAGGATACTCTATTTGATGGTTCCATGTCAGACATCGATGATGTGATTTTCATCGATTCAAAAGATTTGGAGAATTTCTCATCGAAGACACCGACATATTGAGTCAATTTGACAGTTTCATCAATTGCAGACGAGAGAAGAGTAGAATCAGAATCCTCCAACGTCAACAATCCACCCAGATTCTTCAGTTCTTCAATCAGTGATCGCAATGGTTCGAGTGTCTTCGAGAGAGCTTCCGATTGTCCATCGACAGCAGATTGTATCCACGGATCACTTAAATCGGCGGAGATTGATTCCATTTCAGTGTATCCATTCGGTAATCCAGAAGTCAGTGTCAATTCTCGATTTCCAGATACATGATGACTCGAAACGAGCAGTTGATAGAGGGATCGGAGGGCAGGAGAGAGGGATTTACTCCTCTGAGCCAACTCGTTGAGTGTATTTATGAATTCTCCGATTTGTTTCATAAAGGAATTGTCATTCGATGAATAGTTGATGACGTCCGTTCTCTTCTGATACAATTCAACAGCATCACTGACTAGTTTCAGTCGTCCAAACATTTCATCTCCATTCACAAGTACTTCATGTTTCAGCAGTGACGATTTATAGCTATCCATGCTTATTAGATTATTGAACGTCGATGGAGATGTTAACAACGACATGTAGGTCTTGTATTCATCAGTCTTTCCGTCATCGTCCAGAGAGATCAGTGGCGTTATAAAATTCTTCAAATATTTCACAGCTTTGTTCAGTTCATTCGGATCGTAATTCACTTTTTCCAATGCCTGAACTGCTGTCAGATATTCCGATTGCTTCTCCACATTCAGATTTTGTCCGATTCCTTTCGTCCATTCGAGAATTTGCGCGTAGATCAAGAATCGAGATTCCACTCGATCGATATTCGGATTACTCGAAAATTTGTTCGGTAGATCCTGAATATCGGTGACCAACAGTTTCAGTTCATCCGATTCAAGATTCTGAACGGAAGACGGTGTCAGTGATCCAAGATTCAAAAGTTCGGAGATGAGAATATCCGACGGAATGGATCCCTTTGTAAGTCCTTGTTGAATCGAGATTCCGAATGAACTGAACAAAGCTGTGAAATATTTGAAGAATTTTATAACGCCACTGATCTCTCTGGACGATGACGGAAAGACTGATGAATACAAGACCTACATGTCGTTGTTAACATCTCCATCGACGTTCAATAATCTAATAAGCATGGATAGCTATAAATCGTCACTGCTGAAACATGAAGTACTTGTGAATGGAGATGAAATGTTTGGACGACTGAAACTAGTCAGTGATGCTGTTGAATTGTATCAGAAGAGAACGGACGTCATCAACTATTCATCGAATGACAATTCCTTTATGAAACAAATCGGAGAATTCATAAATACACTCAACGAGTTGGCTCAGAGGAGTAAATCCCTCTCTCCTGCCCTCCGATCCCTCTATCAACTGCTCGTTTCGAGTCATCATGTATCTGGAAATCGAGAATTGACACTGACTTCTGGATTACCGAATGGATACACTGAAATGGAATCAATCTCCGCCGATTTAAGTGATCCGTGGATACAATCTGCTGTCGATGGACAATCGGAAGCTCTCTCGAAGACACTCGAACCATTGCGATCACTGATTGAAGAACTGAAGAATCTGGGTGGATTGTTGACGTTGGAGGATTCTGATTCTACTCTTCTCTCGTCTGCAATTGATGAAACTGTCAAATTGACTCAATATGTCGGTGTCTTCGATGAGAAATTCTCCAAATCTTTTGAATCGATGAAAATCACATCATCGATGTCTGACATGGAACCATCAAATAGAGTATCCTTTAATCCACTTCTAGACAACATTCTTCTCCTTTCGAAACATATAAATGCTCTTCATAAAGTTGTGACTGCCGTGGAGACGTTGAAGAAGGACGAGGCGAAACATATGAAGAATGTTCTGGAAATTGCTGCAAATCCGACACCTGACACTGCCTACTCCCAACTAGACAAACTGAGAGCAAGTCCTTCGTTCAAATTCATTGTCGATCTGCTTCGTGGTGCCGATGAATCGATTGGTATCCTGACACCGGATAAATCGAAGAACGATTTGATCATCACGGAGACCGCAAAGAAGATCACTCCAGTTTTCGATCAACTTGAGACGTATTTGAATGGATTACCTCACTTCTTGACCCAATTCGATTCTCTCAGCAAAATCAGTGGAATCGATAAACTTGGAGCAGCAGTGAGTACGATTCAGAAGATTCGGAAGACACAATTCAGTGGTGGAAGTTTCGAGAACGTCGTCGCGAAGGTGGAGGAGGTGAAGACGTCGTTGGCGAGTCTCCAGAATTCGATTGCTGGAATGAAGGGAAAAGATGAGGATTCCAAGTTGCTGATGGAACTGAATGATGTGCTCAAAGACTCCCAAACAGTCGGATCAGCGACTCGTGTATTCAGAAGTATGGAGAAGACTGATAAGGATCGAATCGTTGTTTTGGATCAAGTCACTGTAGGATTGATTCAGAATAAGATGAAGCAAATGGATTCAGAAGATCAGAAGACGTTGAAAGAGCTTCTCGCATTGGATGCACAACTGGCAGTGGTGTATGGACAAGTGGGCGGAGTCAAGAAGTCAGCGACGTCTTCTCCAACTTCTGATCTATCCTCCCTTCATCCCATCTTCTTGTTGGCGAAGAATTCTCCTGGAACGTCTACAAATTTCTTAAAAATCGGAAGATCTGTTGTGAATCTCTCCAAGGATTCCACATTGACTTCAGATCAACAAAAAGCGATTCTGGAGATCAAGAAGAAGTTGGAGACGTTGGATTCCTTTGGTTTAGACTTCACTCGTCATCATTCGGCTATCGATGAATCCAAGAAGTCACTCGAGCAACTCGACGTCTTCTTCTCTTCTTTCAAGTCAAAAGTGACAGCGATTCCAGTCAAACCAAGACAATCGATACCCGGGAAACAACCAGTTGCACCACCATCCGATTCGAATGCACCATCTGGAGCACTTGGAGGTGGCGGGGCATCCATCGGAAAAAAGAAAGATGAAAAATCAGATGGATTCTGGGATAAGTGAGTCATTGTTGTCTCTAAACACTAAAAATTGCTAAATTTCAGATATGGAATCTGGATTATCGTGATTCTTGTTTTAGTTCTGATTGGGTCGGCTTGCTTCATCATCTTCTGCCTTTATCGGCGTCGAATTCAGAAGCGGAAGCGGCTGGAAGTGGAAGCGAAGGAAAAAGATGAGAGAGAAAAGTTGATAAAAACGCTCGAAGTTGTCAACACAAAAGAGGATGTACATGAACTCAATAAAACTCTGAATAAAAAGGAGCCTTCTGTGAATCAACCCCCGCCTAAGACTACCACGAAAACCAATGGTAAGTATTAGCACGGGGCACGCTTCTTACAACCGCGCTCTACCGAAATCGAAGAAATTTGTGTGTGAAACTGAGAGACTCAGAGAAAGAGCATTTCGGTGGAGCGCAGTTGTTAGAATTGTGCAAAGAGTGATTTTTTCTCTTCCAGAACCTCTTCTGCCCACCACAATCACTGTAACAATGTTCGGAGGGTTTGTCAATGATATTCATAACGCTTACGTCAAAAACAAAACGAACGAAAAATTGTATGATGACTTGAGAACATTCTATGGAGACATTTACGATAAAATTAATGAGGAAAAGGCAGAGCTTCTTGAAGAGACTATGCAAGATATGGACGAATGGCAATGGTAAACTCATTTTCTTGACTTGAAACCGAAGAACAGAAAGATTTTCAGGCGTAAAACACCGTTGTTGTCTGCGAATCGTCTGAAATTGGTTGATGAGACACTGCTGTCTGCTGGAAAGAAGCCAATTCTACATGCGAGTCGTCTGAAATTGAATAGTGGACTTGAGATGTATCTGATGCAAGGCCCATCGTCTCAAGAATATCGTTATGGACGGCTTGAGACGGTTTCGGCGTTCTGGTTGGCTGCTATTGAGAAGAAGTGTGCATTGATTGTGATGTGGACGAGGTTTGGTGAAGGTAGGGGAATTTATCTATCATTAAAGATTTAAGAATGAAATATTGCTCGTGCAAACGTTTTTCGACCCGAAAAACACGGGTTCTGAGCTGAAAAACGAGATTTTCAGTCAAAAATTGAGTATTTTGATGGTTTTTAGGCTGGAAAGTGGTATTTTTTGCGTTTTGTAACCCTCTGAAACGCGCCGATGGCGCGCCAGCGATTCTGTGATTCGGACAGTTTTTGAGCTGAAAGACGGGATATTCGGTCCAAAATCTGAGATTTTGACGGTTTACGCCCAAAATAGCGTCAAAATAGCGTCAGAAATTCCAGAAATGCATAAATAACTGTTTTTGTGTGATTTTGATCATGAAAAGTGGCGTTTTTTGGTGGAAAAATGACGAATTTCGTCTATATCAACAGTCAGAAACAAAGTTCTAAAAACGCGCCGAAGGCGCACCAGCGATTCTGTGACTTTGACGGATTTGAACCGTTTTTGAGCTGAAAACGAGACTTTCAGTGAAAATGGAGTATTTTGACGGTTTTTAGGCTGTATTTCTAGTGTTTTTTAAGTAAATTTTTACTCAGAATCGCGTCAGAGGTGCGCCAGTTCTGAAATTTCTAGAGTTGGATGATTTTCAGCGGTTAAAAAATTATTTTTCACACTCTAGAAATTTCAGAGCTGGCGCACTTCTGACGCGATTCTGAGTAAAAATTTACTTGAAAAACACTAGAAATACAGCCTAAAAACCGTCAAAACACTCAATTTTCACTGAAAGTCTCGTTTTCAGCTCAAAAACGGTACAAATCCGTGAAAGTCACAGAATCGCTGGTGCGCCTACGGCGCGTTTTTATAACTTTGTTTCTGACTGTTGATATAGACGAAATTCGTCATTTTTCCACCAAAAAACTCATATTTTCATGATGAAAACCACACAAAAACAGTTATTCACGCATTTCTGGAATTCCTGACGCTATTTTGGGTGAAAACCCGTCAAAATCTTGCATTTCGGACAGAAAATCTCGTTTTGTAGCTCGAAAAATCGTCGAAATCACAGAGTCGCTGGTGCGCCATCGGCGCGTTTCAGAGGGTTACAAAACGCTAAAAATACTACTATTCAGCCTAAAAACCATCAAAATACTCCATTTTTGACTGAAAATCTCGTTTTTCATCTCAAAAACCTTGTTTTTCGGGTCAAAAATCTGCAATTTGAAAATATATATGAGACTTCCGTTCTTCTTCAATTAATATCTTTCAGATAAGAAGAACAAAAATGGAACTCTAATCGAGATGAAAAGAACATGCTGCCAGTATTTCCCGTTACATCAAGGAGACACTCAATATCCATCTGATGATAAGAATCTGGAGGTGAAATGTGAAAAGAGTACTATTCATGAAGAGAAGAAGTACACTTCTCGTCAACTGTCTCCGTCTTATAAGTGAGTGATCACAGCGAAATTCAAAAAGAAAAATCCAAAATTTTGGTATTTCTTGATGAATTCCATATATTTCGAAAAACTTAACTCCCTATCGTTCGTCCACGTTGTAAACACGCGATTTGGCTGAGCGGCGACTCAACATGCCAAGTGGTGTGGAAAATAATTTGGAATTTTTCACATGAATCCAATTTTCAGAGACAAGGGCAGTGTCACATTGAAACATATTCAGTTCGAGGCGTGGCCAGAGGGCGATAGGTGGATTCAATCGAACACCGATGGATTCATGGAAATCATCAAGATCATCAGAGAATGCAAGGGCCCAGTATTCATGCATTGTGTGACTGGAACTGGTCCATCTGCTGTTGCTGCTTGTGAGTAATAACCAAAAAAATCCGGAAAAATGCCGAATTTTCGGCTCGAAAATGCTCAAAAACAAGTTTTTCGGAAATTGGGAATATATGTTTTCCAAACATACATGAATGAAAAGTCTGCAATTTCAGAGAAAACGCTTTTTTCGACCTAGAATACCATTAAAATAACAATTTTATGACCTAAATTTCTTGAAAATTGACGTAAATTCCTTAAAAATGAAATAAATTTTTTAAAAATGACCTAAATTCCTTGAAAAAAAAACCCAATTTCCTTTAAAATTGACGTAAATTCCTTTAAAAATGACCCCAATTTCCCTTAAAAACACTTAAATTCGTTAAAAATGACCTAAATTCTTTTAAAATAGTTTTTTTCGACCTAAAAAGTCTGCAATTTCAGACAAAAAGACACGTATGTTTCCAAATTTGCAGAGAAATATGGATATAACTTGAAAATGCTCAAAGTAGGAACTGCTGGCCGAACTTTCGGTTCCTAGGCCACGGAATGTTCTTCCGTCTTGAAGTGCATCGTTTTTATCAACATTGATAAGCTGATAGCAAGCTAAAATGCAAGAACAATCGAAAAACGGGCATTTCATGGCCTAGAAACACAAAGTTCGGCCAGCACTGACGCATTTTCGATTGAAAATTTTGAAATATATTCTCAAATATCTGGAAATCAAGTTTTTTTTTCGTAAAAACACAGGGGTGCGAGGCGTAAGGTCCGCAACGAAAAGTTTTGAATTTACCGGCCGAGTCGCGTTGCGTGAGCGTCGCGTTTTGCGTTGAAAGATACGACAAACACACGCTAAACTTGAAACTTGGCTCTCAGCCAAGTCTGTTTTTGGCACCGTGCCAACCGCTGAGCGACGGAGCGCGTTTACGTGACCTTGCGTCGCGCACCCCTGTGGAAAAATTAAATTTTTTTTTTTGAAAACTCGGTAAGTCTCTCTATTTCCAGATGTGTTGTTAAGTCAAGACCGTCTACTGGAATCCAAGAGACCCGTCTCACCGGAGATCATCCTGCCCGAATTGAGACGTAGCCGAGCGGAAGCAATCGATACGGGAGATCAACTTCTTCTCGCCAATTGTATTACGTTCCGTCTTGCTTATGGGGTAAGATCGATCTCAAAGTGATTCCATCCATATTAGTAGCCCACGCCTTCTTACAACTGCGCCCCACCGCAAACGAGAGAGTACCGGCGAAGAGACCCAGCGTTTTTTGGCGCTATGGGAGTTGGGGGGGGCCACTCAAATTTTCGAATTTTTAGGCAGATTTTTGGCTGAATGTGTGAGGCTGAAGACGTGTGAGAGACACTTTTTTGTTACATAACCTTTTTCTTAGGCTTAGGTTTCTTAGAAATTCGGGAAAAAAATTGACAAAAACGATTAATTTGTCAATTTTTGCCGTTTTTTTTCAATTTTTTTCCGAGTTTCTAAGAAACCTAAGCCTAAGAGAATGGTGAAAAGTGGTCCCTCACAAGAATCACACTCATTGTGTAAGCTTTCATCCTCTTTCAGCACACTGATTCGGAATCCCCCAAAAAAAAATTTTGAGTGGCCCCCCCCAACTCCCATAGCGCCCGTTTTTTTCTGGCGCGAGACGGATTTTCACCATTTTTTTTATCTATTTTTGCATAATTTTCTCGCGGAAATTGGCAAGTTTTTAGTTAAAACTTGTGAAAATAACATCTCGTTTTAAGCGAGTTACGCGCCGTTCATATAATTCTACCTCTTTTTCAGCAAATCGAAACGAAAAAGTTGCCGACGGAGGTGTCGAAACGATGTGAATCGCTCGAGGCCGGTTTCAAGGCGGCTCTTCTAGAATGCAAAACGAGTGAGGAAGATGGGAAGAGAAAGGAGGAAACGAAACATGATGAAGCGGTGGAAAAATGGGCGAAACAAATGAAAAAGGACAGTAATCTAGGTGAAAAGGCACAAGTTGAGTCATCGAATGTTGTGCCGAAGGCATCAGAATCAGATGTGAAAGGAGAAACGGAGAAAGAAAGAAGAGAATTAAATTCAAAAAATTGTAATTTTAAGATCTCAATTATCTATATGTACCTATTGCACCCTATTTTTCTTGTTTCATAATGAAAGTTTTACGTTTTAATGGAAAATTTAGTGCAAAATTTCGAGATTTTTCAGATATTAGAAAGCATTCTGTTTAAAATTATATAAAACTCAACAAATGACCTCAAGGGGAGATTTCCGGGGAAAAAGAAAGAAAAATATCAGTGAAAACGGGGTGTAAATTGGGAAAGAAAACTGGTAACAATGAAGAATCAAAAAGAGAAAACAAAGTGGGGGCGGAGCCTAATGAAAGAACTATGGAGGCGGGTGATTGACTACAGTAAGCTAAGTAACAACGAAAATTTTCAGCTAAAATGAATTTTTTCGGCTTGAAATGACAGAATTTCAGCCAATTTTCAGGGGAGCTGTACAGAAATGGGGAAAATTAAAAAATTAAAGATTTTGAAGGGAATTGTACTCTCGAATCGGTCGATATCCTTGAAGAATGGAGGCATATGTTGGAAGCATTGATGTATCAAGTGGTTCTGAAAATTTGGACGGTTTTGGGCTTAAAAATTGCTATAAAAATGAAAATTTGGGCATAGCTTCCGCCTATGCGTGACTAAATGTGGTCTACCGGTAATTTGGAGTAAATTTTGTTATTTTCGATGTGGAAAATAACAGAATTCACATCAAATTGTCAGTAGAGCACATTTTTCACAATTCTGATCATTCTCAGAGTGATTTTTATGGTAAAAATCGCTTATTTTCAGTTCTTTTCAGCCGAAATACGCATTTTTTACATTTCAGAGCAGCAAATCGATTTTGATGTTGAAAATCTCAATTTTTGAGTCATTTTTCAGCTAAAATCTCAAATTTTCAGCCGTTAAATTAAAATTTGAGCATAGCTTCCGCCTACGCGTGACTAAATGGGTCTGCTGGTAATTTGATGCGAATTCCGTTACTTTAGAGCGGAAAAAATAAAAAAATTCACATAAAATTGTCAGTAGAGCACATTTTTCACAATTCTGATCATTCTCAGAGTGATTTTATGGTAAAAATCGCTTATTTTCAGTTCTTTTCAGCCGAAATAC